>NC_087549.1:94014722-94614722 GCF_036250125.1 Pseudopipra pipra
TTGGCCAGAAGCAGCAGCCCTTGCCAGCTCCCTCTGCCCCACCAGCAGGTATGGCAGTCCCATCTGCCTTGGCCCCTCGGCATTCCCTGCCCCCCAACCCCTCCAGCCCCCAGGCCTGCCCTGGCTCCTCCAGCCCTGCCGGCACCTCCAGCAGCCACAGCACCCCTGTCCCCCTGCCAGCTGGGGCACCTTGGCTCAGCACAGCACAGCGAGCAGACCTGGCATTGCCTGGGCCACCTCTGTTCGAGTAAGAGCTTTTAGAGATATTTTCCCAGGATCTTGGGGCCGTCTCTGCCATTTTGCCGTCCCCTGTGCAACCCCATGGCCGTGGCACGGCAGCTCACCCCGCAGGGACGGTCCCTCAGGCAAGCTGCCGCTCAGAGCAGGGGGATGCCTGTGTTCGGGGTCGGCTCAGCGGGTGCTCCAGGAGACTCTCTCAGCCCCGAGCCCCCCCATCTCCCTTCTCCCCTGTGCCAATGGCTCCAAGCAGTGACTGCTCCAACCCCCACCCATATCTTCTGCTCCACAGGGACACGGACTCAGCTGCCTCCACCAGCCCCCTTGGCAAGCAACCATGGCATTGCTCCTCCATCAGGCAATGCCCGGGGCTGCAGGAAGGCCCTGGTCCCAGCCCCACCAGTGCGGGACACCCAACACGGCCCCTACCAGCTCAACCAACCCCTCAGGGACACCCCTGGGCCGTGGCAGCCCTCCAGACACCAGCGTGCCCATGGATTTGGACACCACCCCAGCTCTTGACATCAGTCTGGGCAGTGATGTCCCCATGGATGACGACACCCCGTCAGGCTGCGACCTCTCGCTGGCCAGCGACGTCACCATGGACGAGGACAGCCCGTCAGGCCGTGACCTCTCCTTGGCCAGCGACATCACCATGGATGAGGACAGCCCGTCAGGCCGTGACCTCTCCTTGGCCAGCGACGTCACCATGGACGAGGACAGCCCGTCAGGCCGTGACCTCTCGCTGGCCACTGACGTCCCCATGGATGGTGGCTCCCCCTCAGGCAGTGATCACCTTGTGAGCTGTGACATCTCAGTGAGCAGCGATGTCCCCATGGATGAGGACACCTTCCCGAGGGCTGACATCTCCCTGCCCAGTCACAGCACTGCCAGCCACCCTGGCCCACTCCACGGCCAAGCCATCGGGGCCCATGGGGTGACTCCAGCCAGCGACACTGGGCTGCGTCGCAAGGTCCTGCTGAAAGGGACTCGGAGCCACTTGCATCGCTCCCAGGGAGCCGTGGGTACCAGTCGGGATGATCGCAGCAGCGTCCCCGTGCCCACGGACCATGCTGGCACCAGTGGCACCAGCCCCCGGCCCAAGAACACCTCACTCTGCCCGCCCAAGAAGATGCCGCCCACTGACTGCAGTGTCCCCAAGCCTTCCAGAGCCGTCCTGAGCACGGGACACTGCAAGGCAGGCGGCATCAAGCCTCAGGACCCTCAGCAGGGTGCGGGCGCAGGGCTGCCACCGCCTCAGAGCAGCGAGTCAGCACGTAACATCGCTCTGGAAAGGCGGGCACAAAGAGGAAGAGGGGCTCTGGGCCAAGCACTGGGAGCAAGTGCAAGGCTCCCGCAGCCAGGGCTGGGGCAGGAAGTTGTTGAGGGACAGATCGTTTGGGGATCTGTCCCAGGGAGAGGGACAGATCGTTTGGGGATCTGTCCCGGGGGGAGGGACAGATCGTTTGGGGATCTGTCCCGGGGGGAGGGACAGATCGTTTGGGGATCTGTCCCGGGGGGAGGGACAGATCGTTTGGGGATCTGTCCCGGGGGGAGGGACAGATCGTTTGGGGATCTGTCCCGGGGGGAGGGACAGATCGTTTGGGGATCTGTCCCGGGGGGAGGGACAGATCGTTTGGGGATCTGTCCCAGGGAGAGGGATAGGTCGTTTGGGGATCTATCCCAATCTGAGGGAGGGAGGGAGGGAGGGTAGGGTGTTTATGTAGATAGAGATGTAGGTAGAGACGTAGATGTAGATGTAGATGTAGGTGTAGATATTGATGACCGTTTTTTTCTGGTTATCAATAAAAGATTTTCTTTTTTATTCCATAACTGTCTGTGTCTGCATGGAATGGGGAGGGAGTGGCGGGTGGCAGCAGGAAATGGCACCAAGCAGGTCCACCAAGGCCCAAAGGGCTCCAAGGGCACCCAAAGGGCACTCCAGGCCTGAGTCAGTGCCGGAGGTGCAGGCATTCATGGAGGGTCCCCTTCCCCGGGCAAGCAGCCCTTTGGCATGGGAGCCAGAACAGAGGGGTCCGTGCAGGACTCACGCACATGGCCCCACGCCGAAAGCAGCCCCGAGCACAGCCTGGGCACCGTCCTCCCACTCTGGGGCTTTAGAAGGCTGCTCCCACTGCTCCCACTGACCCCACCATGTCCCCAGTCATCCCACTGCAGCCCCAGACAGAGCTCCTGCAGGCTGCCCCGGGGGCTGCACTGGACAGGGGCGGGAAGGGAGCGGGAAGAACGTGCTGGGAACCATATGCAGGACCTCTCAGAAGTCCAGGGAGACGGCCTCTGTAGATCTCTGGGAGGGAGCACTTGGGATGTATGGAGCTCTGTCGGGGGGTGGACGGCGAGCCACTCGGGACTCGATGGGGCAGGATCAAAGGGCAGGCTGGGAATGGGGATGCTGCTGAGGGCACTGCGGGGACACCGCAGGCCTCCTGAGCAGCAGCAGCAGGATGGGGATGAGAGTTCTACAGGCAGCTTGAAGCAGCCTCAAAGTCACAGTCCCTGGCTCTCGTGGGGCATTCAACTACCCTGAGAGCAGCTGGAGAAGCAACGCAGCCAAGCACCAACAGTCCAGGAGCCTCCTGGAAGGCATTGGTGACAACTTCCTGACCCAGGCGGTGGAGCCTGCCACAAGGAATGCTGTGCTGCTCCACCTCATCCTAACACACAGGAAAGGCCTTGTTGGAGATGGGAAGGTAAGGGACAGCCTTGCCTGTCGAGACCACGGCACTGTGGTCTTCTGAAGGTCCAGGTATTGGGAGACACATAAATACCAGGAGGCAGAGGAGCTAATTACGAAGAATAAGCTTTTATTTCAATGAAACTTTTATATCAATATTCACTGAACAAACCTCAGTGAGGCCTCTCAACTCAGTGGAGGTCGCAGCCCCTTTTATCCCCTTTGCCCGCAGCGCTGCTCCCTCCCCAGCGTTTCTCCACTGGCTGACGTACTCCGGGGTTACAGGCTTCCCGACACGCCTGCTCTGTGTCCCCCATTATGTCTCTCGCAGGGGGCTGGGAAGGTCACTGGCACTTTTCAAAACGGAGGCCACAGCACACTTCAAAACGGAGGACGTGGCCACCTGAGACCTTCTCTGCTGCTGATCGGTCCCCCTGTCTCTGGGCGAAGGGCACCCCTTTGTAACCAACAATGGAACCACCAGTAACTTACTGCTTCTTACGGCGAACTGCAACTACCCTACAAACTTTGCAAGCACACTTTCTTCTTCCTAAGGGTGGAGTTGAGGACTGGGGGAGGACGAAGCAGGGCAGCATGGAAGAGCAGAACCACGCACCTCAGGAGAGCTGACTTGAGCCTCCTCAGGGATCTTCTTCCTCCTTGCCTGATGCCCTTTTTCCCCTCACTCACTGCTCTAACCCCGCAACCTGATTTGCTGCACACCCTGTCTTCCTGAAACACCGCCCAGCTGGTCTTTCTCGATGGGCCGAGCTCCTTGTTTCCCTTTGCCCTTGTGCGAATGCCAGGGAATGGGAAGCACCCTCATTTTTACGGTTGGGCTTTTGCTGCCCAGCCTCACTTTCTGCAGCAGTTTCACAGTTTTCAATCCGGTTCTGTCCCTGTTTCTTTTAGTGCCCAAATTTTCTCCTAAACAGCCAGCTGACATCCATGCAGTCACTGTGCCCAGAACTGCCAGGAGAACTCCACAGGTTCAGAGGCTCAAGTGGGCAGAACCTATCTTGGATACAGCCTTGCCCGCTTTGAACGTTGGATTCCACGTCAGGAGCCAGATGCTGAGCACTCCTGAAGAACCCCCTTTTCTAGACCCAATCTCCAAGCACAACGGATCACAGCACACACCTAAAGTGCCTTTGACCGTCACCTGACAGAACCCCCTTCTTCTTGTCCACGCTTGTCTCCCCATGGAACGGAGAGCAGAAAAAGACTCTCCAGTGTAAGGCCAGAACTGCCAGGTTTACGGCAGAGGCAGAGAAATTGCCCAAGCCTTGCCTCCAGGATGGTGAGCTTGCTCCAGGATCCTTCCACCAGGCAGTTTTGGTTGCATTGTTTGGTTTTCTGTCAACGTGCATCGCTTTCAGCAATGCTAACTTCCAATGCTGAGAAGTCACGGGATTAGTCCCCAGAATGAGGTGATGACCTTCGGTAACCAGAGTTTGACTTCGTATGGCCAACGCTTTTATTTACCTCCTGCTTTCTGCAGGTGCCCCCTGTTTTTCAAGACTCCTAGAAGAGTTTGCGCTGGAAGGGACCTTAAAGCTCATCTAGACAAGGTTGCTCCAAGCCCCGTCCAACCCGGCCGTGAACACTTCCAGGGATGGGGCAGCCACGGCTTCTCTGGACAACGTGTGCCGGGGCCTCACCACTCTCACGGGGAAGAATTTTTTTCCAGAATCCCATCTAATCCTGCCCTCTGCCAGTGTGAAGCCATTCCCCCTTGTTCTGTCACTGCAGTCCCTTGTAAACAGTCTCTCCTATCCAAGCCTTCTTGGTCCTCCCTGTTGTGTTGGGAAATTCGGAAGTTGATGTTGTGCCAGGTGGCACCAACCAAGCCCTGACCCAGGTGCAGGACCTTGTGCTTGAGGTCTGAGGTCACTGGCTTTGTTCAGCCTGGAGGAGACTGAGCTCAGATCTCCTGGGGGGCTGCAGCTTCCTGCCAAGGGGCAGCAGCAGCAATTTCTGCTCCGTGTGACCAGGGACAGGACCCCAGGGAACGGCTGGAGCCGTGTCAGGGGCGGCCTAGGTTGGATATTAGGAAAAGCTTCTTCCCCCAGAGGGTGGTCGGCCACTGGAACAGGCTCCCCAGGGCAGTGGTCTTGGCCCCAAGGCTGCCAGAGCTCAAGGAGCGTTTGGACAACGCTCTCGGGCACTTGGTGGGATTGCTGGGCTGTCCTGTGCAAGGCCGGGAGCTGGACTGGACCATCCTTGTGGGTCCCTTCCAGCTCAGGATATTCTGTGATTCTAACTCTTTGGTTAACCCTTCCTCTCCCCACAAAGAGCTGGCAAAGCTGTTGGGGGTGGGGCAGAACAAGGGAAGCGGCAGCACTGTTGCTGTCTCTATGACACAACAATGGGAGCCCCAACATTCCGTCCCTGGAGACGCTCCAAGAGGAGCGTCCAGACCCGGGTCCAGTCAACACAACGGAGCGGTCGCCGAAGCTGACTGGCCATGGCCCTGTCAGCTCTGTGGCAGCGTTGTGTGAGCTGGAGCTCAACCATAGCCCAGCTCCTGCAGCCGTTTGTCTCTCGCGGAACCTCCTGCCCCACAGGTGAGGACAGACCCTGAGCCCAAAAGGCCCCGGACGCACGGCGGGGACATTCACAGCCCTTGCTCCCCTGCCCCTTCCCCTCCTCCTCCTCAGTCCTCTGAGCGCCCGACACCCCCCGACTGGCACGTGACCTCCAGCGTTTGCTCTTTCTCGCAGGATCAGCCAGCCTCGGCCAACAGCCTGGCCAGAAGCAGCAGCCCTTGCCAGCTCCCTCTGCCCCACCAGCAGGTATGGCAGTCCCATCTGCCTTGGCCCCTCGGCATTCCCTGCCCCCAACCCCTCCAGCCCCCAGGCCTGCCCTGGCTCCTCCAGCCCTGCCGGCACCTCCAGCAGCCACAGCACCCCTGTCCCCCTGCCAGCTGGGGCACCTTGGCTCAGCACAGCACAGCGAGCAGACCTGGCATTGCCTGGGCCACCTCTGTTCGAGTAAGAGCTTTTAGAGATATTTTCCCAGGATCTTGGGGCCGTCTCTGCCATTTTGCCGTCCCCTGTGCAACCCCATGGCCGTGGCACGGCAGCTCACCCCGCAGGGACGGTCCCTCAGGCAAGCTGCCGCTCAGAGCAGGGGGATGCCTGTGTTCGGGGTCGGCTCAGCGGGTGCTCCAGGAGACTCTCTCAGCCCCGAGCCCCCCCATCTCCCTTCTCCCCTGTGCCAATGGCTCCAAGCAGTGACTGCTCCAACCCCCACCCATATCTTCTGCTCCACAGGGACACGGACTCAGCTGCCTCCACCAGCCCCCTTGGCAAGCAGCCATGGCATTGCTCCTCCATCAGGCAATGCCCGGGGCTGCAGGAAGGCCCTGGTCCCAGCCCCACCAGTGCGGGACACCCAACACGGCCCTACCAGCTCAACCAACCCCTCAGGGACACCCCTGGGCCGTGGCAGCCCTCCAGACACCAGCGTGCCCATGGATTTGGACACCACCCCAGCTCTTGACATCAGTCTGGGCAGTGATGTCCCCATGGATGACGACACCCCGTCAGGCTGCGACCTCTCGCTGGCCAGCGACGTCACCATGGACGAGGACAGCCCGTCAGGCCGTGACCTCTCCTTGGCCAGCGACATCACCATGGATGAGGACAGCCCGTCAGGCCGTGACCTCTCCTTGGCCAGCGACGTCACCATGGACGAGGACAGCCCGTCAGGCCGTGACCTCTCGCTGGCCACTGACGTCCCCATGGATGGTGGCTCCCCCTCAGGCAGTGATCACCTTGTGAGCTGTGACATCTCAGTGAGCAGCGATGTCCCCATGGATGAGGACACCTTCCCGAGGGCTGACATCTCCCTGCCCAGTCACAGCACTGCCAGCCACCCTGGCCCACTCCACGGCCAAGCCATCGGGGCCCATGGGGTGACTCCAGCCAGCGACACTGGGCTGCGTCGCAAGGTCCTGCTGAAAGGGACTCGGAGCCACTTGCATCGCTCCCAGGGAGCCGTGGGTACCAGTCGGGATGATCGCAGCAGCGTCCCCGTGCCCACGGACCATGCTGGCACCAGTGGCACCAGCCCCCGGCCCAAGAACACCTCACTCTGCCCGCCCAAGAAGATGCCGCCCACTGACTGCAGTGTCCCCAAGCCTTCCAGAGCCGTCCTGAGCACGGGACACTGCAAGGCAGGCGGCATCAAGCCTCAGGACCCTCAGCAGGGTGCGGGCGCAGGGCTGCCACCGCCTCAGAGCAGCGAGTCAGCACGCAACATCGCTCTGGAAAGGCGGGGCACAAAGAGGAAGAGGGGCTCTGGGCCAAGCACTGGGAGCAAGTGCAAGGCTCCCGCAGCCAGGGCTGGGGCAGGAAGTTGTTGAGGGACAGATCGTTTGGGGATCTGTCCCAGGGAGAGGGACAGATCGTTTGGGGATCTGTCCCGGGGGGAGGGACAGATCGTTTGGGGATCTGTCCCGGGGGGAGGGACAGATCGTTTGGGGATCTGTCCCGGGGGGAGGGACAGATCGTTTGGGGATCTGTCCCGGGGGGAGGGACAGATCGTTTGGGGATCTGTCCCGGGGGGAGGGACAGATCGTTTGGGGATCTGTCCCGGGGGGAGGGATAGGTCGTTTGGGGATCTATCCCAATCTGAGGGAGGGAGGGTGGGAGGGAGGGTGTTTATGTAGATAGAGATGTAGGTAGAGACGTAGATGTAGATGTAGATGTAGGTGTAGATATTGATGACCGTTTTTTTCTGGTTATCAATAAAAGATTTTCTTTTTTATTCCATAACCTGTCTGTGTCTGCATGGAATGGGGAGGGAGTGGCGGGTGGCAGCAGGAAATGGCACCAAGCAGGTCCACCAAGGCCCAAAGGGCTCCAAGGGCACCCAAAGGGCACTCCAGGCCTGAGTCAGTGCCGGAGGTGCAGGCATTCATGGAGGGTCCCCTTCCCCGGGGCAAGCAGCCCTTTGGCATGGGAGCCAGAACAGAGGGGTCCGTGCAGGACTCACGCACATGGCCCCACGCCGAAAGCAGCCCCGAGCACAGCCTGGGCACCGTCCTCCCACTCTGGGGCTTTAGAAGGCTGCTCCCACTGCTCCCACTGACCCCACCATGTCCTCAGTCATCCCACTGCAGCCCCAGACAGAGCTCCTGCAGGCTGCCCCGGGGCTGCACTGGACAGGGGCGGGAAGGGAGTGGGAAGAACGTGCTGGGAACCATATGCAGGACCTCTCAGAAGTCCAGGGAGACGGCCTCTGTAGATCTCTGGGAGGGAGCACTTGGGATGTATGGAGCTCTGTCGGGGGGTGGACGGCGAGCCACTCGGGACTCGATGGGGCAGGATCAAAGGGCAGGCTGGGAATGGGGATGCTGCTGAGGGCACTGCGGGGACACCACAGGCCTCCTGAGCAGCAGCAGCAGGATGGGGATGAGAGCTCTACAGGCAGCTTGAAGCAGCCTCAAAGTCACAGTCCCTGGCTCTCGTGGGGCATTCAACTACCCTGAGAGCAGCTGGAGAAACAACGCAGCCAAGCACCAACAGTCCAGGAGCCTCCTGGAAGGCATTGGTGACAACTTCCTGACCCAGGCGGTGGAGCCTGCCACAAGGAATGCTGTGCTGCTCCACCTCATCCTAACACACAGGAAAGGCCTTGTTGGAGATGGGAAGGTAAGGGACAACCTTGCCTGTCGAGACCACGGCACTGTGGTCTTCTGAAGGTCCAGGTATTGGGAGACACATAAATACCAGGAGGCAGAGGAGCTAATTACGAAGAATAAGCTTTTATTTCAATGAAACTTTTATATCAATATTCACTGAACAAACCTCAGTGAGGCCTCTCAACTCAGTGGAGGTCGCAGCCCCTTTTATCCCCTTTGCCCGCAGCGCTGCTCCCTCCCCAGCGTTTCTCCACTGGCTGACGTACTCCGGGGTTACAGGCTTCCCGACACGCCTGCTCTGTGTCCCCCATTATGTCCCTCGCAGGGGGCTGGGAAGGTCACTGGCACTTTTCAAAACGGAGGCCACAGCACACTTCAAAACGGAGGACGTGGCCACCTGAGACCTTCTCTGCTGCTGATCGGTCCCCCTGTCTCTGGGCGAAGGGCACCCCTTTGTAACCAACAATGGAACCACCAGTAACTTACTGCTTCTTACGGCGAACTGCAACTACCCTACAAACTTTGCAAGCACACTTTCTTCTTCCTAAGGGTGGAGTTGAGGACTGGGGGAGGACGAAGCAGGGCAGCATGGAAGAGCAGAACCACGCACCTCAGGAGAGCTGACTTGAGCCTCCTCAGGGATCTTCTTCCTCCTTGCCTGATGCCCTTTTTCCCCTCACTCACTGCTCTAACCCCGCAACCTGATTTGCTGCACACCCTGTCTTCCTGAAACACCGCCCAGCTGGTCTTTCTCGATGGGCCGAGCTCCTTGTTTCCCTTTGCCCTTGTGCGAATGCCAGGGAATGGGAAGCACCCTCATTTTTACGGTTGGGCTTTTGCTGCCCAGCCTCACTTTCTGCAGCAGTTTCACAGTTTTCAATCCGGTTCTGTCCCTGTTTCTTTTAGTGCCCAAATTTTCTCCTAAACAGCCAGCTGACATCCATGCAGTCACTGTGCCCAGAACTGCCAGGAGAACTCCACAGGTTCAGAGGCTCAAGTGGGCAGAACCTATCTTGGATACAGCCTTGCTCGCTTTGAACGTTGGATTCCACGTCAGGAGCCAGATGCTGAGCACTCCTGAAGAACCCCCTTTTCTAGACCCAATCTCCAAGCACAACGGATCACAGCACACACCTAAAGTGCCTTTGACCGTCACCTGACAGAACCCCCTTCTTCTTGTCCACGCTTGTCTCCCCATGGAACGGAGAGCAGAAAAAGACTCTCCAGTGTAAGGCCAGAACTGCCAGGTTTACGGCAGAGGCAGAGAAATTGCCCAAGCCTTGCCTCCAGGATGGTGAGCTTGCTCCAGGATCCTTCCACCAGGCAGTTTTGGTTGCATTGTTTGGTTTTCTGTCAACGTGCATCGCTTTCAGCAATGCTAACTTCCAATGCTGAGAAGTCACGGGATTAGTCCCCAGAATGAGGTGATGACCTTCGGTAACCAGAGTTTGACTTCGTATGGCCAACGCTTTTATTTACCTCCTGCTTTCTGCAGGTGCCCCCTGTTTTTCAAGACTCCTAGAAGAGTTTGCGCTGGAAGGGACCTTAAAGCTCATCTAGACAAGGTTGCTCCAAGCCCCGTCCAACCCGGCCGTGAACACTTCCAGGGATGGGGCAGCCACGGCTTCTCTGGACAACGTGTGCCGGGGCCTCACCACTCTCACGGGGAAGAATTTTTTTCCAGAATCCCATCTAATCCTGCCCTCTGCCAGTGTGAAGCCATTCCCCCTTGTTCTGTCACTGCAGTCCCTTGTAAACAGTCTCTCCTATCCAAGCCTTCTTGGTCCTCCCTGTTGTGTTGGGAAATTCGGAAGTTGATGTTGTGCCAGGTGGCACCAACCAAGCCCTGACCCAGGTGCAGGACCTTGTGCTTGAGGTCTGAGGTCACTGGCTTTGTTCAGCCTGGAGGAGACTGAGCTCAGATCTCCTGGGGGGCTGCAGCTTCCTGCCAAGGGGCAGCAGCAGCAATTTCTGCTCCGTGTGACCAGGGACAGGACCCCAGGGAACGGCTGGAGCCGTGTCAGGGGCGGCCTAGGTTGGATATTAGGAAAAGCTTCTTCCCCCAGAGGGTGGTCGGCCACTGGAACAGGCTCCCCAGGGCAGTGGTCTTGGCCCCAAGGCTGCCAGAGCTCAAGGAGCGTTTGGACAACGCTCTCGGGCACTTGGTGGGATTGCTGGGCTGTCCTGTGCAAGGCCGGGAGCTGGACTGGACCATCCTTGTGGGTCCCTTCCAGCTCAGGATATTCTGTGATTCTAACTCTTTGGTTAACCCTTCCTCTCCCCACAAAGAGCTGGCAAAGCTGTTGGGGGTGGGGCAGAACAAGGGAAGCGGCAGCACTGTTGCTGTCTCTATGACACAACAATGGGAGCCCCAACATTCCGTCCCTGGAGACGCTCCAAGAGGAGCGTCCAGACCCGGGTCCAGTCAACACAACGGAGCGGTCGCCGAAGCTGACTGGCCATGGCCCTGTCAGCTCTGTGGCAGCGTTGTGTGAGCTGGAGCTCAACCATAGCCCAGCTCCTGCAGCCGTTTGTCTCTCGCGGAACCTCCTGCCCCACAGGTGAGGACAGACCCTGAGCCCAAAAGGCCCCGGACGCACGGCGGGGACATTCACAGCCCTTGCTCCCCTGCCCCTTCCCCTCCTCCTCCTCAGTCCTCTGAGCGCCCGACACCCCCCGACTGGCACGTGACCTCCAGCGTTTGCTCTTTCTCGCAGGATCAGCCAGCCTCGGCCAACAGCCTGGCCAGAAGCAGCAGCCCTTGCCAGCTCCCTCTGCCCCACCAGCAGGTATGGCAGTCCCATCTGCCTTGGCCCCTCGGCATTCCCTGCCCCCAACCCCTCCAGCCCCCAGGCCTGCCCTGGCTCCTCCAGCCCTGCCGGCACCTCCAGCAGCCACAGCACCCCTGTCCCCCTGCCAGCTGGGGCACCTTGGCTCAGCACAGCACAGCGAGCAGACCTGGCATTGCCTGGGCCACCTCTGTTCGAGTAAGAGCTTTTAGAGATATTTTCCCAGGATCTTGGGGCCGTCTCTGCCATTTTGCCGTCCCCTGTGCAACCCCATGGCCGTGGCACGGCAGCTCACCCCGCAGGGACGGTCCCTCAGGCAAGCTGCCGCTCAGAGCAGGGGGATGCCTGTGTTCGGGGTCGGCTCAGCGGGTGCTCCAGGAGACTCTCTCAGCCCCGAGCCCCCCCATCTCCCTTCTCCCCTGTGCCAATGGCTCCAAGCAGTGACTGCTCCAACCCCCACCCATATCTTCTGCTCCACAGGGACACGGACTCAGCTGCCTCCACCAGCCCCCTTGGCAAGCAGCCATGGCATTGCTCCTCCATCAGGCAATGCCCGGGGCTGCAGGAAGGCCCTGGTCCCAGCCCCACCAGTGCGGGACACCCAACACGGCCCTACCAGCTCAACCAACCCCTCAGGGACACCCCTGGGCCGTGGCAGCCCTCCAGACACCAGCGTGCCCATGGATTTGGACACCACCCCAGCTCTTGACATCAGTCTGGGCAGTGATGTCCCCATGGATGACGACACCCCGTCAGGCTGCGACCTCTCGCTGGCCAGCGACGTCACCATGGACGAGGACAGCCCGTCAGGCCGTGACCTCTCCTTGGCCAGCGACATCACCATGGATGAGGACAGCCCGTCAGGCCGTGACCTCTCCTTGGCCAGCGACGTCACCATGGACGAGGACAGCCCGTCAGGCCGTGACCTCTCGCTGGCCACTGACGTCCCCATGGATGGTGGCTCCCCCTCAGGCAGTGATCACCTTGTGAGCTGTGACATCTCAGTGAGCAGCGATGTCCCCATGGATGAGGACACCTTCCCGAGGGCTGACATCTCCCTGCCCAGTCACAGCACTGCCAGCCACCCTGGCCCACTCCACGGCCAAGCCATCGGGGCCCATGGGGTGACTCCAGCCAGCGACACTGGGCTGCGTCGCAAGGTCCTGCTGAAAGGGACTCGGAGCCACTTGCATCGCTCCCAGGGAGCCGTGGGTACCAGTCGGGATGATCGCAGCAGCGTCCCCGTGCCCACGGACCATGCTGGCACCAGTGGCACCAGCCCCCGGCCCAAGAACACCTCACTCTGCCCGCCCAAGAAGATGCCGCCCACTGACTGCAGTGTCCCCAAGCCTTCCAGAGCCGTCCTGAGCACGGGACACTGCAAGGCAGGCGGCATCAAGCCTCAGGACCCTCAGCAGGGTGCGGGCGCAGGGCTGCCACCGCCTCAGAGCAGCGAGTCAGCACGCAACATCGCTCTGGAAAGGCGGGGCACAAAGAGGAAGAGGGGCTCTGGGCCAAGCACTGGGAGCAAGTGCAAGGCTCCCGCAGCCAGGGCTGGGGCAGGAAGTTGTTGAGGGACAGATCGTTTGGGGATCTGTCCCAGGGAGAGGGACAGATCGTTTGGGGATCTGTCCCGGGGGGAGGGACAGATCGTTTGGGGATCTGTCCCGGGGGGAGGGACAGATCGTTTGGGGATCTGTCCCGGGGGGAGGGACAGATCGTTTGGGGATCTGTCCCGGGGGGAGGGACAGATCGTTTGGGGATCTGTCCCGGGGGGAGGGACAGATCGTTTGGGGATCTGTCCCGGGGGGAGGGATAGGTCGTTTGGGGATCTATCCCAATCTGAGGGAGGGAGGGTGGGAGGGAGGGTGTTTATGTAGATAGAGATGTAGGTAGAGACGTAGATGTAGATGTAGATGTAGGTGTAGATATTGATGACCGTTTTTTTCTGGTTATCAATAAAAGATTTTCTTTTTTATTCCATAACCTGTCTGTGTCTGCATGGAATGGGGAGGGAGTGGCGGGTGGCAGCAGGAAATGGCACCAAGCAGGTCCACCAAGGCCCAAAGGGCTCCAAGGGCACCCAAAGGGCACTCCAGGCCTGAGTCAGTGCCGGAGGTGCAGGCATTCATGGAGGGTCCCCTTCCCCGGGGCAAGCAGCCCTTTGGCATGGGAGCCAGAACAGAGGGGTCCGTGCAGGACTCACGCACATGGCCCCACGCCGAAAGCAGCCCCGAGCACAGCCTGGGCACCGTCCTCCCACTCTGGGGCTTTAGAAGGCTGCTCCCACTGCTCCCACTGACCCCACCATGTCCTCAGTCATCCCACTGCAGCCCCAGACAGAGCTCCTGCAGGCTGCCCCGGGGCTGCACTGGACAGGGGCGGGAAGGGAGTGGGAAGAACGTGCTGGGAACCATATGCAGGACCTCTCAGAAGTCCAGGGAGACGGCCTCTGTAGATCTCTGGGAGGGAGCACTTGGGATGTATGGAGCTCTGTCGGGGGGTGGACGGCGAGCCACTCGGGACTCGATGGGGCAGGATCAAAGGGCAGGCTGGGAATGGGGATGCTGCTGAGGGCACTGCGGGGACACCACAGGCCTCCTGAGCAGCAGCAGCAGGATGGGGATGAGAGCTCTACAGGCAGCTTGAAGCAGCCTCAAAGTCACAGTCCCTGGCTCTCGTGGGGCATTCAACTACCCTGAGAGCAGCTGGAGAAACAACGCAGCCAAGCACCAACAGTCCAGGAGCCTCCTGGAAGGCATTGGTGACAACTTCCTGACCCAGGCGGTGGAGCCTGCCACAAGGAATGCTGTGCTGCTCCACCTCATCCTAACACACAGGAAAGGCCTTGTTGGAGATGGGAAGGTAAGGGACAACCTTGCCTGTCGAGACCACGGCACTGTGGTCTTCTGAAGGTCCAGGTATTGGGAGACACATAAATACCAGGAGGCAGAGGAGCTAATTACGAAGAATAAGCTTTTATTTCAATGAAACTTTTATATCAATATTCACTGAACAAACCTCAGTGAGGCCTCTCAACTCAGTGGAGGTCGCAGCCCCTTTTATCCCCTTTGCCCGGAGCGCTGCTCCCTCCCCAGCGTTTCTCCACTGGCTGACGTACTCCGGGGTTACAGGCTTCCCGACACGCCTGCTCTGTGTCCCCCATTATGTCCCTCGCAGGGGGCTGGGAAGGTCACTGGCACTTTTCAAAACGGAGGCCACAGCACACTTCAAAACGGAGGACGTGGCCACCTGAGACCTTCTCTGCTGCTGATCGGTCCCCCTGTCTCTGGGCGAAGGGCACCCCTTTGTAACCAACAATGGAACCACCAGTAACTTACTGCTTCTTACGGCGAACTGCAACTACCCTACAAACTTTGCAAGCACACTTTCTTCTTCCTAAGGGTGGAGTTGAGGACTGGGGGAGGACGAAGCAGGGCAGCATGGAAGAGCAGAACCACGCACCTCAGGAGAGCTGACTTGAGCCTCCTCAGGGATCTTCTTCCTCCTTGCCTGATGCCCTTTTTCCCCTCACTCACTGCTCTAACCCCGCAACCTGATTTGCTGCACACCCTGTCTTCCTGAAACACCGCCCAGCTGGTCTTTCTCGATGGGCCGAGCTCCTTGTTTCCCTTTGCCCTTGTGCGAATGCCAGGGAATGGGAAGCACCCTCATTTTTACGGTTGGGCTTTTGCTGCCCAGCCTCACTTTCTGCAGCAGTTTCACAGTTTTCAATCCGGTTCTGTCCCTGTTTCTTTTAGTGCCCAAATTTTCTCCTAAACAGCCAGCTGACATCCATGCAGTCACTGTGCCCAGAACTGCCAGGAGAACTCCACAGGTTCAGAGGCTCAAGTGGGCAGAACCTATCTTGGATACAGCCTTGCTCGCTTTGAACGTTGGATTCCACGTCAGGAGCCAGATGCTGAGCACTCCTGAAGAACCCCCTTTTCTAGACCCAATCTCCAAGCACAACGGATCACAGCACACACCTAAAGTGCTTTTGACCGTCACCTGACAGAACCCCCTTCTTCTTGTCCACGCTTGTCTCCCCATGGAACGGAGAGCAGAAAAAGACTCTCCAGTGTAAGGCCAGAACTGCCAGGTTTACGGCAGAGGCAGAGAAATTGCCCAAGCCTTGCCTCCAGGATGGTGAGCTTGCTCCAGGATCCTTCCACCAGGCAGTTTTGGTTGCATTGTTTGGTTTTCTGTCAACGTGCATCGCTTTCAGCAATGCTAACTTCCAATGCTGAGAAGTCACGGGATTAGTCCCCAGAATGAGGTGATGACCTTCGGTAACCAGAGTTTGACTTCGTATGGCCAACGCTTTTATTTACCTCCTGCTTTCTGCAGGTGCCCCCTGTTTTTCAAGACTCCTAGAAGAGTTTGCGCTGGAAGGGACCTTAAAGCTCATCTAGACAAGGTTGCTCCAAGCCCCGTCCAACCCGGCCGTGAACACTTCCAGGGATGGGGCAGCCACGGCTTCTCTGGACAACGTGTGCCGGGGCCTCACCACTCTCACGGGGAAGAATTTTTTTCCAGAATCCCATCTAATCCTGCCCTCTGCCAGTGTGAAGCCATTCCCCCTTGTTCTGTCACTGCAGTCCCTTGTAAACAGTCTCTCCTATCCAAGCCTTCTTGGTCCTCCCTGTTGTGTTGGGAAATTCGGAAGTTGATGTTGTGCCAGGTGGCACCAACCAAGCCCTGACCCAGGTGCAGGACCTTGCGCTTGAGGTCTGAGGTCACTGGCTTTGTTCAGCCTGGAGGAGACTGAGCTCAGATCTCCTGGGGGGCTGCAGCTTCCTGCCAAGGGGCAGCAGCAGCAATTTCTGCTCCGTGTGACCAGGGACAGGACCCCAGGGAACGGCTGGAGCCGTGTCAGGGGCGGCCTAGGTTGGATATTAGGAAAAGCTTCTTCCCCCAGAGGGTGGTCGGCCACTGGAACAGGCTCCCCAGGGCAGTGGTCTTGGCCCCAAGGCTGCCAGAGCTCAAGGAGCGTTTGGACAACGCTCTCGGGCACTTGGTGGGATTGCTGGGCTGTCCTGTGCAAGGCCGGGAGCTGGACTGGACCATCCTTGTGGGTCCCTTCCAGCTCAGGATATTCTGTGATTCTAACTCTTTGGTTAACCCTTCCTCTCCCCACAAAGAGCTGGCAAAGCTGTTGGGGGTGGGGCAGAACAAGGGAAGCGGCAGCACTGTTGCTGTCTCTATGACACAACAATGGGAGCCCCAACATTCCGTCCCTGGAGACGCTCCAAGAGGAGCGTCCAGACCCGGGTCCAGTCAACACAACGGAGCGGTCGCCGAAGCTGACTGGCCATGGCCCTGTCAGCTCTGTGGCAGCGTTGTGTGAGCTGGAGCTCAACCATAGCCCAGCTCCTGCAGCCGTTTGTCTCTCGCGGAACCTCCTGCCCCACAGGTGAGGACAGACCCTGAGCCCAAAAGGCCCCGGACGCACGGCGGGGACATTCACAGCCCTTGCTCCCCTGCCCCTTCCCCTCCTCCTCCTCAGTCCTCTGAGCGCCCGACACCCCCCGACTGGCACGTGACCTCCAGCGTTTGCTCTTTCTCGCAGGATCAGCCAGCCTCGGCCAACAGCCTGGCCAGAAGCAGCAGCCCTTGCCAGCTCCCTCTGCCCCACCAGCAGGTATGGCAGTCCCATCTGCCTTGGCCCCTCGGCATTCCCTGCCCCCAACCCCTCCAGCCCCCAGGCCTGCCCTGGCTCCTCCAGCCCTGCCGGCACCTCCAGCAGCCACAGCACCCCTGTCCCCCTGCCAGCTGGGGCACCTTGGCTCAGCACAGCACAGCGAGCAGACCTGGCATTGCCTGGGCCACCTCTGTTCAAGTAAGAGCTTTTAGAGATATTTTCCCAGGATCTTGGGGCCGTCTCTGCCATTTTGCCGTCCCCTGTGCAACCCCATGGCCGTGGCACGGCAGCTCACCCCGCAGGGACGGTCCCTCAGGCAAGCTGCCGCTCAGAGCAGGGGGATGCCTGTGTTCGGGGTCGGCTCAGCGGGTGCTCCAGGAGACTCTCTCAGCCCCGAGCCCCCCCATCTCCCTTCTCCCCTGTGCCAATGGCTCCAAGCAGTGACTGCTCCAACCCCCACCCATATCTTCTGCTCCACAGGGACACGGACTCAGCTGCCTCCACCAGCCCCCTTGGCAAGCAGCCATGGCATTGCTCCTCCATCAGGCAATGCCCGGGGCTGCAGGAAGGCCCTGGTCCCAGCCCCACCAGTGCGGGACACCCAACACGGCCCTACCAGCTCAACCAACCCCTCAGGGACACCCCTGGGCCGTGGCAGCCCTCCAGACACCAGCGTGCCCATGGATTTGGACACCACCCCAGCTCTTGACATCAGTCTGGGCAGTGATGTCCCCATGGATGACGACACCCCGTCAGGCTGCGACCTCTCGCTGGCCAGCGACGTCACCATGGACGAGGACAGCCCGTCAGGCCGTGACCTCTCCTTGGCCAGCGACATCACCATGGATGAGGACAGCCCGTCAGGCCGTGACCTCTCCTTGGCCAGCGACGTCACCATGGACGAGGACAGCCCGTCAGGCCGTGACCTCTCGCTGGCCACTGACGTCCCCATGGATGGTGGCTCCCCCTCAGGCAGTGATCACCTTGTGAGCTGTGACATCTCAGTGAGCAGCGATGTCCCCATGGATGAGGACACCTTCCCGAGGGCTGACATCTCCCTGCCCAGTCACAGCACTGCCAGCCACCCTGGCCCACTCCACGGCCAAGCCATCGGGGCCCATGGGGTGACTCCAGCCAGCGACACTGGGCTGCGTCGCAAGGTCCTGCTGAAAGGGACTCGGAGCCACTTGCATCGCTCCCAGGGAGCCGTGGGTACCAGTCGGGATGATCGCAGCAGCGTCCCCGTGCCCACGGACCATGCTGGCACCAGTGGCACCAGCCCCCGGCCCAAGAACACCTCACTCTGCCCGCCCAAGAAGATGCCGCCCACTGACTGCAGTGTCCCCAAGCCTTCCAGAGCCGTCCTGAGCACGGGACACTGCAAGGCAGGCGGCATCAAGCCTCAGGACCCTCAGCAGGGTGCGGGCGCAGGGCTGCCACCGCCTCAGAGCAGCGAGTCAGCACGTAACATCGCTCTGGAAAGGCGGGGCACAAAGAGGAAGAGGGGCTCTGGGCCAAGCACTGGGAGCAAGTGCAAGGCTCCCGCAGCCAGGGCTGGGGCAGGAAGTTGTTGAGGGACAGATCGTTTGGGGATCTGTCCCAGGGAGAGGGACAGATCGTTTGGGGATCTGTCCCGGGGGGAGGGACAGATCGTTTGGGGATCTGTCCCGGGGGGAGGGACAGATCGTTTGGGGATCTGTCCCGGGGGGAGGGACAGATCGTTTGGGGATCTGTCCCGGGGGGAGGGACAGATCGTTTGGGGATCTGTCCCGGGGGGAGGGACAGATCGTTTGGGGATCTGTCCCGGGGGGAGGGACAGATTGTTTGGGGATCTGTCCCAGGGAGAGGGATAGGTCGTTTGGGGATCTATCCCAATCTGAGGGAGGGAGGGAGGGAGGGAGGGTGTTTATGTAGATAGAGATGTAGGTAGAGACGTAGATGTAGATGTAGATGTAGGTGTAGATATTGATGACTGTTTTTTTCTGGTTATCAATAAAAGATTTTCTTTTTTATTCCATAACCTGTCTGTGTCTGCATGGAATGGGGAGGGAGTGGCGGGTGGCAGCAGGAAATGGCACCAAGCAGGTCCACCAAGGCCCAAAGGGCTCCAAGGGCACCCAAAGGGCACTCCAGGCCTGAGTCAGTGCCGGAGGTGCAGGCATTCATGGAGGGTCCCCTTCCCCGGGGCAAGCAGCCCTTTGGCATGGGAGCCAGAACAGAGGGGTCCGTGCAGGACTCACGCACATGGCCCCACGCCGAAAGCAGCCCCGAGCACAGCCTGGGCACCGTCCTCCCACTCTGGGGCTTTAGAAGGCTGCTCCCACTGCTCCCACTGACCCCACCATGTCCCCAGTCATCCCACTGCAGCCCCAGACAGAGCTCCTGCAGGCTGCCCCGGGGCTGCACTGGACAGGGGCGGGAAGGGAGCGGGAAGAACGTGCTGGGAACCATATGCAGGACCTCTCAGAAGTCCAGGGAGACGGCCTCTGTAGATCTCTGGGAGGGAGCACTTGGGATGTATGGAGCTCTGTCGGGGGGTGGAGGCCGAGCCACTCGGGACTCGATGGGGCAGGATCAAAGGGCAGGCTGGGAATGGGGATGCTGCTGAGGGCACTGCGGGGACACCGCAGGCCTCCTGAGCAGCAGCAGCAGGATGGGGATGAGAGCTCTACAGGCAGCTTGAAGCAGCCTCAAAGTCACAGTCCCTGGCTCTCGTGGGGCATTCAACTACCCTGAGAGCAGCTGGAGAAGCAACGCAGCCAAGCACCAACAGTCCAGGAGCCTCCTGGAAGGCATTGGTGACAACTTCCTGACCCAGGCGGTGGAGCCTGCCACAAGGAATGCTGTGTTGCTCCACCTCATCCTAACACACAGGAAAGGCCTTGTTGGAGATGAGAAGGTAAGGGACAGCCTTGCCTGTCGAGACCACGGCACTGTGGTCCTCTGAAGGTCCAGGTATTGGGAGACACATAAATACCAGGAGGCAGAGGAGCTAATTACGAAGAATAAGCTTTTATTTCAATGAAACTTTTATATCAATATTCACTGAACAAACCTCAGTGAGGCCTCTCAACTCAGTGGAGGTCGCAGCCCCTTTTATCCCCTTTGCCCGCAGCGCTGCTCCCTCCCCAGCGTTTCTCCACTGGCTGACGTACTCCGGGGTTACAGGCTTCCCGACACGCCTGTTCTGTGTCCCCCATTATGTCCCTCGCAGGGGGCTGGGAAGGTCACTGGCACTTTTCAAAACGGAGGCCACAGCACACTTCAAAACGGAGGACGTGGCCACCTGAGACCTTCTCTGCTGCTGATCGGTCCCCCTGTCTCTGGGCGAAGGGCACCCCTTTGTAACCAACAATGGAACCACCAGTAACTTACTGCTTCTTACGGCGAACTGCAACTACCCTACAAACTTTGCAAGCACACTTTCTTCTTCCTAAGGGTGGAGTTGAGGACTGGGGGAGGACGAAGCAGGGCAGCGTGGAAGAGCAGAACCACGCACCTCAGGAGAGCTGACTTGAGCCTCCTCAGGGATCTTCTTCCTCCTTGCCTGATGCCCTTTTTCCCCTCACTCACTGCTCTAACCCCGCAACCTGATTTGCTGCACACCCTGTCTTCCTGAAACACCGCCCAGCTGGTCTTTCTCGATGGGCCGAGCTCCTTGTTTCCCTTTGCCCTTGTGCGAATGCCAGGGAATGGGAAGCACCCTCATTTTTACGGTTGGGCTTTTGCTGCCCAGCCTCACTTTCTGCAGCAGTTTCACAGTTTTCAATCTGGTTCTGTCCCTGTTTCTTTTAGTGCCCAGATTTTCTCCTAAACAGCCAGCTGACATCCATGCAGTCACTGTGCCCAGAACTGCCAGGAGAACTCCACAGGTTCAGAGGCTCAAGTGGGCAGAACCTATCTTGGATACAGCCTTGCCCGCTTTGAACGTTGGATTCCACGTCAGGAGCCAGATGCTGAGCACTCCTGAAGAACCCCCTTTTCTAGACCCAATCTCCAAGCACAACGGATCACAGCACACACCTAAAGTGCTTTTGACCGTCACCTGACAGAACCCCCTTCTTCTTGTCCACGCTTGTCTCCCCATGGAACGGAGAGCAGAAAAAGACTCTCCAGTGTAAGGCCAGAACTGCCAGGTTTACGGCAGAGGCAGAGAAATTGCCCAAGCCTTGCCTCCAGGATGGTGAGCTTGCTCCAGGATCCTTCCACCAGGCAGTTTTGGTTGCATTGTTTGGTTTTCTGTCAACGTGCATCGCTTTCAGCAATGCTAACTTCCAATGCTGAGAAGTCACGGGATTAGTCCCCAGAATGAGGTGATGACCTTCGGTAACCAGAGTTTGACTTCGTATGGCCAACGCTTTTATTTACCTCCTGCTTTCTGCAGGTGCCCCCTGTTTTTCAAGACTCCTAGAAGAGTTTGCGCTGGAAGGGACCTTAAAGCTCATCTAGACAAGGTTGCTCCAAGCCCCGTCCAACCCGGCCGTGAACACTTCCAGGGATGGGGCAGCCACGGCTTCTCTGGACAACGTGTGCCGGGGCCTCACCACTCTCACGGGGAAGAATTTTTTTCCAGAATCCCATCTAATCCTGCCCTCTGCCAGTGTGAAGCCATTCCCCCTTGTTCTGTCACTGCAGTCCCTTGTAAACAGTCTCTCCTATCCAAGCCTTCTTGGTCCTCCCTGTTGTGTTGGGAAATTCGGAAGTTGATGTTGTGCCAGGTGGCACCAACCAAGCCCTGACCCAGGTGCAGGACCTTGTGCTTGAGGTCTGAGGTCACTGGCTTTGTTCAGCCTGGAGGAGACTGAGCTCAGATCTCCTGGGGGGCTGCAGCTTCCTGCCAAGGGGCAGCAGCAGCAATTTCTGCTCCGTGTGACCAGGGACAGGACCCCAGGGAACGGCTGGAGCCGTGTCAGGGGCGGCCTAGGTTGGATATTAGGAAAAGCTTCTTCCCCCAGAGGGTGGTCGGCCACTGGAACAGGCTCCCCAGGGCAGTGGTCTTGGCCCCAAGGCTGCCAGAGCTCAAGGAGCGTTTGGACAACGCTCTCGGGCACTTGGTGGGATTGCTGGGCTGTCCTGTGCAAGGCCGGGAGCTGGACTGGACCATCCTTGTGGGTCCCTTCCAGCTCAGGATATTCTGTGATTCTAACTCTTTGGTTAACCCTTCCTCTCCCCACAAAGAGCTGGCAAAGCTGTTGGGGGTGGGGCAGAACAAGGGAAGCGGCAGCACTGTTGCTGTCTCTATGACACAACAATGGGAGCCCCAACATTCCGTCCCTGGAGACGCTCCAAGAGGAGCGTCCAGACCCGGGTCCAGTCAACACAACGGAGCGGTCGCCGAAGCTGACTGGCCATGGCCCTGTCAGCTCTGTGGCAGCGTTGTGTGAGCTGGAGCTCAACCATAGCCCAGCTCCTGCAGCCGTTTGTCTCTCGCGGAACCTCCTGCCCCACAGGTGAGGACAGACCCTGAGCCCAAAAGGCCCCGGACGCACGGCGGGGACATTCACAGCCCTTGCTCCCCTGCCCCTTCCCCTCCTCCTCCTCAGTCCTCTGAGCGCCCGACACCCCCCGACTGGCACGTGACCTCCAGCGTTTGCTCTTTCTCGCAGGATCAGCCAGCCTCGGCCAACAGCCTGGCCAGAAGCAGCAGCCCTTGCCAGCTCCCTCTGCCCCACCAGCAGGTATGGCAGTCCCATCTGCCTTGGCCCCTCGGCATTCCCTGCCCCCAACCCCTCCAGCCCCCAGGCCTGCCCTGGCTCCTCCAGCCCTGCCGGCACCTCCAGCAGCCACAGCACCCCTGTCCCCCTGCCAGCTGGGGCACCTTGGCTCAGCACAGCACAGCGAGCAGACCTGGCATTGCCTGGGCCACCTCTGTTCAAGTAAGAGCTTTTAGAGATATTTTCCCAGGATCTTGGGGCCGTCTCTGCCATTTTGCCGTCCCCTGTGCAACCCCATGGCCGTGGCACGGCAGCTCACCCCGCAGGGACGGTCCCTCAGGCAAGCTGCCGCTCAGAGCAGGGGGATGCCTGTGTTCGGGGTCGGCTCAGCGGGTGCTCCAGGAGACTCTCTCAGCCCCGAGCCCCCCCATCTCCCTTCTCCCCTGTGCCAATGGCTCCAAGCAGTGACTGCTCCAACCCCCACCCATATCTTCTGCTCCACAGGGACACGGACTCAGCTGCCTCCACCAGCCCCCTTGGCAAGCAGCCATGGCATTGCTCCTCCATCAGGCAATGCCCGGGGCTGCAGGAAGGCCCTGGTCCCAGCCCCACCAGTGCGGGACACCCAACACGGCCCTACCAGCTCAACCAACCCCTCAGGGACACCCCTGGGCCGTGGCAGCCCTCCAGACACCAGCGTGCCCATGGATTTGGACACCACCCCAGCTCTTGACATCAGTCTGGGCAGTGATGTCCCCATGGATGACGACACCCCGTCAGGCTGCGACCTCTCGCTGGCCAGCGACGTCACCATGGACGAGGACAGCCCGTCAGGCCGTGACCTCTCCTTGGCCAGCGACATCACCATGGATGAGGACAGCCCGTCAGGCCGTGACCTCTCCTTGGCCAGCGACGTCACCATGGACGAGGACAGCCCGTCAGGCCGTGACCTCTCGCTGGCCACTGACGTCCCCATGGATGGTGGCTCCCCCTCAGGCAGTGATCACCTTGTGAGCTGTGACATCTCAGTGAGCAGCGATGTCCCCATGGATGAGGACACCTTCCCGAGGGCTGACATCTCCCTGCCCAGTCACAGCACTGCCAGCCACCCTGGCCCACTCCACGGCCAAGCCATCGGGGCCCATGGGGTGACTCCAGCCAGCGACACTGGGCTGCGTCGCAAGGTCCTGCTGAAAGGGACTCGGAGCCACTTGCATCGCTCCCAGGGAGCCGTGGGTACCAGTCGGGATGATCGCAGCAGCGTCCCCGTGCCCACGGACCATGCTGGCACCAGTGGCACCAGCCCCCGGCCCAAGAACACCTCACTCTGCCCGCCCAAGAAGATGCCGCCCACTGACTGCAGTGTCCCCAAGCCTTCCAGAGCCGTCCTGAGCACGGGACACTGCAAGGCAGGCGGCATCAAGCCTCAGGACCCTCAGCAGGGTGCGGGCGCAGGGCTGCCACCGCCTCAGAGCAGCGAGTCAGCACGTAACATCGCTCTGGAAAGGCGGGGCACAAAGAGGAAGAGGGGCTCTGGGCCAAGCACTGGGAGCAAGTGCAAGGCTCCCGCAGCCAGGGCTGGGGCAGGAAGTTGTTGAGGGACAGATCGTTTGGGGATCTGTCCCAGGGAGAGGGACAGATCGTTTGGGGATCTGTCCCGGGGGGAGGGACAGATCGTTTGGGGATCTGTCCCGGGGGGAGGGACAGATCGTTTGGGGATCTGTCCCGGGGGGAGGGACAGATCGTTTGGGGATCTGTCCCGGGGGGAGGGACAGATCGTTTGGGGATCTGTCCCGGGGGGAGGGACAGATCGTTTGGGGATCTGTCCCGGGGGGAGGGACAGATTGTTTGGGGATCTGTCCCAGGGAGAGGGATAGGTCGTTTGGGGATCTATCCCAATCTGAGGGAGGGAGGGAGGGAGGGAGGGTGTTTATGTAGATAGAGATGTAGGTAGAGACGTAGATGTAGATGTAGATGTAGGTGTAGATATTGATGACTGTTTTTTTCTGGTTATCAATAAAAGATTTTCTTTTTTATTCCATAACCTGTCTGTGTCTGCATGGAATGGGGAGGGAGTGGCGGGTGGCAGCAGGAAATGGCACCAAGCAGGTCCACCAAGGCCCAAAGGGCTCCAAGGGCACCCAAAGGGCACTCCAGGCCTGAGTCAGTGCCGGAGGTGCAGGCATTCATGGAGGGTCCCCTTCCCCGGGGCAAGCAGCCCTTTGGCATGGGAGCCAGAACAGAGGGGTCCGTGCAGGACTCACGCACATGGCCCCACGCCGAAAGCAGCCCCGAGCACAGCCTGGGCACCGTCCTCCCACTCTGGGGCTTTAGAAGGCTGCTCCCACTGCTCCCACTGACCCCACCATGTCCCCAGTCATCCCACTGCAGCCCCAGACAGAGCTCCTGCAGGCTGCCCCGGGGCTGCACTGGACAGGGGCGGGAAGGGAGCGGGAAGAACGTGCTGGGAACCATATGCAGGACCTCTCAGAAGTCCAGGGAGACGGCCTCTGTAGATCTCTGGGAGGGAGCACTTGGGATGTATGGAGCTCTGTCGGGGGGTGGAGGCCGAGCCACTCGGGACTCGATGGGGCAGGATCAAAGGGCAGGCTGGGAATGGGGATGCTGCTGAGGGCACTGCGGGGACACCGCAGGCCTCCTGAGCAGCAGCAGCAGGATGGGGATGAGAGCTCTACAGGCAGCTTGAAGCAGCCTCAAAGTCACAGTCCCTGGCTCTCGTGGGGCATTCAACTACCCTGAGAGCAGCTGGAGAAGCAACGCAGCCAAGCACCAACAGTCCAGGAGCCTCCTGGAAGGCATTGGTGACAACTTCCTGACCCAGGCGGTGGAGCCTGCCACAAGGAATGCTGTGTTGCTCCACCTCATCCTAACACACAGGAAAGGCCTTGTTGGAGATGAGAAGGTAAGGGACAGCCTTGCCTGTCGAGACCACGGCACTGTGGTCCTCTGAAGGTCCAGGTATTGGGAGACACATAAATACCAGGAGGCAGAGGAGCTAATTACGAAGAATAAGCTTTTATTTCAATGAAACTTTTATATCAATATTCACTGAACAAACCTCAGTGAGGCCTCTCAACTCAGTGGAGGTCGCAGCCCCTTTTATCCCCTTTGCCCGCAGCGCTGCTCCCTCCCCAGCGTTTCTCCACTGGCTGACGTACTCCGGGGTTACAGGCTTCCCGACACGCCTGCTCTGTGTCCCCCATTATGTCCCTCGCAGGGGGCTGGGAAGGTCACTGGCACTTTTCAAAACGGAGGCCACAGCACACTTCAAAACGGAGGACGTGGCCACCTGAGACCTTCTCTGCTGCTGATCGGTCCCCCTGTCTCTGGGCGAAGGGCACCCCTTTGTAACCAACAATGGAACCACCAGTAACTTACTGCTTCTTACGGCGAACTGCAACTACCCTACAAACTTTGCAAGCACACTTTCTTCTTCCTAAGGGTGGAGTTGAGGACTGGGGGAGGACGAAGCAGGGCAGCGTGGAAGAGCAGAACCACGCACCTCAGGAGAGCTGACTTGAGCCTCCTCAGGGATCTTCTTCCTCCTTGCCTGATGCCCTTTTTCCCCTCACTCACTGCTCTAACCCCGCAACCTGATTTGCTGCACACCCTGTCTTCCTGAAACACCGCCCAGCTGGTCTTTCTCGATGGGCCGAGCTCCTTGTTTCCCTTTGCCCTTGTGCGAATGCCAGGGAATGGGAAGCACCCTCATTTTTACGGTTGGGCTTTTGCTGCCCAGCCTCACTTTCTGCAGCAGTTTCACAGTTTTCAATCTGGTTCTGTCCCTGTTTCTTTTAGTGCCCAGATTTTCTCCTAAACAGCCAGCTGACATCCATGCAGTCACTGTGCCCAGAACTGCCAGGAGAACTCCACAGGTTCAGAGGCTCAAGTGGGCAGAACCTATCTTGGATACAGCCTTGCCCGCTTTGAACGTTGGATTCCACGTCAGGAGCCAGATGCTGAGCACTCCTGAAGAACCCCCTTTTCTAGACCCAATCTCCAAGCACAACGGATCACAGCACACACCTAAAGTGCCTTTGACCGTCACCTGACAGAACCCCCTTCTTCTTGTCCACGCTTGTCTCCCCATGGAACGGAGAGCAGAAAAAGCCTCTCCAGTGTAAGGCCAGAACTGCCAGGTTTACGGCAGAGGCAGAGAAATTGCCCAAGCCTTGCCTCCAGGATGGTGAGCTTGCTCCAGGATCCTTCCACCAGGCAGTTTTGGTTGCATTGTTTGGTTTTCTGTCAACGTGCATCGCTTTCAGCAATGCTAACTTCCAATGCTGAGAAGTCACGGGATTAGTCCCCAGAATGAGGTGATGACCTTCGGTAACCAGAGTTTGACTTCGTATGGCCAACGCTTTTATTTACCTCCTGCTTTCTGCAGGTGCCCCCTGTTTTTCAAGACTCCTAGAAGAGTTTGCGCTGGAAGGGACCTTAAAGCTCATCTAGACAAGGTTGCTCCAAGCCCCGTCCAACCCGGCCGTGAACACTTCCAGGGATGGGGCAGCCACGGCTTCTCTGGACAACGTGTGCCGGGGCCTCACCACTCTCACGGGGAAGAATTTTTTTCCAGAATCCCATCTAATCCTGCCCTCTGCCAGTGTGAAGCCATTCCCCCTTGTTCTGTCACTGCAGTCCCTTGTAAACAGTCTCTCCTATCCAAGCCTTCTTGGTCCTCCCTGTTGTGTTGGGAAATTTGGAAGTTGATGTTGTGCCAGGTGGCACCAGCCAAGCCCTGAGCCGGGTGCAGGACCTTGCGCTTGAGGTCTGAGGTCACTGACTTTGTTCAGCCTGGAGGAGACTGAGCTCAGATCTCCTGGGGGGCTGCAGCTTCCTGCCAAGGGGCAGCAGCAGCGATTTCTGCTCCGTGTGACCAGGGACAGGACCCCAGGGAACGGCTGGAGCCGTGTCAGGGGCGGCCTAGGTTGGATATTAGGAAAAGCTTCTTCCCCCAGAGGGTGGTCGGCCACTGGAACAGGCTCCCCAGGGCAGTGGTCTTGGCCCCAAGGCTGCCAGAGCTCAAGGAGCGTTTGGACAACGCTCTCGGGCACTTGGTGGGATTGCTGGGCTGTCCTGTGCAAGGCCGGGAGCTGGACTGGACCATCCTTGTGGGTCCCTTCCAGCTCAGGATATTCTGTGATTCTAACTCTTTGGTTAACCCTTCCTCTCCCCACAAAGAGCTGGCAAAGCTGTTGGGGGTGGGGCAGAACAAGGGAAGCGGCAGCACTGTTGCTGTCTCTATGACACAACAATGGGAGCCCCAACATTCCGTCCCCGGAGACGCTCCAAGAGGAGCGTCCAGACCCGGGTCCAGTCAACACAACGGAGCGGTCGCCGAAGCTGACTGACCATGGCCCTGTCAGCTCTGTGGCAGCGTTGTGTGAGCTGGAGCTCAACCATAGCCCAGCTCCTGCAGCCGTTTGTCTCTCGCGGAACCTCCTGCCCCACAGGTGAGGACAGACCCTGAGCCCAAAAGGCCCCGGACGCACGGCGGGGACATTCACAGCCCTTGCTCCCCTGCCCCTTCCCCTCCTCCTCCTCAGTCCTCTGAGCGCCCGACACCCCCCGACTGGCACGTGACCTCCAGCGTTTGCTCTTTCTCGCAGGATCAGCCAGCCTCGGCCAACAGCCTGGCCAGAAGCAGCAGCCCTTGCCAGCTCCCTCTGCCCCACCAGCAGGTATGGCAGTCCCATCTGCCTTGGCCCCTCGGCATTCCCTGCCCCCCAACCCCTCCAGCCCCCAGGCCTGCCCTGGCTCCTCCAGCCCTGCCGGCACCTCCAGCAGCCACAGCACCCCTGTCCCCCTGCCAGCTGGGGCACCTTGGCTCAGCACAGCACAGCGAGCAGACCTGGCATTGCCTGGGCCACCTCTGTTCAAGTAAGAGCTTTTAGAGATATTTTCCCAGGATCTTGGGGCCGTCTCTGCCATTTTGCCGTCCCCTGTGCAACCCCATGGCCGTGGCACGGCAGCTCACCCCGCAGGGACGGTCCCTCAGGCAAGCTGCCGCTCAGAGCAGGGGGATGCCTGTGTTCGGGGTCGGCTCAGCGGGTGCTCCAGGAGACTCTCTCAGCCCCGAGCCCCCCCATCTCCCTTCTCCCCTGTGCCAATGGCTCCAAGCAGTGACTGCTCCAACCCCCACCCATATCTTCTGCTCCACAGGGACACGGACTCAGCTGCCTCCACCAGCCCCCTTGGCAAGCAGCCATGGCATTGCTCCTCCATCAGGCAATGCCCGGGGCTGCAGGAAGGCCCTGGTCCCAGCCCCACCAGTGCGGGACACCCAACACGGCCCTACCAGCTCAACCAACCCCTCAGGGACACCCCTGGGCCGTGGCAGCCCTCCAGACACCAGCGTGCCCATGGATTTGGACACCACCCCAGCTCTTGACATCAGTCTGGGCAGTGATGTCCCCATGGATGACGACACCCCGTCAGGCTGCGACCTCTCGCTGGCCAGCGACGTCACCATGGACGAGGACAGCCCGTCAGGCCGTGACCTCTCCTTGGCCAGCGACATCACCATGGATGAGGACAGCCCGTCAGGCCGTGACCTCTCCTTGGCCAGCGACGTCACCATGGACGAGGACAGCCCGTCAGGCCGTGACCTCTCGCTGGCCACTGACGTCCCCATGGATGGTGGCTCCCCCTCAGGCAGTGATCACCTTGTGAGCTGTGACATCTCAGTGAGCAGCGATGTCCCCATGGATGAGGACACCTTCCCGAGGGCTGACATCTCCCTGCCCAGTCACAGCACTGCCAGCCACCCTGGCCCACTCCACGGCCAAGCCATCGGGGCCCATGGGGTGACTCCAGCCAGCGACACTGGGCTGCGTCGCAAGGTCCTGCTGAAAGGGACTCGGAGCCACTTGCATCGCTCCCAGGGAGCCGTGGGTACCAGTCGGGATGATCGCAGCAGCGTCCCCGTGCCCACGGACCATGCTGGCACCAGTGGCACCAGCCCCCGGCCCAAGAACACCTCACTCTGCCCGCCCAAGAAGATGCCGCCCACTGACTGCAGTGTCCCCAAGCCTTCCAGAGCCGTCCTGAGCACGGGACACTGCAAGGCAGGCGGCATCAAGCCTCAGGACCCTCAGCAGGGTGCGGGCGCAGGGCTGCCACCGCCTCAGAGCAGCGAGTCAGCACGTAACATCGCTCTGGAAAGGCGGGGCACAAAGAGGAAGAGGGGCTCTGGGCCAAGCACTGGGAGCAAGTGCAAGGCTCCCGCAGCCAGGGCTGGGGCAGGAAGTTGTTGAGGGACAGATCGTTTGGGGATCTGTCCCAGGGAGAGGGACAGATCGTTTGGGGATCTGTCCCGGGGGGAGGGACAGATCGTTTGGGGATCTGTCCCGGGGGGAGGGACAGATCGTTTGGGGATCTGTCCCGGGGGGAGGGACAGATCGTTTGGGGATCTGTCCCGGGGGGAGGGACAGATTGTTTGGGGATCTGTCCCAGGGAGAGGGATAGGTCGTTTGGGGATCTATCCCAATCTGAGGGAGGGAGGGAGGGAGGGAGGGTGTTTATGTAGATAGAGATGTAGGTAGAGACGTAGATGTAGATGTAGATGTAGGTGTAGATATTGATGACTGTTTTTTTCTGGTTATCAATAAAAGATTTTCTTTTTTATTCCATAACCTGTCTGTGTCTGCATGGAATGGGGAGGGAGTGGCGGGTGGCAGCAGGAAATGGCACCAAGCAGGTCCACCAAGGCCCAAAGGGCTCCAAGGGCACCCAAAGGGCACTCCAGGCCTGAGTCAGTGCCGGAGGTGCAGGCATTCATGGAGGGTCCCCTTCCCCGGGGCAAGCAGCCCTTTGGCATGGGAGCCAGAACAGAGGGGTCCGTGCAGGACTCACGCACATGGCCCCACGCCGAAAGCAGCCCCGAGCACAGCCTGGGCACCGTCCTCCCACTCTGGGGCTTTAGAAGGCTGCTCCCACTGCTCCCACTGACCCCACCATGTCCCCAGTCATCCCACTGCAGCCCCAGACAGAGCTCCTGCAGGCTGCCCCGGGGCTGCACTGGACAGGGGCGGGAAGGGAGCGGGAAGAACGTGCTGGGAACCATATGCAGGACCTCTCAGAAGTCCAGGGAGACGGCCTCTGTAGATCTCTGGGAGGGAGCACTTGGGATGTATGGAGCTCTGTCGGGGGGTGGAGGCCGAGCCACTCGGGACTCGATGGGGCAGGATCAAAGGGCAGGCTGGGAATGGGGATGCTGCTGAGGGCACTGCGGGGACACCGCAGGCCTCCTGAGCAGCAGCAGCAGGATGGGGATGAGAGCTCTACAGGCAGCTTGAAGCAGCCTCAAAGTCACAGTCCCTGGCTCTCGTGGGGCATTCAACTACCCTGAGAGCAGCTGGAGAAGCAACGCAGCCAAGCACCAACAGTCCAGGAGCCTCCTGGAAGGCATTGGTGACAACTTCCTGACCCAGGCGGTGGAGCCTGCCACAAGGAATGCTGTGTTGCTCCACCTCATCCTAACACACAGGAAAGGCCTTGTTGGAGATGAGAAGGTAAGGGACAGCCTTGCCTGTCGAGACCACGGCACTGTGGTCCTCTGAAGGTCCAGGTATTGGGAGACACATAAATACCAGGAGGCAGAGGAGCTAATTACGAAGAATAAGCTTTTATTTCAATGAAACTTTTATATCAATATTCACTGAACAAACCTCAGTGAGGCCTCTCAACTCAGTGGAGGTCGCAGCCCCTTTTATCCCCTTTGCCCGCAGCGCTGCTCCCTCCCCAGCGTTTCTCCACTGGCTGACGTACTCCGGGGTTACAGGCTTCCCGACACGCCTGCTCTGTGTCCCCCATTATGTCCCTCGCAGGGGGCTGGGAAGGTCACTGGCACTTTTCAAAACGGAGGCCACAGCACACTTCAAAACGGAGGACGTGGCCACCTGAGACCTTCTCTGCTGCTGATCGGTCCCCCTGTCTCTGGGCGAAGGGCACCCCTTTGTAACCAACAATGGAACCACCAGTAACTTACTGCTTCTTACGGCGAACTGCAACTACCCTACAAACTTTGCAAGCACACTTTCTTCTTCCTAAGGGTGGAGTTGAGGACTGGGGGAGGACGAAGCAGGGCAGCGTGGAAGAGCAGAACCACGCACCTCAGGAGAGCTGACTTGAGCCTCCTCAGGGATCTTCTTCCTCCTTGCCTGATGCCCTTTTTCCCCTCACTCACTGCTCTAACCCCGCAACCTGATTTGCTGCACACCCTGTCTTCCTGAAACACCGCCCAGCTGGTCTTTCTCGATGGGCCGAGCTCCTTGTTTCCCTTTGCCCTTGTGCGAATGCCAGGGAATGGGAAGCACCCTCATTTTTACGGTTGGGCTTTTGCTGCCCAGCCTCACTTTCTGCAGCAGTTTCACAGTTTTCAATCTGGTTCTGTCCCTGTTTCTTTTAGTGCCCAGATTTTCTCCTAAACAGCCAGCTGACATCCATGCAGTCACTGTGCCCAGAACTGCCAGGAGAACTCCACAGGTTCAGAGGCTCAAGTGGGCAGAACCTATCTTGGATACAGCCTTGCCCGCTTTGAACGTTGGATTCCACGTCAGGAGCCAGATGCTGAGCACTCCTGAAGAACCCCCTTTTCTAGACCCAATCTCCAAGCACAACGGATCACAGCACACACCTAAAGTGCCTTTGACCGTCACCTGACAGAACCCCCTTCTTCTTGTCCACGCTTGTCTCCCCATGGAACGGAGAGCAGAAAAAGACTCTCCAGTGTAAGGCCAGAACTGCCAGGTTTACGGCAGAGGCAGAGAAATTGCCCAAGCCTTGCCTCCAGGATGGTGAGCTTGCTCCAGGATCCTTCCACCAGGCAGTTTTGGTTGCATTGTTTGGTTTTCTGTCAACGTGCATCGCTTTCAGCAATGCTAACTTCCAATGCTGAGAAGTCACGGGATTAGTCCCCAGAATGAGGTGATGACCTTCGGTAACCAGAGTTTGACTTCGTATGGCCAACGCTTTTATTTACCTCCTGCTTTCTGCAGGTGCCCCCTGTTTTTCAAGACTCCTAGAAGAGTTTGCGCTGGAAGGGACCTTAAAGCTCATCTAGACAAGGTTGCTCCAAGCCCCGTCCAACCCGGCCGTGAACACTTCCAGGGATGGGGCAGCCACGGCTTCTCTGGACAACGTGTGCCGGGGCCTCACCACTCTCACGGGGAAGAATTTTTTTCCAGAATCCCATCTAATCCTGCCCTCTGCCAGTGTGAAGCCATTCCCCCTTGTTCTGTCACTGCAGTCCCTTGTAAACAGTCTCTCCTATCCAAGCCTTCTTGGTCCTCCCTGTTGTGTTGGGAAATTTGGAAGTTGATGTTGTGCCAGGTGGCACCAGCCAAGCCCTGAGCCGGGTGCAGGACCTTGCGCTTGAGGTCTGAGGTCACTGGCTTTGTTCAGCCTGGAGGAGACTGAGCTCAGATCTCCTGGGGGGCTGCAGCTTCCTGCCAAGGGGCAGCAGCAGCGATTTCTGCTCCGTGTGACCAGGGACAGGACCCCAGGGAACGGCTGGAGCCGTGTCAGGGGCGGCCTAGGTTGGATATTAGGAAAAGCTTCTTCCCCCAGAGGGTGGTCGGCCACTGGAACAGGCTCCCCAGGGCAGTGGTCTTGGCCCCAAGGCTGCCAGAGCTCAAGGAGCGTTTGGACAACGCTCTCGGGCACTTGGTGGGATTGCTGGGCTGTCCTGTGCAAGGCCGGGAGCTGGACTGGACCATCCTTGTGGGTCCCTTCCAGCTCAGGATATTCTGTGATTCTAACTCTTTGGTTAACCCTTCCTCTCCCCACAAAGAGCTGGCAAAGCTGTTGGGGGTGGGGCAGAACAAGGGAAGCGGCAGCACTGTTGCTGTCTCTATGACACAACAATGGGAGCCCCAACATTCCGTCCCCGGAGACGCTCCAAGAGGAGCGTCCAGACCCGGGTCCAGTCAACACAACGGAGCGGTCGCCGAAGCTGACTGACCATGGCCCTGTCAGCTCTGTGGCAGCGTTGTGTGAGCTGGAGCTCAACCATAGCCCAGCTCCTGCAGCCGTTTGTCTCTCGCGGAACCTCCTGCCCCACAGGTGAGGACAGACCCTGAGCCCAAAAGGCCCCGGACGCACGGCGGGGACATTCACAGCCCTTGCTCCCCTGCCCCTTCCCCTCCTCCTCCTCAGTCCTCTGAGCGCCCGACACCCCCCGACTGGCACGTGACCTCCAGCGTTTGCCCTTTCTCACAGGATCAGCCAGCCTCGGCCAACAGCCTGGCCAGAAGCAGCAGCCCTTGCCAGCTCCCTCTGCCCCACCAGCAGGTATGGCAGTCCCATCTGCCTTGGCCCCTCGGCATTCCCTGCCCCCCAACCCCTCCAGCCCCCAGGCCTGCCCTGGCTCCTCCAGCCCTGCCGGCACCTCCAGCAGCCACAGCACCCCTGTCCCCCTGCCAGCTGGGGCACCTTGGCTCAGCACAGCACAGCGAGCAGACCTGGCATTGCCTGGGCCACCTCTGTTCAAGTAAGAGCTTTTAGAGATATTTTCCCAGGATCTTGGGGCCGTCTCTGCCATTTTGCCGTCCCCTGTGCAACCCCATGGCCGTGGCACGGCAGCTCACCCCGCAGGGACGGTCCCTCAGGCAAGCTGCCGCTCAGAGCAGGGGGATGCCTGTGTTCAGGGTCGGCTCAGCGGGTGCCCCAGGAGACTCTCTCAGCCCCGAGCCCCCCCATCTCCCTTCTCCCCTGTGCCAATGGCTCCAAGCAGTGACTGCTCCAACCCCCACCCATATCTTCTGCTCCGCAGGGACACGGACTCAGCTGCCTCCACCAGCCCCCTTGGCAAGCAGCCATGGCATTGCTCCTCCATCAGGCAATGCCCGGGGCTGCAGGAAGGCCCTGGCCCCAGTCCCACCAGTGCGGGACACCCAACACGGCCCTACCAGCTCAACCAACCCCTCAGGGACACCCCTGGGCCGTGGCAGCCCTCCAGACACCAGCGTGCCCATGGATTTGGACACCACCCCAGCTCTTGACATCAGTCTGGGCAGTGATGTCCCCATGGATGACGACACCCCGTCAGGCTGCGACCTCTCGCTGGCCAGCGACGTCACCATGGACGAGGACAGCCCGTCAGGCCGTGACCTCTCCTTGGCCAGCGACGTCACCATGGATGAGGACAGCCCGTCAGGCCGTGACCTCTCCTTGGCCAGCGACGTCACCATGGACGAGGACAGCCCGTCAGGCCGTGACCTCTCGCTGGCCACTGACGTCCCCATGGATGGTGGCTCCCCCTCAGGCAGTGATCACCTTGTGAGCTGTGACATCTCAGTGAGCAGCGATGTCCCCATGGATGAGGACACCTTCCCGAGGGCTGACATCTCCCTGCCCAGTCACAGCACTGCCAGCCACCCTGGCCCACTCCACGGCCAAGCCATCGGGGCCCATGGGGTGACTCCAGCCAGCGACACTGGGCTGCGTCGCAAGGTCCTGCTGAAAGGGACTCGGAGCCACTTGCATCGCTCCCAGGGAGCCGTGGGTACCAGCCGGGATGATCGCAGCAGCGTCCCCGTGCCCACGGACCATGCTGGCACCAGTGGCACCAGCCCCCGGCCCAAGAACACCTCACTCTGCCCGCCCAAGAAGATGCCGCCCACTGACTGCAGTGTCCCCAAGCCTTCCAGAGCCGTCCTGAGCACGGGACACTGCAAGGCAGGCGGCATCAAGCCTCAGGACCCTCAGCAGGGTGCGGGCGCAGGGCTGCCACCGCCTCAGAGCAGCGAGTCAGCACGTAACATCGCTCTGGAAAGGCGGGGCACAAAGAGGAAGAGGGGCTCTGGGCCAAGCACTGGGAGCAAGTGCAAGGCTCCCGCAGCCAGGGCTGGGGCAGGAAGTTGTTGAGGGACAGATCATTTGGGGATCTGTCCCGGGGGGAGGGACAGATCGTTTGGGGATCTGTCCCGGGGGGAGGGACAGATCGTTTGGGGATCTGTCCCGGGGGGAGGGACAGATCGTTTGGGGATCTGTCCCGGGGGGAGGGATAGGTCGTTTGGGGATCTATCCCCATCTGAGGGAGGGAGGGAGGGAGGGAGGGTGTTTATGTAGATAGAGTTGTAGGTAGAGACGTAGATATAGATGTAGGTGTAGATATTGATGACTGTTTTTTTCTGGTTATCAATAAAAGATTTTCTTTTTTATTCCATAACCTGTCTGTGTCTGCATGGAATGGGGAGGGAGTGGCGGGTGGCAGCAGGAAATGGCACCAAGCAGGTCCACCAAGGCCCAAAGGGCTCCAAGGGCACCCAAAGGGCACTCCAGGCCTGAGTCAGTGCCGGAGGTGCAGGCATTCATGGAGGGTCCCCTTCCCCGGGGCAAGCAGCCCTTTGGCATGGGAGCCAGAACAGAGGGGTCCGTGCAGGACTCACGCACATGGCCCCACGCCGAAAGCAGCCCCGAGCACAGCCTGGGCACCGTCCTCCCACTCTGGGGCTTTAGAAGGCTGCTCCCACTGCTCCCACTGACCCCACCATGTCCCCAGTCATCCCACTGCAGCCCCAGACAGAGCTCCTGCAGGCTGCCCCGGGGCTGCACTGGACAGGGGCGGGAAGGGAGCGGGAAGAACGTGCTGGGAACCATATGCAGGACCTCTCAGAAGTCCAGGGAGACGGCCTCTGTAGATCTCTGGGAGGGAGCACTTGGGATGTATGGAGCTCTGTCGGGGGGTGGAGGCCGAGCCACTCGGGACTCGATGGGGCAGGATCAAAGGGCAGGCTGGGAATGGGGATGCTGCTGAGGGCACTGCGGGGACACCGCAGGCCTCCTGAGCAGCAGCAGCAGGATGGGGATGAGAGCTCTACAGGCAGCTTGAAGCAGCCTCAAAGTCACAGTCCCTGGCTCTCGTGGGGCATTCAACTACCCTGAGAGCAGCTGGAGAAGCAACGCAGCCAAGCACCAACAGTCCAGGAGCCTCCTGGAAGGCATTGGTGACAACTTCCTGACCCAGGCGGTGGAGCCTGCCACAAGGAATGCTGTGTTGCTCCACCTCATCCTAACACACAGGAAAGGCCTTGTTGGAGATGAGAAGGTAAGGGACAGCCTTGCCTGTCGAGACCACGGCACTGTGGTCCTCTGAAGGTCCAGGTATTGGGAGACACATAAATACCAGGAGGCAGAGGAGCTAATTACGAAGAATAAGCTTTTATTTCAATGAAACTTTTATATCAATATTCACTGAACAAACCTCAGTGAGGCCTCTCAACTCAGTGGAGGTCGCAGCCCCTTTTATCCCCTTTGCCCGCAGCGCTGCTCCCTCCCCAGCGTTTCTCCACTGGCTGACGTACTCCGGGGTTACAGGCTTCCCGACACGCCTGCTCTGTGTCCCCCATTATGTCCCTCGCAGGGGGCTGGGAAGGTCACTGGCACTTTTCAAAACGGAGGCCACAGCACACTTCAAAACGGAGGACGTGGCCACCTGAGACCTTCTCTGCTGCTGATCGGTCCCCCTGTCTCTGGGCGAAGGGCACCCCTTTGTAACCAACAATGGAACCACCAGTAACTTACTGCTTCTTACGGCGAACTGCAACTACCCTACAAACTTTGCAAGCACACTTTCTTCTTCCTAAGGGTGGAGTTGAGGACTGGGGGAGGACGAAGCAGGGCAGCGTGGAAGAGCAGAACCACGCACCTCAGGAGAGCTGACTTGAGCCTCCTCAGGGATCTTCTTCCTCCTTGCCTGATGCCCTTTTTCCCCTCACTCACTGCTCTAACCCCGCAACCTGATTTGCTGCACACCCTGTCTTCCTGAAACACCGCCCAGCTGGTCTTTCTCGATGGGCCGAGCTCCTTGTTTCCCTTTGCCCTTGTGCGAATGCCAGGGAATGGGAAGCACCCTCATTTTTACGGTTGGGCTTTTGCTGCCCAGCCTCACTTTCTGCAGCAGTTTCACAGTTTTCAATCTGGTTCTGTCCCTGTTTCTTTTAGTGCCCAGATTTTCTCCTAAACAGCCAGCTGACATCCATGCAGTCACTGTGCCCAGAACTGCCAGGAGAACTCCACAGGTTCAGAGGCTCAAGTGGGCAGAACCTATCTTGGATACAGCCTTGCCCGCTTTGAACGTTGGATTCCACGTCAGGAGCCAGATGCTGAGCACTCCTGAAGAACCCCCTTTTCTAGACCCAATCTCCAAGCACAACGGATCACAGCACACACCTAAAGTGCCTTTGACCGTCACCTGACAGAACCCCCTTCTTCTTGTCCACGCTTGTCTCCCCATGGAACGGAGAGCAGAAAAAGACTCTCCAGTGTAAGGCCAGAACTGCCAGGTTTACGGCAGAGGCAGAGAAATTGCCCAAGCCTTGCCTCCAGGATGGTGAGCTTGCTCCAGGATCCTTCCACCAGGCAGTTTTGGTTGCATTGTTTGGTTTTCTGTCAACGTGCATCGCTTTCAGCAATGCTAACTTCCAATGCTGAGAAGTCACGGGATTAGTCCCCAGAATGAGGTGATGACCTTCGGTAACCAGAGTTTGACTTCGTATGGCCAACGCTTTTATTTACCTCCTGCTTTCTGCAGGTGCCCCCTGTTTTTCAAGACTCCTAGAAGAGTTTGCGCTGGAAGGGACCTTAAAGCTCATCTAGACAAGGTTGCTCCAAGCCCCGTCCAACCCGGCCGTGAACACTTCCAGGGATGGGGCAGCCACGGCTTCTCTGGACAACGTGTGCCGGGGCCTCACCACTCTCACGGGGAAGAATTTTTTTCCAGAATCCCATCTAATCCTGCCCTCTGCCAGTGTGAAGCCATTCCCCCTTGTTCTGTCACTGCAGTCCCTTGTAAACAGTCTCTCCTATCCAAGCCTTCTTGGTCCTCCCTGTTGTGTTGGGAAATTTGGAAGTTGATGTTGTGCCAGGTGGCACCAGCCAAGCCCTGAGCCGGGTGCAGGACCTTGCGCTTGAGGTCTGAGGTCACTGGCTTTGTTCAGCCTGGAGGAGACTGAGCTCAGATCTCCTGGGGGGCTGCAGCTTCCTGCCAAGGGGCAGCAGCAGCGATTTCTGCTCCGTGTGACCAGGGACAGGACCCCAGGGAACGGCTGGAGCCGTGTCAGGGGCGGCCTAGGTTGGATATTAGGAAAAGCTTCTTCCCCCAGAGGGTGGTCGGCCACTGGAACAGGCTCCCCAGGGCAGTGGTCTTGGCCCCAAGGCTGCCAGAGCTCAAGGAGCGTTTGGACAACGCTCTCGGGCACTTGGTGGGATTGCTGGGCTGTCCTGTGCAAGGCCGGGAGCTGGACTGGACCATCCTTGTGGGTCCCTTCCAGCTCAGGATATTCTGTGATTCTAACTCTTTGGTTAACCCTTCCTCTCCCCACAAAGAGCTGGCAAAGCTGTTGGGGGTGGGGCAGAACAAGGGAAGCGGCAGCACTGTTGCTGTCTCTATGACACAACAATGGGAGCCCCAACATTCCGTCCCCGGAGACGCTCCAAGAGGAGCGTCCAGACCCGGGTCCAGTCAACACAACGGAGCGGTCGCCGAAGCTGACTGACCATGGCCCTGTCAGCTCTGTGGCAGCGTTGTGTGAGCTGGAGCTCAACCATAGCCCAGCTCCTGCAGCCGTTTGTCTCTCGCGGAACCTCCTGCCCCACAGGTGAGGACAGACCCTGAGCCCAAAAGGCCCCGGACGCACGGCGGGGACATTCACAGCCCTTGCTCCCCTGCCCCTTCCCCTCCTCCTCCTCAGTCCTCTGAGCGCCCGACACCCCCCGACTGGCACGTGACCTCCAGCGTTTGCCCTTTCTCGCAGGATCAGCCAGCCTCGGCCAACAGCCTGGCCAGAAGCAGCAGCCCTTGCCAGCTCCCTCTGCCCCACCAGCAGGTATGGCAGTCCCATCTGCCTTGGCCCCTCGGCATTCCCTGCCCCCCAACCCCTCCAGCCCCCAGGCCTGCCCTGGCTCCTCCAGCCCTGCCGGCACCTCCAGCAGCCACAGCACCCCTGTCCCCCTGCCAGCTGGGGCACCTTGGCTCAGCACAGCACAGCGAGCAGACCTGGCATTGCCTGGGCCACCTCTGTTCAAGTAAGAGCTTTTAGAGATATTTTCCCAGGATCTTGGGGCCGTCTCTGCCATTTTGCCGTCCCCTGTGCAACCCCATGGCCGTGGCACGGCAGCTCACCCCGCAGGGACGGTCCCTCAGGCAAGCTGCCGCTCAGAGCAGGGGGATGCCTGTGTTCAGGGTCGGCTCAGCGGGTGCCCCAGGAGACTCTCTCAGCCCCGAGCCCCCCCATCTCCCTTCTCCCCTGTGCCAATGGCTCCAAGCAGTGACTGCTCCAACCCCCACCCATATCTTCTGCTCCGCAGGGACACGGACTCAGCTGCCTCCACCAGCCCCCTTGGCAAGCAGCCATGGCATTGCTCCTCCATCAGGCAATGCCCGGGGCTGCAGGAAGGCCCTGGCCCCAGTCCCACCAGTGCGGGACACCCAACACGGCCCTACCAGCTCAACCAACCCCTCAGGGACACCCCTGGGCCGTGGCAGCCCTCCAGACACCAGCGTGCCCATGGATTTGGACACCACCCCAGCTCTTGACATCAGTCTGGGCAGTGATGTCCCCATGGATGACGACACCCCGTCAGGCTGCGACCTCTCGCTGGCCAGCGACGTCACCATGGACGAGGACAGCCCGTCAGGCCGTGACCTCTCCTTGGCCAGCGACGTCACCATGGATGAGGACAGCCCGTCAGGCCGTGACCTCTCCTTGGCCAGCGACGTCACCATGGACGAGGACAGCCCGTCAGGCCGTGACCTCTCGCTGGCCACTGACGTCCCCATGGATGGTGGCTCCCCCTCAGGCAGTGATCACCTTGTGAGCTGTGACATCTCAGTGAGCAGCGATGTCCCCATGGATGAGGACACCTTCCCGAGGGCTGACATCTCCCTGCCCAGTCACAGCACTGCCAGCCACCCTGGCCCACTCCACGGCCAAGCCATCGGGGCCCATGGGGTGACTCCAGCCAGCGACACTGGGCTGCGTCGCAAGGTCCTGCTGAAAGGGACTCGGAGCCACTTGCATCGCTCCCAGGGAGCCGTGGGTACCAGCCGGGATGATCGCAGCAGCGTCCCCGTGCCCACGGACCATGCTGGCACCAGTGGCACCAGCCCCCGGCCCAAGAACACCTCACTCTGCCCGCCCAAGAAGATGCCGCCCACTGACTGCAGTGTCCCCAAGCCTTCCAGAGCCGTCCTGAGCACGGGACACTGCAAGGCAGGCGGCATCAAGCCTCAGGACCCTCAGCAGGGTGCGGGCGCAGGGCTGCCACCGCCTCAGAGCAGCGAGTCAGCACGTAACATCGCTCTGGAAAGGCGGGGCACAAAGAGGAAGAGGGGCTCTGGGCCAAGCACTGGGAGCAAGTGCAAGGCTCCCGCAGCCAGGGCTGGGGCAGGAAGTTGTTGAGGGACAGATCATTTGGGGATCTGTCCCGGGGGGAGGGACAGATCGTTTGGGGATCTGTCCCGGGGGGAGGGACAGATCGTTTGGGGATCTGTCCCGGGGGGAGGGACAGATCGTTTGGGGATCTGTCCCGGGGGGAGGGATAGGTCGTTTGGGGATCTATCCCCATCTGAGGGAGGGAGGGAGGGAGGGAGGGTGTTTATGTAGATAGAGTTGTAGGTAGAGACGTAGATATAGATGTAGGTGTAGATATTGATGACTGTTTTTTTCTGGTTATCAATAAAAGATTTTCTTTTTTATTCCATAACCTGTCTGTGTCTGCATGGAATGGGGAGGGAGTGGCGGGGTGGCAGCAGGAAATGGCACCAAGCAGGTCCACCAAGGCCCAAAGGGCTCCAAGGGCGCCCAAAGGGCACTCCAGGCCTGAGTCAGTGCCGGAGGTGCAGGCATTCATGGAGGGTCCCCTTCCCCGGGGCAAGCAGCCCTTTGGCATGGGAGCCAGAACAGAGGGGTCCGTGCAGGACTCACGCACATGGCCCCACGCCGAAAGCAGCCCCGAGCACAGCCTGGGCACCGTCCTCCCACTCTGGGGCTTTAGAAGGCTGCTCCCACTGCTCCCACTGACCCCACCATGTCCCCAGTCATCCCACTGCAGCCCCAGACAGAGCTCCTGCAGGTAACAGGGACAGGACTCCATGGTTTTAAACTGGCTCCCTGCCAAGTCTCCAAACCTTACCATAAGAAGTGTCCCCCCCTCCCCAAATCTCAGGGAGAAGAGGGAGAAAAACAACTAAGAAAACCCGAAACGAGTGAGAGACAGCTAAAGGGATATATATATAAATATGTATAAATATATTTACACTTATGTTACAGTTATATACAATTGAAATATATACAATTTCACAAGGGAAAGGGAAGGTGGAAGGGAAAAGGAACAAAACCAAAATAAAATATTTATATAGCCCAATATCTAATAACTAAAAGAGTTAGCAAAGAAATAGCTCGCTACTCTTCTTGTGACAACCGAGAGTCATTCTGGAACGATCGCCGGCAACCTCTGTCTCCCAAGGTTGACAAGGTCTAACCAGGCCTCGCTCCCCAACACGGCAGACTCAACAGCAGGGAACCTGCACCTCCAAGCCGCCGGAAGGAAAGAGAGAACGAAGACCTCTCCTCCTGCCTTCCTATAGTCTGACTTACATAAAAATCGTAGGGAATACTGGGTAAATCTGGACCCTTCCTTGGTTACAAACTGGTCACCAAAGAAGGCCTAGGCCAAACTACCACAATGTTGCATTAGCTACTCTGCACTAAAACCTCCCATGGACATTGAGAGGCACACTATGAGTTCCCTTGTATGAAGTGGCTTTCTTAACTGCATGTAAACGTAGAAGTGCAGGGAGTAGCCAGCATGGTGCAAATTCATATGTAGCTTGTAAATTCATACCCTACCTTCCTTGTATAAGCAAACCAATAGTCAAGGCCTTGCATTCATTCCACTGGTATAAACCTGAATGAATAGATAAACCTTACACCTCACCCTGAAGGTAAACATATTTAGGCTAATGTGATGTGTGATGCAGGGAATGCTGTCAGGAGCCAGGGCATCACAGTAAATAATCTTGGGTGAGTTAGTAAAAGTACTTCAGAAATTCTCAATGGCCATGAGGGAGAGAGGATATTCTCAGTGTCAAAGGGAGAAGATCACCTAGCAATCCTGAAGAACGCGAGCACGACTTGAAATACAGCTTCTTGCCCTGTGTGTAATACCTTTTTTTATGGTTTTGAAGGGAATCTCATTAAATAGTAGATTTCTCTAACATTTTAGGCAGAATGAATACTAATTATTTATTATCTTTGGCAGTGAAAGTTACAGGAGTTCAGCTGAGCTCAGACTTGCCAAGTCTCATGTAGCTGAAAAGAAGACTTTCTCACAGCAACCCCTGGACCTTCCCTTTAAGTCTCCCTCTCTAATGAGTCATCCTCAAGGTGTTTCAATTTTATTTATTTTTTTCTAGTACTTTGAACTGTCTTTCCAAAATGCCAGCCCTTACTTGACAGCCCTGTAAGACACAGTCATCCAATGCTGAGTTGATTACGATCTGCAGAAGAGAAGCAACAGTAACCTCATCTGCTCAGGTTTCACTGAAGTTCAAAAGCAGTCTAAAGATCAGGGGTGCCCTGCCTGAGAGGAATGAGCATCTTGCTTTTCTCCTGCCACTGTTGCTTAAGTGGGAATATACACAGAGCCGCCTTTCACGTTTAAATTAGATTCTTATGTAAAAAGAGTATGTTTGTCCAAACACTCATGAGCCATCAGGCTGTTTTTTTCAACCTCTATTATCTGATGGCCTCAGGAACCCATTTGAAGAACGTGGTTTTACTTAAACGCAAATATTTACTGTGAAGTATTTACCTTTGATTAGCAGTCTAAGAAATTGCACGTGTTCAAAATGCCACTCAATTTTCAATGAGTGGGGCTACAGCAGCTTTATTAAAAATGCTTTCTTCTGTTTTGATCAGAAAGGTTAAAGGAGCTATGAAAAAAGCATAGTGACTAAAATCCTCCCCCTGCATCCCCTGAACGTAAGCCTACAAAAGTGAAGTGGTGCTGATTGCAGACTGGAGAGGTGACAACCATGAGCTAGGTACTATAGTAGTGGAGTTAAACTTCTACTGTAGACTTCAAAACAGACAAAGCACAAGAGCTCCTGAAGCCTGTGTGTGTGGTTACAGGCTTATGCCAAAGGCTATGTCTTCAATGTTATAGTTGACTATGGGAGCCAGAATAATTCTCACACAAATTTATGCTTTTCTATTTTGCAATCAGAGCTTCAATTTGTGGTTCACACATTTAGTTTTCTAATTCTGAAATTGTGTATCTCATCTGAGGAAGTTTTAGTTATCTTCTGTGCTCATGAAGCAAAACCAGGGGGCAATACATTGTATTTTTCTGAGATGTTGCTCAGGGTTGAGTTCTATGGAGATTTCTCTTGTCTCCTCCCTCTCATAAAGTTGTATTTTAAATGGCTGACATGAACTGGATGGCTAGCTTTCAGCCAGTCATTTAGAAGAGATCAAACCAGGCCCAGAAAATGAACATAGACTGTACCATCATGCACTTGCCAAACATGGTGTGCAAGAAATAACCATGGACTGCCATACTTATTCATTATTGGGCTGAATTCTGCTCATTTTCTGTACCTGGTAATTTATTGTTACTATTGGGCTCTGGCCTGTGTGCTATGTAGGGAGAAGCCACACTATTTTAGCAGATGCTAAATAAAGCAATCATATTGGTGATGGCTTGCCAGAACTGAAATGCTTCCCTGATCTCCAAGTTGGCCTCTTGAGCCCCTAGTGCTACCTGCTCCAGGGGTGTATTTTATATCTTTCAAAGGACAGCCTAGACAGTATGACAGTATTTGTATTGCCAACACATGCTGGGAATAAACTCAGAGTAACATAAGTTTGGGTTACTGACCCCCTAAAGGCTGCCATTCAACTATGCCCCAAGCATGGGATGTTACAATTTAGGACTGCTTGCAGAGATATTTCTCCACAAGGATCTGTAAATGAAGCTGCACTATTATGTGAAAAGTGCAGAATAAAAGTGCTTAGCTCTTACTAAGTGCAGTATCTGTGACAATTTCTGTTCTAACCATTTGTTCCCCTCTCTCATGCTGCCAAATTCATGTAACTATCCTGAAAAAAAATGAGGGAGTGCTGTATCTACTTTGTGAAAACACTCTGTTTACCCTAGATATGCAGGATAACACAGTCCAAGCTTAGGTTCTCCTCTTGGGATATCTCTTCACAACTCAATTGCTTATGCACTACTTGTGTCTCAGAGTAACCTGCAGCCCAGTTCTTCTCCATGTCCTTGCATTACATACATGTGCTGTGAAGTTCTGAGGTGGTTTTAAATCAGAGTACAAGTAGCATGATGCTGCCTTGTCTGTTGTGTTTTGGCATCTGGCAGATGTGAGCTCTGGTGGCAATGCAGAGTGTGCTGTGGACAACCATAGATGTAAAACAGAGTTTAAGGGAACTCCAGGAACCCTTGCAATCACTACTCTGTTTTGACCTTTGTGAATGAGCAAGTTGTGCCTGATGGTTACATTAACAAAGCATTTAAAATAGGAGTTTGTATTCCAGGTTAGTGTTAGGTAATTCCTACTACCTATTTTCAATTTCTTCAGTGTTATTGACTGTTATTGTTCAGTTGCTTAATATGTGAATAAGTCAATAAAATAATTTACTACATCACACCAAAACAGCCAGAGGTCAGCATAGCACAGCTCTGCACCTGACCAAAGCCTTCATGTAGCCTGGCCCTTGGGACATGCTTTACTGAGAAAGGAGGCATTTGACTGAAATGCCAGTATTATTCCTCATTCTTTCTGTAAATACCACAGCATTTGTAACTGGTAGCTGGTTGACCATGGAGTACTTGAGAAGGGATATCAGTTTTAGCATGTCAGGTGTTCATGCTCCCAAAGCATTGTATTGTTAAACTCCTTGGGTATAGCAACGAAGTGCAGACATATTGAACCCATTAGCTCCATGTGAATGGTTTGAACAGAAAATAGTATTATTTTTAAAGAAAGATGAAGTAATGTAATGCAATTATAAGAGCTTGAAATATGACTGATTTATTGAGAGACACCATATTTGGCTTCAGTGACACAGCTGAAAAAACCTTGGAAGTAAAAAACACAACAGGGACATTTCTGGTTTAAAAAAATCCACCTAATGTGATATACAGGTTTTGAAAATATTGGCACAACTTCCGTTTTATTCAAATACATGTGACTTAGTTATCCATGGTCAGAATCTGGCCATCTTATTTTTTCAGTCTAGGGCACAGTTCTCAATTATACTGCTGGAAGCAGGGTTAAAGTAACAATCCCCATATTTGTGTAAAGGTTAAACTGGCCCATATGGAAAGAGTTAAAGAGAGTTGGTTTGTTCTTCATCTTGTTCTCTTGAACACCCTGGATTCTAACTGAAGAAGAAATAGAAAAGGTATAATGTGACCTGAAAGAAAAGCTGCTCCTGTGAAACCTCTATACCACAAAGGTTTAGATCATGTTTTTTAATTACTTATGCAAACCCAAACTGCGTTCTGTGCAGTGTGCTGTTCCACAGAATTTTTAAGTCACTGAGAAATCATTATAGTGAACTAGATGGTCCTTGGTCTTTTAGCATCCTTCTGTTGTAACTAATTCTTTCCGTGTTAAGCTCATGCCTTTCAACTAAAAATTGTATAGATTTAAAAATTACTGCTAAAAGTCTAGCTTTTCATTTTGCTTCTAGGCATTTTTATAAAGATTAAAAAGCTTCCTAACCAAAGAAGAGATGGTATTTTCATTTCTTCTCCTCTGAAGTCCAAGGGTTAAGACAGCAAGTTGTATCATAGAGGTCTGGGTTCAAGTCCTTTCTGCCACTGATTGAGAATGCAAATTTGAAGGGGGCACTCTCCTGAAAGAGTACCTTGATGGTAAGGCTGAAAGATATGGCTGTATTAGCAGATTAAAATACATTTGAAGAATAATATGATGTGTCTGCTCATCTGGAAAGTGTCATACCCTTGCTGGATAGTATTTTAATGGTTATTTTAAAGTCCTTGAAGAATGTCCTGTGACACAATATTTAGGATGGTCTGTGGGGGATTGTGGGTTTAGGAGTGAGGAACTGAATTTTGTTGCTCTGGAGAGTATTCTAACATTTAGTAAAAATAGGTACATGTCATCACACCATCTGTTCAGCATTTTTTTTACATCAGCTAAAACCTTTAAACAAATCACCTAGGCAGCCTCAGTCACATTTTTTTCTTTTGCTTACAAACCTGAAAATATAATAAGAATATTTGATATTTGTATTTTTATTCTATTTTACATTTCTGCCCTGGGCAAATGAAATTCTGGGTAGAATAATGGAGTGGTTTTGTGAGTTGATTTTGAGTAAATCATGTGAGTTCCCTATGCAGTCTGATGTCAGATAGACACTCAAGACAGTCATAAAGTTTTATGATATGCCTGCAGTGCAATCAGCAAGACGAGCTGGGTACTTTCTGAAATGTCTGCTGTGAGCTGAAGTCTGTGCCACCAATAGTCTATCCTGTCTATGATAACTGATCCAGAAATCACCCTGTCTTCCATGACAGAGTCATGCCTTCCTAGGATGAAAAACATCAGCTTAGTTGCCAGATTTGCTAAGTACTTTGTAGATATCTTTCGAACTAAGTAGTAAGTTTGTGTTAACTAAATACTTCTGTAAAATTATCTATTTGGATTACCCCTATTTCTTTCTATCACCCAAGTTCAGCTAAGACAGTGTGGCAAAAGCCCAGGTGCTCTGGACTCTTTCCATATTCAATGGATAGTAACAATCTCAACAGCCCTTTAGTGAGGGGTACACAGAAAATGGCTTTTGGCTTAGGCCGCATTGTTCATTGTCTGAAATAAGTAGGGTGACCCTGGGGCTCCTTGTTTTGCTGTAAATAATACACAGCTGATGCACAGTCTCTCATTAAAGTCTATTTAGATGCTTCACACATTAAAAAAAATCAAGTCCAAGTGCCAACAATTACAACCTGCCCTTCTGTTGAAGGGTATAACTGGGGCAGAATGGACAATGGGGAGAGAGCAAGTTTTAAAATATTGTTGGGCCTCTTCTGGAAAAAATCTACACCTGCCTGCAGAACCTGTAGTCCTCTTTTATTCTGCCTACTAATTATTTTTCTTCTTATTTTCCATCTATTTCCCTTTTGTCACTTCTTTTAAAAAAATAATCTAAATAACTCCATTTTTCAAATTACAAAATCTGTGAGCAGAACTTCTCTGCTGCATTTTTTCCTTCCTAATAGCTGTTTTTCCACAGTACCATACCCTGTTACTTTGGAAAGGTTGAAGAAAAGGGAAAAAGAAAGCATGTGTGCAGAGGATATACCCAGAAATCAGAACCATGCCATGTAAAATTGTTACAGCTGTTTCTGTTTTTATTGACTGTTTCTTTTGGATCCATTTCTCTGACAACTGCCGCTCATGTGAGCAGGAAGGCATGCAGCATGACATTGCTGTGGACTGAGGGGTCCTAGGGCCAGGAGTAGGTGGAGAGGGGAGGGAAAGGAAGAGGGTGTGGTGGTGAGGACATTTATGTGGGACACATCAAAGCACATCCTTGTAATATGTTACAGTAACCCAGGAAATTCAGTGCAGATGTACTGAATAACCTCACGGCAATCTGGGGTTTGCAACACTGTTCCAGCAGCAGCAGCTGTCGCAGTACTTGATTTTTCAAATTCCAGTGAGCCACTTCTCCCCCTGCTCTCTCATACAAATCCATTTTCTCTTTTTCAGTTTCCTCCTCTGAGCAGCTTCTCTACATAGACTTTCATCCAAACGAAAGTTAAGTGTGCTGCAAATGAGTTATGCTGTGCCTCTTATAGGCTGGGAAGGAGGAAAGACTGATTGTTATAGCTTTTCTTGATTCGCTTGAATATGACATTAAAGGGGCTGTCCAAACGTGGAAATGGTGAATTAGGTGATTCTATACATGGAGGGAAATAGCAAGAGAGAGATTTTTCCATGTGAGTAGATATTGATCTCTTTTATAAACAATATGAAATATCTTTTATAAACAATCTGAAGTATCTTCCTCCTTTGATAGAATCACTAGATGGAAGCTGAAAGATAGGAAATGCAATTTCAGATGCTCAACTCAGTTCATTGACCAAAGAGAGAAAAATCTAGAAAGAATTCTGAAAAACAGAGTTGGCTTTTTTTCTGCTTTCTCTTTATCCCTTGGAGTTTCTCTACTAGTATCTCCTTTAGTAAATGCTCAGTCTGAAACGGGTAGATCTCAATATCTTTTGTTCCATATGCAGAATGCACATACACTAGTTATGTTCACATAAATGATTTGGAATATACACAGACCCTTCATAAACCTTACACAGCTATTATGATGTTATACCTCATGGATGAATGTATGACTTAGGTCAACAATAAGGCTGCCTTTAAAAACAAAACTAAAGACAATAAAACAACAATATTAAGTTTTTATTTTGCTGGTCAATGCAAAAGAACAAAACTGTAAATGAAGAGAAAATTATAAACTGCATCTTGTGATGTACATTCATTTGAGATGAGAATAAAAAATAGTATTATAGATAAATGCTTTATATTTTATTAAGCATTACTTTTTGCTCAGCAATTTGTACTGAAACTCCTTCTCCCATCTGTCCCTGGTTTTCATCCATATGTGGAACCTCAGTATGTCCCTGATATTTGTCAATTTGTCAAAGCTTTGGCACAAGGTGGAGGAAAATAGACCAAAAATTAGAATCTTCAGTTAGAATACACTGAAATCATGTGGATTGGATTCAAATCCCAAAGCCAGTCATACCTCTTCAGCTTTTGATTAGGAATTAAACTCAAAACTGAAGGGCATGTAGCTCTAATGATCATTGCAGCTTTAGCTAAAATGAAACCCAGAACCATAGACCTGTTTTGAAAAAAGTCATACTTGATACAAATGTGAAGAATTGACAAAAGCCACTGTTAACAAAAGCAGCATCTGAATACAAAATTCACTTCGTTCACACTCTGACAACACCAGTTCGGAGTGGAACAAAAATTTGTGGTTTTCATGTGCAGATTGTACCAATTTTGCTTTAACTAGGCACTGTTTTTTTGAACAGGGATCTACACATATAATGTTAATTTTTCCTGAAATACATCTGTTTGCATGTACAAATTATGTTCATGGCTAGCAAAATACCCCATAATATGCTGCTTTTACCTGGGTCTGTCTACCTTTTTTTTTCCCTGTGACTTTTATTTGTGGAGGGTTTGTTATTAATGGGTCACTCTGAAAAACTGGTGCTTTATGAGCAAGAGAGATGCAGGGTGAGATGCCTGTGAGTCCCTGTACTCTATGTAAATGTCCTGAACAAACCATTAAGAAAACATATACATTCTTTTAAAAACTGGGAACAGAACTAAGTTGTAAAAGCAATTGGTGATGCATCTTTTGTGACTACGCATTTCCAGGCCACTGCCTTATCTGTTGAATGTTCTCCACACAGTTGATTGAAAAAAGTGGGTGGGCAAAATGGGAAAAAACATTTTTAAAAAGAGATTTATAGCAATTTTTGGCTGTGGATGATTCAGAAATACTCCTCACAAAGATAAGATAAAAATACTAGAACTATGAGGATAAAATATAAATGAGTATATATGAGAATCCACTATCTTTCCTTTATTCTTTCATGGACTTTTTGGGACAGAATGTTTTCCCATACACTCTGCAGATCCAAAGCCAAGACTGCTACAAGCATACTGCAACTGGTTTGCAAGCACTTATGTTGTTTCTGTTAATCAGCAAAAATCTTTCTCTGGATTCTCTTCTTGACTGTTTTTTGAATGAGACTAATGTTCAAAAGTGAAAAAAACCTAAGAGCTGTTGGTTTGGTTTTTACTGGAAAAGGAATTTTAAATCAGAAAAACCTTTGATCACTCAAGGAAGCTGGGACTCTTTTTGTTCCTAACAGGGTTGTATCGTATTCTCCACGACATGCTCTTTTCCATTGTCTGACTTTTTATTTCTTCCTGCCCAGAATATACCTGGGAAATAATTTCTGTTGTGCTTACAAACTCTGGAATTTTAAAAATTCAGCCAATTGTTTTTTTTTTCTGACTGATTTTTCAGTATTTCCTCTCAGATTGTTATAACTTATCGTAAGGTCTTCAGAATACAGTATTTCCTTGCCTGCTATTTTTTTCCTAAGTTCTTTATATTTCAAACTTGCAGTGAACTACACACAATCTCTGTCTAGTCTTGGCTGAGTCACTTGAAATTTTGCTATTTCTCTCTTTACTGCTGATTAGTATGTGATAATTTTATGCCATTGGTGTGACTTACAAAATAACCTGAACCAACCTCGTGTTCAAGAAACTAGGAAGGAAGCTATCACAAAGTGAGTGAGCATCTTAAACACACTAATTTTAATAGTAAGAAAATTCACATACCCAAATACCATGAAAAATCTGAGGTCTAAGCCTCAGCTTGCACCCTTTGGTTATTCTCTTCTCAAATCATGTATTGCAGGTCAGAAAAAGCCTTTTCTGAAAATGTCTTTGTTCCTTTCTGGATCAGATAGAGTTTTAATGGAACTAAGATAATCTAATGGGTACATAACAACAGGCATTGTGGGAAGGGAACAACGGTAGGAGTCAGGTAGGATTATATTAGAGATTGTGGGAAGAGCAAAGTGGAAGATGTCAAATGGGCAGTTTGTGTTGGATCTGGAAAACTGTGATGCAGGATTTTTGTGAGACTGAAGCCAGTCACTATACTGACTTTCATTTAAATGATGTAGAAGTATGTTAGTGAAAGAAGCTGGCAATTCCTGCCATGCAGGGGGAAAGTCAGGGTTCAGTGAGGACAGGGACTGATTCTGTACATGGCAGGTGATTTTGATCACCTAAACTGGTGTCTCTGGTGCACAAACTTCCTAATCATATCTATTTAATTATTTCTTTATTAAATCCAAACTAAGTACCAAATATGGGGCAAAATATTTCTTAGTGCCATGTGACACATGGATACCTACATATAAATGTTGCTACTTGTTCAAAGTCCATTCCCAACTGTACATTCTTTTCCATGGGAAAGGGGGAAAACTGGAGACCAATCTACAAATTGTCATACATTTTCACAAACCCTGGAAGCTATTACTCTCTTGCTGGTTTTTTTTTTGCCCATAGATTCTGCTGTCTCTGATATAAAGTCAGAAAGTCTGTATTTTAGGATTGCCTCAGCAGTAACTCTAGGAACCTTCTGCTTCACAAGCCCTGCAAAGTCATTGCAATTGTGACTAGATTGAACAAAGTTAACCACAAACCTGACCTTCAGCAGATTTGTGTTTTACTTTCTTAAAACTTCATTGCCAGGAAAATTGCCTAAGCAACAATTGGGCGAAAATTACCAACAGGGAATATGTTAGATCTGGTTACTTCTCTGTGTCAGAAAAGAAAGGAAAAAAAAAATCAGTTTGTCTGGGTTTTTATTTCATGGTTCAAATAACATAACTAATGTGCCTGTGGATTAGTCTTGTGGGCTACACATTTAAGAGTTGACTTCAGATTAGCTGAGGAATAAACATGATTGTTTTGATGGAAAAAACTCTTTGACTGAGGTGGAGGATCAGTGCATAGAAGGTATAAACTGCAAAAGGAAGTAGAGAGAATTGTGCCTGATGTTAATCAATCAATAAAGCATATATTTGGGATGAAATAAACTAACTAGGGTTAGAAATAATAAAGTAAAGGTGTAATTTAATTAGAATAGGTATACTATTCCAGAATGGAAGGAAGTCAGTTTCCTTTCAAGGCCTGTATAAGAGCTTGTGATTCTACTCTATAATGGTTTATTTATTTTTCACTCAATTCTAAGTGTTAGTCTTCTTTTGAACAGAGCTGTAGTCTTTACTGCTGCCTTTTATAGTGTGTTCCATGAGTTAACCCTTTCAAAACACATATTTTTTCAACCAACCTCAGGCTACAGCAGAATCTCAAAACTACAGTGGAAATATTCTTATCAGAAAAGCTTATAACCTCTCTAACAAATTAGGAACAAGAAGACTGACATTTCACTTATTAAAATATGGGATGTGGAAAGGTTATTATGATTTATGTTCTTTTCCACCCCCCCCCCCCAGTTTGTTAAATTAATGCAATTTCTAGAATTGAATTAATTTCTGGCACTCCCCACGCTCATGTATTCAACAATATCACAGCCAGACAATGACAGGAGGATAAAATAATCCAGATGTCTTCAGTTCATGAAGAAAAGAGTGAATGTTCTCTTTCACGCTTGCACCTAACTGTATTTGAATAAGATTAATTTTCTCTAAAAATAGTGTCTGCATGCTTTTTAGTTAAGGTTGTTTATAAAATCTGAAGATAATGACATGAGTCTTGACCTATAAGTAGGCCAGTAAGTGGCTAGTAGGGAAGTAATCTTTTTTTTTTTTTTTGGTTATGCATTTTTGTGTTATTTTTAGGTGTGAAGGCTGTTAAAGAAACACAGACATAAATGACATAAGGTTCAGCATCTTTCTTCCCTTTACACTTCTCCAAACTAGTGGATAAAGAAAATGATTTCCCTGTGTTTATTGATGCATCTATTGTGGTATGTGATTTCTGTGAGCCATTTCTTTCTTTCAGTTTTCCTCTTTAGTGTTAGTATCAAGAAGAGAAAAATGAGTGTGTAACTTAATTGAAACTTTATTTGTTCTTTTTATTTTCAGGTGATTATTTTAGTTTTGTAAGTAATTCTATGAGTCTGTTATGTAGCATGTGAGCAACTTGTTAATTTGAGTATTTTGACTTATTCAACATCTATGACACAACATATTAACTAGCTGATATAGAAATATCCTCTGCATTGTTGTTCCTGGTACACAGAACACTTTCCATGACATTCCTGGATCAGCAGTTGTTTATCAGCCTCTGTAGTGCTGGAAGGAACAGTGAAGTTTGCTGATTTATTCTAGCTGTCTGAAGCAGCTTAATAAGCACTTTTTCTGTGTTTGTGTGCACATGTAAGAGAAGTAGGCATAGAAGGGAGAGGTGACTTTAGTAATCTTTTCCCCATTTCTGGAGGAATGGGATATTTCCTGACAACTCCAGTTACCATCTTAATTGGGTTTATTCTTGCTGTTAGACTTTGGATATACTGTTTTATGCAGAAAACATACTGCTCTGCATTTCTAAATCAGGCTGGAGTTGTGATATAAAATTCTCTTGGGGGCATTTTAAGGTAATAGTGTTTTCCTTCATTGCAAGACTCACAGTGAAAAAATAGGTTATCATACCACAGGAATAGCTGCATTACAAAATTCCTTCATGACATTAGATTCTACTGAACTCCAAACCATAACTTATATCACACCTAAAGTCATTAAGTGTAGAGACAAATTGCTTCCTAGAGGCAAACCTTCCTTTACTGGATTTTTTGTCTTTCATTTTACTGTTCTCTTTGTGGTCTGTGGAATAATACGTAGGATTGCTATTTGAAAATGTTTCAGTTGGCTTTGTTCAAGAAACCTCCACTCTCATCTATTGTAACCAAATTTCTAAAATAAATTATAGCCCTGTGGAGCCACAAGTGGAGAAAACAGCAGGCTTCAGATGACATTTTGTTAGTTAAAAGGGCCTATTGCTGTTGTTTTATTTGGGCCACTGATTATTTCTGTTTCTTTATTTACCACAATAAAATTGTTAGCTTTGCAAAGGAGAACCTGCCTCAGGTGAAAAATAACAATTCTTAGTCAAGGCTGGACCCGAGGGAGTGAGAAATTCTCAGAGGAAACATAACCACATTTTGCGCTGTAGTTCAGTACCCCACAGATCCAATCTAGCATGCAGAAAAACTGAGCTAAATACAGTGCTTAAATGTGCATATTAAACCCTTGCCAGAAGCTACAGTTATTAAATAATACCAGGAGTTCCCCCAGTCTTCTACTAAAACAGTTGGAGCTGACTGCCAGGCTCATGTTTTCTGGGCAGATTATTTCAATCCTTTGGGAAAAGGAGAGCCAATCTAAGAAGTTAATACCTTTGGGGCAGTATATTGGAAAGCTTCATTTGATCTTCTCTGACACGTATGACAGTATCTCATTTTCAAGCTGAAAAAGTTCCATCCATGGTTTATGTCACAACCAACATGCATAAATAAGGCTCCAAGTAGGAAAGGGAGAGTGGTGGGATATTGGAATGAGTGACAAATACTATCTGAAGCCCTTACTTGAATCTGACTCTTAAAAAACAAATGGACAAAGCTGTGTGGGATAACTGTGGTACATTACTGGCTTATTTGTGCTCTTTGGCTAAGTGGATGATAATTGTCAGCACAGGAAAGGTGTCAGTGATCAGAGTATTAGTGTTTTAAGCCTCTCTGGCCAGATCTATAAAAAGACAGCTCACCGAGATCATAGTCCTCTCCATCAATTAACCAAGTCCCACAGTTCATAAGTGTGAACAGCAATAATTTTGTTGTGGTGCAAAATAAATTTTTAACCTATTGCATAATAGACAAAAAGAAAAGGATGGAAATGTAGAAGGAGAGAGGCTCCTTCCACAGTCCACATCAGCCATTAGGAGTTTTTATTAAAAATTGCTGCAGATCTCTGGGTGTTAGAGCTATGCTGCTGAATGGCTGCTGCACAATAGGTTAGGTAAATTGAGATACAGAGGCAGATTGGGGCAATATCTTGCTAATCCTTGACTGCCTTGGACATCTGGTCCTTCTGGAGAAGGATATTACCACACATGTTTTTTATCAGTGAGACAAAATTGCTGGACTATACTGTTGATTCCAATTACAACACTGTGTTTGAAATGCATTTAAAAGCAGCACCTACTTCTTCCTGTTCTTTCAGCTCTCTAAATCTTTCTGATACTTTTGACTGTGCAATGATTTGAATGGGATAATGAGACATAGCATTTCAAAATCCTTCATTGTGCAAGGTTTTCTGTGTTGCTTTTTTGGGTAGGGTTTATTGTTTGTTTTTTTGTTGTTGTTTTTTTTTTTTTTCCTTACTGCAGCTAACAGAACTGTGACGCTGTTTTCTTGGCAGTATAGCAGCTGATTCAAACTGAAATGAGAAAATTGGGAACCATTAGGGCAAAAGTCAACAAACATCTGCAATCTATGATGCAGATTTCTTATCAGTAAGGGGGACTAGGTATTCCTGGCCTACTCTTCACTGAAACAAATACAGTTCCAAGATGAACATTGCTTCTAAGGGCTGGTGTTCTTTTCTAATTCTGAATCCGCAGAAAGGTACCTGTTTTTAAGAAGGAAAGCCTTTTCCACACTGCTTTCTTGCCTTTCCTTGGGCAGTACCAGAAGATAGTTTCTGTGTTTAAAGACTGACTGGAAATTGGGGGTATTTGCCAGCTCAGTTACGGCCTCTTGGACTTTGGGAAAACCATTTTTCTTCAGTTATTTCTTTGTGAAGTAGATGCAATGGTACATCTGCTTTCTTGGAAGACTTGATTGATGACTATAATGGGTTTGTAGTTTCTCAACTAGAAGGCAAGGAAGAACAGCAGTCTATTGCAATGATACCAATTAAGGTATTGGTGTAATCTTCTCTTCCAGAGTGAAGAACAAATATACTGCTATAACTCAGAATTCATCTGATCAGTATGTTCACTGTATGCAGACCTATATTCATTGGAAAGGAGTAGAATTTTCAGCTGTTCATGACAAATCTCTGTCTGTAGAACAGATTTTAGAAATTACTAAACATCACTGGTTTTCAGTTTCTCGCTGGGAAGGGTGGGATTCACAAAGCTACTGACAAGTGGTAAAGCCCCACTACAGCCAACAGTGCAGGAAAAATTTGGTGCAACTTGGTTCAAAGCTTTCAAGGGTTGTATGTTGAAATCAAACCAGAAAGTGAGAATTAAAACAATGTATGTAAAAAGTTATTAAAAGACCCCAAAAAAGTTATATGTCTGTATTGGATAATATCATTGCACAGTTTCATTGTTGATATAATAACAAATCAATGAAAGGAACATCACACATTTTAAGAAATGAATAATGTAATAACATATCATGTAGCTTTAAAGTGTACTGACCTGGATATATCAAGCCTAAGCAATCATTTCTTGGCTCTTGTGAGATCATTGCTCGACTCTGAAATTAGAATAATTTCATGAGTGTGTGGAAACAAGAATGAGGTCACCTCCATCTTAATTAGAAAAGGATAGATCAAACATCCAAGGCATACTTTCTTGTTTGCTGTTGACTCATTTAGATTGGTATGATATAGTCCTGGGGCAGTATTTTATGATAGCCTATTATGCTGCCATATGTATTATACTTCTTTTTGCCTTTCTTTATGACAATAACATAGGGTTAATTATGCTTACAAAACTGTTACATTCATTCTGCTTCTATCTAAAGAAATGGAATGAGGTGAGCAAAACATTCAGATAAATAACACTTAATGCAGGCTTTATATAAGCCAGAGGTCTCAATAAAATTTTAAATCCTTTTAGTCAGCTATTCCTCTAATTACTTTTTATTTCTCTTTTACTGGAGAACTTTGAGGCTGTGTACAATGAACACGTGGGTCTTTATTTCACATTAATATGTTCAATAAAATAAAATTATACAGTTGAGTAATATGGATCACAAACTAATTTATATAAACATTGATTGTTTCAGAACACAGGGGAACTTCTTTGTCTTGGTCTGTATGAATGCATTTCAGTAAACCTGAAACAAACTCACTCGTTGTGACCAACTTTTTTTCTTTTTATAAAACACTGATATGGAAGACATTGATTGACAATTGGTTCTGCTGTGTTTCTCCTTTCTAGACTAAAAAAATAATAGCCTCCAATGAGATGCGTGACTGTTACCTTTACTGTTTTGCCTGAGTCAGTACTGTGAAATCCAGTGATGATCCTTCAGTGAAGATAGTACTATATGAATAATTTTTTGAGATAAAAATTGTATACAAATACTTTTAAATTCACGCACAAACAATAAAAGAGTATTTCCTTATATTAAGCACAAGGCTGAGTCTTTGCACTCTGATGCCTAGTATGAACCTACAAGATATGCTGAACTTTCATGTCTCTATATCATTCTAAAATATAAATAAAGTGAGGCTAAAAGCTATGGTTATAACTTTGCCATTGATATATTGCTGTCTGTGGCTAAGGTTCCTTGACAATTACTTATCAGTGGAATCTGAGTTGTACTTAGATTGGCACTTGGGTCATCTACCCTCAAAGATATGCATACATCCAAAATTTCAACTTTATTTAAAGATGGTCACTAGAAACTTTAATCCTGGGCCACAAAAGTTGGAAGCCAATCAGAATATTCAACCCCTGAATTTTCAAGTAGAGAATGTTAGTGTGACAATAGGTCAATATGGAAATTCAGTAGTTTTAGCAGAGCTATTACCAGAGCACAACAATTATTTGGGTTCAAAATAACAGGCAGGTTCATCTCCTTATTAACTATAATTCAACATGGTCATTGTCTTCGTTAAGCTAGATCTCAGTCAAACCTTCACTTAAAAAATTTTCCTGCTGGATGGAAAATATACTGTATGATAGCCAAGACTCTTATCATACACAAGCAGCAGGTGAGTTACTTTGAGAGGAAATCTTGTAGGTGCTAGGGTAAGCTTTTCTTGGCTAGGAGCTGATCCAAACTTTTGCTGCAGAATGCTATGTCAGCCAATCCACTTGAATTTATCCAACTACACATGAATTTGCTTACATGTCCAGGATGCCACACTTTCAGTATGCTTCCTGGCGTTTGAGATTTTTCATGTTCACAGGCACAAGACAAACGGAACACAAGGCTCAAATGGAACTTCTGTTACACAGGCACGAGTAAGCTGTTTGCAAACAGCACCTCGAGGAGAAGAACAAGCGTATTTCTGCATTTACACCAACAGATTTCTTGATTTTAGTGAACAGCCCAGGCCAGAACCTCTCTGTGAAATGCACCTTGATTTCTCACTAAGCTGGGTATTTGCACTTTGCAGATAGAGACACAGAAAGGCACCAGTAACTAAATGCTGCAAATGACCACAGACGGTGTAGCAGATAGATGATGGAGAAAAATATCTAAACCCAGTCTTTTGAAGTGTGGATTTTGCTTTGGTTCCATCACTAATTATTTCCTGTGGGTTATACAGAAATTGACTGCCAGGAAGATACCTGTAACACTAAAGTAGCTGCCTTAGTGGTGTTTTCAGGTTGATTTTTTGTATGTTTTGTTTTGTTTTGGAATAGGACTGCTGCCTTGAGTGTGGGTGCACAGATCTTTCATGATTTGTTTGAGTAGATTTTTGTGCTTCTTTCATTTAAATGGCATAAAATGGCAAGACTCATGGGGTATAAGTATAAAGAAAAAAATGAAAACTTTTATACAGCTTTCTGGGAACATAAATTACCCTAAAATTTAGTTTAATATTTGATTCAGACATACAGTCACTTGGAATAGTAAGCTGGATTGCAGCAATGGACTCAACAATCTTACAGGCTGGAGGGATATCTTAGGAAAGTATTGAATTATAAATCAAGTAGAGAATTATTTGAGAAAAAGGAGATCTGGGCTGAGCAAATCTAAACTTGCACAAACCTGTCAAAAATGTGGTTTGTTGTTCAATGTATTATCCCCTATGATTAATGTGAATTGGAAATACATTACCATGTGTGATAAGTATGCATGCTGCAAATCCATTAAGAACAAACCTTATATGATTTATTTGTATTAATGTCATATTAAATGCTAAAAATAGAGTTGATGTTAAAGCACAGGTGCAATCCAATAAAAACAACGACAATTCGAGTTAGAACAGCCTTATATCAATTTTATTCACTCCCAGCATATTAGTAATGTAGCACCTACGCTGTGAGCAACACTACACATAATAGTAGGCTGTTTTTCAACTGTGCACCCAGAGCAGGAACCCTTTGACATGGCAAAGTTTTTGGAAAATTTAGCTTTCTGCAAACATACATTCAGAAATTAAATCACATTTCCCCCATCTTTCTTTTGTTTAATCCGTGTATTTATGCAGACCACAACACAGATTTGAAGCAATGGATTTTTAAAGCTGTCTCAAAAACTCTCTAAATATGTCTTAATAGCTGAACATGTAAAATCAATTGTTTATGCAACATGTACTGCATTCCCAAGGGATCAAGCCTATGCTTTCTTACTGAGACTTCTTTTTAGATAACCAGAAAAAACAAGGAAAAAGGGAAAGGCTGATTTGAAAGCATTGTGCAAATATTAATGAATTCGTTCTCACAAATCCCCTGAGAAGTATTACCGTCATTTCAGGCATTATATTATATAAATATATGGACCACACTGTATTTTTAAAGATCCTTTTTGGGGCATCTGATGAAGTCTGTGATGAGACTACTTTTTATGTAATGATCTTTGTCCATTTCAAAAGCCACTTTTTTCTTCCCATGACAGAGGAAAATTATCTTTTTTTCTGTGAATTGTGGAAGACGAATCAAGACTGTTGAAATACGATACGAAATTCTCAACTAAAAGCGAAGTTAGAAAAGCAAGCTCTTAAATCAGTTGATAGCTCCACAAGGAGTACAGGCTGTAATACAACCAAGCAAAATGGTTTGCATTTAAGCCAAAATGTAAAATCATTACTAAGCACTTTTGCTAAGCAGTTTAATTTATGAGAGAGCGTTACTTTACAAAGCCATACTCTGTAAGACTCAAAATATGACAGCAGTTTTAGAATGAACAAAAGAAATACTAAACTGGTAAATCCCCAGCCCAAAATATTCTGAATCCCACAGCAACATGGCTTTAGTGTGGCATCTCTGTGATTTATAGCGTATGATTATAATCCTTTGGAATAAATTGGCACTGACTGCTGTAACATCTTAAAGCTATTCAGGCGGCACATACAAATTGAGAACCTAAATCACAGCCTGTGTCCAAGATTTCATCCAATATATATTTTTTAAGTGATGTATCTCGTTGGAGATAGGGAATTCAATTGAGGAAGACTTCTTTTAGGACAAGATTTAGGGGTACATTGAAAAGATTGAACCTCTTCTTTGGAGCTAATTCTAATTATCTACAGAGTTTCTCTGTGGCAGCTCAGTCATCATAAACAGCTTTAAAGCAGATCAGAATATCTTTTTAGCTCAAGTGGTTTAGAAGTAGAAGTTCCTTACTGAAGGTTTACAGGCAGAAGCTGAGCCTAAATGACAGTAAAAACCCATGAGGTGTATTAGAGAGCAATGCAGGTGTATAAAAGTAGGCCTGAATGATGTTTTCTATGCCCTTAGAAGTCTTGTCCAACCTCTGCCTGCCTGGTCATGAGAGTAAGGTATCCTGAGCTTTATCTATCAGTGTCTTAGATGTCCAATGATGCACAAGTGGCATTAGATGCCTGTATCTCAGCTTCTGGATACCACCGTTAGAAGAACTGTTTCTTTACAGGGTTGAGGGCAATCTTCAAAAAATGACATTCAAGGCGTTGAACTCTGGGCAAAAATATCAGTGGAGCCAGAGCTTCAGGTACTACTCGGTGTCAGGCAGCAGATGTGCTTGCTGCAGATGCCATTGAGTTGCTGTGATTTTACTATTCAGTATATGCCCGTGTATTCTGCTTCTTGTAGTGAGCTCTTAGTCATCAATAGTCACTTTAGATGGGATATGAGTTATTTGCCCTATACGTGGGCCATCTAACAACAATATTAAAACAACAGTCTCTTTGCCAGGCTGCTTCAAGTCCAGAAGAAATTTAGGCTATTTTCATATGGCCTGAAACACAGGCTTATATATAATATCAGAGGAACTGAAGGCAAAACTTGCATTGCAGTCCAGGAACTAAGGTGCTGGGCAGTGCAGTGCAGGGGTATGTCACTCCCTGGCATGAAGAATAGGATGTTGAGACTTACTGGTTCATCCCTGGTTCTGTCAACACTAGCCCCAGCTGGCTGCATGTGGCACTAGTTAATAGCCACAGTAGTGGGAGCTGGGAAAGATGAGAGGGAGGTGGAGGGTTGGCTGTAGTCTGCTTTCCTGACGGTGCAAGGGGCATTTCTGAATGCAGCCAAAATATTCACACAGCTCTGAGTAGTATTGTTTGCCATTGCCTGCAGAAGGGTGTTCTTTTCTTAGTCCATAAAACATTTTCTACCTGAACTTACAATAAGAGAGGTCTTGGTACAGTGAATTCCTCATTTATTGAAATAATGACCTTCAGATGACACAAAACCACTTAAGATTTGGAATATTTCCAAGGGAAGTACTAATAAATTATTGTAGTTTAAATAAAGAAAAATCTGAAAGTAAAATAAATCCCCAAAATAATACACCAAAACAAAATAATCTTGTATCAAAACAAAAATAAGCAGCTAAGTAATGAGTTTAAGTTAGTTGTATTCATGCAGTTATCCTTTGAAATGTCCCAAGGCCACCTGAATGCTCCTTTCCCTAAAACTGGTGACTAAGGCTTTCAGAATCTCCCAGGCAGTAATACATTTGCAGCTTCAAATTTAGGGAAAGCTTCTGCTGTCCACCTTCGTAGAGAAACAGGTGTTTGCCACTCTGACAAGAATGCTATTTACTTGCTACATCTTAGGAATAACCAAAGCCTTTGGTTACAAAATGTCACACGCTCCTTGTGTGCAAAAGAGTAACATGTGTGTTGCAATTTAACCACCGTGCCTTGCACATAGGATCAGGGCTTCATTGCTTTTAAGTGCTAGAAAATTTCTCAGCGGCTGTTTCTGGCAGGCAGACTTGCCTCTACTGTAGTGCAAAAAGGGCTTACCCTGGATGTAATTAACTGGCATGTTATGGCCTCAGACAGAAGGGAGCTCCTTCCCCAACTATAAACACAGCAAAAACAACTCCTTCGCAAGTAGAGTGCATGCAAAACAGTCATGCTCTGCCAAACCACCACTGCTGTAAAGTCCAGATTGTTGCATAAATGGCAGTAAATCCTGGGCTGCTCCAACTGTCTTTAAGGCTATGCTAGTTCAGAATCTAGCTACAGAAAATGCCTCCCTTTCCCACCCATTGGTCACTGAGCAGAGCCAGGCTGAGGATTGATCTCTCTTTATTTGGACACTTACGCAGTTGAAATTGATGCTTGCTTGGGAATAACAAGCAGTTTTTAACTTGAACATGCTGCTTAAAATACAGAAATTTTTCTCTGTGCAGGATGGCCACTGAGGAGTTGAGTCTGGTTTTCAGTTTGGAAACAAACAAGGGAGCTGCCCTGCTCTGATCACATCCCTTAAACAAAGTGTTGTGAGTGTGCTTCTACTCCTCTCCCTCTCCGTCTCTCTCTCCTTCTGCTCTCCCTCTTCCTTTTGTTTTCCCTCTCCCTCTTTGGTATTAGGGTTTATCTGCTTGTTTGGTTGTTTTTTTGGTGTGTATTTTTGTTTGGTTTTTTTTGTTATGTTATTTCATTTCTGACAAGGTGTTAACTGATCTGATTCACCCACGCTGCTGGACTCTGCTTCAGGTCACAAGTGGGCCACAGAATTTTTGGGAGCACTTCTCATACAGCTGGGGGCATTCCAAAATCATCCTGTGCCAAGTGGAAAATGAAGCTGTCATGAGTCCAGGGTCAGCTCAGCATAAGGGCAGAGGAGCTCCTTCCTTTTGCTTTATTTCCTTTTAATCTGTGGTCTTTTTTTATTGCCGAAGAATTTTTTCAAGGGTAGTGAAACCCTTATGCAGCATATCTTGGCTTTGGATCTCAAATCTATAAAGGAATATTCTTATATTTTTGTGTTTGGCTTGAATTTATTCCTTCAAGGAAAGACAGTTATTAACTTTTTGGTAGTGATTTCACCTACATGTATTTTCTGGTGTTCACAGAGCTTTTATAGCAGAATTTTAAGGATATAAGTCCCCAGCTGATGTGGGACTATGTTGGGAGATCCAACCTTTACCTACAGAGCTGTTGTTCAAAGCTGCTTTAGTCTTTCTTGCTTGCATTTTATTCAAAGACTGTACTGGAGGAAGATGCAGTAGTCACTAGATATGAATTGTGTTACCTTTTTTTCCTAATTAATAATCCAGCTGTGCAAATAATTTGACTATTTTTTTTTGTTTGCTTTTGTTTTGCTGGTTTATTCAAGGGTGTGGGAGACTGTTCCAGGTTAAACATTTGGTTTCATTTTAATTTGCTGTTGAATAAAAAGTAAAATGTTTTCAAAACCTTTTGAGACCAGAATCTTAATATTCTGTTTTGAAAATCACAAAATGAAATGTTTTGGCTTTTAGAGAATGTTTTTGACTATGAGAATCTGATGAGCTTTTTGTGTATTTGTGACAAATCTGGGTAATATAAATTTATATTTTTTTTGGCAGACAACAGCCAGTTGAAAAACCTTCTTTAGCTCTAATTGCTATTTTACATTTTAGAATACATTTCAAATAAATCCACTGTCCCATGCCTTCTCTAAGAAATCGTATCAAATCTATACCTGCGATAAGAATGCTTACTAAAACTTTTTCTCCCCTCCACCCCCCCTTTTTTTGGAACTATTTTAAAATACATCTGCTAATATTTTCCAGGTTGGTACTAAAGCTGAAACATCTGGTTAGAAGCACTCTGCTTGTTTTTGTGTTCATCCCTGCACTCTGTTACACAAGGCAGCTTGAGCAGCCAGTAGCTGAAAACCCGACCACGTGCTGAGATCCATCTTTCATTTATTTTATCTCCTTGCCCGCGTTTACGTCTAGTGACGTGGTAGGCTGAAGAAAGAAAGTTGAGAAGGTCAGTCTATTGTGTTGCCTCTGAAGCCTGTGTGTTTGCCCTTCCTGAGTCTGTTTATTCTCTGAATCATTTGACACGCTGCACGTTCTGCTCTGACCTTCAGCCTATTGCTAACTTCAGTGTCTTGCCTCAAGGCCATGGTTCTGTAATTCAAGAAACAAACTCTGAGGTGTCTCATCCTAGATTAAAATCCCCATGACTCAAAGTTTCCATCCAGTTTAACCTCACATTGCTGAATCAAAGTTGCTCAAAAAATTTTATCCAGCTGAACTGCATTCTGGTGAAATTCATGGTCCTCTTGCCTTGTGCCCCTACCAGCATCTGATTAAACCTCAACCAGTTATGTTAGTGGAAAATCTGACAAGGCAGGCAGCCCTGGTTGTGGTCAGTTCCACTCAGAGCTAAACCTGGTAAAGGGACAACCCACTGCACCCCCTGGATTGCACATGGAGCCCCAGCAGAACTGTTACCTCCATTCCCTTTTTAAATACTCCCAAACAGCACAGTCTCCTTAGAAAAATTCCAATCACCATCCCTGGAAGTATTCGAAAGACATGGGGATGTGGCACTTGGGGTCACCAGCAAACTTGCAGATGACACCAAGCTGAGTGGTACAGTTGACACGTCTGATGGACATGATGCTATCCTGAGGGTTCTGAACAAGCTTGAGGAGCGAGTCCATGGGAATCTCATAACGTTTAACAAGACTGAGTGCAAGGTGGTTGAAAGGATGGAGCACCTCTCCTGTAAGGTAAGGCTAAGAGAATTGTGAGTGTTCAACCCAGAGAAGAGAAGGCTTAGAGGTGGCCTAATTGAGACCTTCTAGTACCTGAAGGGAACCTACAAGAAATATGGAGATAAACCTTTTACCAGGGCATGCAGTGATAGGACAAAGGGGAATGGCTTCAAACTGAAAGAGAGTAAGTTTAGATTAGATATTAGGAAGAAATTATTGTGAGGGTGGTGAGGCCTTGGAACAGAGAATTGTGGATACCCCATCCCTGGGATGTTCAAGGCCAGGCTGAATGGGGCTCTGAGAAACCTGATCTAGTAAAAGGTGTTTCTGCCATGGCAGGGGGTTTGGAACTAGATGATCTTCAAGGTCCTTTCCAACCCAGGCCATTCTATGTTCTATGGTTATATGATTCTATGATTCTGTGATTCTGTTTTCTGTCTGGTTTAGTGGTGAACATGGTGGTGCGGGGTCAACAGTTGGACTCAATGCTCTTAGAGGTCTTTCCAACCTTAACATTTTTATAATTCTATGATTCAATGAATGTACAATATGGCTGTGAAGGCTGACTACTGTAGTGCCATGGGTTTTCAGTAAGTACATGGGATTTCAGACTTGCTAGAATCTAGACACTCATGAGCCTTTCCCTTGCAGGTTTGCTTGTTCCTGTGCCATGTTCCATTCATGCTCCTGAGATGCCTCTCTTCTGATGCAGAGAGTGAGTGGTATGGGAATCCGCCTGAACTCATGCCATTTTTACAAGAGTAGAAAGAGCTTCTTTGTAGGCAGCTGGCAGGAGGAGAGCTGTGGCAGTGCTGTCTGTTTCAGCTCTGCCTGCTAGAATTCTCCCCTCACTCGATGTGCCATTGCGTCCAATCAAGACGTGGAAATGGTTAATGTTAAAGGCACTGTCATGAAAAACCCTCTCTCTGGCCTGAAGAGCTGTCAGAAGCTGTAGACATGACTATTCTTCAGCTGCTGGTCCTCTTTGTATTTTTTTTCCACACCTCCTTTTTGAAAGGCTTTGCTGTCTTGCTGATCTATGAACCACTGTGTCTAACTACAGATCCATATGCTCAGAGAAACTGTTGTACAACACTTTGGATAGAGCTTGGAAGCATAAGCATAATCTCCTTTTAATTTTTTTTTAAGCCTTGTAACAGCTTCCTGAGGTATACACAGGAACTGATTACCTCATGCAAGGCAAATGTGAACTCCCTCCCCCCACCTCCCATAAATAATCTTCCACACAACTGTAGACACTGACATATTTATCTCTTGGCCACAAAGGCTGAGGTCTTTGGCAGCAGCTAGGAGTGAAAAAGTGGAGAAAAAAAAAAGATACAGAGTTCCTTTCCACCTCTTCCCCAGTTTACAAGGACTCATTTGGCTGCAGGCCGCTGAGTGATGCTGAGTACGCCCTGCAGGCTATTAGTTCTTTCATTTGAGTGAACTACACTTATATGGGCACACAATAAATTCATTATTTTACTGTCTTCTCCAGGCTATAAGGGCCCCAGTTCATGTTTAGTGTTAGTGATAGCACAAGCATTAAAGTTTATTGTTAGTGTTAGTAAGTTTAATCAAAAAAGGTGCTAGAGAAAAGTCAGCTTGTTGGGACGAGTAGAAAGGTGTAAGCCAGGAGACTCCCTTGGCCTTTGGGGTAGGAAAAAGACTACGTGGCAAAGCAGGAGTGGTTGTCTAGGCATCCTTATAACCAATAACCTGGATGTAAGGCTGAAAGTCAGCCTTTCCAACACAACAGTTCTTACAGTGTGAGGAGATGGTATCACCTGCAAAATCATCAACACTGATTAATGATTTTTTTGCAGCCTCACGTGGTAAAGAAATCAGAATATATTCATTACTGGGACTGCAGAATCTACAGCTTCTTAACATGCTAATCACTTAAAGTTAATATGTCTCCAATTGCACTTATTGCCAAACAATTTAAGGGAGGGTCTTCTGTGTGACAGTGTAGCATAACCTGATATGATCATGGCAGGATGGCTGCCAATGGCTAGTCACAGCTTTCAATCACTATCAACCATCAGGTGAAAAATATAAATTTTAAAAATGTAGTCTTCTTTCTAAGGATTAAAACAAAGAACCTGTTATCCATTTCACTTGCTCTATTAAAGTTTTTAACTTCTTAAATGTAAGGTGCTAGCACCTATCAGAACCTCATCACATCCTTCTCACAACGTTAAGCCTTTTCCCAAGGTGCCAAGATGGGAGACTGTCTGAGGTGAAGTTCATTAGTTTGCTATAGTGCATATGATTTGTTAGAAAAATCCCAACAACAAACCAAAGAAACCCAACTCTTTTTTTTCACTGTCTTGGTAACCTTCCTGCAACTCTTGTTTTCAACTTTTTGCTGTTGGAACCATAAATGTAGGCTTCTTGAATCCTTTATGGATCCAAGCAGCAGGTGGATAGGAAGTCATCACTGAGGTATGGGAAACAGAAGGGTTAGGAAACAGGCAAGGTCTAGTCAGGCATGATGTTAGAGGCAGCTAGAAGTGCTCCCCAAAGTGAGAGAAACTTGTCTCTCTATGGGACTACATGGACGATGTCATGCCAGTTAATGTGCTCTGCAACTAGGCTGAGTGACCAGGAAAGCACATCCTGAAACTCATGAAATCTTCTATAATCATCACGTTACCAATGCCAGAATGCAGATGCCAGAAAGCCACATACATGTGAGGCAGATACATGGCACATAAGGCAAATTAGGTTGGAATTAATAGTACTTCATGGTAGTGGAGAAATCTGAGGTTGAGGGATAAGGATTTTGAGAGCTGTTGCTACAGATTGCAGGATGTCACAGGGTCTTCATTATGAAGTGCAGCAAACCAATTCTAAAAATATTTTTATCTTGTGCATAACATCAATCCACTTGCAAGAGAAACCCTCCACAGAAAAAGATCTTGACTGTTCTCTGCTTCTGTTTGTGGTTTTTTTGTAAACAGAGTCACTTTTCTGTTGCTTTTAAGCTACTGTACGAAATGGTTCGAGTCCAGTTCAAAGTTGCTTGCATGTAATAGACTATTAAATGTCAGAGAGTTAAAAGCATTGTAGCATCATCTAGAGGCCAGACATAAACTACAGTGCATTGTTAGTCCTTCAGCTGAGTGAGCACACAGATGGATGTTAAAAAGATATTATTCCAAATGTTTTCCAAAGAATATAAATACCAGAAAATAGATGTTTCCCAATGAATTACTTACCAGCAAAGTTACAGTGCATAAACATATACACTACGTATTCATAGTTGTGAGTGGACAAATTTGCATTTTTCTGCCACATGTGTAAATAAATAGTCTAAGTTGATAGAATAATTTATAATCTAAATTCCACCTATTTAAAAATTTGATGGAGAGCTGACAATTTGAACGAAGAGACAAATACATATGCCCTGGTGTGCAGTTGCAGTATATGACAGATTCAATTTGGGTAACAGCTACATGACCCAAGACTCTCATTTTATTTAATATATGAAGAATAAACTTCCTTGTTTCCATTTGCCAGTTGTAAACTTTGTCTTTTTCTGAATGCATTTAATAGCAAGAGTACAAATGGCCTGTTTGAGAGTTTTATGAGGAATGTCTTGCCAGCAAAATGCAGAGGTTTGAGAAGTTTATGAGAAGCGTGTGCATATGTGGGGGCAGGAAAAGTGACTTCAATAAAGACAGCTAAAGGATTTAAGCAGTCAGCTTCCACTGCCATGCATTGGGATTTGGAAGATTTTCCCAGGACTAATTAGAAATTTGTTTAAGAACAAATTTCTAAAGGCAACCTCTCTTCATTGAAGTAACTAAGAATGTCTTACAAACATCAAGAAGTTATGTAATTTCTACTCTGTAGAACTGGAAATTAAGCAGTTTGCTGATTTATTCAAACTGATTTGCTCAAATTGATACATTAAACAGGTAGCATTGAAATTGAAGCTAATTCCCTTGTTTCTTATTCCTGTGTACTGAGTGAGGCCTGTTAGTCCTTCTAAGAGAAAGGTTGATATGGTCGACCAAATTAATTGTCCACAGATGTGTATGAGACTACAAACACAGATGCAGGAGTATTGGACTCTTGTACAGATTTACTGCCTTTAAAGCCAATCTTTCTTTCTGGGACATAATAACTGGCTCAAATCAGAAGATCTCGTGGGAAGCCAACACTGCAGATTGTTTTGTTACACTGGCAAACTCCTGAGAAGATGGGCTTTTCCTTTTTCAGTCTGAACAAACAAACTAGGCCAGTGGAGATAGCAACCAATGAGCAGTCACCAGACAGAAGGAACTACAGAAGGCAGAGGCAGACTAGCTGAAGTGCTCTCCCAAGCACATTTTGCTTTTTGTGCTATTGCATTTTTGGTGACTAACTCTGAAAGGGTCAGTGATGGGGAGTCTGTTCTGCCTAAACCTCAACAATCACTGGGCAGGAACAGGATTCTGGTTCTTTGGGAAGCCACAGACCATTCTCTGAAATATTCTCCTCTCTAAATGCACAGCTTCCATCAAAACGAATCTCCTCAGCTCACACTCTGTCCGCATAGTCCCAAAAGGCAAGGTGCAAAAACGTTTGTTTGGACTTATTTCCCAGCAGGGCTCTGTGCTTGCATCTGTATGCATGTTTGTTGAGCAGCAGGGAGTTTGTTTATATTTTATGTGATGTTAGTTTGCCTAAAACACTCCTGTATCAAGTATTAATATAAAATCTCTGAAAACACTAGAATCCAGTAAACTGAGACTATTAAACAAATAGCCATAGTTAACCTGAGGAGGTCAGAAGCCTGAGTTTGTGAAAGATACGGAGAATTTGAGCTTGTTGCATGTAATTACAACTATTTATACTTTAAATGACACATGAAAGTCTTCAGATATTCATGTTTAATCAGGTGACTAAATATATTGAATTAAATAAAAGCTTGCTTAAGGTTCTTTAACAAATGTTCTATTTTTCTGATATGTGGAGTGGTATTTGGAACACTAAAGGCATAGTATATTTTAGAGTTATTTCACCATATGTAGGGTTAATACGAGTACCTTATGAACTAAAATTAGAATTAGAAATTAGATTCTAAATTTAGCATTTCACTGCTTTTAGTTCATATCTTTTTCTTTCCTTGGACATTCCCCTGGAAAATTCCATAATTAACCCTTTGCCATTTCAAATTAGATTTTCTACTAAAAAGCACAACATTAAATTAGAACAATTAAAGTGATAAAGCTCATCCAATAATACTTCCTAGACTAAGAATAGTAAAAGATAATACAGAGAAGCTAGGCAATTAAAAATATGTGTGCATTGGAAGTAAAGTGGTAAGAAGTACAAAGAGAGCTGAAATAGCTGTTTCATATACTCACGCATTTAAATTATTACTTTCAAACTTACGTGAGATTTATTGGTTTGAATTCGTTACCCCATATGTGGAAACAATCAGATGGTTCCATTTTATGTCCCATTTTGTACTTCCTCTTTCACTTTTCCATTGGAGATGGACTGTGATTAGATTCTGGATAAAATTCTGGTATTTGTCCATAGTGGCAGTTTGAGTTTCTTTTTATGACGGCCTTAATCCCTCTGTAAAGCAATCTGCTTGACCTTCATGGAAGTTATTGATTTGTAGCTCAAATTTCTACTCTGAGAATTTTGAGAAGATGTATACAGGATTTTGGTTTCAATTTTCAGACTTCTATGAAGAAGGATGCTGAAATCCCATTGGCAATTGGTTTTAACCACAAACTTTACAATTACAGCTGTATATTACTTAGATGAGTGATAGCTTCAGAACTGCCCAAAGTACTGCTCAGGTTCAAGGATTTCCTCTTCTTGGTTCCCTCTTGTGTGTTTCCTCATTAGCAACTCCATGAATGAGTCATTAGTGGTGTCTAAAAATTTGGTCTCAGCACCAGGCCCTGACGTGACTTCTCCTCAATCTACACAGACATTTTTGGAGTGTCCTAATATTATATTTTGCTGCCACCCTGATGTATCAGTAACATCATCCTAGTGGGTGGTCAAAAGGATGCTTGCCTACCTGGGTTTAAAGTTAGGCAAAAGAGTATCATGATGTGCATATATCTTCATTATTTTAAAAATAAATGAGGAAATGAAAGAAGCATTCACGTGCTCACACAAGTACATATGTACGTATATATCCATAATTGCCCACACATAAACAAAGTAAATCACAAGGTTATACATTCTGTATCTAAGAGTGCAACTCATTTGAAAGTGCAGTAGTGGGGTACTGGGGTACAAGAACTGACTTCAAGTACGGTGAATGCCAGGGGTATTGGAACTAGATGGTCTTTAAGGTCTCTTCCAACCCAAAGCCATTATATGATTCTAGGAATGTGACTTCACTGAAAAGGTGCTTCTCTCTTTCAGAAATGAAACTCTAATCAGCTGATGACTTTCCTTAGACTTTTCTGATTTTACTGTAAAATATCAGCACCAGAAATTGACCCTGGGTGTGATGTAACACATTGCTGATGAGATAAAAGCAAGTACTACCAGAGACAAGGACAGCAGCCTCCCAGAATTCTCTGCATCAGTTCCTGCTGGCTTAATGGACTATTACTTTTTTATTTACCTACTTTAATATTTTTGGCTATCCCCTTTTTGAATTCTATGAAATCTTTCTTCTCTACCATCCCCTAGGGTGTTTCTCTTTGCAGAAATTACATTCCTTAGTTTTACCACTTCAAATCTTACATCAGTTTAGCTAGACTGAGACTTCCTGGAGACATCAATAATACTGGGAGGTCCTTGAATAGGTATGTATTTGTGGTGTCTTGGTTTTTTTTAATATTTGTGTAAAAGGTAGTGCTGAAATCTTCTTTAGGACTTCATTACCCAACAGGCTAGAACTGTAGAACATGTAAACCTATATTAGTTAAGAACAAACTTTCAGATGTTGTTAAAACAATTAGATTAATATAGAACAACTGTAACATTGATGTGTAGAATGGCATTGATTCAAAAATGTTGTGCCAGATCTTAGATGGTTATAAATAATATTCCCTTCTATATACACACATACACAGAAAAAAAATTAGAAACAGTTCCAATCATTGGAGGATTTGGTTAAACAGCACAGACATATGCTACTGTACTTAGGGTGTTTAGAACTCAAAGGACACACAAAACATTTTGAGTCTTGGGAACATTTTCAGAAAAAAAATTAATTACTTCAAATTGAGAGCGTAGCATTTCTCTGTTTTCATCTTATTTTTTAGACATTTTATTTTTAGAAGTCCCTGCTTACCTCTTAACTTAACTCTGCTGTCTCCAGCTAAATGTACTTATGCAAGAAATGATGTCCTGCTATCTGAAGACCCTCTGCAACAAGTTCAGTATAAATGTTTCTCTTGCTGTGCTTTAAGAGCTGTAAAACCTGGCTGATGAGGCTATAAGCCAATCTTTAACTAGAATACATTTTCCCTTTGGGCATCATTGCTTACTGGTAGCTGCTAACAAATGGCCAAGAAGATACATGCAGCTGAGTCTACGTGAATCTGAAACTGGAAAAATTTTAAAATTTTCCTGATTCTTCCCCTCTTCTTTTTTGCTCCTGGACTTTTAAGTCATTTGAGCACCGTGTGGGCTGTGTATAAAACACTCGGGCATTCATAACACTCCACCCTGTGCACCATTCACGGTGTCTCTATCAAATAGGCAGAAGCAAACATAAAGCAGTATATATAGTTGTGGTTAACATCAGTCATCAAACAAGTACCATCACTGCTTGCTTCCCCACCAGAGGGACTGGGGAAAGAATCAGAAGGGTTAAAGTCAGAAAACTTGTGGGTTGAGCTAAAGACATTTCAATAGGAAAAGCAAAATCCGTGCACACAAGCAAAACAAAATAAGGAATTAATTCACTGCTTCCCATGGGCAGATATTCAGCCATCCCCTGGAAAACAGGGCCCCATCACATGTTACTTGAGAAGAGAAACCCCATCACTTCAAATGTACTCCTCTTCCTCCTTGTTCCTACAACTTTATATACTGAGCATGATGTCATATGGTATGGAATATCCCTTTGGTCAGTTTGGGTCACCTGTCCTGGCTGTGTCTCCTCCCAGTTTCCCATGCAACCCCACTGCCCTCAACAGCGTGGCAATATGGAAAGCAGAAAAGGCCTTGGCTCTGTGTAAGCCCTGCTCAGCAGGAACAAAAACATCTCTATTACCATCATCACTGTGTTCAGTACAAATCCAAAACACAGCCACTGTGGAGACAATTAACTCTACTCCAGCCAGAACGAGCACAGTAGGTTATTTGAATAAATGTGGTTTTGCATGGAGCCTTGCACCTGACAGAATGGTTACTTGTGTTAGAATGTGCTTGATGGTCGTGATCAATATTTGTAGGTATTGTCTTAAATAATGCTGCTTGTATACATAAGCAGAGCCTGTGTTTGGGCCTCTTAAGAAAAAAATAAAATTAAATGTTAAGATTCTCAAAGAAAGTTTTAGATATGGGCATTGAATAGGGATGTGTCTTCCACTCCTGATAGATGTTCTTGTGACACTGAAGTCAAGAGCACGATTATCCATGAGAGCAGAAGTAGAATGTTTTGTCATAATAACATGGTATCATAGAGAAAGACTAATGCTGTGAAGGATCTATCCTGTTACTCCTTAAAAATCTTAAACAGTATCTGTGAATAAATGGTCTAACTGTTTAAATGGTATTTATAATTGAGATAAATGAACTGATACAGTTATTAAATATCAGTAATGTGTAACAAAGTAAACAAAATCAAAATCTCAGCATACATCATTACTTTAAGACAAATGCTGAGTTAATAGAAGGTGTAACAGCGCAGGAAAACTAAATTGTGCCTTATGGAAGAATAGCATTACCTGAACAATTATGCTTAAACTCTGATTTTTATAAGTTGCTAGACTCGGCCAATATGACGTTTTACGATATCTAGAGATTGAAAAAGAAGCCTCTTGACATTAAAGATAAAATACATCTATTAGAAAAATTCTTCAGCTGAAGATTCTGTGAGAAAAATAAAATTGGAAGAGAATGGAACCAAAACTGTTAAATACATGAGCTGGATCATGCAATGGAAAACTACATAAAAATTGGGTCCTATTCTTATTGCCACATATCATTCCAAACATATGCTTTTTCCATTTCTGAGTTTTTTGTAATAAAATATTAATGGGGCAATGAAGTGATTCCTTGGAAAGGGAGTACGTTCCATATGAGAACTAACTTGAAAATGCTGTGAGACCTTGGGGGCAGTTTTGCCCTTTACTTCACATGAGTGGTAGGTCGTGGACAAAGCCTCTCCAAAAGCTGCTGAGTTCGGGAGTCTGTTTTGCATGAAACAATCTACAAGATCATGAATTTCCACTAGAAAAATGAGGAACAAAGTCTGCTGAAGTTTATACATATCAAGGGAGGCATAGGCTCTTTTGCTTCTGGACCCTGTGACAATATATATTAATGTAATATCTGTCTTATTACTGCAACTTCTTGACCTTTTATCTGCCTGGTTTATTCCAGTCATGGATTTGGAAGTAGCTTCTGTTGTTGGTGTTCTTCATGCAATTGCTGGTGTTTAATGAAGGTACATACTGCAGAATGCCAACTTTGAGCTGTATAAGCATTCTTTGACCAAAGCCTGCAGCTCCATAGTGAGGTGACTGACCATGAACGCTTGCATCTTGGAACATTCTGACAAATTAAAAATAGTCCATTTATCTGGAATGCTGTGCTTCTACCTAGAGATAGAAGACTCTTTTTATTTTAAAGTCATGTAAATATCTTTATTAAGATCTGCTTAATCAAAAGATGTTACTAGACACTCAGGTTTCACTGACTGCATGCCCTATGCCATGTCTCTACTGTAGAAGGAAAAAAAAAGTCAAGGTAGTTTCCATGGGAAAAGAAAATGTAAATTAACAAGAGTGAGCAATTGGACCAGATTATATACATTTACCATCTTTTGGAATTCCTAATATGTTCCTAAAAGATAAAAAGTCTATGGAGATAACTCTAATTCTAGTCAGGTGATCATAATTGCCTCGTTATCATAATATGCCCTACAGTAGTCATAACCTTCCCTTTCTGTAACACAAAACTTGCGTCCCTCAAAGGGTCCCTTCTGTGCAGAAGTGCCACTATATCTAATCCTTCATCTCAGTGCATTATAGTATTGGGGGATGCTCCCAGACGTGCTGTATAATGTGAAAAACTTGAAGTTTCAGACTTGAAGTCTGAAAACGCTATTATCAAACTTTTAAAAAGGAAAAGACAGTCGGTATTGTTAAATACTTGAATTATGTGTTCTCATTATAGAAAGTAGGTATATGAATTGTACTTAACTGAGTGATTATTGTTTTAAAGAGATTATTTCTTCAGTAATGATGCCTTAAAAGTAATTTCTTAGGCTGGTTTTAACAACACTAGGTATAAATAGTAATCTAATTATACTTAGGAGAGATTTATAGCTCTGATTACTCTCGCTTTAAAATTTCAAAGGGACTGACATGAGCAATCAACATATCCCATACTGTGAATTCATCTTACTATTGTAAAAAACACCTGCCAATTGCTTGTCTACAGAATGATATGTGATATTGCACATACTATTTCGGGAATTAGTGATACATGTGCATAATGTATGAATTTTTTTCCGTGCTAAGGCATAAAACATGAATGCTACCTAATAAGAGACTTTAGATTTGCAGTCCTATAGTTTTTCCCTTTTATTTTGTTTCTTTTGATTTTTTTTTTGCTTTCTTTCTGGATTTGCCAACCAACTTATTATGCAGGGCAAGGTGTCCCTATCTGAATTATGCAATGCACAGACAAATGACACTAAAAGCACATTATTGAAGTTTTAAAGACAAGTCCATTTATTTGGAAACACCAGATCTGAAGATGCTGTCCCATGTGCATGATGATGGTCTTTATTTACATAACACAAGCTTCTTCCATGGAATCTAGTCTTATTGGCTACACTTCTACTAATTCAAACAGAGAAAGCATATGTGCTTAAGGATGGGATTACAGTTCTCCATACTGTGTCATTTTTAGCATGACCCCCTTGATATGTTTTTTATTCAAGACAAAGAACATCTGTGCAGTCAATGCATGAACAGAAGCTGGGGACTCAGGTCATTTCCTAATAGGTAGTTTAGATGCAGTCAGTCTGTTTTGGGGGCAAGAAGTTTGTCCATGTAGATCTGGGCTGTGCTGTCACTTGCTGTCAGCCAAAGAACACTGCCTGTCTTATTTTGTTCAGTAGCACAGACACGGGTGGAAATCCAGGAAAAAAAACCCAAAATATTAAAGGGTAGTGTATTAAATTAGAAGTAATATATACTGGTTTTTGATTAAGACAACGATCATCTGCAAACTTTATATGTTTATGTCATAATGTATCTTCATGAGAGGCTTATACAAGACAAATATAGCCTTGATACTAGCCTTTCCTTCTTCCAAGGTGTTTGACTTTGTAAATTTAGCAAAAGAGTATTCATCATGTACATGTATAATGCCTCCTTGTTTTGAAAATGGGACCAGTTGTCTTCTAGAGTGGTTAATAGTGGTGGTTTAGGCAAACTGCTCAGATTTCTGCTGTTTGAGTTACAGAATAATTGATTGCAATTTGTTGTCCTATGTGAATGATTATTACAAGTTGACCATAAGGTATTTTGATAATATCATTTGTAATGCTTAGACAAAATGGGGATGCTGTGACTCACTTCAGGCTCTCCATATGCACATTCTCTGCTGGGCATCAACCTTTCTACTCACTCCCTTTCCAACTTGATGTCTTTTTCTCTAAACTGTTTCTGCCATGTGTCCATTTCCTTGCCAGGCATCTTCTCCAATCTTCAGCTCTGTTAGCGCAGAGTAATTTTCTCCATCTTTTCCTTCCCCACGTTCTCCTAGTTTGTAATATATTTGCCTAGACATATCTTTATGTCTGTTTTTCTTGTGTCCTACTCCTCTGGTTTTGCTGTCCAGTTTTTGCTCTTATCCTTCCTGCATTAAAATGAGATGGTTTCCTGCCTTATACTGCTAGCGGGGGGATTACTGGGAATGGTGGAGAGACAGGTTCTTGGTCACAGTTTCAGTCATTACAGCAAAATTCTGGCTCTGCCAGCCACAGCAGCCTTCAGCTGGAGTGTATTGTTGCACATGTGCAGCCCAGTGAGCCTGGGGAGCTCTGAGGGAATGGAATATACTCACTCATCCGCGGGGGAGCTACATGTGCAGCCTAAGAAGTGGTTGCTAATGGGAATGGTGAGAGCCTCAAGCACATTTAATACAGAGGAGATATTCAGAGACTTCTAGCTGAGAGAGTCTAAATTTTTTAATGACCCTGTGTAAACTGCAGGGTTTTTTCTTGTTCCCTCTCCAGACTTGTATCTTTGTTGAAGCAACAAGAGTGAGTGTGGATCTTTAAAAAAAAAAAAAAAACAACAGAAAACCCCCAAAAGTCCCCAACCAAACTTATCCCCAGGGTTTTTTAATATTGCAAATAATTTTCTTCATTGCTGGAAGCAGCTAAATATTTTTAGGGTAAATTCCCATTCCCTCTTTCCTGTAAGTAGCGCAAGCTAGTATTTGCTGCATTCCATTTGGGGAAAACTTTCTTTCCTGGCCTTGTCAGACCATCTCATAAACTTTTTAAGGGATTTAATTAAGTAACTTTCTCATAACAAAATTACCTAACTTCCTTCATGTCTTCGCATCTAACTTCAGCGTGCTCTCAGGTTTCTTGTGTGCTGCCACTCTTTGGCCTTAGTGGTCATGAGTAGAGGTGATATATTGGTGTGATTAAATGAAATGTACATAGTTGATTAGCTTTTCATTGGGCAGCCACCAGAACACTGAAACTGTAGAGTGGGAATGTAATACTGAGGAAAACTTTGTCCAGATATTCCAAAATGGAGAAAAGGAGCTGCCAAGTGTAAATTAAAACCATTTGGTCTGAATACTGGGGATTATTGTCTCCTTCATTCACCAGGTTTAGATATCGTCTGCGTTACTTGGATGTTTATTTTGTATCATGTTCTGGTTCCATCATTAGGCTATTATGTGTAAGTCTCATCGAACATGCTTGTTGAATAGTCTTACCCTCGTGGAACAAATCTTCAGACCAGTATCTCCTCATATATTACCATAATCATATAAAGATCTATTTCTCTCTTCAACTCAGTTTTATACGGCTGTCCTATTGCTGCATTCAGTGCTAGATGTGGATGTAAATGAGGCAAGAACTATGCCAACTGCCCTTTCAAATAAAAACTCTCTTCACATTTGCTTTTTCACCTCTCCAAACCTGCTCTACTTTGGGAGAAAAGGTAGGCAAGAATACCAGCATTAAAGCATCCCTGAATAGTAGCCACCCTACATGCTCCAACCCTCTATACTTTTGAGTCTCAAGGGAGGGAAATGTTTGTTAAATGTTTTTAAAACTAAATTTCAGATGTTAAGGACATTACATTCACACAAGAATGTGTATGAACACAGGCTTGTACATATACACGCACACACATGTAGGAAGGTATGTACATGTTCACACAGAACATTATGTGAATGCACACATACACACGGTCAAAGACTCAGAGAAACTGCCTGTATGCCAGTTTTTATCTTGCATTTTCTAAGATTTTCAAAGGAGCTCTTCTACAGCTCTCCTGACAAAAGATGCAGAGGAGAACTCTGTTCTCGTAGACTCAGAGACAAAACAGCAGAGGGAGACCATAAGAACATTTTCATCCCAAATTTTAAGGATCTTAAAGTGTTCTCACCCTTATATTTTGAAACTTTTTTTATTTTTAACGTCCCATTATTAGAAACATTTTCCTAATATTTATTCTACATCTTCACAACTGGAGTTTAAATCTAGTTTTTTTGTCCTAGATATAGTGGATAAAAAGAACATCTGGTTCTTCTGTGGCAGTCTTTACCACACTTTAAAACAATCATATTCTTCTTAGGGTCCTCTTCTCTAGACTAAGGAATCCCATTCTTTCTTTACAGTGCATGTTGTTTTCCTGTGGACACTCAGGGGCTGCTGTGCTCCTAGAAGAGTTCTCCTACAACTGGCCCAATGCCCAGGAAAAGGGATGGTGAGAGGATTCCTTATAAGAAAGTTTGCCTTTCTGATAAATCTCCTATTTTTACATATTTAATTAGTGTATGGTATATTTTTGAAACCGCCTGACTTAGCTGACTCATATGCAGTTTGGAATCCACCAGACCCTTTTCTGCAAAGCTTCTGATCAGCTGGATTTTTCCCCTACTATACTTATAGAGTTGCTAATTCAGATTTAAGTGCAGGAGTCTGCATTACTCCTTTCTGACCTCAGCTGTATTTCAGAGTATTGCCCCAGTGGGCAAAGGTCTTTTCCATTCTAGTTTTATTCTCAGAAGCGTTTGTTACCTGCCCTGTTTGATGCTGTTTTCAAAAGTCACAAAGTTTTTCTTTATTTGTTAATGAAGCTATAAAATACCATGAACTTCGGGAGGTTGTGTTAAATAAATATGTCCTGTTTGACTGTGAATGCTGATACCAACATTTTAAAAACAACTTTCAGCCAACTGTGCACTCATCTCAGATTAGTTTCATCTGAGCTGTATTTCCTAGTGCACTTGTAAGTTTAGTGAGAGACTGACAAAGGTTTTACCAAAGGTGAGATCTGTGGCTTTTCCTATTTGTGGAAAAAGTGTCTGTTTCCTGTCACATTCCATCAGATTCCACTGATCTGTTTATCACTGAAAGCTGGGGACATTGCAGAAGACTTTCATTATTGATATGAATACTTCAGTAGCCTTATTGCCAAAACTAGAAAAATAGTTTCAGTGATTATGTGATATCTGTATCTATTAATAGGAGCAACTTTGAGATCTCAGTAAATAAACACATGTATTATTTTACTTTAGGAATCCCATTGGGCATTGAGAATGCTTTTCATTGTTGCTAGCATTCCTTCAGCAACACTAAATTAACAAACACCTAGCTTTGAAAACATTGCTGGATTTGATCCACTCACTCATGGAATACCAACATTGTAGAGTGGTCTAATGCTTTCTATCTCTTCAAGAATTCTTAGTAGGGTTAGAGATGTGAATACATTGGAGTGTCACATGAGGAGCTCCTGCTGTTATCACTGACAATCCTGTCTATGGAAAACCCTCAAGGACAAGTCTTTCACTTGATAAGTAAATTAAGAAGACTTCAGTTGAGGTGATGGGCAGAGAAGAACGATCTGAAATTCAACAAAGGCAAATGCAAGATCTTGCATCTGGGAAAGAATAGCTCAAGGCGCCAGTACAGCCTGGGTGCTGACCTGCTAGAAAGCAGCTCTGTGGAGAAAGACCTGGAGAGTCCTGATGGACAACAAGCTGCTCATTAGCCAGCAGTGTTTCCTTGTGGTCAAGAAGGACAACAGTGTCCTGGAGTACATTAGGAAGAGCATTGCCAGTAGGTTGAGGGAGGCGATCCTGCCCCTCCACTCACCCCTGGTGACGCGTCATCTGGAGTGCTGTGTCCAGTCCTGGGCTCCTCAGTACGAGAGAGACATAGCTCTTGGAGCGGGTCCAGCAGAGGGCTACGGAGATGATTAATGAACTGGACCATCTATCTTACAAGGACAGGCTGAGAGAGTTGGGCCTGTTCAACCTTGAGAAGAGATGACTGTAAGTATCAATGTCTGTAAGTATCTGAAGAGATGATATTGAGAAGATGGACCCAGGCTCTTCTTGGTGGTGCCAAGCAATAGGACAAGGGGCAATGGACAGAAGCTGATGCACAGGAAGTTACATCTGAATCTGGGGAAGAACTTCTTTACTGTGCAAGTTACCAAGCACTGAAACAGCCCAGAGGGGCTGTGGAGTCTCCCTCACTGGAGATATTCAAGAACCGTCTGGACACAATCCTATGAAACATTCTCTAGGATGACCCTGATTGAGCGGGGAAGTTGGATCAGATGACCCACTGTGGTCCCTTCCAACCTGACCCATTCTGAGATTTTGTGATTCTGTGTGTGCTAAAAATAGCCAAAATTCACATCACTAGAGTGGGAGAGAATGAACACTCTGCTCAGGCTTAATGTTTCTTTTTATCTCTTTGAATTAACTTTTGAAAAATTTAAGATACTTACAGGGCCTATGAAAGTACAAAATGTAAGAGGAGTGTTGCAGAAGAGTGTTATTTTTTACATCTTGAGGCTTGGGTTTCACTAGTTTTGTTCACATTGAAGTTCATTGCTAAACTATGTTGTTGTAATAAACATTCTTCTATGCTGATAATAATGATTGGAGGTCAGGCGACAATGAAACTCCTTCAATTTCTTGTGTAGGTATAAATGAGAAAAGGAAAAGACTGATTTTTCTTTTTTAAACCGCTCACTTTTGCTGCTGGGGTTATGAAATGAAGATTTTTTTATACTTAATATACAAGTATCACCTGACATTTAATGCTACAGATAACAGAAACCTCTTGTTTGTACTTCAGGCTCATTTGCTGCCAATTGGAAAGTCTGGTTCAACAAACTGAGACCTTGATTACGTGCCCTACTTTGTGCATCATTTAAAGTCTGTGAGTAGACCAGTTTTTTTCCCCCTTAGGGTTATTTATTTTTTTAAAGGATGTTATGTATGTATTCCTTCGTGTGCTTTGCTGGGGTCAACTTTTGTTCTTTTCAGATGAGGAAACATGAAATTAGCCATCTCATTTATAAAGCAGACATTTGATTGTAGAAATATTCTCATCTTTTTTATGACTTTGAAGTTTATTTGTGTCTCCACTGACAAAAGGCCAGTTCTTTTTGATGAAATGTGCTCTGGAGGGTAATGATGGGATAGTTTTAAGTCTTTTGTTTTCTGATCCTCAGATTCTTTTAGTTGGTGCATAGCCCTTTCTTGGTTAGTTCTGTGGAGGCGTAATCTGTAGTGGGGAGGCTTAGTTTTCACATACTTTACTGTATGTCCTCACTTTGCAACTTACTGTACTCTAAGCCCATCACATGGCTGGTGGAATGGTATGTTTACATTTGTTGGTTGCTGGGACTGAATTTCAGTGTGACTCAAAAATGCTTTGTCTGTGGACTTCGAGTTATGGATAAGTTTTCTTTGTCTGGCACAATTTTAAATTCCATTCTTGACTGCTGGCTCAGTGTTTTTGTAGGGCTAGAGATCAAGCACCAAACACAAATGGAAATGGGCTAGAGATTTGGGATGCAAGGCCTAATAGTTTAATTCCTGCTGTACATAAGAATAATGTGTGCATAGAGATGATGTCATTATTTTAAATCTCCTTGATTGTATTCTTTCATTCCATGGGAGCACTCCGAATTAGTGGGATTTTCAGACGCTCTGCTTTCCTTCTTCTCAGAGTGCTGGAGTCATAGAAATATTTGGGTTGAAAGGGATATTTAAAGATCATCTAGCCCAATCCCTTTGCAATGAGGAGGGACATCTTCAACAGGACCAGGTTGCTCAGAGGCCCATCCAACCTTGCCTTGAATATTCCCAAGGATGGCGCATCCGCCACCTCTCTGGGCACCCTGTTTCAGTCTTTCAGCATTCTCACCACAAGGAATTTCTTCCTTATATCTAGTCTAAATCCATCCTCTTTTAGTTTAAAACCATTACCTCTTGTCCAACAAGGGGTTGCAACAACCCCTACTAAAAAGTTTGTCCCCATCTTTCTTGTAAGCATTGAAGGCTCCATGGAGCCTTCTCTTCTCCAGGCTGAACAAACTTCAATTCTCTCAGCCTTTCCTGATAGGAGAGATGCTCAATCACACTAATCATCTTTGTGACCCTTTCTGGACTCTCCCCAACAGGTCCCTGTTTTTACTGAGCTGAGGACTGCAGAGCTGGATGCAGCATTCCAGGCTGGGTCTCACCAGAGCAGAGCAGAGGGGCAGAATCACCTCACTTGGCCTGCTTTTGATGCAGCCCAGAAAATGATTGGCTTTCTGGGCTACAAGCTCATGTTGCTGGCCCATGTCCAGCCTCTCATCCACCAGCACCCCCAAGTCCTTCTTGGCAGAGCTGCTCTTGATCTGTCCATCCCCCAGCCTGTATTGATAACATGAGTTGACCCCACCCAGGACCTTGAACTTGACCTTGTCAAATCTCATGAGGGTCACATGGGCCCACTTCTCAAGCTTGTAGGATTTCTTTGCTTCTAATACTTGAAATACTTTATCTCAGGAAAAAAAATCCAATATGTTTTTAAGAATAAGCCATTTTTTTTCTATCATAGAGAGGGATAACTACTGGTTTGCTAGTGATAGCTGAAGTTTCTTCATCTTGCTGGAAGCACTGGGACCTCTTCTAGGGAATTCAGTGGCAGCCTTGGTAAAGTTATCTTTTGAAATTCAGTCATTAAAAGTTTCTTGGCATCCTTGTTGTGTGTTATTTCTAAATAGAAAGTCTTACTTTGTTACAACATTTCATCTTTTATTCCAAAGCTTCAGACGCAGAAGGTGTTGCCACTCCTGATGGTGCAACATTGTCTTTTTCACTGTTATTCTATTCTCCTTTGAACACTAAGCTGCTGGAAGTGTCAAAATGACCTAAAATCTAGAAAGCAATGAGGAAGTTTCTATTTTCATGTTGTTTTCACCTGAAGAAGGAAAGGCTTATCCTCATTTGGCTTTCCGCTATCTTTTTATTTTCATGTTTGGACCTAAAGTTATCAAGAAGACAAAATGAAAGATTTGCTCCAAATGCATATCAGATGGAATCAAGCCGGGGAACAGTCCTTTTGGCAGTGTTGAACAATTTATATGGAAGAGTCATTTGTTTCATGAGGTCAGTTCAAGTCTGAAATAAAACCTGTGAACTGCATATATGGTATGTCAGCAGTGACAGCCTCAGCTGACTACCTATTTTGTCATATCACTTGCTAACGTAGGTATAACTGAGGACTGAAGTTCTCTTGTTCTTAGAAGCATTTCTTCTGTTGATTAAATCATGTTATTATCCTGCTACCTCTGAGGAACAATAAGATGCTAGTAGCCACCATGTTTTCTTAACCAATGTGCAACATACTCTAAAAGAAAGTTTAAATTACTTGAGACTGCTCACATGTATCTAAAATGCTTCCAGCTAGGATCACGCAAGACATAATGTTGAGTTAGCTTTAGCCACTGTCTGTTAAATTTATTAAACTTTTAGATGCTCAAATCAACTTTGTCAAGATTATATCAGAGACTCGTCTTTAATCTTGTATTCTTGTCATTCCCTTTGGTCTCACTTGATTGATCTCTTTGAGGATTCTTCTTGAAGCTCTTAGATGGTTCATTATTCATGGGGGTCAGACAGACTTCTTCAAACCAAGGAGATCCCACTTCCAGAACAGGCAATGTATACAAGCATTGTTAAGTTGTGCAGTGGTGGTCTTTCTTGTGCTGGAAATTGAACGGCATTTTATAAGAGACTGCAATATATGCTTTGCCCTGTCCTAATCATGAAAGATGATGATGGTATGCTTTCTACATTTGAGTTATAATTAAGATGACTGTTACATGTCTGGACTGCATAGTATACAGGACAGAACTGGAGCTTATAAATTTGTTATAGGGCTCACACTGTGCTGGGGCTTAGGCAGGAGGATGTGTATCTAAAGTAGAACAGTCGTACAGCTTTCAAAGAAGAGGGAACTGGCTGCCCTACTTATGACCCTTCCCTGTTGGCTGGGTGAGAAGGAAAAGTAACTTATAAAGTCTACCTTTCTGACTTCAAAGTAGAAAGGAACTGAGAAAAGGACAGAATAAGGAAAAGGAAACACAGGAATTAAAGGAAGCACCCAAATATATTCAAAGTGCTGAACCCTGCCTTTGGGAACTTGTTTTACTGCTTTGGTTAGCTGAATCATGAGATTGTTTTTATATATTCCCCCAAGACATTCAAGCTCTTAAAAATTCTTGGCAGAATTCCAGTTATATTCCAGAAATCTTTTCCACTCTGCCTCTAGGATTTCAGCATGGGATTTGCTGTCAGATTTTTAGGGCCTGATTCATAACAAATTTCCACATCCCTTATGTGGGACAGTTTGAGAATTTACCCAGAGGGAGAAAGAGAGAGAGAGAGAGAGAAAGAGAGGGAGAGAGAAAGTGGATAATGTAGGGTAGCAGCAGGAGACAGATGTTTCTTCACTTTGATTAGAGAAAAGAGGGAGAAGGGAATTTTCATAAGAAATCATTTCTCTAATGACTTCGTGTATTGACTTCTGTACTGCTCAATACCTGTACAAGTCCTCACTGCACAGTGAGTGTGCATTGCTTTTATTGCCTTGTTATAGAACAGAGTAATATTTCCACAGCTGAGAGCCATGAGGTCTTGCAGGCATCTCATACTGTATTAAAGGTATTGGATACCCTAGTATTGTAATTATTTACCTTTCCTGCCTGAAGACTCATTTATGCCTTTTTCTTAGATAACTGAATCATTCTGTACTTTAAACCTCACATCAAGTTCTGACATGAATGGTCTGAACTTGCAGTCAAACATCTGCCATGGAAAACCATCAGTCTCCCTCTCAAGTATCTTAGCTGTAGGTTCATCTGTCTTGTCAGAGTTCAAAGGAGGAGCACATTGTTTTTTCCCCTTTTTGCTCATGCCTCACTTAAAACTCATTCCATTTGAATTCTTGACTCTCTGACAGAGGCTCCTGATATTGTCAGCACTACCTTTCTCTCTACCGTATTTCCAAAAATAGATGAGAAAAAGAAACACATAAGGATTAATTAAAAAAAAAGTCTAGACTAACTCTCTCTGTGACTGCAGACTACTGAATTTCATAAAGGACAGAAATATATAATAAAGCTTAACAAAAACTCGCACCTGTGTTTCTATGTTGAATGCTGGTTCAGGTTTGGTTTGTTTTTTTTTTTTTTTTCATATATAACTGTTTTGTTTTGCTTTGTTTTGTTTCTTTTCCAGTGACCACTTTTGGGAGGAGCAATACCCTGCATGAAGCACACAGACAAACACAGTGAACTGGGATTGAAAGGGTGTGATAGCTCAAGAAATTCATCTGCCCAAACAAAATAATTATTTCTTATATGAAAACGTAAATTGCATGTAAAACCTAAGCAATGACGCAAAAGTGAAGAAAGAGTGTGCTTATGTTACAGTGTAAGCTCATTTTCTCAGGACATTCAAAATTGCCTCAGCTTTGGGCAAAACATTCTTACAGTTTCATTGTTTCCTCAGTTTTCAGGGTCTTTTATAGTTATCTGGTGAAGTATACTAGAGTTATCTTTGAAGTGCATAAAAAAAAGTTTTAAGATATGGTAAGTAGAAGTTATGTCACCCATTTAATCATCACTGTCCTTAATAGACAGGGATGGTGTGTTGTTTGCTTTACAAGCAGGGAAGTTATACAGATCTCTCTCCACTCACTGTTCCCACGTCCACACCTACACAAAATCTGCTGTCTTGTTTTGACTGGGAAATGTTAATTATCCAGTGGTTTGGGGCCGGCAGTTCCTTTGAGTTGTCAGTAAATTACAGTCCTCTGGCCTACCACCATTATAGAGCCTTGCCAAACCCCACCATAAACCGCACACCCCATCACACTGACCATGCAGAATTTAGAGTACAGGTAAGGGGTCACTGTTAAAGTTAACTAACATGCATCACATTTTTCCTGTTAAAAAACCCAAGCAATTGCTCATTCAGAGGTATCTACTATGATCTGAGCTACCTTAAAGTTTCTGCTTGGCACAGAGTCTGGTTGTTTTAGATTTCTTTCAGGTCCTGTGTAATATCTGCTATTCCTATATAAATGTGTCAGGTACCTTAGGACATCTTAGACACTATATGTCATGTGTGGACAACTGAAGTAGGTCCTCAATGTTCAGATTACTGAAAATATGAGAAATAATTAATGCATTACAGGATGTATATTATGTATCAGTATATAAGCTATATAGACTTTCAAAGCCTCCTGGGAGTCAGTATGCTTTGTAGCAAGCTCCAGATTGAAACATGTAGACATGTCATGTGCCACCTGAGGCATCCTGGCATCTGAAGCTTTCTCATGGGGCTGACAAGACGTCAGACGTATAAGAACACCCTCCAACACACACGTGTTTTCTGAATTGGCAGTGGGATGCCCTTTGGCATCTGAAATGTCACCATGTTTATGCAGCTTGATCCCACTGCACAGCTTGCCCTCAGGAGAATTCGAGTGCCTGGACTGGGAATTGCTCACAGGATCCCAACTGTGGCTGTGTAGTTCAAAGGATGACATAGTGCAAGTATTATGTCACACCACTAGGATCACCTCCATCTCTGCACACTCAAGGAAGTGCTCTGTCTCCCAGATTTCTAAGCAGCTATTCTGATAAGGACACAGGAAGGAATTTGTCTCTGGTCCCCTGCTTACCTCAGAGATCAGTGTCATGCAATCCTTTTCCAAAGCTGGGCAGTCCTTTTCATGGACCAGACGAGCATTGCCCTTCTCTCTCCCCACTGCCCTGTTCAACTGTGGACCACTCTTTATCTTCCCATTCCACTCAGCTTCCTGGACTCCTGCCCCAAAACATTTCCCCCCAGTCTCTTTACCAGTTGAAGTCAGAAGAAGGTCAGCTCACAGTGTAAATGTTTACACAATAAACTTTGCTCTTTCTATACTTAAAGATAACTCTCCATGTTTTTAACCTCCCAGTGAACTTCACAATAGTGCTAAGAAGTCTGTTTTCTCAGTGACGCCTGGAAAAAAGAAGGGGAATATGTGGGTCAGGCTGTTTTAGAGAGCCTGTGAGCTGAGGCAAAGAACTACCTCAGGCATCAGTGTCAGACAGACCATTTTCCAATTCTCCTGTCCTAGCAAATTTGATTATTTCTGTTTTGAGGTTTGTAATATTTGATGCCTTTGTTTAAGTTCTTCCTCCTGGAGTCCTGTAATGTTTTGCATTGAAAAATAAATTAACTTCTTAGCCTTTACTATAATATAGGAAAGCTGGAAGACATGAAACCAGATGTTCAAGATTTCAAAAGGAGATTGAAGATACAACCTAATTGTTAGGATTTTGTGAAGGACAGAGAAGAGATGGAGAAGATTGAATAAGATTTTTTTTAAAAATTGGCAAGGCATCTCTTTCCCCCGTACTTTATTACTAAGGCCGTACAACTTTTTTTTTTCTTTTAATAGAAATACCCATTAAATATTTTTAACATTTTTATATTCCATTTTCTGGCCTTTTATTTTCCTGTCTCTGAAATTGTCTTGCATTTGGGGGCTTTTTCTTCTGTTTTGCTTTTGCTTTGAACATCATAGCAAAGAATATATTCAAGGTGAGATTTGAAAACAGATAATGTGTAAGTGCTCTTGGTGTTGACAGGAAGTCTCTTATATGTGAAGGGCAGCATAAGATAAAACTGTTGTTTTTTTCAGTTTCCAAACAAGTGGCTGATAGAGCTGGTATCTCATACTGAAGGGAAATAGCAGTTGACATGATTCTAAAACAAAGAAACAGGGTTTGGGCCTCAGGATGGAATGCTGCATTTATGCACTCTGAGATTCAGTGTAGTTGTTTACTAGAGTGCGTAGTGCTAGAAGGAAAGCTTGAGAAACAAAAAAGAGAAGAGTCAGGTTCCCCCCAGAAGATTAATCTGAGTTAAGAGCAATCAAAAATTGCTATAAGAACAGAAGAGCACCTGGAAGCCCACTTGTGAACAGCTACCCTTGCAAGAGACTGTGTGGTTTGGAGAGGGCTGAGGGAAAGCAGAAGGCACACAGGAGGGACCCTCTGTGCATTGATCTCATTCTGCAATGGCACAGTTATGGAAGTCTCTGTTCTGTTGACTGTGTAAATAAAATCAGGATTTGTGCTTCCAAGTCTGCCCTTCCACACTGCTCATGAACACTGTTTTCATGCAGATACAGGTGAAACAAAGAAGCCCATGCATGTGTGTATTTGCTTACAGGTAAAGCTATTTTGAGTTATCATAGGTAAGCAGGATGTCCAATTTAGTCTTCTCTGATTCATAGTGGGATTTTTATATAAAAAACAATGCTATTTTTGTAAAGTGTTATACATTTCCTTTAGGAAAGGCTTAATCAGCCATATTCAGCTAAATTCAGGCTTCTGAGGTAAATGATGCAAATATGTTTTAGATGTTCATAGAAAATCTATCCAACAGTCTTGTGATAATCAAATGGACAAATAAAAAAGAGGATTAGTTGAAGCTGAATAAAAGGCAGTCTGTCATAGCAGGATAATATAGTGGCAAACAGGAAAGGCAAATGTGTTTATTTTGAGGAATTACTTTAAATCAAGAGAAGAGCTAAAAATATTTCTCTGAAGAGGGTACTGAAAGAAGTAAGGTTGTATGGAAGCATATGCCTAACAGGTTGAAGCAAATCAAAAACTTTGATGAAGAAAGAAGGAGCTGTAGCAAAGCCCCAGGGATTGTTACCCTACTCCGGTCTCAGTGGTTTCTTGGACCATATGGTTTTATACTAAGTCATCACTTCTGTGTGCTAATGTGCTAATGCAAGACCTAAAGGAAAATGTGAAGCTTCTATTTGTGAGTACATGACAGCTCAGCAGTATGCATATGAAAGCTTAGGACTGTAGGAAACACCAGTACAAAACTACAATATGCTTGTCTTTAACTACTAATAGGAAAATGCCCATTTTTGTTGTTATCCAATTTCGGCTTGTTTCATGACATGTAAAAACCTATCTATTTGTCAGAAAGTTGATATACAGGCATGTATGAAATTTTCCTGAAGGTAATCTTTCCTCCCATGTCCTTACTTTCATCCAGTTAAACACCTCAATGAAATGAAAATGGAGTTAGTTTACTGAAACTTTTATTGTTTGCACTGCTGTCCAAAATACAGCCTTACCACAGCTATATTTTTAGTATCCTCTGTGTTGCAATTGCAGTTAGCAATGACACGCTCATGTTAAGAATCTACAGTGGTTTGTCATTTCTTCAGCAGTAGACTTTGGTTAAAACCTATTTGTGGTGTTTACAAGAATTACAACAGCACTAGGGATTTGGGCATACAAACCAGAGGCATATAGAGTTTCTTAGAGCAGCTGGAACTTCATTTCAAGTAACGAACAAAAACATTTGGTGTTTTTAATGGTTTGAACGAAGCACAGTGTGTTTTGAAGAAGCTTGCATCAGCTTCAAGGAATCAGTTCTGCAGCCTTCCTGACACAATTCTGCGATGGCATACCAACAATCCAGCACGGTGTACTCAGTTATACATTGAAAGCAGAGCTGAAACACTAAAAATAAAGATGGCGCCAAAATGCAATGCCAGTCCCTGGCATCACTGTGAGCTCCTCATGGTCCTTTCTCATTGGAATTTCCCTTCGCTACCAGGTAGCTTTGTGCTGAAATCCTGTGACGGATATTGTGAGTTCACTAGGAGAGATACTAGGGGAATTTGGTTGTATAACACAATGGGTTATAGTAATCCTCAGCTGCAAGAGTACCCTAAAATTGGTTTATTCTAACACTCTAAAGTTGTGAGGCCCTAGTGCCTGAGTGTGTCAAAGCCCACCAGAAAAGGAAGCTCAACTGTTCTTTCACAGGTATGATTTCACCAGGTATGATTTCTAGAAGCACTCAGAATAAATTCTTCAGAAGTAATTTAGAATAAATTGACCTTATTCTACTTCTGTGGAAGTGCAAGTTAGACCCATTTCTCCTGATTCTATCCCTTCTTTATTATTAATTTCTCTAAGAAAAAGATATAAAGGTATATTGACAGATCTTTTTGGCTTTCCTGGTAGTATTCAGATGCAGTATATCAAGACCCACTATCTGGCTGTCCCATTACTGGATACATGACCAGTTGAAGTGTATTGGGTTGTACTAGAGGAGACTTCATACACATGAAGTCATGTACAGAGGCTCCTTGAATCTACTATTGAAACAAACCATAGGAGATGAATGAGATTAATGCCTTTCACATGACAGGATGTGCCCATATACTCCTGCTACCTATGTGTACACAGCTTTACATAAAACAGCAAATGCCTGCCTTTTGATCACTGTCATAGACACCCGTGGTAGAGTGGATGCAGTGCTTTTGGGAGGCAGTGTGTCAAAAACTAGTTGCATAATTTTGGCATGCAGGATTTGGCCTGCAGTTTAAACACTCCTGGTGTAAAATGTAGTGGAGGACTGCAAGATTTAGAAATGGGAGGTTTCTAGATAAAGCCTGAAACTGGAAGTTAAATGAGTGCAAAAGAGCAAGTTATAGAACTAAGGAGCTAGAACATTAAGAGAGAAACAATTTCCTAATGTTGTTTCTGGAGTAGATATTTATTCCAGATTAAAACTCAGTCTCCTGGGATTGATTTTTTGTCAAGTAGGGGTGGCTGATAGCTGTGTAAATCCTAAAGCTGGTAAATATCTTAAATTAGTGATCTCCAAGTTAAATGTTTATGAGAGCTGAAAGGGAAAATTTGTCCCGCTAAGCTTTTCAAACTTCAGACGTTTCCTTAATGCAATTTGAAATTATAAATGACTCTGTAGGCTAGGAAAAAATGCGATGTCTAGGATGTTGCCTCAGCTATAAGCCCCCACTCTGAATGAAGCAGAGCTTGCGTTTGCAGTGGGGTGCTCCAGATAGCTTCCCTGAGCAATGTGTGAATATCTGCTCTCTCTGTGTGCAGTGGTTTCCTTTACTTTGAGCAGATATTTTGTACATGGCTGAAAAGGTGTGGTCCATTCCCAAAGAACGTTTTAGTTCTGATGAATAGAAGTTGCCCTCACAAAAAATCATAAAGGAAAAAAATCCAACCCCACTAGAAAGTGTTTCCTAAGACTTTTCCCAACTGCCTCTGTGGAGTAGTTTTAATTTCAACATCCTTCAGAACTATTTTTAATTTATGCCACCCAAGAAAGAGCACAGGAGGAAGAAAATAGAAATGGCTCTGTATGGAGCAGCGATATAAAATGTTGGTGATTATTGCTGTGTGTTGATGTAATTAAAATTAGCCATGAGGAAAATTATTAGGAGCCTACAGGAATTAGGGAAGGTTTATGTTTGTGGCATGAGAAGGTGTGAACTTCCCACACAAACTGAACATGATGAAATAACATGAGACTTTTACATATTTCAACTTTGTCCCATTTAATTTCTAGGGGTAAAGATTGTGTTTTCCTTTTGAATGCCCAAATATTTTGAGAACAATGAAGCTTAATTGCAGAAAAATGTTTTTGTAAAGAGAAGTTGTGGCTGAAATTTCACTTGGCCTAATGAAATTTCTTTGCATGGTTAGCACTCAGCTGCAGGGGAGGTACGATGTATTGTAAGAGTGCCCATCTGTTCCAATCATGATTGTGAATACTTGTTGGTGGCAGGAGACCCTGGTCACTAGGTTCTCACATATTCTTTGGTTCCCCACAGACTTATTGATGTTGTTGAGGCTCTCTGTAGACTCAACATATGCTGGGACCTTTGCTGTAGCAATATACCAGTAATCACTGAATGGGCCTTCACTACCGCTGAGGAGCAGGAAGTGAAAGTCCCTCATGGTTGACATATCTACGTGTGATGTTTGAAAAGTCTTAGTGTTTCCAAGCCTTATGATTTCTTAACTCAGGTCCACTTGGAAAAGGATGGATCTGTAGCCTTGGTATTTGTGAAGAAAAGCTTCAGAAACATGACCTGAGCTCACCCGGGATTAAAAGACAAATAAACCACACAAATATATTTATTTATTTTTCAGTAACTCGCGTTACAGTTAATCTCATGATGTTTTGTGGTTTGACTCATGGTTTTCAAAAGCTTGAGATTGGCAATGATAGAATGTCACAAACTAAGCAAAACTAGCTTTTTTTTTTTTTTTAATTCAAGGGTTATGTAATGCCAAAACCAGATTCTGCTGTGAGCTCTGCTCTGCTCTCATAGGAAGTGTGTTTGACAGTCCAAGTCTCTGTCTTTGAAAAGAAGAGCTGAATCTCAACAACTATATCCGATACTTAAGTAAATATTCTGTAAGCCATGAAACCCTATGAATTTTTGTCCATTACCTTTGGGAACATTATATTCATTGTCTTTGAGGCTTCTGTCCTCTCCAGGTCTAACTGAAAGTAATTGTCTCTCGGCCTATTTGCAGGGATTAATCCCAAGCCTGTATCTATAACTGGTAAGATAATTAACTCTTTAATTATTGATTCACACTTTGAGCCATGTATACATACAATAATTATCTTCATGTTTTCCTCTATGCCACAGATTGGAACTTCTTGTAGCTAGCTATTGTCTTTCCCAGCACTTCAATGATTCTATGATTCAAGAGAATGGACCCTGAATACTGAGATGTCTGTCTCCTGTGAGCCCTACTGATGTAAAAATCATCTCCTCTTTTGCTTGTATCAGTAAGCATGGAACATAGGGTTGGTGAAAAAGTCTGGTTATCCAAAATTTTAATACAGTTATAAAGCAATCCAAAAAATAAATAAATTGGTATACCATTGGGAAAGTCCTTCCTTCAAACAAAATATGACACTGAAAAAATGTTCATGCTTTTGTTGCTAAATATTTAGAAATTTCTTCATTTTGCTACTAAGAATTAAACTCTTCTGCATTTTTTATTTTTTAAAAAATCTAACTGGGCTCCTCTGTTAATTAATGTATCAAAAGACATGGACAGATTATTTTGATGTCTTTTTATCTCTGCATGGTAAGCACCTTCAAATATGCTCCCTTCTCCTGTTAACAGTTGGATGTCATTTGAAAACTGAGTAATAATAGTAACTATTCTCAGCAGAACTGTTGAAGTCCTCCCTCTGGAGGCTGCTATACAACAAAATATGCATGGCACATTTCAACTGTAGAGAGATACTTAGATGATTTTTTTTTCCCCAGAGTAATTGAAAAGCTAGGGATTTGCAGGCAATTTTTAAATTAATTTGCAGGTGATTTTTAATGTCTTCTCAGGTTTAAGAAGTTGTAGAAGTTGGTCAGAGATCAATATCTCATGGAACTTTCCATATTGATTTTTCAATGTATCAATAAGAGATCTATCTTACATGATTTTTGCCCCCCCCATGAAGCCCTAAATCTTGAATTCCTTGTTTTAGTATCTGTGATCACAACTCCCTTCCTTTTACACCTCATATTCCTTTTAATTTTTTTTCCCAGCAGTGAAAATGATATACTATGCGTATTTCATTTTTGCAGTGTAAACATAAGGTAAGAAATCTACTTGTATTTGCAAAAAAACTATATCTACTGTTTATTACGTTGCTCCTCTATGATTGCAACTCACACTCATAGAAGACATATGTTGTACATCATTATGCATTTAACCATAAGTCTTCATACTCTTAGTTGAAGAAGATAATATCAGTTTCATGTGTTAGTTTGACTTCTGAGTAGGAGTTTACTGGATAATCAGATGCCATCGGAAGGAATTTTGACTTTGTTATTATTTTTGCTAGTATTTTGGATAGAATATAGTATAAGGAATCCATACAGTACAGTCATTTTCCTGTAAGGCTTGGCTTGAGATTTCTATTTTGTCATCCCTGTGGACACCTATGTTAAGCAGTTGACTCCAACTACTGAATTTGCACAAGATCTCTTGTTTCTTTCAATGGAAAAGATCTTGTTTATTGCAAAGGAATATCAGATCTTTCTATTTTTACTGCTGTAGGAGGTTTTAAAAATCCATCTTGACAATAATCATGGTAGTATACAATTAGTGGAAAAACATTTTCAAACAGTCAATTTCCCTGTTGTCTGAGCTAAAATTTTTGTTATTGCTGAATGCACAGCCCTTGTACTTGTTAGATAATTTACAGTAAACACACGTCCTCTTAATTACATCATAGTAGCTTAAACAGATTTGTAGAGCCATTAAAAAATCAATGCTTAGCTTTTAGGTGATTAATTAATTAATGGAGTGTGAATGCTGAAAGTTCTCTTTATCCAGTATACACTATGTCTTTTCATAGCTTCATTATCAATAGAGGGAAGTGCAAAATTGCGTGAAGTTAATAGGTTGAAAGTGCTTATGCAAATGTATCACTTTCTGTCTGGCCTAACGGCCATTCTTGTAAACCTTTGTGTTAGTCCAAAACAGTGACAGAAGTTATTTTATGTGTAAATATATGTATAAGGTACATACAAATCTAATGCAACCTTGCTTTAAGTTTCTGGTTTTAATTTTCTCTTTGTGCAAAACCTCAGTAGAATTCGAGGTAAGTTTTACGTAAGGGTTTGGTTTGTAAGGCTAACTTGATCAAATTTGCAGCAAGAAAATTCAAACTCAAAGCAAGCTTAAATGATATTATGAGTTCAAATGCATAAGAATATAAACAGAGTGACCAACAAAAGTTTGGGGGTTTTGGGGTTGGTTTGTTTGTTTGCTTGTTTTCCCCAGTCTTCCTGCATTTCAACTAGATCTAGAAGCAGAAGAGTCAAATGCTGGGAAACATAAGTGTCTTCTCATATTGTTTCCAGGGTAACTCTGAATTTATTTCAAACAGCTCTCTGAAATCATTTCATAGGATCATTTTTAAGTTTGCAATTGATTATTTGTTCTAAATTAGGATGAGATATAAAATGCTGAGACTGGCAATTACCATTGTTTTTTTTCTAAAACTATTCAACATTAGTTCAAATGAATAGAGTACAAGATCGTACTAAATAAAAGCAATACAGCTGGCATTTCACTGAGTAGCTTGTAATTCTGAGTAATTCTAAGTAAATCTACTTATTCAGTCCTACATATTTGATAAGAGCCTTGCATATCAAAATGCCTATTCCTAACTTTTGTTACTGTACTCTATTTATGCAGTGAAGTCCTCTTAGAAATATTTTTTTGTAAATACAACTTCTGTGTCACATCTTTGATTTGTGGTGACACACGAGAAGAAGTAGAAATGAGATTGTTCATTATAAGGAGAGTGTTCAGTTGATCCAAGTAATGTAGCTATGCCATGAACAAAAAGCTGGAATTTCAGAAGCATTAAGTATTTCTAAATTATATCACTGAATTAGTTCAAAATTTAGTTTTGATTCTGTACCAAAAATATTCCACAATATCTAAATACACGCTACTGCTGAAGATGAAATACCAGCTGAGAGTAGTAGCTACTTCAGCACAGTCACTAAGTTGCTTTAGTTGGATGCTTATTATCTGGAACTACCTAGTTATTTAAATGCATGACATTGATGTACATCATATTTGCCCTTCAAGATAGTTTCATTGTTTAATTATTAACTGCAGTCTTCATTCTATATGTGTGCATCTGTGTGTGTGTGTGTGATTAGCATAAATGTAACTAATTTGAAGTATTATTAAAAAGGATGTTCTGTTGTACCACTTGTTTATATTTTGATAATACATTTACCATATTCATACCCATGTCCAAATTTCAACAAGGAACTTAAAAGAACCTCAACATGTGTGTCTTTCATGATGGGCTTCTTACCATTTAGAGTCCCTTCAGCAGAAGTGGGTTGGTTGTGATGTAAAAGGGGACTTTTCACTTAGCTTTCAGGTGTGGGAACAAAATATGTCAGCTTTAAAGTGTCCAGGATTTCATTTGACTCTTGGAATGCAGACCATGTTTTTCTCATTTGTCTGGAATTCGTGCCTCTACTGTATGTACAAATAAAGCAGGAAGTATCTGAAACAATTTTTAATTTTTTTATTTTTTTTTTAATGAGAAGTGATGGCAGAATGGCAGATGTGGTAGCTTGATTTTATTTTAAATCTATGATGGTGATTGGCACACTACATTGCATTTGAAGTCTCTTCTCTCTACTACTGATTGTGGTGCATGCATTCTTCCTGTTGTTTTATTCCTAGCCTCTCTCTTCTGTTTCGAGTTTAGAGGTATTCTTCAGGAATAGGCAAGCTCAGACAGAATATGAATTGCCACATCCTAAGAATAGCATTTTCTGACATTCAAACTTAGCATTAAATAAATATTTGTTTCATATTTGGGATCAAACAGGAAGAGAAAAAACAAAAGCAAAACATATTTTTAGGTATTTTGTTCTCCATGCAAAAGAGAAAAACCGAAAAATACATTTTATTTTTCTTTCTGGATGTCCCAAGCAATTTTTCACACCAATTCAGTTAATACAGGCTTTATAATGCTTGTTGAAACATAACTGAAGTGAACCAGGTTAAAGATTCAATGTGTGAACAGTGTGTCATATTCCAAAGAACTGTAAGTCTCTTCTTGCTTCCCATTGAGCAAAGACAGTGGAATTGTTCCATCAATTTCTTCTGTCTTTGCCTTCTCTTTACATTAGTTTTGAACGTCTTGTGGTATTTAAGGTCTTGTGCAATTGGGCCATGGCCTTCATCTCCAGCATACTTTTTATACAAGCATCAAGAAAGAGAAGAATTTAGAGTTTGCAGTTCAACTAGTAGAAAAAAATATTTGATAATAGTTTTCAAACTCTTGTTGAGTATACTTATACATTCTTTCAATGTGCAGGAGGTTTTTCATGCTCAACATGGGAATTAATGAGAAATGTTATTGCATATTTCACATTCACATAGAGGAGGGGAGCCTCCAGCTTTTTGTTGTTTGGTGTTTGTTTTTTTCCTTTTTTATTGTTTTTCCCTGTTATGATGTAGAGTGAAGAATTTCAGTGTAAGCTTCTTTTGAAAAGTCCTATCATTCTCATTTTATACCTCCTTTTCACTGCAAGAACATGGATTCCTATTTATTTTTCAACTTCAGAGTTGCTAGCAAATGTCTCCTCAAAGCCACTATAAAACGAGTCTTAAAAGAACTGGTGAGGTTGGGGTCGATGTCCCTTTGTTCACTGAAGCCAAAATAAACCAAGGCCAGGTTCTCAGCAGATTGACTATATGCTATAATGGAAGATTTTTTTCCACTGCATGGCAAATTTATCCGTTGAAGAGAAACACATCTCATGATTGAAATTGTAGCCTCACAGCAGGCTGAGCAGGACTTGAGAATAGTTTGAGATGCTGAACACACATTTATTTTTATGCTTTGTGGGGTTAAGTTGCTCCTAAATAAAGCACTTGGCAATTAATCTGACAGAAAGGAAACAATTAACAGTACCTTTTTCTAATAGTTACACATGTACACATCTACCCACTACAAATTTTCCCCTAAGAAGGACAGGTCACAGTGAAGAAGTGGACCTTGACCCTGACATCCTCTGTTTGAACTTTTTGTGCCATGGTACTACAGATTTTAGCAGAGAGCCATTTCCCATCCATCTCGTTTGCTCTTCTGCTGGCACTTTATTACCATTTCAGCTGCAGAGAAGGCAGGGCAGGCAGCTGATGCTGTTTCTGATGTGTTGGGATAGGTGAGTGGCACTGTGTGGCTCTTACATTGGTGAAGAGTTGCTAGAAGTTTCTGTAAATTCAAGCAGTAGGTGAGGTAAAAGAAGGCTAGAAAATTAGTAGTTTGAAGAAAATAAAGGAAGAGAGAGGAGTAGAATATGCTACTCCTAGTTTTTTTCTTCCCCCACCCCCCAAATGATCTGTTAAAGCTTATAGTTTACTGTCAGAAGAAAGGGCTCTTATATCTTTGATGATTTTTTCCATTGACATGGAGCCATATGTATTCTATGTTTCACCTGACTAAACATTTTGTTTAGAAAATTAAAATTGTGATTGTCCTAGCTGGACTTGCTTATTGTTTAGAAAATAGGAGAATTCCTTAAGGGTTCCCTGACAGAGAGCTCTAGAGGTGTTATATTCCCAGTCTAGACCTGAGTTTGGTGGTCTGGGGAGAGCCCTGTGGCTTACCTGACTCTCCCACCAATGGAGGGATCAATGCTGAGGAATATCCAAGAGAGTTTTTGTGGTTACCAGTTCCCCAGGCTCTCTATAGGGTTGTCTGGCCTGTGGTGAGTATGACTGACATACAAATAATCCAGTCACTGCATCCGGTCACTTGGATGACAGCAGCCTGGAGTGGGGAAAACAAAACTGGTCAAGGATTAACAGTTTCTGAAGTTTAATGCCATAAATGATGGCAAGAAAAAGGATATTCCAGTTCCTCTTCTGCTCCTCATACATAATGGCAGGACTGCTTTTGTATTGTGTCAAAACCTGTCTCTTTAGGATTAATAATTTTTATGTAAGTGAAAACACAGAAAATGTCTTATCTCCCCTGTTGGGTGTTTGCAACTTTAATTGTGCAAGAGGCTCTCAATGTTAAATCTTTATTATACCTATTTCTTTCATAACAGACCTTAATGTTTCCATTTCTTCTGTAGTTCTGAAACAAACAGTGTCTTTGATACTGCTGGGTTGAACTGTTTTGTGACTTTGGTCTATATCAATTTTATGTCCCTGTGCTAGTTAGCTTGTAGCTCTTCTCATATCTTCTTTTCCTGCTTTTGTTGCTGTTGCTTTCTCATCTCCTCTGTACTCTGCTTTGATCTTAGTTGCTGTCAGATATATGCATAACAGTTTTACAAACAATGGCAAGCTTAATTTTTCTACTTGGCTTTCATCATGGTGGCCCATCTGCTGGTCTCTGGTTTCCAATTAAGTGCAGTAGAAAAAAAATACCCCTAAAATTATTGACTATTACTTAACTACTACACCTCATTATCTGCTTCATGCTGCAATCTCCTCTGGCCACAGAATGTTCTGGTGATTGCATAGCATAACAATAAGATAAAACCTATATATTTTTCAGGTTGCCCATAAAGACATGTTTTCTGGGGAAACAATCAGTATTTCTATTTGAAATGGAAATTGAAAACTTCTTAGTTTTTTGGGTTTTTTTTTAATTGTTGGGTTTGTGTTTAGTTCTTTCTTTTTCTTTCTTTTCTTTATCATCTCTCTCTTCTTCTTCTGCTGTTCCTGTCTTTTGAATTTGTTGATTCTTTTGCGTACCACTGGAGCCACAGTGAGTGTATCTGGACTGGAGCTCCAGCTGATATGGAAAGACCTGTGTCAGAAGACAGAGCAGGAAAATCTCCTTTATTAGGTTTTAATAGTTTGTAGCTGCCAAGATGGGTGTAGTTGCAGAAATAACAGCAAAAATTGGTCTGCTCTTCCTGGTAATTCCCCAGATCACTGTGCCTTCCTTCTACGCAGGACATCTGTAAAACTAGATCTGAACTGTGTTGTCATTCCCACCCAATCTATACTTGCCCATCTACCCAACTTCTCTCCTTTGAGATTACCTTGCATTTTAAATCAATGCCAATTGATTAAATGTGGCTGTGATGCTCAAGATAAACAAGCAGTTAAGGGAGGACTGGCTATGTTTGAGCTTTCTGTATGGATTTCACTGTCACAATCACTTGAAACAAGGACCACTGGATTCTTACCTGAAAAATAACATTCAGGAAACTGACTTGAAAAGAACTATGGTCAGAAATTGATGATCTGCTTAATTATATATCCTGTAGGTCGATGAATTAAAAACACACAGCGCCAGTTATGGTATGGAAGTATCTGTGTTGAGAGGCTGATGAAGACAGTTTTTGACTATCAGTTGGTCATTTGTGAAAGAAAGTAAAGAACTAAACCATATGGTCAGAACCCTCTTTAGTAGTTTTATATCACTTAATGGATTTCCATGCCTAGCCATTGTTTAACAACTTATGTGTACTTCTTTTAGTAAGTATTTCTTTTAGTGGCAGAAAAATTCATATCTGGTGCTTTTTTTTTAAATTATATAACTCTCAGGCCATGAAACTTTAAAATTTTGAACTGAAAGTTCTTATTCAGTGCTAAGTTTGGTATGATGTGGGTTGCCATGCCACCAGTATCTCAAACTCTGTTTTAACAAAAATTTTACCTTATGCATTTATACAGCCCTTTCTTCAAATTTTGTGTTTGACAGCATTCTCAGAACTCAAAACCATCTTCAATTCCATCTCAAGAAAAAAGTTACAAGTCCAAAACCCTAATATTTCCATTCATCTCTTCTGACGAGCAGCCAGTCAGATACTGTTGCACTGACTTTCATTGCATTCTGTAAAATACTATTTACACAGAGTAATACTTTTGTATTGGATCACCAGTTCTTCAGTTTGTGTTGTCTGTGATTCTAGTGCAAAAAACACTTCAATTTGAAAGAGTAGCTTTTATGTAGTTTTATATATTTGCCCATAGGCAAAAGGCATAAAATCTTTCTGCTATCTTTTGCGTAAATAGGGGCATATGTCTTTTCCCCTGCTTTTATACTGCACCCTGACCTTCTACAGATACTGTTGATGAGGTGTTTTTCATCTCTGCTGTACCTTGGAGTTTATACTTAGCATCTCTGCACATGAACATATCCTGTGCCTTGCCATTCTTGAACGCCTACCACAAACTTCCTCTGCTTTTGTCACTGTCACGTTCCTTCAAACAACTGCTAGTTATTTTAGACATTTTAATTTTTTTTTTCTGGTACCAGCTGACAGTGCTCCTGCTTGCTATTTTTCTCATGAAAATGTTCCCACGGCGTTGAATTTTTTTTTTAAAATTCTGATACACAGTGAATCAAATCCTGTCTGTTCTTCTTGTTCTTCTCCCCCTGTTCCATTGGTATGGTGCTCTAGTGTGGTACTGCCCTGGTGGTAGATCTTTCCCACCAGTTTTCCAGAGGGACAATACAGTTACAGACATAGAGTTGAATGGTAATGCGTAGGAAAAAAACTAAGAGATGCCCAGCATTACTACAAGTACATGACAGTATTAGACATCCAAGAGATGAACCACCAAGGAGCATCCTACCATTTTGTTGTTGAGTTGTGTGCTACCATATGAAGACTGACTTAATTGAATGTCCTGTCCCCCCTGTATGCAGTAAAGGTAAAGGTCAGAAGGTAGAAAACTCATAATCTTACTCTGTTTTTATTGCTTTTCTGTTGTGATCTATTTTGGTGGAGCATTCAGAACATCTGACATTGTCCCAGGACTCTTTCGGATGAATACTTCTTTCCTTACAAGGACTGTCCAGTGCACTTCTGCATTCACTGCAGTATGGTTTAGCTGAGTAGCTACATTCAGCTGCACTGCTTAACTGCTTAACCAAGGCATGCAGATAGGAAGAGTAAAGGAGCACTTGCACCTTCAGAAGTTTTCTCTGGGAGTGAGTGAATTGGCATAAGGTAGGATTTTTTCTTTAAAATTGTGCTTGCTTTTTAAAAAATGTGTTACCTTAATGAGATGCTGAGTCCTTGCAGCCCTAGCATCACTAGAAGTTATCTGAGTGGCAGAAGTACTTCACCTTTTTTCTCAGAAGCTATCTCATCTCATGTTTCACTGCTCTCTTGAGTTTCCCAAATGTCATGTTATTCAGCTTTTTTCACACCCCTGGCCAACTCATCAGCACCATCATTATCCAACCTCTAGAGATGATCTACTTAACACCTCATTAAAAAGAAATATGTTCAGCTCATCTCCTCTCACTGCTCTTGTCAACAAGTTCTGGTTTTTCCCCTTTTACACACAGTCCTTTTGGTGCTTAGTGTTTGCCAATCATTATTTTTTACCCTATGGTGTAGTTTTCTCATGGTGCTCTTACTCACCATCTCAACTATATTATATACCACTGCTTGTTTAGCTTGCAGTATATATCTGTATATGGAATTTTTTTGTTCTTGTTTATCCTTGAGCTTGAATGCTAAAACCAAGGTACAGTAGCATAATTAAATATATCTTCTCCCATTTTTTTATATATTATTATGAACATACTACTGTCATTTTGTTGTAGTTGTCAGAAACTTTTTGGTTGTACTTTTTCTGTAGAAATTATTGTCTTACTTGGCTAGATGATTCAATATTTCTTTAAAGAATCTATAATTGTTTTTGAAGGAAACTTGTTAAAAGTAAGCTTGTGAATAAATAAAATATTTTTGGAGATTTTTTAAGTTGGGTTTTGTTTTAATCCTATAAAGCAGCTAAAATCAGAACATTAACAGGTAATTTTTCTAATTTTTTTTCCTCAATAGAAAATGATGAAGATTCAATATTGAACGTGACATCCTTGTAATTTGTTTTAAATATACAAGTAGCTTTTTTAGTTGTGTTTGTGTCCTTTACTCATTTCACTGTGTCTTTATTATACTCTGCAAAGGGATGTGTAACCTGGATGGTTCTTGAAACCGATGATAAGTTAGCCTGATGGCAGGAGTAGGTACTTAATGTGCAACAATGGGCATGTGACAAAAAAGGGATTTTAAAATTATTTCAGTCACATGATTTCTTATGTAGCACAATTGTTTGGTTTTTTTTGTCCTATACATAAAACAATGGTTGGAGTCTGGGGAAACACCAGTGTTAGCTACTAAATGTTGACTGTGTGAAGTTGGCCACAGTGTGTTTGAGTAGCCAGAAAAATAACGGTGATGTTTGTGGCTGTCACCTGAACATAAGACCAGTAAGGTTTAATTGAAGTTTCTTGGTAGTTGACAATGTTCAACAAATATTGATAGCAATTTATCTTACCACTCCAGCTGGAAACCTAAAGATTAGACTCTTCATCCCCTAAATATCAATGATAGTTTTTGAAGACCGCAAGGGGATAGTGAACAAAACTGAGCAATGCAGGACTAGATAAGAAAAATCATAAACCCCCCAAAGTATATAAAAGCATTTTCTAAGGGATCCAGAGCTTCTCTAATCTTGATAGTTCTCCCAGTACTTGGTATAGTGAAGTATTTTTTTGCAGGTGGCTTGCTTTTCAAGGAGGTACCTTGAACATTTCAACATTTAGTGCACTGAAACATTAAAGCTGTGAGATTCTAGACACATACTACAGTCCTGGATCAAACTGTTGAATTATTAGGAAAATTTTCCTGCAGAAAAATTTTCCTTCACAATTAGTTTAGCTGAGCTCAGTTATAACTAGAGTACCGTGGTCCTCATACTCATGTATCTGTGAACGTCAATTTTAAGTTCAGGCCTGTATTACCCCTATTAGCCTGAGCAAGACAGAGCTGCTTTTGACTATAGATAGAAATGAGAAATGAGAGGGAAGAAATACTATGGTACACTCTATACCCCTGCTTCAGTTTTCTCCTTTTTCTGGCTGAATTTTTGCTAGAACTAAAAATCTGGTCTTCATTTTTAGTAATCTAGAGAAAGGACAGCACAACCTCATGCAGAGGAATTTGTTCTTTCATTATTTTCCATCTGTACAGGTGCTGAACAGGAAAATGTCTAGAAGAGGAGGAACTCACCAAGCAGAGAGTGCTTGGGGGAAAAAAAACCCCATATCTCATCCCAGTCAAAACATGCTTGGAACTTGCTATGAAATCTCCACAGCAGAATATACTCACACTCCTGGTTATAACAGGAGTGTACCTTTAAATAATTCCCTGTCATAGGTAAAAAATGAAGAATAATGAAAAAGGGGAGTGGAAATTGCAGAGGACAATATTCTGACTACAACCATTACCTCTTAGCTGTACCTGTTTATTTATGAATTCATCAATGTCATAACAGCAACTCTCTTCACGAGCTGTGCATAATGAATCATTTAGGTTGACAGTTTATTGAAAGCAACTGTTTGTTTCTCTTCCTCTTTTTTTTTTTTTAGATGCACTTAAGATGGCTGATGATTTGACTCTTATGTTTGAGGGACTGTTAGCTGCACAAGCATAACATTACTATAGCTATGATGGGCTATGAGAAAGAAAAGGAAAAAATATTAGCTCAGCAAATGTCATTGAGGGCTGAATTATTTTTTTTCTTCCCTGCCTTACTCAAGAGTGGGAGCTGCAAAATATTATATTGCTACATTTGCCACCATCTCACTGCAACAGCTCCCATTATTCATAGGAGAGAGGCTGAGGTCAATTCCATGTGCTTTGTGGAAGGAACCTACTATTCATCCCTTACAGTCTTCTGGACTGTGAGCTGTAGCAAATGGATTAGGGAAACAGTCTATTCCATCTCCATGAGGTATAGTTTGGACTTTGAGTTGTCAATGTGTTTTCTAGTGCAATCTTACGTATATAATTAGCAAGATTTTGAGCAGTCTTAAAAGCATAACATGAAACAGTTTTTTATTTTTATTTATTTATGAGGTTAAAAATAAAAAATCAAAATAGAAGGACAAAATATCAGCTTCATTCTGGAAAACTTCAAACACATTTGTAGATGACAAAAGCCCAAGGGCTTTCACTGAAATTGCAGCATAGTTTATTCTTAGCAATTAGATGGAAACTGGCCATACTTCAAATACGACATAAAAATGAAATGTCCTCCACATCAAATTGACATCTTAATCTTGAAAGACCTGGTGTATTGCATGCAATGTTGTTTTCTAGTCTCTGTCCTTTCAGCCTCAACACTTAGATCAATAAATGCACACCTAGGCAGCCATGGTGATAAGGACAACACCCTTCCTTTTGATGTTGAATAGAGAGCATGAAATATCAGCTATATTTATGCATCTTCCATTCAGTGGTGGGTACTTTTTAGCTCTCCCTTTCCTTAACTTCAGCTTAGTAAAGGATTTGCAGGGCAAATGCAGAGAATACTTTTCATTTGATTTTATACTGTATAGAGTACGGTGGTTTCTGTGCTCTTTTCTGATGGATGCTCTGGAATCCTTCATGAATGCAGTGAAACTATAGACAAGAAGTGCTGGGTTTTGCTTTCTTTTTTATTCGAGACTGCAGAACATCTCATTCAGCCAACAAAGTGACATTGCTGATGGAGAACATGAAAACGTATTTCAATAGCAACAACACAGGAGAGAATTTCATAGTACTTAGTAAAGCTTACTGAACTGTTAATTTTCCTGGAGCTAAGTTCCACTGGGGCACTGCCTCTTCCCTTTTGCCATATCTACTTGGCTTTTCATCGGTAATGCGCTATCCTATATCCATTACACCTACCTACATTTTGCTCTACCCTAGCATTGCATTAAAATCCATATAAAATATTCATTAGAAGAACGTGGAAAACAGATACACTGTTACTTCTTAAAGCAAAAGGACTTTTACTACCTCATCTGGAATTATATGGTCATATTCATCCTTTTTTCCTTCAGATATGTCCTTGCATCTCACTGAATCTAAAGGTATAGGAGGATTACCCTTCATTTTTAAAATATAATAAATAATTTGTCTTTGAAACAATTGATTGTGAAATTTATTCTTAAAATGCAATTTTAGTAGAGAAAAAGAAGGAAAAGTCTCAGGCTGAAATTCCAGACCTTTTGGAGAGTGAATGTAACAAAAGGCAGAACATCAGTCTGTGAATATTTTAGAAAGGTGGAAGAGTGAGTTATAAGAAGTTAATATACCAGGTATGGTTGCTTCTGCATTTTTTTAGTCACATGAGAAGTGGAGATGTATTGCTCTTCAAAATGTAAGTCTTGTTTCCATCTCTCTGCCTTGGTAGTTGAAACAGGTTCTTTTAAAACTAAAAATCATTTTCTCTTGAGGTAAGCCCCCTCCACCTAGTTCCTTCACCGTGGAGGAAGTTTAAGTGGCCTTGCAGTGTCTACATTATTTGACTGAGCACAATGTTAAGATCTTTCCTTTAACGCGGATCTGGACCACCATATTCATTTAGTATTGCAAAGCAGCTGTACAGACTTACCGGCGTGAGCGAGGGAGCATTATTCAGTGTTCTCGAGTGTGTCTAATTTATTCCTGTGTCATGTCTAATCAGCATTGATGTCCCTGCAGCAACACCTCAAGGAGTTCAGGCTCTGGATTTAATGCGGGTGGAAGTGACTTGTTTTTGGCTGTTTCTATGGCATGCATCTATGATGTATTGTCCTTGGTATATAGGACAATTCAAATCAAATACTTCACCAAACAAGGTGTATGGTGTTGTATTAAGTGGTGGAGTAGATGGCATTTCCCTTCCTGAGCTACGCAGCAATTGCTGAATACCTTTGTGTTTCAGAATTTTGAGACTTAAGGCTAAGAATTTCCAGTGCAGTGCCGGATGTGTTTATAGTGCCTCAGTAGCCGACTGAGTGTGTGTATGGCTAATTTGCTCTCGGCAGTGCAGTGGAAAACCATGTTTGTAATTTTCTCATAAAACCATGGACAAGTCCATGTTGCATGTTTCTTCTTGTCGGTTATTTACAGTATGTAATTTAAATTATACCTTTCACATCTGAGAAAGAAATACAGTAAGTGCTGCTCATACCAGGACTATTTGGGCTTATTAGAAATTTTCCCATATGGGTGAAGAAAGATAACAGATACGCTTGTATTAAGAAATATTTGTATGTTAAAAACAGTAAGTGTCAGTATCCACTGAAGTATCCCTTGAAATAATGGATTGATTTTTATCATTATCTTACCATTATATCACAAAACCAATGTTTAATGACACATGATTTTTTATTTGGATGCACCTATAGACCTTATTTTTATAAACTGCAACATTCAACATTACAGCGCACCTCTTTATCCTGTGATCACTAATGCAAGAACTTGTCCATACATGGGTGTACTGGGTTTGAGGCTTCGGTAGCCAGAGGGCTGCAGGGCTGACTTCTTTGAGAAGCTGCTAGAAGCTTCCACCTTGTCCAAAGGGGGCAGGCTCCAAGACAGGCTTGCCACTGGTCAAGCCTCAGCCCATCAGCGATGGTAGTAACACCTCTGTGATAACATATTTTAGAAGAGGGAAAAAATTACTGTGCAGAAGTAATTGTGAACAGAGAAGACAGAAATGAGAACATATGAGAGCAGACACCAAGGTCAGTGACAAAGGAAGGGGAGAAGGTTTTCCAGGCACCAGTGCAGAGATTCCTTTGCAGCCCATCATAAAGACCATGGTGAAACAGACTGTTCCACTGCAGCCCATGGACATCTGCAGGGTAGCAGTCATTCATGGAGGAGCTCCAGAGCAAGAAGATACCTGAAAGAAGGCTGTGATCCTGTGGGAAGACCATGCTGATAGGACCTGTGGACCCAAGGACAGAGGAGCCAACAGTAGAGCAGGTTTCCTGGTAGAACTTGTGACTGTGGGGGACCCATGCTGGAGCAGCATTCCTGAAGGACTGTGTTCCATGGAAATGGACCCATGTTGAAGAGGTTTGTGAAGAACTGCAGCATGTGGGAAGAACTCATCTTGGAGAAGTCTGTGGAGGACTGTCTGGTGTGGGAGGGACACCTCACTGGAGCAGGGGACGGACTCCTCTTCCAGAGCCGGAAACGGGCAGAAAAAACATGAGGTCAATTGACCGTAACTCCCATTCCCCCTCTCCCTGCCCCCACATGGGGGCAGAAGATAGAGAATTGGGATTCAGCCCAGGAATAAGGGAGGGGTGGGCGAAAGGTGATTTTGTGATTTGCTTTACTTCTCATTATTCTGCTCTGATTTTGATTGATAAAAATTAAATTAATTTCCCCGAGTTGAGTCTATCTTACCCATGATGGCAACTGATGAGTGATTTCTCCCCAACTTTATTCTGTCTCCTCTGTTTGTTTGAGGAGGGGAGTGACAGAGCAGCTTTAGTGGGCACCTGCATTCAGAAAGGGTCAAACCACTACAGTGGGAATCTACAAAACAGCTACGGTGAAATAAATGTTACAAAGAAGTGTTAGGATTTTCTTTTCTTCTCCCAGGGGTGAGAGTGTGGGTTGTATTAACCTCTGTGCCCATATTCTGACTCTAGAAAGAGTGTCCCCCACATAGGGGTTTGTTCTAAAAGAAGATATGAGTATCTAATAAAACTAATGAAACTAATAAAAAAATATTAGTTTCAGCAGGCAGTGTTCTCATGTTCATGGCCTGCTCTTCTGCCCTGAGTCTTAACTCAGAGACAACACTTGCTCTGTGTTTCCTTCTTAGAAATATGGCAACCATGGTAGTAGATGCAAAGCGCAAATTTGTTTCAACTTTTAGAATCTTATATGAGTAGGATCATCAGATTCAACTTTAAAAGGGTAAGTAGTACTTTTACACATAAATCCTCTACTAACAGAATCCCAGACTGAAGCTAGAAAAGAACCCAAGCTTTCATGTGTTACTGACTGAGAAGTACTTTGCTCAGTCTGTAATTTTGGAAGTGATAGTAATAATAGTAGTACTGTACAATGCTTCCTCCTCATAGACATAACTATTATATATTCTAATGATTCAGTTGTTTTGGAAAATGTTTTCTCCCTATGTAAGCTGGATAAAGCAACTTGGAAGGCAAAGTGCCAGACTATGGATCGTCCCATTGCTCAGAGGAGAAGCTTGACTCCTTCAGATCCTTCTGAAGGCTCTAGAAATAACTTGTGTGACATCTCAGTTTACTTCTTTGTGACAGAGAGAGCATGACAATCTTCCTGCTGGAACACGAAATCATCTGAAACTGACACCTACAATAACATAATTGCAAGATATTTTCATCAGAGCTTTCCTTGGGCTCCTGAGCTGCAAGACTTTTTTTTTATCTTTAAAATAGAAATCTCATTTTTCTGGTTAGAATAATATATTCAGCTTTGATACTTCCTTATCTGCACTACTGGTTTTAGTGCTCGAGCAGGTGGTTTGATTGGGGTGCAGGCTCCAGATAATCTTGAAATGTTTTCATGTTTGATATCATGAACACTTCTGTATAGGATATAGTCAGATCTTCATGCTGAAGGTTAAGTGATGCTAGATTATTAAGTGGTCTGTAGAGCTGAATACCTTACTGAGTTTAATCCAAGAATTAACACCATTGCCATACCTCCAAAAAAACCCCCCAAACCTCTGGAGAGAAAATCCGATGAATACAGCAGATGCATATGTATTTTGGTAAAGTTTATATTGCTTTCTGAGTCTGGTGAGAACCTGTCCAAAAAGGTAGAAGCATAGATGTTTGGGAAATCCGAGGAGAAGCAGTACCTTATTGTAGAGGATGAACCTGTCCTAGTAGGAGTCCTTACTTCATCTAACTTCCTGTACCCTGGTTCTGAATGCCTGGGGCTGTGAACACCTCAACACATCCTTCTGTCCTTCTGGATGGGGATGGACCAAGTGCACTTCAGGTGGCAATGCCTTTCTTGTGCTCTCTGCAATTACCTGATACCAGGGTAATCCCCACATGACTCAGCACCTTTATCCATGGAATGATAATAGTAATAATTCTTATTATTACCACAATTCTGAGCCTGGTATTCTTATTTCATACAGCTAGAAGTGCTCATTCAAAATATTATACATTAAAAAGTAAATAACTGATCCTAGCAAAGACAAGCATTCTATTAACTACAGAATCTCCTAATTTCAAAGGTACAGCACTGGATATTGCAGGTTATGCCAAAAGACAGCAAATAATTTGTGAGCCAATGTACACTGCTTGTATTGTCTGTAGAATATCTAAAAGCATTAAAAATTCATGATCTTTTAACAAGGAGCTACAGCAGTAAAAATATCAAGCTCCAGAATCAGCAAGCAACAGTTTTCAGGTTAATGCTTTGAAATATTTATTTTGTCTGATTTTAAAATGTTTAGTCTGGAACATTTTAAATTATACTTTCCCACTGTATATATTTGGCTTGTGGAGCCTGTCTCTCGGACTCTGGACAAGTATGGACTGCAAGTTACTCTATTTTATTGTTTAGAAAACCAGTCTGTGGTTGAGGCCTAATGTAAAAAGTGAAGTGTCCTTTTGAGAATGCCAGGGTTAAAGTGCAAGGCCAAAAAAAGGGAAAATGAGATAATAGGAATCTTGTGAGAATTCTTTGGTGGGAATAGACCTCTGAAGTCCAAGCACAGCGGAAATTTATAAAATAGTGTCTGAATGTATGTGCTAACAAAATGAAATTTTCTGCAAATATCAAGATTGGGTTCTAAAATTAATGAAATGGAATTATGAAATAACAATCTCTTAATTACTTGACTGACTTAATCTTTATTCTGACCAATGGGAGCATAAAAGTCAGTATTTATTACTTTATTGAGGATTTCGTGTTTCAAAAACTTTGTACCAGCCAATTTGCAAGTAAACTGAGGGAATGGGCAACACAAATGTCCAGTTAAATGTATAAGTTAAAAGGGACATAGAAATGTCGCTGTAAAATACATGGAATCTGAGCAATTAGAGCTGCCTGCTTTGATTAGGACTGGATACATACATGATGTATAAATGTACGCATTGTTGTATATACTTGACAACTGGCTGGTGCATCGTATGGGAAGGGAATGCAGTATTTTAGTATATGGGGACTGGTTCTTAATCACAGCCCAGTAAGCAGGAATGGGAGAAAGTTCCTGATTAGGCACTGTCAGCTGGAGAAAAAGTGAGAAAAGTTTTTCCCTAATTGCTTGCTTTTCTCTCAACACTTTTCTGCCATCCTTTCTTTTCCTATTAAGGGCCAACTCTATTTTCACTTAGAAAGATACAGCTGTTGGTGTGAGAGCAGAGATTGGTTCTTGTTCTCAGGATGTATATTTATGTCTTTAGTGATATTTTCACTTGTGACAGTAAGAAGTGATATGGCCAGTCTTCTATACAGAGGGAGTGTTTTAGCTAAAAGATTTAAAAATCTTTTAGTAAGAGATTTGAGAATATTTTACTCTTTATTTCTCCTGAAGATCCTGATAGAAACTCTCCTGTGTACATCATAATAAAACTTACTTTAGTGACAGACCTGTTCTAATTCAAAACTACATCCAGCTACAACCAGTTCTCATGCATATTTGTTTTTAAAAATTAAGATGACTTTCACCAGTATTTTCAGTACTCTTGGGATATGATGACATTTAGTCATAAAAAAAGCTTTAGACACAGCATGGGAAAGTGCTTTATTTTCTATCACCATTTCCCTTCAATTATCATATAAGTGAAACCAGACAGAATGTAAAATAAAATCCACTCAACTGAAATATTTGCAACCTTCGTATATACATATTCTCCCACATTCTGGTAAATGTCTCCTTCTATTCTCTCCCAAATTTAACACGACCTTTAGAGCTAATCATATCTCTATAAGCTTTTCTTTATTATTTCTTTGTAGTCAAATAGATAAGTTACTGCATTATATAAAACAACTTATAATATCCAATAGGCAATAATGACTGTAGCAAAGAAGGAGAAGAGTGGATACTGTGTTGGAACTGGAAGAAGAGTTCTTGTTGGAAACATATTTTTAGTTTAAAAACATATTATGGTTTGATGATCAGCTTCTGAAAATCGTTTTGGACTAGGAGATAGGAAAAGTTTGGGTTGTACCCCTGTACTAGTGCTATTGCAGTTCTCCAGTGTAGTGAACCTCCCATATTCCCTATTGTGTCCATGCAGTGTGTTCCAGGTGACTCCAGCAGTGCTAGTCCAGAAGACCTGGACGTCCTTCACATTTACAGCTGAGAGAAAAAAAGAAACAAACTGGTTGCACGGGAATGCTTCAGGGCCTCTACCTAAAGAAAAAAAGGTCTTGATTAAAGAAATCACTCAGGGATGTGTATTTATGCAATCCATTAACCCTGGAAGTAAATAGAGCTTATTCATGAGTTTAAAGATGGGTTATTCTTTCTGAAGATTAATGTCCCAAATCAGACTGTCTTGAATTACAGCTGAGGTATTTGCTAGCTGTAGCCACATAAATTCACCAGTGAAAACTGTGATCAAGGCTTACTGGTTTGTTTAAGTGTACAAATAAATATTTAGTTATAAACAAGTTAGGGTATCATAACAAATGTGGCTGTAAGCTGTATCATGGAGAAGAATGAAAGTTTCTGATACATGTGTTCTTTTCTCCCACCTTCCATGTCTAAAATACCTTAGGAAGTCTTAAAATAGATTGGGAAAACTGGGGCCCCATTTTATTGCCTACAAAGTATATGGATAAGAGGAGTTTGGGGTTTTTATAGCTCAGAAATGCTATTATATATTTATGTATTTTATCAGTGAAAGAGCAAGCTGAAAGGAGGTATCTACGCCAAGAGGACTGTATTTCTTTTTTAGTGGGTATATGTTTGGCTTCCCTTATCAAGTGTTGTTCAGCCTCTTTGATGTATATAGTTATCCACTACAGAAGTGAACCCTTCTATCGTGTTCTTCCTTGCTAGCTACATACTTTATCTGATGTACTACTTGTTTTTTTTTTAGTACAAGACATTTTTAGTTGCACTGGTGTGGCTTCACATGGAATATTGTTTGCAGTTTTGGTCACTGCAATATAAGAAAGACATGAAGCTCTTAGAGAGCACCCAAAGGAGGGCAATGGTGAAGGGCCTTGAGGTGAAGCCTTATGAGGAGTGGCTGAGGGCACTTGGTCTGTTCAGTTTGGAGGAGAGGAGACTGAGGGGAAACCTCATTGCAGTTACAACTTCCTGTGAGGGAAAGCAGAGGGGCAGGCACTGATCTCTTCTCTGTGGCAACCAGTGAAAGGACCCAAGGGAATGGTCTGAAGTGATGTCAGGGGAGGTTTAGGTTGGATATTAGAAAAAGATTCTTCACCCAGAGGGTGGTTGGGCACTGGAACAGGCTCCCCAGAGAAGTGGTGACAGCACCAAGCCTGACAAAGCTCAAGAAGTGTTTGGACAATGCTCTCAGGCACATGGTGTGACTCTTGGGTATGATCCTGTGCAAGCATAGGAGTTGGACTCGATCCTTGTGGGTCCCTTCCAACTCGACAGAGTCTGTGCTTCTCTGATTTTGTAGATTAGGGTGTATTCAATGGTGAGATTGATGTGGTTAGTTGAGGCCAACCTAAGATTATTGCACCAGTATGTGTGATGCAGAGTATGATTTTCTTACTGATTGTCTGGGGGAGAGAGTTGAAGAGCTCACTGGAAAAGGCAGGAGTAGCAGCATCAGAAACAGAATTGTCAGATAGCCCCTAGTCCTCAGCATTTAGGCAAGTCATGCTGAAGAGAAGGTAATTGGTGGTAGCTGCGCTTTATTTAGTTACTTAGATACTGTATGGAAACCACCACTTGTTTCTATTAAGAACATGTTGTTTAAGTAGGATTAAGAATTTAAAAGAAAGCTGCCTGGGCACCCAGCCAAACAGGAGATATCCATTTATAGTTTAGCAATGATGAGCCAACATCAGGAATTACTAGGCCAAGTTCCTCCATGATGTAAGCTAATCTAAGCAAGCCTGAGGCCCTGGTGCATGAAATGAGGCTGTGTTTCCCCAAAATGTAACAGATAAAAAAAAAGCTCCTTGTTGTCAGCTTGTAGAGGTTCAGTATTAGCACAAGAAATAAGGAAATTCTCTCTGGATGGACATTTGCCTGCTGAAAATGAGGTTCATACCAGGAAGGAAAGCTGCCAAAGAGGTTGGGGTTTGTTACTTAAAAAATGAGAACTTGTTAAAAACATGAAGCTCTGCACTGTGAGAAAAGGCAAGGAAGTATTCCCCACTCTCTCATGTCACTGAGCTCAACAGGGAAGGGACTTGATTTTGAAGACTCAGTATTTCTTTTTAAAGTGATGAAACAGCTGGATGTCACTAGAAGAAGCTGTGCAATGTGAAAAATACCTACAGCAAAAAAAGTTTTAACATAGAAAAATGTGAATATATTTCTCCCCATTCTTCTCACATCTGATTGCCAGACTTAAATATTTAAATAGCTGTGCAAGTTATTCACTAGATTATTTTATGTGAAGGCATTTGCTTTATGTCTTGCCTCATCCAAAATAAGCTTTAGCTTCTTGCCCACTGATTTCCCAGGATACTGGGAAATCATAACGCACTCAACAAATATGATTTCTTTCTCAGCTCTGAGTTGACTATATTATCTTGAATTAATTAATTCTCTGAAAGCTTGAGAGCTGTGTTGTGGATTGCCTAAAATTATATAAATGGTCCCAGACATTGTTTGGCAACTGTCTGGTGTCCCTACCAGTCGGAAGATGATTTAAGTCTATAAAGTTCTGGATTGGTTTCAGTTTAAAGGAACTTCAAAGACCTCTATAGTCTCTGTGGACAGAGTTGCATCCTTGTGACTTGATACACCAGCTGAAAAAATGGATATAGCATGGAAATGTATTGTTGAGGGCTTATCCATTATTTACTGTTGATCGATGCTGAAAGTCGAAGTTTGAAAGATGAGGTCAACAGTTCTTTGTCTCAGGTATTTAACAGAAAACAATCAAAAGAGTTGGAGCTGAGAGGACAAGGGGTCCATTTGACAAAGCACTAATTGATCACTCTGTGACTTCTCCCTTTGGGAGTGGCTGTGTGACAGAAGTTTGATTCATCATCTCTCCTGTACAGATGGGGAGTAGTGAATGCTTCGTTGTGTTCACCTTTATTTGACTGAGCACTGGGGACTGCTAGGTCATATGGAAGAAGCAGACAGGAGTGTAAACAATTGAGAAGATGCATGGGGTTGTGGCAACTCTCTCAGATGGGCCTGAATATTTAGCTTTAAATCTGATTACATAGGGTTTAATGGAATGCCACGAACTAAAGAATCTATGAGTGAGAGTACTCTGTATTGTGGGGAATGTGCTGGTGGGAAGAGCAACAGGTGACTTATCATCCTTCAAATGAGCACCAGTCTCCATAACAAGCATTAGCTGCCTCATACACTGAGGATGTTCTATTTTGCAGTTTGCTGAACTACCTTCCATAAATTACTTTACTTCAAACGTAAAGTGGTTCTGTCAGGATAAGTGAAAGAAGAACTGGGCACAGAATGTCTAATACTGTGAAAATAACAAAAGCATTTGTGATTACACTGTGCTTATGATGGAAGTCTTTGGGAGACACATACAGAACTTGAGCTAGATAGTGGAGAATATCTAAGTATTTCAAGACCAGACAGGAGTCATGAAGCTATTTGGTAGTATTTGGAGAGGGTGAGAGATGGGTACTGTTATGAACCACGTGCATTGGTGTTGCTGCTAGGTACCTGACAGATATGCTGGTTTGCTGGAGGGTTGTCCTTCTGCTGTGCACAGCATACACTTAGTTCGCCAGCTGCTGGAGTAATAGCAAGAGGGATTCAATAAAGCAGCAAAGCAAAAATCTGTCAAAAGAGCTAGGAACGGTGTAGTCTTCTGTTTTCCAGGGTCTTGATGATATTCTAAGTATAAAGGTTATTTAAATGGCTAAAATTTTAGGAATGAAAGGGAATATTTAATGGCATTTTTTACAATTTTTTATGCACAAGGACTGTGTACTTCATCAACTGTTCTATTAAAGATTTCAGTAGGACTTTGCAGTATTTCAAGGTACACTGCTACGTTTAAAAAGATCCATTTGAGGTGAGGTAGTTCTCTTTCGATAACTTGCCTTAGCATACAGGAAAAGTGGCTGAAAATTTGGCATTTTAAGCCATTTTCCATTGATTGCTTTCTTCAATCCCACAAGGATATTGATGTAAAATGCATGAGGTTCAGGTGCTTCTTAGGCTGGTCTGGACCCATACATGAGATCAAACAAAATGAAACTTTGAATACTATAATGCTCCTGCTTGCTAATTTTTGAAAAATTATGCCCTTGAGGATGAGTGTAGTGAATCATATTTAGTTTAAGAGACAACAGTAATTTATGGCTGATACTGGAGTTATTAATGATGTCTAATTAATATACCCATTAAAACTTTGCAAGATTAATCTAACAAGTAAATTGTAACCAAGTTTAAATTGAAATTTTCTCTAAAATGGGTTTTCCAGACTTAAAGAAAAGATTTTAAATAGAGTGCTGTAGTTAATAAGAAATCCCAGGCAGTATTATTTATATGAAGTAGAAGGCTGAGGGACTGGTAACAAGATACTAAATCTTTTTTCTTTACCTTACCACTGTGACTGTAATCCTTCATGATTTTAATGAATAATTCTTACAATCTGTTGACTAAATGCTAAGAGACATTAAATTACTAGGTCCTGGATTGGTTTAGCTGAGCAGCTGGCCATGCTACAGAGAAGAGCTGGTGTTATCTGACACAAATCGCTCACAGAAGGAATGCCAGTCTCCCCAGAAGGTCACGGAGGAGAGAGCAAGGATTGAAGGGAAGGAGAACAAGGAAAAACATTGAAATTGTGGCCAAGCTCCTCAATGAAAAACAGATCCAGGTGGCATAGACTAGGTTGTGTGCACCTGTTTGGGGAGAGCTCCCTGTAGAGTTATGTAGCATTTTGTTCTCTCTTTTTTGGGCATCAGAGGGTGCCCTTCTGGTCTCATTATTTTTGCATGTAATTTTTTTCTGTTCAAAGATTTTGAAAAAATTGGGGGGGGGGGGTTGATGGCAGTTACTGAAATATTTCTGTGGCATGAAATTGAAGGTATGTGTTGCATGTATGAATGTGGCTTGTGGGCATACAGGAGTGTTTCAGAGAGCTAAGAGGTTAAAGACTTGGAATATTCTGTTTACAAAAAGATATGGTAATTCATACATCAAGATTCCTTGTATAGTGAACAGTATATTTTACGTCTAGAGATGGCATGAAGGAGAGGTTACTTAAGCCAAAAAGAAACACTGAGAATAGATGTGTTCCTTTTTTTCTTCAGACTTAGAAATTTTCTTGGGGGTGCGACAAAGACAGGTATGTTGATGAAGCTGGGATTTTAGTATTGAAACAGATTTTTGGACTGAATTACTCAAATTGCTTCTGTCAATATGAGCCTATGGTTCACTTTATTTTCTCTAATAATGACTGAGTAGTTAAGTTTCAACTCCCTGATAAAATTAAGAATTACAAGTTAAAATACTCTTATATACATAAAAATAGCCATGGCATGAGACTAATCTGTGAAGTATGATGTATGGGGAGGAGATGGGTTGCAAGATTTGCAGCTTGGCTAGATTGGCCTGTGGGCACACACAAAGTGATGTGATTTACTTTGGTGGCTACAGTGCAAAAGCCTGCAGCCTTTCAAGTGTTCAGCTCCACTACCAAGGGAATGCTTGTTTGTGCTTAAGTACAAATTTAGTTTATGTTAGGCTTTTCTGACAAATGTAAATTTTGTGTATGTAGCTTCATGTGATGTGGTTATGGTTGCACAGAGAGTCTGTCACAGAGAACTGAATCCCTTCCTAGAGGCATAATTACTGGGCCGTAATTTATTCAACTCCAAACCCACTGCAATCACATGAATCTCTTTTTGTGTTAGACAACTGAGTAGCTGAGAGGAACGACTCCAGTGCCAACACGATCTGCGGTGGGGTGCTTTAGCACAGTGTGCTAGGAGGTTTCCCAGCTTAGGGATTCCTCTTCAGAGGCATCTGGACAGGCTAGATCAATGGACAAAGGCCAACAGTATGAGGTTCAACAAGGCCAAGTGCCAGGTTCTGCATTTGCATCGTAACAACCCCACACATCACCATGGGCACGGGGCAGAGTGGCTGAAAATCTGCCTGGCAGAAAAGGACCTCGAGATGCTGGTTGATAGCTGCTGAACTTGAAACATCAGTGTGCCCAGGTGGCCAAGAAGGCCAATGGCATCCTGGCTTGTATCATAAATAGTGTGGCCAGCAGGACCAGGGCATTGACTGCCCCTCTGTATTCGGCACTGGTGAGGCTGCATATTGACTCCTCTGTTCAGTTTTGGGCCCCTCACTACAAGAAGGACATTGAAGTGCTGAAGCCTGTCCAGAAAAGGGAAATGAAGTTGATGAAGGCTCTATAGCACAAGTCTGATGAAGAGTGGCTGAAGGAGCTGTGGTTGTTTATCCTGGAGAAAAGGAGGCTCAGGGGAGACCTAATTGCTCTCTACAATAACCTGATAGGAAGCTGTAGTGAGGTAGGGATTGGTCTCTTCTTGCAAGTGACAAGTAACAGGATAAGAGGAAACAGCCGCAAGCTGTGCCAGGGGAGGTTTAGGTTGGATTTTAGGAAAAATTTCTTCACTGAAATGGTTGTCAAGCACTGGAACAGGCTGCCCAGGGAAGTGATGGAGTTACCATCCCTGGAGGTATTTTGAAGATGTGTGGATGTGGCACTCAGGTATATGGTTTAGTGGTGGATGGTGCTGGGTTAACAGTTGAACTCGATATTAAAGGTCTTTTCCAGCCTAAACATGCTTCTATGAATTTTGTGTTATACAATTACAAGTAGCTAAGTCATTGTGGTTTAAGCAGTTATTGCATCTTCTGCTGTATATTAGTAATTGAATGAAAAAGCTTGTACAATGGGTGCACATTAAGAGTCTAACAAAAGGAGCTGGTGACATGTTGTTGCAGCATTTTTACTTATGATTGTTTTGGACTGACAGTGCAGGCTCACATCACAGCTGAAATACTGGTAACATGCAGTTTTCAAGAGGAACAATTTCTTAATGTGCTGTAGCCCAGCTATTTGAAATGGTCTTTACATTAGGGCAAGATTATAAACTTTTAATTATATCTTTCAAAAATTACCACATTACAAAATTTCAGAAACTTCTTAATTTGTAGATGTACCAGTGTGTGAAATAAAATATGAGGAAATCCTATGAAGATACTAACATTTTTAATAAGACGCTTATATTACCTAGCTGCTGCCAAGGTGTAACAGGCTGAAGTGGACTTTTTTGTAAATGCAGCACTCCCTGGGTGTTTGGGAAAGATTACCATGACTTCTAGCACCCTATATTTTCTCTTGCTCAGGTTTCTACTAACATATGCATTTTGTTTCAAGCAGTGCACCTTCCATGTCACATGTTGATAAAATTATGTCAATTACGTAGGACCGCACTTATGAAATTCCATCTTTTTAGCTATTATGTTATGCTGTAACAGTACCTGGGACAGAATGGAATTCATATGTACAGTTCTCTTTCAACACTCTGTATATTTATATCTGTGTACTTGGAGATATCTGTTATATCATCATTATTAATGATTATACTACTGAACACATTTTTTAGAACTAGTTAAAACCCAAGAGGTATTAGAAAAGAAAATCCCTACACAGAACCATTCTTTGTGTAGTATAATTCTGTAGTTTAAAAATGTCAGCAAAACTTAGCTTTACAATGACTGAAAACTGGAATATATGCATGCATTTTGGTAATCATTTATTTGTAAAATTTTAAGGTAATTATCATTATTATCAGTCTAAAGACTCCAGCATGAATTATTTGTAGGAAGTGCAAAACTTGACGAGTTGCATTTGTTTTTCTTTCCGTTGTTCTAAGTAAGTCCATAACTTAACACTAATTTGAATGTGGGAGGTGTAAGGTAGAAAGTAGTGGATGTTAGAGATTTTCAGAAGTTGTTTGATTTTTTTTTTAACAGCAACTGCCTCAGAGAACACAAAGCGCTCTGTGGTCTATATTATACCTGAACACTGATTACATCATGTTAAATTGGGTTTGTTATTAAAGAAGATGACAAAAGCAAGTAACTTGTTCTCATATAAAACCCAAATCAAACATTTCTTTGTACTTACAATGTATCTAACACAGGTCTAAGGGGAAGGAAAGATAATAATTTGCATATTTATCTGGAGGTTAGGGACCTCTGTCAAAGGAACAGCCTGGTCTGGTTCAGCCAGGAGAAATAGAGAGGAGAAAAATAATTGAAAAACCATTCACAACAAAATGAAATTTGTCTCATTGTCACTTAAGGTTGTCTCCATGCCTGTTTCTATGGAAGAGGTCAGCCTGGAAGTGAAGGAGGGAAGGGAACAAATATGTCTCACTAAGGACCAAAAGACAATTTTCTTTCCTTAGTAACAGGAGCAATTGTAATATATATTTATGAAGATCCCACATGGCATATCCCCATTACAAAATACCAGGTGTCCTTTTACTAGCTGCACTGCAGGCAGCAGGTATATCTAAAGGTTGTCCTCAAAGACAAGCTGTGTACAGAGCATGAGGAGTACTTAATGAAATAACTCACTATGACATATTGATTTTGAAGGCAAGAGGGCAGGAAAGGATTTTCAGCAAAATTAAAACTTCTCAGTTGAAGCAGCTGCAGTGGTGGGGTTCATGTAAGCTCTTTGTCAGGATCAAGGGTAAGCTGTAAGTTTTTTCCTTTCCTGAGCTTACTAGGTTGTTAAATGTAAAACAGCAGTGTGAACTTTTGTGCTTGGACCAGCTATAAATTCCACTGTCCCACAGTATTGCTGAGGGGACAGTAATCTTGTGGAAGACCTCCACATGAACTGTGGTTACTGTGCTTACATGCATATGTTTAAATTCTTCTCAATATCATGTGTTTTCAGTTGAGTTTTGCATTAACCAGACCATGACAACAGTAAGAGATGTGGGCAGGGCAATGTTAGTTTAAACTGGGTGGATTCTAGCGAAGATTGTCATCTTGGCCCATCATCTTTCACAAGAAACAGGAAAACTCCTTTTTTCCTGCATGAATAGGCCATGGAAGCAGCCTCTGAGTGTTGCAGGATCCTGCTTCTGTAAAAGATTGAGTGATATGCCTCTCTGCAAAAAGGATTTGCCTCCTCTCTTGACTCCTCTTCTAGTTGTAGAAGCTGACTGTGTTTGCTCATGAGCAGTGAGGCAGAAAAAAATTAGCAAATGTATTAGTGTGTGCTCTCTTAATCATAAAGGTTCCTGAATTATTATAAAGTGCACTATGTTTTCAGTTTTTAGAGTCTTCATTAATTTTGGTACTTAGAAAAAATTACTTTCTGACTGTATTTTACTATTGATTGGTTTGGAAAGATGAAGTAGATCCTCAAAAGTCATGTGTCTAAGCAGTGACATTAACAGAGCAAGCAGTTTCACCCTTCTTTTCCATGTTAACTAATGAAATCACTTTATATCAGCATAGAAGATAGAAAGAGTAACTCTTGCATGAATACGCTGAACTCAGAAAAATCTTTGGGAAAAAAGGCAGGAAGGTTTCAAATTCCATAGAACAGAAAAGTGGAAGTGGTGTTATTTTGGAAAATTTTCATTTGCACATGTAGTTGCAGAAGAATGTCTTGTGAAAAGAAAGCAAAAGCATTGTAGCTGACCATCCAGCTCTCTCGTGAGATATATTTCATTTTATATATGAGATGCTTCTAGGAAGCAGAACCCTATTTGCCTCAAAGAAGTGTGCTGTTATGGTAAAAGTAATGACAATACATTCTGTGGCAGAATGAGACAAGTGAGATCAGGGTGACATTGCATCAACCATGGCAGAAATGCAGAGTATTGAGTCTGGCCCCAAATATCAATGACTGAAATATGATTGATTACACACTAAGTTGGCAGTGTATCTTTAACAGTTTAATGTATCTGTATGTATGAGCAGCTGACAACCTACTTTTCCTTTCCTGACCCTGGTAGAGGGTGGAAGTTTTATTCCCCCTCTGTTTACCCATAGCCAGTCAATAACCTTTGTGAGATCAGAAGTTAGCGGCAAAGCAAGAACTTTAGCCCTAGTTTCCAAGGGATAGCGCCTTTAATAGTGGACCACTTTTCCTTTGTGTGTGAGTATGTGTCCATGTGCCCATTTATAGCTTAGGATTAAAGCACAATTGAGAGGATTCATCTCTGGACAATGTGAACCGATCAAAGGACCTGAAAAGCAGGATCCTAGTCAGATGAAACAGCAGTATCATAAGGGTACATATAGTGCGCTCTGTTTGGCCTTCACAGTATCATAAATTAGTATCAAAAAGAGAATTGCATTGGTGATGCAGTTATCATCTTCCCTCATCTCTCTCCCCCAAAGCCCTTGTTCCATTTTGTCACAGTACAAATAGATGCTGGACTGGCTCACAGGACTAGCAATGGGATGCTCAGTTCAGCCTAGGCAGGCCACTCTGTTTCAGTTTTACTTGGTTGTGCTGGCAGCTGTTGCTCTCTGCTGTCTGGTTCATCAGCCTGTTGCAAAATGAGTTTGCATCATTTTTCATGTTGCAAAGATCATCACTGGTAAGTGCTCAGGTAGATTATGTGCATCCATGAATCATCAAATATCTCCTGTACGCATCTAACATCTTCCTGTCTTGCTAAGCTGCACTTGTGTTTAGTTCCATTTCAGGACAGATCTGTACTAAGTCTGAATAGTTATATCAGTACATTATGATGGCAAATGCCTTCACGATTGCAGTGCTTTTACATAGGCAAAGCTGCAGCACTGCCAAGACTTATTCAAGGTTCCCCAGCACTCCCCTGAGTATACACAGCTGCGCTAGCCAAAGCATGCTTTTAATAGCATATCTTCTTCTAAACTTTTTTTTCCACACAGTTCTGTTTTGTTGGTACGAAGACAAGAAACCTTTAACCAACTGATTTTTGTCTGCAAAATATTTCTGTACTGTATTTCTGTCTTCATCTTCAGGAATCATAAATTAAATGTAGCTTTTTAGTGTATTGTGTAGATAATGGCTTGTGTAGCTTTTTAAAACAGTGGCAAGATACTTACTGTATTCATAAGTGTTACTGTGGTGCACAAAGCATGCCTCTGTTTTTCTATAGTTTCAAAATACAGTATAGACCTTTAGCTTTGTTTCAATTTTTTACCTCTCTGCTTCAGCAAAATGCATGCCAAAACATACACTTCCAAAGAAGAAAACAAAGATCCAGAGAATAAGCCTCAACTCTCTTTACAGATTTTTGTCTTAAACGAAGACTACAGGTTTTTAGTGATGGCAACCTTCACTCTAGAAAATGAGCTAAGCAAATGAAGGAATTCTGGTTTAATCATAAGGCCACAAATATACTGGAAACACAGAGAACTTATATTTAACTTAAGCTGCTATCGGAAACAGGGAACATTTTAAGACATTTATGCCTTATTTATTTACCAATCCAATGTTTATATTGCACAACTTTCTTCAATTAGAAATGTGGCTGGTGATGCTCAACTTCAGAGTATTTATGTCCAATGAATGATGTGGCAATAGAGCAGTCCCCTGGCATTTCACCACTTCAGATGACGTATTTATAAATGGGAGTGATACAGATCAAAAGGAATGTGTTATAATAGAGTAAGATCTAACATCTGTTCTAAGACAGAAATTAAAAAAATGTCTGCATACATGGAGTAGTAAGAGATTTGCTCACTTGTTTATAGCAGAACATTGCTTCAGGGTTAAAATTTCCACATTACATATTGCCTTGTTGGCGACACTTCTAGGTGAAATTCCACCTCAGCTGCAAATTCCTGCCCACCTCCCAGCTGTCTCTGCCAGTACCATTTGTGTAATTTTGGTAAAATGAATACCCGAATCATTTGTTTTCATCCTATACTGTCACAATACCTGATCTCTAAGGCCCCTCCCATGACAGACTTTGCAGTAGGCATGCATACATCTGATGGTTGCAGAATTTGATGTGAGTTCTTGGAATGGAAGACTGCAAGTCATCACTGTGCCTGGCTGGAAGGAGTTCACACCACCCTGTGTACAGTGGTTATCCATCCAACAGGTAAAGAAGGAAACCAGTTTATTCTGAAGGCATGAACTGAAGGCTGAAGAAACTGATTGGGTGATAACTGATCATAGAGTCATAGAATCAACCAGGTTGGAAAAGACCTCTGAGATCATCAAGTTCAACCCTTGATCCAACACTGCCATGGTTACTAGACCATGGCACTAAGTGTCACATCCAGTCTCATCTTAAAAACCTCTAGGGATGGTGAATCCACCACCTTCCTGGGCAGCCCATTCGAATGTATGATTGCTGTCTCTGTAAAAATTTCTTCCTAATATCCAACTTAAACCTCTCTTGGCAGAGCCTAAGATCATGCCCTTTTGTCCTACTGCTGGTTGCCTGGGAGAAGAGACCGACGTCCACCAGGCTACAACCTCCTTTCAGGGAGTTGTAGAGAGTGATAAGGTCTCCCCTGAGCCTCCTCTTCTACAGGCTGAACAACCCCAGCTCCCTCAGCCTCTCCTCATAGGACTTGTGCTTGAGTCCCTTCACCAGCCTTGTTGCTCTTCTCTGGACCTTCTGCAGCACCTCAATATCCTTCCTGAACTGAGGGGGCCCAGTGAAGTTCAAGTCCTTGCATTATTTGGATTCTTATGTATTTCAGTAAGCAGAGTACTTAAGAAGTTATCAGTGTTTTGAATAAAGATACTACAACAGATCAGCACATTCAGATGATACCTGACTCGCCACACACCTGAGCTAAGGCTACGAAAGGATAAACTGCAGGGGCAAATCAGAAATTCTTTGAAAGAATGGTTTTCATTAGAAGAGACCAGCCAGTCACAAACCAAACTGCACCTGCCCCTCTTCCTCCAGTAATGTCTCAGTTTTAATGTAAACCTTCACTGAGAGGATTGCTTGGTTACAGGATAAAATTTTGGCCGAAAATAGTGGGCTAGGGATGAAAAACCTTATGGTTGGTAGATTTTCTGTTTTTATGCTTCATGGTCTGAATCTCAAAACTGTTTATTAGCTGGTTCTGTTTCCACTCCATGATAACCGAGTGGGAGATGTTTCTTTCTTTAGGAGAGGGAGCAAACAGGTTCTTCTATTCAGACACCCTAAGTGGAATGCAAGCTCATGGAAGTATATGGCATTCCAATGCAAAGGAAAATTAACCCTGTGGCTTGAAAAACCAAAGGACTCCCCATGCAATGTGCTTTATAGAGACAGATCCTTGGAAAAGCCATGTGACCCACTTACCATACTTGTAGTGAAAACCAGGGTCTAAGAAGATAAGATGGACAGAACATATAAAGAAGCAGATGAAAACAATAATCTCTCCACATGATTGTTTCTTTTCATTTTCTCTGTAACACTCAATACCACTTCCTCTTGCATCTTCATAGAAAATTAAGAAAGCATGAACTATGAGATGCGGAAAATGAAGGACATGGACTCTGAGGCAGGGTAAAAATTGGTGGAATTGATAGGCTCAGTAGTTTGTGATCAGTGACATGAACAGTTCAGCGAGAGGCCAGTCACTAGGGTTGCATCTCAGAAATGAATCCTGGAACTACTATCTCACATCTTCATTAAGCACCTGGATGATGGGACAGAACATACGCTCAGCAAGACTGGAGATGACAAAAAGAACGAGAGGACTGACTGACACACCTGATGGTTGTGCTCCAATCCACAGGGACATAAACAGGCTAGAGAAATGGGTGACAGGAACCTCATGAAGTTAAAGAAAGGGAAATGTCAGGTCCTGCCCCTGGGGAGGAAAAAACTACAGGAAAATAGCTGGAAAAAAGGGCCCTGGGGGTCTTGGAAACCATCAATGTGCTCTTGCAGTAAAGAAAGCCAACAATGTCCTGGAGTGCATTGGGAAGAACATTGCCAGCACGTCAAGTGAGGTGACCTTTTCCCTCTATTTTGCCCTGATAAGATGTATCTGGAGTGCTGGGTCAAGATCTGGGCTCCCCAATGCAAGTGGGCACATTGCAAAGGGTCCAGCAAAATGCCACAAAGGTGATTAAGGGATTGGAGCATCTGACATAACAGGAGAGGCTGAGAAAGCTGAGACTGTTCAGTCCAGAGGAGGGAAGGCTCTGAGAGATTTTGTATGTAAATACCTGATTGGGAGGACTAAAGAAAAGGAAACAGACTGTTCATAGTGGTGCAGTGACAGGAAGAGGGGCCATGGGCACAAACTGAAGTAAAAGAAAATTCCACTTAAACATAAAAGAACCTGCTTTTTTTTTTAACACTGAGGATGAGCAAACACTTGCCCAGAAAGGTTGTGGAGTCTCCATACATGAGGATATTAAAAAACAGACAACGTCCTGCGCAACCTGCTCTTGCTGATGGCCATCAAGTGTATCACCAACTTCTTCTAGTTCTGTATCACCTGTGAACTTGATCAAAGTAGAGGCTTGGAAGGCGATCTCCCTTCTCACCTCAGGCATTCTGTCATTCTGTGCCAAAACTCTTCACTGACATTGCCAGCCATTAATTTCCTAACTGTAGTTAGGAGATAAGTGAGGAACTTTGACAGAGACAGTTTTTGAGAGGACAAGAAATCTCGGCATTCACAGAAATGATTTACACTTAATCTTCTTTTATTAGGCACCAGTTCTCCCTCCTACTCTGCATACATGCACGTGTGCACAGTCCTTCCCTCTTCTTCTTACACAGAGAAATACAAAGTGGAAGAGATGTAAGCGTTTGTGTGTGTGTGGGGAGAGGGGGGGCAGGTGTTTCAGTGTGGTTTATGTATACATCCAGGTCATGGGTTTTGGCTTTTTTTACTGAAAGTAAAATAAATTAAGCGGGTGGTGGTTTTTTTTCTCTTTCATCTCCAATTCAATGGCACTCTACACTGCTGGCAGTTTAATCTGACAGTGGAGCAGACAATAGTTGTAAGGAGAAATGGAATTACATTTTGCTCCCCTTTAGTTTAGGCAAATTTTCAAAATTAGGTGTTAAAATGCAAAAACACTGTAAGAATGAATTAAAATGCAGAAATTGCCAGTCACAGGAAGCCTGCACAATTCTAATTCTAAACATCATTAGAAAAAAAAATAACATTCTGTGTCTAACAATCTTTTTTTCCGAGAGGGGAGTGGAATGGTTAATTTGAATTACAAAAAAGCCTTGATAACCCCCCACACATCAATTTACCTGTGAACAAAAAGATTCACACAGAGAAAATGGGACTTGGGACTATTTGATAAATTACTGCAGACTGCTTGAATATTCCATTAGCAAAATAATAGCTCGTTATGGAACCCAGAAGAATGTGGTATAATTATGATAGTACCATCCCCCACACACACTATGGGGTAAGAGGAATGCAAATATTAGAAATGATAGCTACTTAACCACAGTTTGGAGATAGGCCTGAAAACAAATGGAAGGGTTACATGATCTCAGGCATTCATAAGGATTTCTCCAATGTCAATGCCTTAGATTGCTGAATACATTCCAGCTAGCTGAAGGTCATATTATTAATAGTCATCTTTATTGTGGTAGAGTACAAGAGCCAGCAAAGAAGGAGGAGGCCCTTTTGCAGATGAGATGTAAACAAAGAGCAATTGAGAGCCTCTGCCCCAAAGTTCTTACAAACTAGAGCTAAACAAACCAGGCAAAACAAAGGGCTGCTGCAGTTACACAAAATAGCATTTTAGTCTCACATCTGGTTTTGTTTGTTGGGGCTTGGGGGGAGTCACTTTGGAAGTAAATGGAATGAGAAACCAACCAGAGTGAGAGACCACAGAGAGGGAGTGGGGTGAGGGGGTAATCCGTGACAAACAAAAATCATTTCAGGTTTAGAAACTTCTAGAAATCTTAATTGCTTCTGCACTTACAGCAGTGGCCACAGTTCCTGACATATATATGTAAACAGGGTGTGCTGCTATTGCCCCATGCTCAGCATTCAAGATGCTTTGTATATGGTGCAAAGAATAAGGGGGGTCTAATTTACTCAGAGTTTGACCTTGCTGATTCCAGCTTCGTAGTTTGAGCTCCTCCAGCTGGCAAGCTCCATGCAGTGCCCTCACTCCTGCACTCTGCTGTGATGCAGATATAGCCCCTCCTCTGTGGACATTTATACGTGTACGTGAAAGCAAACTGGAAGAAATAAAAGATCTGTTTTTTAGGATCAGGTGCCTCAGAATTCAAAGATATGATTATAAAAATTGGCCAAACTGAGCTCACACTGCTCCATCTGCACAGGAATAGCTATCAATGGTTACGTAGGACCTCTGTCCTTGTGCAGGAAGAAATCTGTGTTCAGCCTTTGCTTCTTATTGTATTCTGCTATTCACAGTCAGAGTCTACATAGTCTATTCTCTCTTCCTTCAGAGGAAGTAGCTGGTTGATCATCACTGTGTTTTCTTGGAAGTAGAAAACACCTAAAAATAAACCTTAAAACATTTTCTAAAAAAATTATAAAACATTAGAATCTGAAAAGATTTTGAAGATCGTGGGTTAAACTGATCAAAATGATGTTGTTTTGAAAGCACTTTCATCTAACTAGGTAGTTACTCATGTTAGTCCTAGACTTTCAGGGTAGGAGGGAGAAAAGAGAAAGCTGTTTGCAAGCACTTTAACTCACAGCCTGTGTGTTACAGCAAAGGCTGCTTTTTATTTCACAGCAATCCCACACCTGTCTTCTGGCTTTAGATACTGGTCCAATGCAGACGTTGTGATGGCCATCATCGGAAGGCTGGCTCAAGATTCAATTGAGTAGAGAGCTTTAGGATTCAGGTCTTGGGCAATTTTAAAGTAGGAATCTTGGCTCTATCTTAACCAGTCACTAATGAAGCAGCATCAAACATCTCTTAGGATGAATTATCAATTCCGTCTCATGAGCATAACTACAGCCATAAAGCTGCATCAGGATGAAGAATTGAGTGTTCTTTAACTGCTAAAGGATTGTGTGCTTCATTGTAACGATTTCTATGGGCTTCCAAGAAAGTAGAAGAGTTAGAAAAATCATGTGAGAATATTTAGTTGACTCCAAGTTTTCCACAAATCTCTGTAACCCTCCCAGTCACTGTTTTATGAAAAAATTTCCAAGAGGCATTTCCAAAAGAACTAAGTGTCAACATTTATAAATAAAATACAGTCTAGGACAGGGTGTGTGCTTATGAGAGTGTGTTAAAGAATAAATAGAAATGTCCAATGTGATGTGTTCATAAATATGTAACAAATGCCCTTCTCTTCCTCTCTGGGAAAAAAATAGTCATATTTCTTCAAGGCTGTAGGAATTTAGTTTCATCTGTGAAGTGCCAGAATGTTAAATGTGACATTCAATAAACCACCTAGGAAAAGCTAAACAGTGCTAATCAAGCCATTTAATCTTTTGGAGTTAAGAGCTGCAGTAGGAGAATAAAAGGTATAATTAATAACTCCAGCTGGGAAAGTAAGGCAGAGTAAAAACAGGAGCTAAGGCAAACATCTGGTCTTTGTTTCATGAAATATTTACCATGAAATCAAAACTTTTTTCCACCCTTGTGAAATGTGCAAAATTTCCTGAATTGTAAGCCTTAACACTGGAAAAAGTTTGCACCTGCAAATAAAAATGAGCTTTTGACATGCACCTGAACTTGCATGTGCAAACAAATGCAGGGACGTGTGTGTGTGTGCCTTTCTGTCTCTCTGTCTTTATCCTAATGTTAGCTCACAAATGATATCAAATTTTTAAATTCTTACAAGGGTATTATCTCCTTTTTTATTCATAGGCATCTGCCTTCATGAACAATTAAAGTTTATATGTGCAACAAAACATTTATCAACCTCATTTAGCTGCCTTGTGCATACATAGCTGCTTTTCTTGCCTGGTCTGTCCAGATGTTATTAGGTGACTTCTGAGTGCTTTGCTCTGTATTGAGTATGTCCCTTCACAGAACTTTCTTATAAAATAGGAGTATGCTGACCCTTTTTTGTAGGTGGGGATCTGCAGTAGGGCTAAAATGGAATATCTTGTCGAAGGTCACAAAGGAAATAGTTGAGAGAAGGATGAAACAGGCTTTAGGATCCTGGTATGTGATTTATGATTTATTAAAGCCCTAATGAAAGACTATAAGGTGAGCTACGCAGTCTTAGAACAGGAATGCACTGAGCTCATACTGCTACAGTTGCCAGTGGTAGCTGGCAATAGCTGGTTGAGCAGTCACAATTTGGCAGTGGTGTTAGCTCCCATTCAGGCAAGTTATGCACTGGATTATCCTTCCCTCTCATTGCTGTTGTCATATGAAATCTTACTCATTAAATAGCTCACTGGTGTAAAGTCCTACCCATCAATACAGTATTTCTAACATTTGTAGCTTTCATCACTGAAATTTTTGCTGGAAGAATATAGAGTGCCAGAATTCAGTGCCCACCCCAGCTTTCAAGTGCAGGTCTTCTCATAAAATTCTGTGGTCAACAGAGCCCTGGAATTTATGTAAATGCTGAACATGCTTTTCTTACTATCTCAGTTTGTTGAGAAAGCTGTTTATATGTTTGTCACACTTGCACAGCAGGGATTGATACTTTGACACTCCCTGTATGGGCTCTGCATATTCATATGTGAAGAAGAAATGTAGCATTCCCACTGTAGTCTGGGCTTTGCTTGTCTGTGAAACTGCAGGGTGTGATAGCAAAAACAACATGCAATGACAATGGCTGTGAAAAGATGGAAGTCCAAGGGCGTCTGTATTCTTCAAGTCAAATGTATGTCTGATGGACAGTGTAGAATTGTTTTTTTAATTATATCTCTGGGCAGAAGGTGGAATCTAGAATCTGGACAAATTAATAAAAAAAATACTTCTGCATTTTAATAGAGAAAAATTGGAATACAGTTCTGTGACATGTATTAAGAATTTAACAATTTCAGAACCCTAGAGGTCGCCATGGTTTGTGTTCCCATCCTAGAAATCCAACTGCAAGCCAAACTGAGATGAGATGTGGCAGGAGAAATGAATATCCAGAGTGAAAAAGCATGGTAGTCATCTTTAAGACAAGTGTGGAGTAATCTCTTGAAAGAGTCTTTATTAAATTCTTGAAAGGATGCAAAATACAGAAATGTATCAAAAATAGTGTGGCCAGCAGGACCAGGGCAGAGATTGTCCTCTTATACTGGGCACTGGTGAGGCTATACCTTGAGTCCTGGGTTCAGTTTGGCATCCCTCACTGCAAGAAGGACCCTGAGGTGCTGAAACATGTCTAGAGAAGGGCAATGGAGCTGGTAAAGGGTCTGTAGCACAAGTTTGATGAGGAGCGGCTGAGGGAGCTGGAATTGTTTAGCCTGGAGAAAAGGAGGCTCGGGGGGGGGGGGACCTTGTTACTCTCTACAACTACCTGAAAGGAGGTTGCAGCCAGGTGGCGGTCGGTCTCTCCTCCCAGGTAACAAGTGACAGGACAAGAGGGAATGGCCTCAAGTTATGCCGGGGGAGGTTTAGGTTGGATTTTAGGAAACCGAAAGGCTTGCCAAGCATTGGAGCAGGCTGCCTGGGGTAGTAGTCGAGTCCCCATCCCTGGAGGTATTTTCAAAGATGCATGGACGTGGTACTCAGGTACATGGTTTAGTGGTGGACTTGTCAGTGCTGGGTTAATGGGTGGATTCAATGATCTTAGAGGTCTTTTCCAACCTAAATGATTCTATTATTCTATAAAAAGAATAATGAATTGATCAGAAGAATCAAGAAAGCTCAGTGGTAGCTAAGCTTTTCAATTGGTTGTGTTTCTCAAGTTTATTTAGTACTGTAACAGGATAAGACCAAAAGTACTGACAATTTTTTAAAAATTTAAAATTCTTAAAACAATTCATTTGGGGTTTCATGGCACATTAAATTATAGGAAAAAAAATCTTAAAAATATTACTTTTTCTGGGTTTTTTGTTTGTTTTTGTTTTAGCATAGAAACTACCAATACAAATTAATTTCAAGAGAAAAGAAAGAAAGAAACTTGCCATTCTGAATTGATTGGATTAGAACATTTTGACCATATCTGAAGCTTTAAAAACACTATTTTCCCTTTGAAAGAGTCTTTCCCAAAAACAAAATACATCTTTTCATACGACCTTATTATCCCATGATAAAAAGACATTTTGCTGACCTTTTTTTCTAATCAGCTCTAATTTCTGTTTCAACATAAAATAACTCAGAATTCTTCCTGTTTTCTAAGGAAGTTTGCAATGCAATGAAATTGGCTACCTTTGAATTCACAGAATACCTTCTGCCTGGGTAGCCTTTATCTGCCTGTGCATCCATTAAGATAATTCACTCTCTTAACACTCCCACCTCCTCTGTGGCCTAAAACATGCAGATGGTGGGAATTTCAAGACAGAATCAAGGACACAGGTTTTGCCAACAGAGGCTAAGTCCATTCCTTGATCCTTCTTGGTTTGGTCACGCAGACAAGGATCAATGCACTCAGCATCCAAAGGGGGATACCCACTGTCTTCAGAAGGATGTGGGCCCTAAATGGCCTTACTGAGAGACACATGCCTTCCACAGAGTTCCTCCAATCTGAATCCAGACCAGTCCAGTATTGGAAATGTCTTGTTATATCCTTCACAGACAGTAAGGCAGAGAAGGAGACTGACAGGCTGTCTCACCATGTCTGCTGTTTTGGAAGGTGGTGAAACAATTGTGGAAGGAGTGAGAGCTGGGGGTGGATAGAAGATGGCCATTATCATGCACTGCCAGATAATTACGATCCCATGCCACTGTCATGTCCAGAGTCAGCTACCATAGAGAAACAGTTTGAGTGAAGTCCTGCAGACTTATAGGATAAAGTGAATATGAAATTCCCCCCCCCCCCCCAGATATATTACAGGCTTCCATATCCCCATGACCCTTCTAGTTCATCTCCTTCATTCCTTAGTCCCATGAAATTCAAATCCAGTTTCACAGCCATGGATTTCCCCCTATACCTCCCAAGGCCTTCCCTTTCCCACCCAAGTACAAGAGCTGATGATCTCCCAGAAGTGAGTTTTGTTCTCTTTTAGGGCCACATAATTCAATTATCCTTAAAATGCAGAGAAGCCTAAAGTTGGCTCTGCACCTTTTTTTGTGGTTGTCCTTGGGTTGCTTGACTCTCTTGTTATCCTACACCAGTACTCAGGTTTTATAAAACAGTCCAAACATAATTCATGCAGATATTCATGATCTGGGAAAAAAAAGTCTATCTTCCCTAATTTGTGAGAGCAACAGCAAACATCAGCCACAAAACTGGCGTTACCAGAGAATTCATGAATGACAGTGATCCACAAAGAGTTTAGTTTACGATGAGAATGATTCAGGAGAGCAAGTCAGAGAGAAGATGATTCATAATCAAGTCACAGATTCTTCACTCATCATTAACTGTGCATCCTCCAGTGTGACAGAAGAAGAAAGGTAGAATGTGCCTGGTTCCTGAAAGTCTTGACTTACTTTTTGCAAATATCTAGTCTCGACTGGGTTTGTCTGTGTGATTCTTTCACGTTACTAAGTTATTCCTGCTCTTGATGAAATAGGATAATTTGCTCTGTTTGTCAGGACTCCCAGAAAACACCAAGAAGATGTGGATGGACTCTGTTGACATACGTATTTTTATTAATCATATTTCACAATGCATGGGAAGACCAATATGACTGGGTATATGAAAAAATAAAGTTATTTTTAACTTTACAGAATGATTTATGATAAAATAAGAGCAGACTCACCTGAGTAAATTGGTGAAGCTTGTCCTTCCCTTAACTCTGGCAGACATGGAGTTTGTCCATCTAAGGAGGACCGTATACCTCCAGGATTCACTTGGATTGGCATGGAAGGGCTAAAATTCTGCAAGGCAGGTGAACTTCTCTACTCACACAGCCAGGATATTCTTCTTTCTTATTCCTCTTCATCTAGTCAAACTTATTCCTCTTCTTCTTTGAGGAATATGTACATGAGTGTATTTTTTTGGTTGAAGTGTACGCTCTAGAAGCTAATCTCCAGATGTACCCTTGTACATCTTGTGCTGTGCTTTCCATTGCACAGAGGTCTCAGGCTCTGTAACTGGATTCTGTTCAAACTGAACTAAACCTAAAGATGCGTTTGATGAGGACATACAACCTCCTTCCATCATTAATGGGAGTTCAATCAACAAGAAGAATAAGTATTCAAGATAAAACTCCTTGAAATATGTATACTATAGGTTCTCAGCACTGACTGTTTCTGTGATCTCCTATTGGTCTACCTTGCATACTAATATAGACATAGCCTGTAGAGAAACAAGTACACTACAAGCACTGCCAATATCAAGATTACCATTTTCATTAGCAGATTTGGGGAACTTCAAATTTCCCTTGTGATTGCTGGGAATTTTCATAATTTTCTGTTATAAAACTCATGGGATAACAGTTTCTTTCAACAGCTGCAAGTTCCAGGGAGTTTTCATTTATGGACAATTGTATTAATTTTAGAAGCCTTTCAAATAAAAACTAGATCATGAAAAAAAGAGATGTCTTTCCCCTACCCTGTCTTTTAGTCATACTGGTTTTTGGGCAAGCTAACTGATTTTCAGTTTGGGACCTGCAACTTGAAGTAGAGTCACTTTTCTCCTCTCTTGTAAGTAAAAGAAAGGCCATATGTTGTGAACAGTCTAGTATGGAAGTGTTGGTTTCTTTCCTTGGAGTACAAAAGCTTTTATAATTTTCTAATTTACCTTATATTGGGAATCTTTAAAGGGAAAGGACAGGGTGTTTTACTTTGAATCCTGATAGAATATGCAGCACTGATGGAGACAAAGGTTTTTGGTCACCAATTGAAATGTCTTTTCATACTTTGCGTTTGAAGAACAAATCAAAAACTCCTATGTCTTTCCACATGTTGAGCAAGTTTTGCATGAGCAAAACTTTTTTCTTAGACTAGGATATATTGGTTTAATATAGCTGGGGTGTAGACCCTTAGACTGGGACATTGCCTATTCTTTGTGTTCATTAAATCCTTAGCATCTTTATTGCCAACACAGATGCTGATTAGTTTTAATCATGATGATAGTGGTCCCCGTTTCTTTATACAAATACTTTGTTGACTGATCCTTTTTCTAGGGTTGCAAAAGATCCAGAGGTCTGAAAGCTTTTGTTCTTACCAACCCAAGGTCATCAGTTGAACTTTTATATTGGCAGAAGCACCCTCATGTCTTACACGCGTCTTTTCCTGTTCAATTCCTTGAATTTTTTTTTCGATAATGGGGAGGTAGTTAAATATTGGGATGTTAAAAAAAAACCACCAAAACAAAACAATGTCCTGTTTGATACCTAGACATCTCCATCTGAAAGGAATTCAAAGAGGAATACTCAGGATGCCCCTGTCCTCCCTATCTTGTCTCTAAGGACTTGTGAGGATGGTGCATCAACTTTTTAGTGACCCTTGGCTTCTTCACTATGTAAATCCCTCATGTAATCTCAAGGGAAGAGAAACACATTATCTTAATTTTCCTTCTAGGCAAAACATCCACAAATCTACTTGACTGCTGGTTCCTTAAAACTGTGCTTACTTTGTGCTTTCGTCTAGAGCATGTGTCAATAGTCCTGGCTCAGAATGAACTCCACTAGCAGTGACATTGTGCTTTCACTCCTGGTTATAACTATCAGAGCCTCTTGAGTTATGGGTCAAAGTTCATACAGAAAGAAATTTTGTGGTATTTTGTGGGAGCAAGGGGAGAAAATTTTTGAAGTGCTTAGATCCCCCCAGAGCTTTGCAAGAAGTACTGGAATGGACTGAACTGCTGCCAGGCTGCAAGAGATCTTTTAAGAGCTACCTCCCTTCTCATCTGTCTTGAACTCATGATGAGTGAGGTGAGCCACCTGCCCTGCACACTTACCTCATTGTGCCACAGTCTGAGACGCACTGAAGTCCTGCTGCAGAGGTTGGAAGGAACTTAAATTCTTTAATCTCCTTGTCAGACCAAAGAAGTTCTCATAAAACAACATGCCATGTAGTCCTCTAGCCTACCTCTGAGTTGTTTGACCCCAAACTTTCTCAGAGAAAACTGTGTTCTGCACCAGGCACAGTTTAGAGAAAACCCTGGGTCTTTCACAATGGCAACATTTTTATGGCAGGAGCTTTTGCTCACAAACATATATCTCTTCAAAAAGAGAATGATATGACATTCATTCAGTTGTGAGCTGTTCTTCTTGTACTTACTGTTCATGTGTGCAATGTTCAAAGTGCCTTTCTCTCCCAGCTTTAGAGAATTACAAGCACTTTCATGTATGGCACATGAGCTTTTCTGAATATTTGCACCAATTCTAGGGTTTTATGTCATCCAGAAAATAATAACAATTGCAATTACATTTGGGGAGGAAAATCCATAGAAAATATTGGTCATTGCCAGCATCACTTACTGATGGCAGAGGTAAAAATTGAATTAGGCTGGGCTATTCCCTGTAAGCTGGCATGTGTGGCATTGGTAAGAAGTGAAAGAACATCAACAGCAGGAATGAATAAGAAATTCAAATTTAGTTGGAAACAGATTTGTATAGCTATGGCTTCATCACCTTCAACAGTCTGAACTTTCCTTTTAGTGGTTTCTCTCGTGTCAGGTGTTACATGTAGATACTGAATAGCTGATGTTATCATTTGCTTTATTTTAATTATTGGTAATTAGTGTCTTTCCTAATGAGGATTCAGAGCCATATGTAATTCTTAAGACTATTGATCAGGAGCTCAATGAGTGCAGATTGCAATTTGCTATGGCTATTTGTTATCTTAGAATAGTGTTTTAAGTTGTTTGGTTTTGCTTGGACAGTCCATTTGCTTAGTATGTTTTTTAAGATATTTAGGTACCCAAAGCTGTGATTTTCGGTGTGGGCCCTTCACTGGCATAAATCTGGATATTATATCCAGCAGGATACATAGGTAACTTCAGAAGACTTTCTGCTAGCTTTGTCCATTTTCCCTCTCTTGCATACTCATATATTGTATACAAGATAAGGAAAGGCAACCTGTTGTATGTTTTCAAGGAATAGATTCTACATTTGAAACTTCTGACCTGATAAAGACTATTGAGCAGCAGATGTTTCAGGAGACTTTATTATTCACTTTAAAAGTTCACGGAGGTTCTTTGGTCTAAATTTTCAAAGTTTCTTTGAATTCTTTGTTGTTTATTTTTATCAGATGACAGATTATTAAGGAGCAGAACCAAATCTACGGTTTTTTGAAAAACTAAGATAATTACTTCTCCAGTTATTATTATATTGGAACTGAGCCCAATATTTAAAAAAAATCCCAATATGTTAAAGCAGATAACCCTTTGATGCTCTGTTATAAAATTAAAAAATCCCCCACAATGTCATGGATATGTTGTATTTTCTGACTGAGACGTGCACTCAGGCAGAAGTTTGAAAATTTCTCTGGTGGATGAATGAGAGAGAATTAGGGAGTTATTTTTATCTCACCTCAGTTTTTCAAGAGAGCAGTTCCTTTGACTGACATGTACTTGTACTATGTCCCTGTGGATAGGTGCAGCCTGCCCACCCAAAAAACATTAAATGACTGTGTTTATAACTGAGAAACAGAGCTGGGCCTAAGACAAAATCTCAAAGTGTCCCTGAAAATGTATGAAGCTTAAATCCCAGACGTGGCCTATTTCTCTGCAATTACTTCAGTCCACCCCCCTGATCCAAACACTGTTGAACTTTGGGAATGTTTGCATGTGTTTCCAAAGTCTGTAGTTTGAATCCAGCTATATCTAGGAGGACAGATTTGTAAAACAGATGTTTTCCCACTGGAAGTATGTACATGAGTCCTATTAGCAAAACAAAAGGGTTTGTCCTGCAAAACATGTCTGAAACATTCCCTAATGCACTCAGCGAACAGAAAAGGAAAGTTTAGTCTCCGGGCAGTAAGTCAATGTCCCACTTGGAGTCAGTTTGAAATGCTTCCAGTATGGCTGGCATCTGCCACCACTTTGAAACAAAAAAAGTGGCTTTGAGGAGTGTTGTAGAAATACATTATGTCCTGTTTGACTTGAGGGAATGGTTAGGGCCAAATGAAGTATTGAGTGGTTATTCTCTCATCCAGAGGTGAAATCCAAGCCATACTGAAATTTGTGGAATAAATCTCATTCATTTCAGTAGGGTTAGGATTCCATGCCAAGTCTTCAACATTGCAACAGGACTTAAGTATTTCGTTTTACAGAAGATCTGGAAAACCTGCGTGCATACAAACTAGACAGTGTTGCTTGAAGACGACTTTACGCACCTGTTACAGCTAAAAACTGAGTGGTAAAAAGGTATTTACTGAAAACTAAGGGAAAGAGTCAGCACATCTCCACAATTGTGGTCTTTACTAATGGAAATGCACTGCTACTTTGAATTTCTAACAGCTGCTTAAATGTCAAAGAACAATTTAATATTACCAGGCTAGGTATTTGAAACTGTGGTTTAGCTTCCTTTTTCTTTTTTTTTTTTTGCATTTTTTAATGGCCCAGAACCAAGTAATTATGTATCTAAATGTGATCCTTCATTTACTTTGGCAATGGATCTGCATCTGTCATCATTTTAATCCATCTACTGAGGGAAACAACAGAGACTGCCATACCTGAGAAAGAAAGGATGCTATCTCATATTTCTCTATGCTTGAAGTATTTCAACAGATGCCATTTTATGTCATGCCTTAGAACAGCCTCTTTATCTGAAGTCTCAATACTGCTGTTTGTCTCATAAATATTTTCTAGTATTTAACCACTATGTGTTTGACTTATTGAATGACAGACTGTAATTCCTCTTGAGCCATGGTAGCCTATCGAGTTGACATCTATTTCAATTTTATACTATGTTTCTTTTATCGTCCCTTTCAGGATTTTTAGGTTTACAATCTGATATATTTAGTGTATTAAAGAAAACAATTATTTTACAGTTAGATTAAATAATTCAAAAATTCTTCAAATTAGAGGGACAGATGCTGTGAACCACGTTACCACTAAAGCGCTTCTCTGTACTGGGCATGAGGAAAGAAATAGAAGTAAGTGGAGAGTAAGGGACAATCCCTCCATAAACCGTCTAAGAGCCAAAACAAGATGGGTGAGGGAAAGCAGAGATGAAAATGTTAAAATGAGTTGCTTATTGTTACCTCATGGTTTTACCATAAAATCAGGGCTAGAATCCAGACCATTATTTTGAGTGCCTTTCCCCTATTTATTGAACAAGGTTGTCCTTGTGACAGGTGGATATTAAATTCCTTTTCAGTTCCATTCAAGTAGACAAACTCTCTTCTTATTCATTCTAGAAGTGGAAAATCTGAGCTACTGGGAGGTGAAGATGTGGATGAGATTAACATTGAGAAAGGTCAGAGTCTTTTTAATAAGAACTTGAAGTCCTGTCCATATGCTGAGTCCTGCTGGGTGTATTCTCTTTTCAACTATGCTGTAGAGCATGGAGAAGCTGTCAGTCATGGAGCAGCCCTGAACATCCTGGTATTCAATTTTGCAACCATAGTACATACACAGCATGCAAAAAAAGTTTAACATAGTCTCTAGTGTTTCCATTTGAATGAGCAAGAAAAAAAAAAGTGGGTTATCTTGGCAGTCTTAACTTTTACATTAACATGTAATATTAGGTATATACACAGGCAGCTGCCTGAATACTATTTAAGCTGGGTGCTGAACTAGGTGCATACAATGACAGGCAGTAGTTAAGCTGCTCCTATCTTTTTTCTTCATGTCATTGATAATGATACTTTAATTCTTTTCAAACTGTTTTCCTTTGGCTATGTTTTGATAGCATGGCTGTTATTCCAGTGGCCTGTGCTATCCTGTGACAGTGTCCTTTCTGCCAGAGAATTTTCCCTTTCATTTTGGTTTTGAGTACCTTTCCATATTTTCTAATAATTGTTCCTGCTGTAAACCACAAGCCTGTCCTTAACCACAGTGGTGTAAAGTGGTGTAGCTTTTTGGGAGTTCGTGAGAATGTTTACAACTTATACCAGCTGAAAATCATCTTTTCTATATCTTGAAATATGAGATGATAGATTATTTTTTTTAAAGTAAAAATTCTAAGATTTTAGCAGAAATGAAGAAAGTTTTCAGAATGTTCTATGAGATAATAATTGGTCTGAATTTGAAAGCATGTTTTGTTAAAAATCTATAGGAACCTATATCAAGTCTGAAAATTCTTACTTTATTCAAGAATTTTACTGTATTCTTGTCAAATTCATATAGCAGGCAAACCTATTGTAAATTGTGGATAACTAAAGGTGCCCTGCGTCTGCTGATATCTCTGAAGACTGTACTACGGGCATTAAGGATTAGATTAATGTTTCTTATGGAGTATCTTTCTTTTCAACTTGCAGTGGGAGCACTCCTGAAGTAAGACAATATGAAGTGTAAGAAAATGAAAATCTATTTAAAAAAAGAAAAAAATTCTGGAGATGACAGTGACAACAGTAGACTGGCTTAATCCAAAAACTGTTATGTGACAGTAGAGAGGCACCTCTATACTTTGGAGTCACTTGAAATGTGAAGACTTGTCCCAATTTGTTGAAGTGTTCAGCCTAAAGAATTGCAATTTCGACAAGTTTGGTAGAAAATCAACATTCCTTAGATATTTTATTATCTGCAAATATCCTTACATCTTTGAGGTTATAGGAACAGGAAGTAAACAATGGATCAGGGTGGGATAGAGATTGGACTCAGGTTTATGTGGATGACTATGCACAGCATGGATGTTAGGGAGACAGAAATGTGGAGAGTCATGGGAGGGAACAGCAGGAAGCTTTTGAACTGTATTTCCATTTGGATTTGGAAAACCATGTAAGGTTTATGAATTGCAACATTACTTCAAGCTGTGAAGAGAGTAGTTGTTAAATATACCATCAAGCTTTGTCCTCATCCACTGCTAAGGTCATTTTACTGAAGATAACAGCCTCCTGCTTCCCACTGCTATTGGTTATTCTGTTTAATTAGTAGAAGACAATGTGACAGATTGTTGTCCCATTATGCTTCCACTTGATGCAGTTTATGCATTAATTTTTAACATAATGTTCTTGTCTACTTTTTTTTTTTATTTAGTTTGCATGATCATGTGGTCAATCAACCCTGAAGTTGTCAATGCAGTTTGAATTTGGGTCCTTTCACAGATTCATGTTTCTTATGCATGTGGTCATGAGTTTTCTTACATTGTTTCTCTGTCATTCAGTAGGACTGAGTAAACCTACTCGAGGAATGTGTCAACACTGACTAATAAAAAAAGATAGTATTAGAATATTTTTGCCTCTCTGATAGCAGGATTTGGACAGTATGCAATGGGTGAGGCAAGACAACAGGAAGAGATTGAAAGACTTCATGGCAAAGGCAGCATAATCCTTGCCAACAGAATGCATTTCTACCCTTTGTAGCAGCGTACAGTTTCTGCATGATTCTGGGAAATCCATGGATATAAACATGTTTCTGGGCAGCTGTTCGTCTATGTCCCACTATTTTGTAGTGTCAGTTTCGGACACCTAGTGACAACTTTGCAAGGTGTTAAGTACTTACAGTTGAATTTTAACTTTTCTCAAGCTGTCCATGTATGATACAATAAGTGAAGGAATCTGAAAAAATTGGATCTTAGGTTTTTCAACTAAGAAACGAAGAACTCCTCTGGACTCCTGTGTATGCCGTAGCTCTTCATTTATTAAATGGGGAAAATTCTATGCTCTCCTTCCATAAAGAAGTTTGATAGATCAAACGATTAATACTTGGGAATTACAAAAAACATTAAAATGCTGGACATCAGTGAAGAAATTGACGTCTCTGTATGCAGAACAAGACTTACGTGCTGTCTCCGCTCCGGGATTAGGCGATGAAGCGCTATGGAAAGAATATTGGTTCCCATCCTGAAGGCATTTTCTTTCCTGTAGTTTGGATAAGCCAGGGAGCATGAAGGAAATGTCATGTGACTGAGTGGTTAAATATCCACAACTACCCTCAGATAAATATCCACAGACTTGACTTTGTGGTCAAGATTTTCTAATGCACTTGATATTTTGGAAAAGTAAAGGTCCAGAAAATTTCTTCTGACATTCCTACAGCCTTGTGTAACATATTTTACTCATACCTGTAAGACAGTTTTAACTGCCAGTATTCTGAAACTAACATTTAACAAGCCCTCTGTAAGTAGGTCCTTAAGGTGACAAGCTGTGTGAGAATATCTCCCAAATTTTGTTCAACCAAAAGTCACATTCCAAGGGATTTCTCAGGTCCAATAACAGTGTTCAACAGCTTTTGTTCTCGAAACACAGGCAGTGCTGCGTACATTATAAGAATTACAGTGCGCTGAAGGTAGCTTTGGCATCATTCAACCAAATGGTCAAAAGTCACTTCCAAGTCTCTTTGCTCATTTCCAGGTTCAGAAAAGTTCATCCCATGGGAATGAATTTCCTGACCTTTTTTTGCTGTGAATAGCTAGCACACCCACTCAAAGGCACATCCAGCCAATCGATGATGAGGTAGAACCTCCTGAAATAATCCATACAATCTTAAAATAGTAGTCTTTATTTACACAAAACCCAGAAATGACATACAGTTTTTCCTTCCCTTTCTTTTCTCAAGATAAACTGAGTATCTTCTGTGAGTTTCACACTTCAGCTACTTTCAGAATCCCAGGCTGAATCTCTTGACCCATGCACCTGAAACCCACTCTAGGTGGGCTTTCCAAGCCATCACTTCACTAATTACTATTTGAAGGAGATGAGATTTCTCAAAATTGCAAGAAACACTATCTAAATAAAACAAGTAATCAGTTTCAATGTTAAGACTTATTGTAAAAGTATGTAATACTTGTTACCACTGCACTCTGCCTGGATAAAAATCTTCCTTTAAGACAGTGCTTTGCAATTTATGTCTCAGCCTCCATAATGTTAGTGAGATATTAATATATGCATGAAGAGCAGCAGTCAATGTAATTAAAGTGGCAAAGTGATAAATGCATAACCATTTTGCCTGGTAATATTGTGTATTTAACAGGTTTATTTGTTCAACAGTTCTTACTTTAATTATATTTTGCCATTTGGGAATTTCAGGCATATAACAATCATAGCTCTTCCATGAATATTATTCTTAAAATAAGTGTTCATGCATTATTAAAAATGCACATGTGTTTGCTCATTTATTTATTTACAGTGATCTTTTTCTCTTTCTTATAAACATTGAATTTTTTATTTTTTGAAGAAACTTAGAAATTCTTTTGGAAGAAAAAATGTAAAGCAGATTTCGTGCTGTGGATGAGTTCTTATTAGGATTTATGCCATATTTCATGACACAGAAGCCAGAGGTAGGTGTCACTCTTCGAAGGGATGGCCCCAGAACTTTCTGTGGATCCTGTGAATGTACAAAAACAGTGAAAGAAAGTAAACAAGAAATTTCTTTAGCAAAAAATGGACAGACACAAAGGGGTGGTGTCAAAAACAACAGTTGGTCTTATTGGTTTTGGTCTCAATTGTGAATACTCCCTTGGAATATTTCCATATTCCAACAATGATCTTTTGGGCTTTACCTGCCTGGGATGCAATTCACCTAATACAAAGAGAGCTATAAGGTAGACTGCGCAAACTGGAATATACTTTCACCCCCTTGTACTGAATACCTGACTATACTGGGATTCTTGAGGAACATACCCATTTGCAGGTATTTACTTGTACAGTTTTTGGAGTATGTGCACTCTTGAAATCAAAGACCAAACTAGCTTTTCAGTTGATGTAAGTCAATACAGTTCAACAGAGCAATTCAACTTGTATTAGGAAGACCTCATTTGGATTGTGACCTTTTTAGAGTGAGCTTTTGTGATTTTTGTCATGTCTCACAATCTGTTTTCTAAATATCTGTCTCCTTGAGTCACAGGATTTCAAAGGAATTGCAGCCTTTGCTCAAGGAACTGGAAATCCAGATTCTGGCCTTGATAGTACAGCAGCTTCAAAGCACATATGTTAATGATTTATGGTAATGAGGACAAAAAATAGGCATAACATTGCACCCCAAGAAAGTGTTATGATTTTTATAAATCTTCTTATTTCTGGAAAGACATGGTAGCTTCATTTCTTTCAAGCTCAGTAGATTGAGTAGATCGAGTTTCAGAAATTTTCCTCCCTGAAATCTGATAGCTGAGAAGACAACTGAGCTTCAGACTGATGGTGATGGGGGCTTGTTTGCTGTACCTCAAAACCTTAGTGAATGGTCCACTCCAGCTCTAATTATAAAAACATTATAGTTCTAACAGTTGCCTGGCCATGAATTATTCTGACAATGTTTAACCTGCAGATAAGAAACCACTATCAACCTGTCACATTTCCCCCACTAACGAGTTCAGCATCAGTTTAAAAGGAAGTGCAACTCATGAAGCAATGGCTCTGTGTCATAAATTATAGGTATCCGGCATGCATTACAAGGACAGAAAGAGTAAAATAGCATGGGATTCTTTGCTATACACTGACAGTGACAAAAAAGCAGCACTCAACAGTGTTTAATCTACCATAGCTTGTTTATTCCCTTTCACATCCATGCCAGTTTTGAAACACTTGGTGCTGTATTCCACTGCAAGCTGCAATTAGCACAAGTATTTATTTAAAGCTTTAGGGGAGAGAAAGAGGTTGGCTGATAAAAAGCATTGGACTGTCTAATAAGTCAGACAGTAGAAAACAGTGCTGTTACTGAAGACTTACTTTCATTTGTTTCCTTGTGTGTGCACATGTATGCATGTATGTGTGTGTGTGTATGTGTGTGTGTGTATTACTCCAGGTGAATTTCTTGTTTTGTCCTGGTGATTACAGAGGCCGTGGTGTACACATTCAGGAAAAAACAAAGTGAAACAAATGGACAAAAATCCTGTGATGACACCTTGATGAATTACCTAATGAAATGAAGGAGAGCTTTACACTAAAAAGTAAACCAGGAGGGATGCTTTCACAAACAGTAGCAGCTGTATAAAGTGGATGAATCATGTCTGCTGATATGAATGGGCATGATATGGTAGCCAGAAGATAAGAGAATATTCCCAAAAACTTTCTCCACTTCTGTCATTATTCTTGGGCTTGTCCTTCATCTCTCCTTTCCCCCTTTTGGAAACTAGGTAAGAAGAAAACATATATAGCTTTATCACAACAATATTTAATACCTTTTAGAGTCAGATTATGGTATTTGCCTTGTAAATTTGCACAAAAGAGTGAGGGGAAGAAGACTCTTCTGTGAATGGAACAGCTGAAAGCAGGATAAGAAGCTACCTGTGCACGGAGAGCAGACCAGAGAAGAAGGGGAAAACGTGTCAATGAATACAAAGAAATGCTGAAGTATGAGAAGATAATAATGTTATCCTCCTTCAGGAAGAAGAGGAAGAAACTGTAATGTGGTATCTCTTTCCTATATCATGGTCTTAGTCACTGAGTGGTGGGGTAAAAGATAAAACCTGTCTCTTCAGTAGTTTTGTGATTCTGACCCTTAACTCCTTGAACTAAACATTTCATTTTGTATTCAAACTGGAAAAGGAAAAAAAAAATCAAACCTACAAAGCCTAAAACCTACTCTTCTTGTGTTTTAATGACAAAAGCCACAGCAACACATCTTCATTCACTCAGAACTGACCTCTTGTTTCCTCACCTTTCCTCTGACTGGAATCTGAACAGAAACATGAGCTATTTACATACGTGTGCTCTGAAAAATTATAAGCCCTTACTCTTGTTGCAGGCATTTGCCACAGGGTCATTAGAGACTGGTCTTTGTGCAAAGACTCCAGGTATAAGGAATCATAGAGTCAGGGCTTTGGGGTGCTTATCTGTTCATTGTGTGTTACCAGACTTTTGGCACGTAACCAGATTCTCCAGCTCTCGTAACCAATGGCACAGGCCAAAATTCCTTTAAACTAAAAAGCCAGAGGGATTGCTGTGGAGATTTGGTCTTGGAAAGTGTTCCTTGTGGCTTGGAGACACAGGGGGTATATAGTAGGTGCAGAGATTTAAACTCTGTCAGCAGAATCAAAAGCCTGAATATTGCTGCAGTAATTCTGACTGAGTTTGCTACGATTGCAGGACACGTTTAGATGGCTTCATGATGTTCAAAATGTTTCTTCCAGGAAGAGATTGAGACCTTTCAGGGAAAAAACATATATATTACAAGTAAATTATTAAACATACACAATACTTTATATATTGGTCTTCTAGATTATTTGTAAAGAAGGAAAAAAAATTATTTCCCAGTGTTTTTATTTTTCTATCTTTAAGAAAAATATAATATACAGAACTAAGAGTAGAATTTTAAGGGTTTTACGGCTCTAAGGAGTGTTTAGGCTTATACAAAGAGTGCAAAAGGAAGTTTTAAGCATGGCAGTAATTTTTTACTAAGTTGGGAATACTTCTGATTTTTACTCAGGCAGTGCCATTAAATTTTCTGGCTTATACTTTCATCTCTGAAGGACTGGATACACTGTTATGGACTGGTAGGGTAGCTGCTTGACATTGGTCTTTTTTGATACACTAAGAAATATCGTATTATGAATAATTTAAGCCCCTCAGTTCCTTAGTATTTGAACTGCAGCTAACTTATGCCTTCAATATTCAAACCTTTTAACTGCTTCTCAAGCCTTATTCCAATTTGTCTTAGTGTTCACATTTTTGGCTTTACTGTTTGATTCTCCTCTGTCACTTTACTGGATAGATTCAAATCTTCTACTGGAGAATCTCTTTGTCTCCACAGAAAGGAGTTAATCAATATCCCCAAAATATTGTGAAGCCATATAATACAAATAGAGCACAGTGCCTAAATGCCAGAAGACGGTCAGCAAAGGGCTGTTACCTTAAACCTATTAAAAGCAGAATATCTGCAGGCATCACTGAGTAAAAGTCATCCTGCTTTGCCTTTTACTGGCCTTGTCAGTTAACACAAGAAAAGGAATAGCTTTCCTTAAGGAATAGATCTGCTGCAACATCCATTTTTTCCTACTTCCTTGAGTTTCTTTTCTGTCTCAGTGACAACTTGCCTGCCTCATTTGAGTTGGCAAACACATCCTGCTTCCAGGGCTGATAAGGACTCTCTGCCTTCTATGTCTTCTCCAGCTATGTCTGTACTGTCCACGCTTGACAGCTGTGTGAAACTGTTGTAACATTCGTACTGTGGATGCATCCATTTCACCAAGGATATGCTTTACACTGCACAGTGGAAGTGCTTGACTGCTGCCTGCCTCAAACAAGCTCCTCTGGTTAAAGAATAATCTGTAGCTTTAAATGCTAATCTGACTTTAGGTTTGCCTGACCTGTATGGGCTTCCCAACTCTCAGAAGCTACAGTTTGGCTGCATCTGGGTGTTATCATGGTGATATATTGACACATGCCTTCTCCTTAAACTGTTAATGTTTCCACAAAGATTAAAGATATCTTCCTGTCTATCCACCTTCCTAGCCTAATACATAATATTGCTTCTGATGGCTCATTCCTCTTTAGCAAGGGTGTTTTTTGCTTAGGGTAGACCTCCTGCAACTTTACTCAGAGAAGAAAACAGGAGTGGAGTGTGGGACATGTAGGCTGGACAAAGAGGTCTACCAATTGATTAGCCCTAGGCACAAAGTAAGCAAACTACTTATGTCACAAGAAGTGGTGGCAGCACACCTCAAATAATTTTTTTGCATTTTGGCCAAGATACTTCCATTTTTTTCAGACAGCTGAGTCTCCCAGGTCCCAAAAGAAAACCAAAGCAAATCACAAACCACCAAATGAACAGGCCAACATAACTGAAAATAACATAGAGAAGATCTACTGCTAGGTACAATTTCAACTTGCTGAAGACCGACATATTTGTTGATGTTTTTATGGACATTTTTGGCCATTTGGAGAACCAGTAGATGGTGCTTAAGAACATACTGCACAATTTCTTATCTTTTTCGAATCAGTAACTCCTATGGGGATTCAAGTTCCCTAGGAGTAGTTTATCTGATACTGTTTTAACAACCCCTTTATACACTGATGAAATGGGCATCCCATGCAGAAAATCTCTTACAAAACCACATAAAATACTTCAGTGCCTTAATTGCAGTAACTAACTCATAACATTACTATGATGTAGCTTAAAGGCTTCATCCTGCTTTATGGATCACCTAAGGAGCAGATTTTCTATGACCTGATCAAACTTACAGTGAAAATCCACAAAACAGCCAAGAGTGGATACAATTCTATTTGAATCTTTGTTCCTTGTTCTAGTCCTCAAAATCCACAAATATTTATGTGCTTCTGTAACACCTGAACCAGAAACACTCTTAATTTCATACTCTGCATTTATCAAGTCATGGAAGGAATATAGATGAGACAGATATTTAGAAATAACAGTACTCCCTCCTTCTTTATCAATTAATGAATCAAGATTGTGTTATACATATCAGACATAGAAATACGTGTGTATATATACGTATATACACATGTATATGCATGTTCAATATTATTAATTAAGGGCATTTTCAGCTGCCTGCATGACCTTTAACCTGGTAGCTTATATAGGTCTGTAATGTAAAGGAAATGTACTTTTATGAGGCTGCATCTAGAAAAGGTATGCAAGTAATATGGAAACAATTACGGGGCTTTTTAAAATCTGAAAGCATACACTCACTATTGCTGAGGACTATCCACCTGTATCAAGGATGAAAACTACAGCATTCAAGAATTTCAAGATGAACAGTATCGTCTTAAAGTGTCCCTCAGGCAAAATCTGCTGGATATGAGTAAGAGCTCTTATTGCTTTTATTCTGTTTATGTTAGTGGGTTTCTCTACATCAGTTCTGTGGAAGGGGAAAAAATGTCATTCTGGTTTCAGTTGTGAATTTAATGCATATTCAGTATTATGGTGGAACTGCTTGAGCAAATGATTAATGTGATTAACTGTGAATAACTGTGATTAATGCTCAGTGCCACCCCTCTTGGCATAAAAAAAGTCTTCCTCAGTGGCAGAAATGCAGTGTATGCAATCGTGCAAATCTAAGACAACATACAGTTGAGGCTCAATCTGGCTTTTTTTACTTCTATGCTACTTGTCTCATGCAACAGCACTAGTCACTATTCAAAAAGTTTAGTTTTGCATGTCATGCAGAAAATATGCACTTACAGTTTTCCTCAGTAATGCTTTACACCTTACTTTCAAGGTATTGCAGCCCTCTTCTCAAAACTTGTTATTTTCTGGAGTTTTGGTACAATGTTTTATCCCCAGCCACCTTCCCATTTATACCTCCATAACTGCTTCTCAAACGTGGGCTGAAGCTGCTAAAGCTAAATGGGATGAGCTGTGGCAGATGATCAAATTTAAATGAATATAGTAACACTCGGAACACAGAGTTGTTGGGTTCATAGCTGTCACTGCAGAAAATAATGTTACAAGTATTGTGCTGTCAAACATTTAGGCATTGTCTAATCTCCTATGATTTAAAGGACATTGAGGTTTCCTTTCTTCTCTAACGCTACTCAATCCTTTAAAAAAGTTGAATCAAACATAATTTAATCATAGAAGTCTTAGAAGCCTTAATTGATGATTTCAAATCAGCAGTACATCAATAAATTAGGAAGTAGTAAATTTACTCTGGCCATAGCTTTGAATATTGGGATTTTATTTGTTTTTACTGGAATACAGAAGTTTCATCAAATTTTACCACAGATACTTATCCAATTGATCTGGAAGCTTTCAAAATTTTCCAACAAAAATACATCCAAAAGTGCATTAGTAATTTCAAAGGAAGTCCCATCTCTGTAACTGTTTAGGAACTAAAGTGATGCTCATCGTCAGAATACCAATGTTTTTCAAAAGAGAAATAATATCTTTTTCTTCTTCCTAGCCAGTAGGTGTTCACTAGCCATGCACGAGTCCTGCTGACAAAGACTCAAAAGGAAGAGATTAGCTTTGTCTTTACATCTAGATATGAAGATACGTGTGGACAACTTTTTTCCTCTGCATGCCAGAATCTAGACCAGTTCCTCGTCAAACAATGTCTCAGGAAGTTGGTTCTGGTACTCTGGGGACTCTGCTATCAGGACAGACATATCACAGGTTACCGGAACTATTTATACTTTTGCAAGAGGGTAAAAAATAATCCCCACATCAATTCAAAATGACATCACTCTCTTGCTCTTCTTCTCAGAAATTTTTCATTAAAATTGCCATCAGAAAACCTAATTTGTGGAGTCCAAAATGCATCGTCTAGGCTCTTTTTCTAAATCAAAGCTTTTCTTGATGAGTTGCACAGTGTATGCCTGACGTGATTAACTCCTGGACATGTGTCCACACTTTTCCACTCGTACAGGGGCTTTGACGGACTTCCACAGGCTATGTTTGGGCTGAAATCCAGGCAATCTAGAAGCAGTTGCTCTAAAATGAATGCATCTGTGCCACTTCACACCGAGACTAATAATCCTGTTTAGCAGTATGCTGTGATGTGGACTTACCAGCATCTGGGATTCAAGTCCCTTCTAAGGAAACATGCAAGTTTTGGAAATTAAATTTCAATTTAGATGGAAATCTATTTATGTTTTTAAAATAAACATTTTCTTGAAAAGTGTTTTTTAATATTGGATAGATTTCTACCTTCTTTAATTCCGACCTCCCTAATTGCAATTACACTTTTTACAAGCTCTGTAAATTAGCTTGTAAACAGCAATGGTGTAGATGATCTAACATCTAAATTAGGCATTTATGGGATCCTGTGTCTTATTCTTGTAATACCCTGGGCACCTGGTTGCAAGTCCTCTATCTATCTAATATTAGTATTGGCTGCATACTGCCAGTGTGAACCTAAAGAAGCCTCCCCTGGCTAAGCCGTTAAATGCTGTGCCAACTGTATCTCAGCTGGAAGTAGCTTTTTCCATATCTTCCAAATCTCATATGAGTTGTTTTCCTTCCAAAGGTTGTGAAATATCTGGGTCAGCAAATATAATAGAAAGACAAATGGAAAAAAAAAATCTATTTTTGCAAGTCCTAAGCCCCATTCCCAAAAATTTATTGAAATAAGATGTCATACATACACATGTATAATTGATTTCAGATGTATGATAAAGTTGCCAGAGATATACTCAGCAGAAATAACTGTAATTTTTTCAGATGTGCACTTCTCCCATCAGCTTGGCCTCCAGAACAAGAATTCAGCCCTGAATGAAATGTATTTTGTACTCCTGGGCACCTGCTGCTTTGTCTTCTGTCTCTGAGCTGGGAGAGGATGGAAGGTTTGATGCAATCATGGCATCTGCTATAACTGGACTTGCTCACTTTGCACCTCATGTTTTTGCAATTCTGATTTCTTTTGTAATCATTGTTTTAGCCCTGTTCGCTATCTGATATTGACTCTCATGACACTGCTGCAGGAGCAGCAAACAACATGTTATAGTGAGAGAAAAGGCTCTTTTTCAGTGCTTTTAGCAATGTGACCTTAAGTATTGATTTATAGCCTGCTACAGTGCTCTAGTGCAAAAGGGAACTGTGGTAATTAAGTTGGTATCTGCGCTTTCTAAAATAGTGCTGAGTTGCAACAAAAAGAGACCCTTTATTTCTCCTCTCTGCCTCTCAGTGAATGCAGATGCAGGCACTGCCCTTTGACCCTGCTCAGCTTTCCCCAGCTGCAGATTATTTTTCTCTCTCTGTGCCTTTAGGTGCTGATAGACAGAGTAGAACCCATTAATTCTTGTGTCTGACTTTCTTTTTTTAGTGCAGGCAATGGAGCAAATCTCTACACTTGTACCTGACTTTTAAAACATTGTGTGTCCTTATGTGGGTGAAAAAAGAACAGTGGCCAAGGAAATATAGGAAGCACTAGAAAATTCAGCAGAGTGGGTGGTCAAGAAATGGCTCAGACTTGAAAGCAAAACCTTTTACATGAAAATTCCCACTTCTCAGCATGACACATTATTCTAAAACTCATGTATAAGGTAAGAGGGTAAACACAATGAGAAATCTCTTTTGTATTCCATTACAGTCATTAGAGAAATAGGCCACAAAAGGTAATAGCAATAAAACTGAATACCTTGCAGTAAGCATGTAAATTACATGCTAATGTATGCAAATTACCACACCATGTTCAATGTCCATAAAACTACAAAATACGGCTAATTAATAGTAGGTACGATGCTTCATTTTATATTCACAGAGTTACAGGGGAGGTAGTATATTTTTGTAATTGTGGAACATTGGCCTTGGGGAATGCATCAAACATTCAGTTTCTCTTCCTCTGGCAAATTCACCCAGCACACTGGAAGTAATTGCCTTTCTGCTTCCTCACCCAGAGTCCTACTCTGAGAGGAGTCTCTAATATTAGAAGTAAAACAAAAAGACTCCCAGTTTTGCAATTACTTTCTTGTGGAAGTAGTTCTTATTAACGTTAATATTGTCTCTGTTCAGCAAAACACCTAAACACATTTGGTACCCTTGGCATATCTAAATGGATTCAACAACTGAATCCCCAAATAGATACAGCCTTCTTAAAGCCTGGCTCTTTAGGTAATTTGTTCCCAGAAGAAGTCACAATTCAAGTTTCCAATACGGTGTGAAAACAGCTCCTGAGAACAGGTTCGGAAAAAGTGACTCATGCAAGAAAAAAGGTGGAGGGAGTATAGGGGTCAAGCCCTGCTGCTGGAAAAGACCAGTAGAACAAGCAAAGGCAACTCGTCTGCCCACGTTCTTAAATTCTGCACAGGAAACAGCTCTGGTTTGAAAGCCAAATATATCCTGTGACTGAAATTAATACTTCATCTTTTCAACTATCCAGCTGACAAAGTGAAGGGGTCCAGTTCAAGATTGAACAAAGTTCTGTTATAGACATGTATAGGTATATGGGTGTGTATGTGCATGTCTGTGTAGAGCCTGAGATAAAGCTGCAATACAAGTTGAGTGAAAAAAATAAATATTTGAGGGTACACATACATTTCAATATGAACAATGAGTATCAGTGAAAGATATTCCGAGTTCTCTTCTGCATTAAAGATGCTTGCACTGCAATTTGGATCATAGAATCCCAGAATGGTTTGGGTTGGAAGATACCTAAAGATCATATAGTTTCACCCTCTCTGGCATGGGCAGAGCTACATTCCACTAGACCTGGTTGAGCAAAGCCCCATCCAGCCTGGCCTTGAACATTTCCAGGAATGGGGCATCCACAACTTCTCTGGGTAACCTGCTCCATCTGAGTAAAGAATTTCTTCCGAATATCTAATCACTCTTTCAGGTGAAAGCCATTAGCCCTTGTCCTGTCACTAATGTCCTTGTGGAAAGTCCCAACCCAGCTCTCTTGTAGACTCCTTTAGGTACTGGAAGGTGCTATAAAGTCTCCCCAGAGCCTTCTCTTCTCCAGGTTGAACAACCCAAACTCTCTCAGCCAATCTTCATAGCAGAGGTGTTCCAGCCCTCTGATCTTTGTGGCCCTCCTCTGCACTTGCTCTAACAGGTGAACATCCTTCTTATGTTGGGGGCCCCAGACCTGGATATAGTACTCCAAGTGGACTCCACAAGAGTAGAGCAGAGGAACAGAATCATCTCCCTAGAACTGCTGGCCCCAAGGGATTTCTCTGTGTGTCTGTGTCCCATGAATCTGTGGCCCCGCCACATTCCTCTGCAGGTTCCTGGTCAGAAGCTCTGTTAAGCCCATGCAAAGGCAGGTCAGCTTAGCTGCTTTGCAGAGCTTCATGCATCATCCAAGCTGGCAGACAGCTTCCTAGATGCAGTGCCTGTGTCCCTGTACCAGAGTAGCTGCAGGATGTGCTACTTCTCCCGACTCTCATTCCACTGCAGTGGCTACTTCTCTCTGCAGATGTCCAGTGCAGCAGAGGAATGAACAGTCTGGAAAGAAACACTACTTGTCATGGGTGAAGAGAGGATGTGTTTTGTGCAGGGGTTTATTTAATAGGCACTGAGATGAGTGATGGTAATGAATGTAATATGTCTTAGTTACCCAAGACAGAGGTTATAATTTGCCAAATACTTTTCATGAGCCAGCAGTTCTCCTTCTGGAAAGCTGTTCAGTTTCAAACAAAACATTTTTCTTATGTGCATCTATATGTATGCATGTATATATATATATATACAGACACAAAGTCTGCACCTGTTTGGCAAAGCAGTTGAACTTTGATCAACTTCAGGTAAATGCTTACCTTGCACTTCATGTAAAAATAACCCCTGGATGTGCTAAACATATGCTTAAGTGTTTTCTGATTTAAGATGCTTTTCAGGATACATACCCTAGAGAGGACAAATGAGTGTAACTGTTTCAGGCACAAGAAAATGGAGGTTGGCATAAAAGAGACACACCAAAGATGAAAAAGTATGTGAAATACTCTAAGGCTTTTTAAGTAGAAGAAGGAAAAGATATATGATAAAAGTACCAGGCTTACAGAGGGAAACGATATATGAAAATAAATGTCAGAATAGGGAAAAAAAAAAGGCAACAGAAAGAGGAAATACTGGAATGTTAATTTAAGACCAAACACCTCCTCTTATATTGATAACCTAAATTGCAACATGCTTGACTGATGCTCACAAATTCAGGCTCTATTCTGATTTGTACCCTTACTGGCTCATAATTTGTCATGCGTCCTTCTGCTAGGGAGTTTTGAGAAAATGTGCTTGGAAGCCTCATATTGCAGGGACTCTCACATACAGGATGAATGCAAAAACTGAGGGCAGAGCTTTATTTTCTAAGGAATAAAGGAATATTTGGGGGATGGGGGAGTTCTAAGGAAAGGGTTATATAAAGAAAAATTTTGCACAAGAGAAAATGTTTACCTGTATGTAAAGCATTTTTCATTCTATCAAGGAAATAAAACTGCCTTGCCACCACTGGGCATTGGTGCCTGTCACAGACAATGCTGTTTGGAAGGCTGCTGATTCAGCATGAGATATGCAGAGGGCTTGAGCTGATGTAAATTAGTGACAGCTATAAAAGGTCTGTAATGATAAATGATACTGTATTTTGATAGAAGAAGGAAGACTGATAGAGAGAAGCATCTGACCATAACCTCTTCCAATAAAATATTCTAGTACTAAAGCTTTTTTAATGTCTTCACAGAGCTTCAGGCTAATCAGATACACTGAGTTATTTGCATCAATTATTTACAACAGAGACAATTGGGAATTAAAATTTTTTCTCTTCATTCCTGCCACCTTTTCACTCTGAGCTAAAACTGTTGAAAAGTCATAGGTCTTTACCCAGCCTGTGACCATTGACACATCCTTTTCTCCCCTTCTCCTGCTTTCCCTTGCTGCCCTGTGCTATATATCTTGGATGGAACACAGCAAATCTAAAACTGATGGCCTTGTTTCTTTTGCCTTTTTGGCCCAGCATAAGCTCAATACCTGCACAAGGGGGGGAGTAGGATTATCTTGGGAAAGAAAACAATAAAACCTCTGCCAAAATAATAATCATAATATTAGCACACAGCTGTAGGGAGTAATTTTGGCATCCAGAGCAAATGCTCCCCGCTCGCTCCTCTCACTCTGTAACCCTATTTCTGCTTTTTAGCTTTTCACTGGCTACCAAATTCTCTGCTTCTCTAAGTCATCTCTCTATGCCACTACCTACCTATAAAGTCCTGTGGTTGCTCCTTGGTGGTGGCAGCAACAGAAGCATCTAAAGGGACTTGTGGGGGGGGTGGGGTGGTGTGCATGTTTGTACTTATGTGGATGTGATATTCTTGCAAACTTGAAAAGTGTTTCAGGGACCTGATGTAATTTTCTTGATCTTGATCTTGGTTATTTGGAGGGAGGAGGAGAGGAAAAGAGAGGGAGAGAGAGAGAGAGGGAATGCTGCTCTTGGCAAAAGATACAGGCAATTGGCTGCTTTATGGCTTTGCCTTGATGTGTGTTTAAAAAACAGCCCAAAATTTGGCACAGAGAGATTTTTCCCACTTGTTTTACTTCTAAATATTCTTCAAAAGCTTCCATGGGATATAGAATATTGCTTTGATCAGATGAATATACTTTGTACTGAAGTTTCTAGTTAATACTGACTTCAATTCATATTCTGCCAATTTTTTAATTTCAGATTTGATTTCAAACTTTCTGTAGCCTGTAGACAATGGAAAAATAGGACAATCTCCCCTGTGAATCATGTTATTTTACTGATGTGGGTTGAAGTTTCAGAAGATAAGGAAGAGTAAGTGAAGAAAACATTATCAAACTTACTCCTTCAGCAAAATGTAAGCATGACTAAAAGGCTGAATGTACACAGGGGATGTACCTCCGACCAAAATATTTTGGAAAAGGTTCACAGCTTGAACTGTTTTCAAATAAAGTCCCCATATATATGTTCTTACCTAATCCTTATCTGAGCTATTTGAACCACTCATATTTGAGAAATTTTCTGGAAATGTCCAGGTATGGGCCATGAGTAACCAGGCTTCGTCTTCCTGCTCAGTCATAAACCATCTCCTGACAGCAGCCTTTGTCACACTGCTTAGGACATTCATGCTCTCATTTGGAGCCTATAATGTAAACATAATGGTTTTTTTCTCTCCATTAATGCTGGTTTTTGGGTATTTCCATTACCCAACATACATTGAGTGTCACTAGTTAAAAAACTCTCTTACACTTAAAAAAATGTTGGTTGTTATTCAGTGAGTCTGAGCCATGAACGCAGAGCTCAGAAGCTTGGGACAGTATTTAAGGCACATCTCCTCGTCCTTCAGGCTGTGTTACTGTTATGTTTCTCACTTTAGCTGCTTTGGGAGTCTGAGAGGAAAATTTGCCCTCAGAGAGTGGTTCTGCTCACTTATTAGGCAATACCAGTGCTGCACTTTGCATGTCACCTGCTGTTTTCAATCCATCATTAATTTAACGTAGCAGTCACATACTTTTTATAGGCTGTCACAGTTGACAAGATGCTGTTCCTTTCTGTTGCAGTTGTAGGGTCTGGTGAACTAGACTGACAGACTGTTTAGTGAAGGATTTTGGATTTTGGACCTTGTGTCATTAACACAGAGTTGATAATCCTCAGGTAAAGAAAGACTTTTTTTGTCTTTTTTTTTTTTTTTTTTAATTATTATTTTTTATTTTGTTTGTTTGTTTTTGTTTGTCTGTTTTTTTTCTGAGATACTTGTATATGGGATGATTTATTTATCTGTCAATTCATAAAATTACTTAGTACTTCATGTAAAGCCATAGCTGCCTCTCATCATCTGCATCCTACAGTGCCATGCTGATCCCCTTACCCAGAGTGCACCCTGAAAAGATGGGAGGATAACAGAGGGAACAGCAGGCTGCCAGGTGCTCTGCCCTGGGGGAAAAATGAACCCACTGTTATGACAGTCAGGGATAAGAGGATTCCCATAGGCCATACTAATGCAGGGGCTGTGATTCAAGACTAATGCCCTCAGCTAACATTCCGTGACAGAAAACAGTTTTACCTTGTGGTGTACATTACAGTCTCCCACAGTGAGAATGATGCTGTCCTCCAAACATGGAAAAACAGAGAGCAAAAAGCTAATTCCAGAGAAAAAAGGCCACCTCTGTAGCCCTTTACAGCAGCTTCTACAAAAGGCAGGAGAGGAAAGTGCATCCACCCCTTAGCTGCCACCCTGACTGATGCCACAGCAGTTCAGCGTTGACAAGTACGCCATTATTTTCATCTTGGAGGTCTGCAATGTCATGTGCTTGTGATCTGTCTTCAGCTGCTAGACTCAGACAAGTTGAATTGTCCAGGCAGCACTGCAGCAGCAGAGAAGGCCAGCTGTGCCAGGGCCATAAGCAGGACAGTGTTTTCTGTTTAGTGCCCACCAGAAGGGAATTCATGTTATTTACTAACACTTCACTATATGTTGGGACTTCACTTGCCAGTTCATGAGCTCCACCTTGTGCTTTCCAGTATAGATGGGTGGCACACAGATGATACGTATGACGAGTACGCCTCCAAGCTAAGCCCATCCTAAAAATTATACATATATATATATGTATTATATTATATTATTATTATAAATATATTATATTTCTACCTGGGAATGTGAGTATTAGGGGCATCCCATGTAGACTGGTGGGGTACATGTTGGCAGCTGGAGGACGCTTCAGGAGCTGGTGCAGGACAAGAGGGTTCAACCAGTGGGTGTGTAGGGTACACTTTGTTTGGTGCTGTGAGTGCTCCCAGTGTTTCCCATGTGGTGTTGGCACTCAGGGCAACTCAGGCAACCTGGGAATTTAAATCAGAGATCAAAAAAGCATGGATGCTTAGACCCCAAAACTGCTGTCTGAGGTGTAGTAGGTGTAGACACAGCAGAGGATGGTGTAGACACAGGCAGTTGATATCCCCAGGGGGCATTACACACTGCTTTTAACTCTACTCGCACCTCGGGTTTCTGCTGTGGGAGTATAACACATATTGCAAAGCCAAAGATGTGTCACAGAAAGGTCGTAGTTCCTCCTCCCCTCACCCCAGTTTTAAGCCATGATGACCTCAGAGAGCACGAGACTGTGTTTTTTATTTTTTTTTAGTCTTTGTGAAAGGAGTCTTGTTTGCTTGCTGGCCCTTACACACCAAGGCACTGTTGTGTTACTTAAAATTGTAAATTATGTCTGTTTAAGAAAATGTCAGTGTTTTTTAAAACAGAATAACAGAACTGGAAAAGACTTGGCTGTGCTGTTTGTTACACAAGTTGCAGGCAGGCAGAATGATGCATTCACCATTATGAGCAGATTCAAGGAGACTAATGACTGCTGTACAATATAGCTTCAGTTCTTTCAAGTAACATGATAGTTGTTTCTTTGCTTGCCAGCAAGATTATCTGAGCAATGTTAATGCTCGTGCACTGACGTATAGAGGAACCATCAATATGGGGCTGTGCCTACCAACAATAACTCCCTTCCCCCTTGCTAATTGAGTGGCCCCTGCTGCTTGCTAATTGAAATGACCTTTCTATCAAAAAAAAAAAAAAAAGAGGACTGTAAGATAAATAAAACTTTGGTAGAGAGACTTGATTTCTCTGGCACCTATCATTTTGCATATGGGTATTTCTTGTACATTTCTTAGGAGTTATTAAAAACAGTTACTCACTTTTGGATAGGAATAAGTTTAAAATGAGTATTTTTTGTTGCCAGCCTCTGAAAGCATGCTAGGAGGATCTTTCCTACTATATAATACTGGTAAATGCTCAACAACCATGGTGCTTTCAATATGGTTACTCACTGCAAACCCCAGACCCTTTGAGAAAGAAAGTGAATTAAGAGGAGAAAAAAAAAAAAAAAAAATTCTTCCTCACCATTGGCACCTCTCTTCAGAGAACTTCCTCTTCTCCCAGTCCAAATGGAGGCTTACTGTTCCTCAAAATAGCAATGCCAAAAAACCCCCCAACAGCTGGATCTTTACTGTCAGTGTCTATTTCATTTGGAACAATATACAAGCACGAAGGAGCTTAGAGCAAGAACTGTTGTGCTTTGCAGTTTTACATCAGGAAATGCCACGAGAAAATGGCCTAAACATGTGGACTGTTTCCCTCTAGTTGCATAAGCCTCTGGCTTGGCTTTGATTCACCTTAAATATCCAGAAGAAATGAGAAGAGATGCACTGACTTTGTGGTGGTTACTTTGTATATTTTTGTTTGTCCACTTGTTTGGAAATATTGCTCACTGCTTCTCTGTTCCTCAGGGGAGGTGCTGTCTTTCCTGTGTTTTTTCACCAAACATTGAGGTTAGTCCCTATTCTTTGGTGGTGTCATTTTGGAAGCCCATCAGTGAAGCTTCAGCCATAAGTAAAATGAAAAAGATTACATTGATATATATGTTTTCTTACTAAATAAGGAGAAAAAAAACTAACAGAGGGCTATAAACTGGATTTATCTGTGTAGGCATGCCATGCTTGATGTAAAACATGTTTACCAAATTTTTTTCTCATGAGAATCACAATTTTCCTCATCTGACATCCAGGTTTCTTGTCAGAGAAACTGCTCAAATATGTTATTTGAGCCACTATTATGATGACTTAGAGCTCTGGCCCCTCGAAGGTAACAGAGACTGAACTCTCATTGCCCTTTCGCCTTTCACGCTTGGCCACAGAGACTTGACTGGGGCACCAAGGACTAAACTTTTGGGCTTTCTTTCTGCAGGTGTAGGTTTTGAAAACTTAAGGTTTTCGGAAGAGATGTGAACTCTAATGCAAGGCACGTAAAAGTGAAAAGGGGCCTGATTTTCATAGAGTGACTATTAATTACTCTTGAAACTCAGACCAACTTTGAAACCTGAGATTCAGAGTAGGTGTCCCTAAATACAACTAAAAACTGCCCATGTATTTGTATTAAGCTGACATTAATGGGTACAATGATATGATACATATTTCCTAAATATTCTTCCAAGTCAGAACAGATTCATCTCTGTGTCCAAGCTGTCAACTTTAGTTCACAGGTGAATGGGAAGATCTATGGTTTTTCTTAAATATATGACAGGTTTATAGAAGTCCCTGAAAGTGTGACTTTTGGATATATTGCAAAAGAGGGGAAAGAATGTCTTCCTTCTCTGGCTAGCAGCCACCATCTAACTTTAGCTCCAATCTTCAAAGGCTGTGGAATAGGGATCTCTTCTTCCCCAAAATATGATTTCCTCAGCCTTGACCCAGACTGGACTAAGTTGCTATTCACTGCTAAATTTGCTTGCGTGCAGCTAAAGCCTGATAATCTTAGGTCTCAACTAAGCCAAAGCTCTTTAACTTGTTTTATTCTGCTAGGCCATATTAAAAAAAAAAAACAAAATGAAACAAAATAAAAAAACCAAACCAAACCAACAAACCAACAAGCCAGCTCACTACACCTTACGATTTAAGCAGAATTGGTTTAGGTTAGTAACAGTCCAGATGCTGAAGAGAAGGCTGCTAAAGTTTCAAGAAAAGATGGTCCTCATGGATCCCTACTGAACCAACATTTAAGCATGAAGTTCATGATGAAAAAGAGAAAAGTAAGGTATTATTTGTCTTTATTCACATTTTGAGGGACCTAGTTTCAGATATAATTGTTTCTAGTTCTCCAAGTTCACTTTCCTTCACTATTTGGATATATGCTAAATGTCTGTGATGTGTAACGTGCTTGTATTAGTAACATCACACTGCTAAACAGCTGCTACCTTCCCTCCCAAACCGGAGTGTATTGACAAGGGAAAAAAGTCCTGATACTGCTCCATTACTGTGCCTGAATATCATTCCCACTTCCACAGACATATGTATGTGTGTATATATACACACACATATAGTTTTCAGTAGGATTCCTGACTGATTGAAGGTTATATTTATTTTATAAGCATATTTATACTACTTCTTATGTACAAGCAAGTTTCCTTATACTGATGTTTGTAATTCTTTAAATAAAACTGAAGAATATAACTGAGACTGTGGATTTATTATATATTTATAATTATTTTTAGACATGACTGCATTTTTCCCATCTTACTTACTTTTTCAACTTGTAGTTGCCTTCATTAAACTGTACTGAACAAACCAGTCCATAAAGGCTAAAATATATTTCTTAGAATAGAAGTGTCTTCTAAAATGTGCAAAAATTTAAAAAAAAATAAAAAAAATTTAAAAAAGAAAATAGCTATCAGTTTCTTTGCATGGCTCTACTTCCCACCATTTTGATTCTACTTCCATTTCTCACTGAGAAACACTGGGGCATTCAAGTCTTTCATTTTAAATGTGGGAAGCAAATGGCTCATATTCTAGCAGCTACCTTTTAGATTCTTGTCTCTGCTCTGACCTTACTTTCTTGCCTCTGTTATTGGCATCAATTGTTGTTTAACAGAATGAGAAAGTTCCACAGTTAATTATTCTGTTATCCAGTCCCCCTTTAAGTCTCTTCTAACAAAACCATGGGATCAGAAATCCATGTGAATGCTAACTTCGTTCCTCAGGTAAAATACCATGCTTTATCTGGTGGAGGGTGGGATTTCCAAGGGAGCTTAAGAGGGTTAGTCGACTGAGTCTCACTGAGATTCAACAGCCAGCTCCTGTAAAAAAAAAAAAATTAAAATCACATTTTAAACCTTAAATAATGTGGAAATCTTTTACTCTCAGAAAAAAAAGTCCTTTAAAAGCTAAGCCTGATTTAAGTTCTTGACTAAACTCAATGACCACTGGGGCCCTATTCAAAGTGTTATTCTGCATATAGACAGGCCAAGACTGTAAAAAACTGATAAAAGGAATAAATAGGACACAAGGGCTGGAGAAAAAGTTCATTTTTCTAACCGTTGCATTAAAAGCAATGAAAGTCTGTTTCTTTTCTCTTCACCTCTATTAATGACTCTCTTTCAAATAGGTGATGGAGGCTTTTAGAAAGGTTCCATAGAAAAAAAGAGAATCTACACAGCAACCACTGAAGGAAAAGCCAGTTTCCCCCTTCTATCTGTCTGATGTCTGGTAAGCATCCCTAAATAGAGATCAGAGGGAACACTTATGTCAGTCAAAACTTTTGAAAAACAGGGTTCAGATAAGTAAATATCAATTGATTGAAGTCAGGTGATCAGATACTCACACTGTGCACATGTGTTTGTAGTTTGCTTTTATTTTTTAAGATGCATTGGCTGCAGTTCTAAGGGTGGAAAGTACATAAGGAATTTTAATTGCCACTCTTTCTCAAAAATCACATTCTTGAGCAAACCTGGCTTACTGAAGAGATTAACTTAATGTATAGACATAAAAACAAAACATGATTTTCTGAAGTTTTTCTCTGGAATATGCTTCGTAAGCATATTCCAAAATTTTCATTCTTTCCTGGTCAGCATCCCACTTCTACCCCAACAAACCCAACACAGCTGAGGAAAAGTAAGCTTAAAAAACAGGCATAAGGCCAAAGAATGATATTTAGCCACTAGCCTGAACAGGAGGCAGTGCACTACTGTCTGATGGGAGTTTTGGAGAGGGCTGAGTTTAAGCAGAACACATACTATTCTTTAGTGACGTAGAGGGAACTGATGAAGATGAGGGGCAGAAGAGCTGGTTCCTTCCTGTTTTCCTTGATATGACTGTGGCTCTGTGGTTCCCAGGGGAGTTGGGGGACCAGGACTGAGGTGACTCCTGAGGATAGTGAGGCAGCAGCACATAAGGCTGGAAATGGAGGAACTGCACTCCAGGCTCTCGGGAAGACACTTTTCTGGTCTCAGGAGCATTTATAGCAGCTTTTTCCTCCTGCTTATTCTGACATTCACACTTCCTCTGATCATGGGAAGTCTTGCCTATAAGTCTGTCTAGTCTGTTTCCATAATGGTCTGAATAAATAATATTTTTATATCATGAGCTGTTCTAAAAAGGAAACAAATGGGTGCTGGCATAGCTCCTAATACTGTACATTTTAGGTTTAATGCCAGCCAACAGCAGCAGGGGAAGGCTATGAACCTTGAAAATGTGGAAAGAAATCCTGCTCAGAAAGAAATTGACTTGGTTTCGCTTGCTAGAAATATCTCGAAAAGCTGAGCTGGTAAAAGAGGAGTTTTACTAACTCTGCTATCCGAGTAAGGAGCAGCAGCACCTAACTTCTGCTTGTCCCTTTCTGAAGCAGTGGCAGCTGTGTGCTAGGTAAGATCCACAAAAACCTCACTATGCTTTGTGGAACACGATCATCTCAGACCAAGAATCTGTAAAAGCATTTGTCAGCACTGTCATTTCATTGGGCCTCGGCTCCATTGCCATTGTGTGGGGTAGAGACACTGGAGTGAGAGAAAGAAGCCCAAGGAGGGACAGGGAAAGGCCATCCAGTGATGGAAGTAGGAGTCTCACAGAGTCCTGTTCAGTGTTCCTCCAGTGAGCTCACCTGCTCATTCACCTCGAATTGGAGTCAAACACCTGGTGTGCACCACGGGGAGTCCGTGCCCCTACACCTAACTGTGAGCAGGTGTTTCAGTTTAAAGCTGCTCCCAGTTGGCAGTTGGGATTTTTATGAAGGGATTATGAACAGTTGTTTCCCAGAAAGAGAGAAAACACTGTGCAAAGGCGCAGGGACTGCCCTTGATGTTATCGTTACCTTGCCCACCACATCCTCTCATGTAAATCACAGAGGCAGATGTGCACAACACTGACCTCTTTGTAATGCCACCGGCACCTGACACAGCGCTGGCAAACCTGAACCTTATCCTTTCTTCAGGGTTGGAAATGACTCCTAGGCCCCTCATGACCTCTTTTCCAGCCTGTATTTCCCTGTCTTGCCTCATTTTCCAGTGGCTGTGTGTCACCCTCCACTTTGTGTGCACAGCTGAGAAACAGCTGCAGAGGTGGAAACTGCAGCCAGATGCTGCTGACAGAGTGAGGAGAGGAAAGGGAGAGCTGCTGAGCATCTGCCAAGACAGAAGCAGCACAGAAAAGCTCTATCGAAATGCCATAGTGTGAACTATGTGAAAAAATGTCATTTAGACCTTTTATAAATGAACCCTGTTACCATGGGTATGTGGCGTTTTTCAAACACTGCTCTCTATAATTTCTTCTTTCATCTGGAACTATCTTTACATTCATAACCATGCAACTGCATTTTGAGGCAAGTTTGTAGTTTCTGAAGAACTCAGTGATCTTTAGGTACAACAAAATCTTGGGATGTTGGCCCTGGCTCTTCTTCCCTGGGACAGGAGTCTGGAAAACGTGAGGCCATCTTTCCAGACCCAGAGTTTTCATTAGTTCTGTGGTCATGAAGTGATCCCGTCAGTCTGCCTGACTGCCTATTAACTAGGCAATATGAGCAAAGATGAGCTTGTGTGCCAACTTACATGTCTGCATTTGCCTTAGGAGGGTATCCACCATTTATTACAATGGAGAAAACAAGCACAGAGAATTGTCACCCTTCCTTTTAGTAAGTAATTAAGGTGGAATTTTTACTGTCCAGATAGACTAGTAAGTCCAATGAATGTCAGCAAAAAAATGTTGTAGTCCACGGGTGTAGGATCTGGCACACGTAGGTTTTACACCCAGCTTTGTCACTCACTGGACCTATAAAGCCAATCCTGTTTTCCCACTTCATGAGAGCAGTGTCTTGAAAACAAAGACAATATTTTTTTATTATAGGATATGTGATAATATTACAAATGAGCTCAGCTAAGACATTCTAAGAATTAAATCAATAGAAATCAATGTTAATGTGAGGACCAGGAGACAAGACAAGGAAGAGACTGCCTGGATACCCAGACTGGTATTTTTGAGTGAATTCTTATTGTATCGATTTGTTTTGGAAAAATTATGGCTAACCATTTTCTTTATTCATCAACAGTTGCTGCTGTCACTGTTTCTATGGTCAATTTTGTTTCCTGGGGGTTCAAAGTCTGTATGTGTCAAACAATATTTTCAACAATGTCAGACAGTGATGACAAAATTGAAGGTGTATATGGGAGGGGTTTTATTCTCCCTTGATTTGCAGAGACCTTATTCTTGTAAACCAAAGACAAGAAAAAACATTAGAGGAAGAACAAACTGCATCTAGACAATGAAATTTTTCTCCCTCCAATGAGATGGGTGTCCACTGACGTAATACATTAGCTATGCTTTAGAAATTCAGATCAGAAAATCTTGTTCTGGAGGATAATCCAAAAGAGATAGGAGTACATAAGATGGCTTAAGATACCTCTTCTGATATTTATACAATTGGTTTCTTAGAATATGGATGCTGTAGTGGTAGTGATTTTGTATTTATACTCTTTCTTCTTCAACATATGTTGTATTATGGGAACTCCTATGTTTTATAATCTTTAGTGTGTATAAACACACACACACACATATGCATGTATACATACATTCATACATGTGTATATATACATATTCACACCTGTGTATATATGTGCATATATGCACATGTAGACACATATGTATTTCTTATATTTCAATATAATATGCCATATATTGCTGTGTTATATTTATTTGGTCATAGATTCTATAATTCCTAGGAAAAAATTGTTGATAGAGCTTTTTTCCAGCCTAGTAAACTCCTGGTGGTGGTTTGTGGAGAGGCACAGTTACAGGCATGTCTGGACATCAGGCTTGGTTTCTAGGTTGGGGCAGGTTCTCAGATCATGTTGCCATAGGCAACCCATCACTCCTGTTGGTTTTATATTTCAGTCTTTCAGGATGCGGTGCACTTTTTCTCCAAGGATTCATAGACTCAAAGACTCATAGAATGGTTTGAGTTGGAAAGGAACTTAAAGTTCACCTGGTTCCAAACCCCCTGCCACAGGCAGGGAGACCTACCACCAGACCAGGTTGTTCATTCAAGCTGGCCTTGAACACTTAGAATAGAAAGAGCTTTAAGATCCAGCATATCTCATTTGTCTGCCTGGATGTACATGGAATAGCTTTTCAAAAAATGAAATTAAACACTTGTGATTCAGAGTTAAATTCCAGGTCAGTATAGAGAGATTTATTATTGTTGTTGCTATTGTTATTTGCATTTTAGGTGACACTGCCCAGTAACTCCATTTATCTGGCTAGACATTTACAAATGTCTTGTACTAGCTATTGTACAAATGCATAAAAGATAGCTCCTGCTCCAAATAGCTTACATAAATTTCACACCGCTAACTCATTCAACTAACTTTCTGAAATCTTTCTGAAGAAAAATGCTGTTGCTGGTGTAGGATCAATAATTTTCTAGCAGTTGATGCTCAGTATGGAAGTTGTGTATTTTTAAAAGGTAGGGAAGGTAATGCAAATTTTCCTTCTTTTCCAAATTTTTTCTCATCTTTTCACTGTTTTTTGAAATTTGTTTCTGATGATCTGTTTCCAGTAAACTTATATCCTCTTCTCTATAACCACTGACCCCTTTGACCTGCACCTACATTTTCTTTTATACTCTGAGCAAAATCTGAGTATTTATGATAGCTGTAAGATGAGATGCAAACTGATAACATATGAAGCACTTCCCTCATACATCATCCAAGATGACACACTTTTTCCCTCTTGCTCAAAAGTTACTGTGTGTCCTAGGAAGTAGGATTCATAGGTCTGCCTTCTCAGTTTTGTCAGATGGTTTTGGAAAGGAGCTAGTCTATATTAATCAGCCAGGGGATCTGGAGGGGGTCAACAAGAAACATGGTCTTACTCCCAGCATTTTCTCCTTGCTTCACTTCAATCTCATATTTTCTGGGTTTGGCTTCTGAGTTGCTGTCTACCAGCTGTGTAGGATTTCCTGCATCTTTGTGTTGCTTCTACAAGGAAGTCTGGGGAGAAAAATATGTGAGAAGTAATCTGTAGGAGTCCCTTCAGTTAGTAGCCCCCATGAGGATGCTATCTAGACTTAAATTAAAAAATTGGCCCTGAGAAAAGGGTAAGACTGAATAATACAATGTTTATACAGCCTTTGCTCAAGAGAGAATTTAGATTCCTATCCAAGGAAAGAACACCAAACTCTGATCAGACTAGATCAAACAGAAAAAATTATTTCACAGAAAAGTGATATTTTAAGCATGCAAGTTTTTTTATCTGAATACATAAAGAAAGAACCTGACTGGTAATTAAAGCTAACTAATTTTTAGGAGAAGGAGAGTCCTCCTTTCACATTCAGCTCCCCTTGCACTGTCCTTCCATCCAAAACCACAACACGTGGGATAAAGGGCCTATATTTTTGTATGATTTTATATTATTTTTTGGTACTTATGAAGCTTTATATTTTTATAATGGTATGTGTCCTCATGCATAGTTACAGAAATACTTACAAAAGTTACATATATTTATATATAGATAATTTATACTGATTACACAAATAATTGGTATTCATGCTCAAAAGCTACGGATGACTTTGAAGATAACAAGAACAAGGCTATGTCTGTGCAAGGCTTCTTGCTTTATGGATACTGAAAGGAAAAGAAAAGGTAAAAGAAAAAGGAGACATTCAAAAAATCAGAATAAAGTCAAGATAAAGCAGGTTTTAAAGAAATTTAGACATGAAGCACTCAAGGGAAGAGATTTTTCTCCTGAACAGTTCTGCAAAATACCACTTGACACCCCACCTCCCTTTCAAAATTGCATCAATTAATCACGTAGTTTATCCCACAGCCTAAGGCAAAACATGTTAAATCGAATACTTCAATATTTAGGATCTTACACAAAAATGGTGAATCTTCCACACATTTGCCTACTGGCAGTCAGTTCATCTCCTGGACTGCTGGGTGAGTCCACTCAGGCTGTCAGAGAGGAGGGAAGCTTTTGAGACTAAGGCTGTTTTCACAAGGCACTGTTAAGCTATACCTGTTGAAAAGTACTGATTTCAAAACATGAGTAAAGACAGCAAGGTGGGAATCTCAAGAGAAGACATGTTTATATTAAGTGTTACATCCTTAAATTGAAATGGTTTTTCTTCCAGCAATGCTGGTGATCTACAGCTCCTATAGATTGATTGTTTTCTTCCCTCCCTTCCCTACCATTAGCTTTTTCCTCCTCAGTCTTAACAATTTTTACAGCTTAAGGGTGAATATACATCAACAGCTAATCTACACACTTATGATTGTCACCATTGAGAAGATTGTAGTGGTTTTTTCCCTGAGTATCAGTTGACAGTATTTTAAGAACTTATAGTAAATGCTGTTTTTGTAATGGCAGCCAATATATGTATCCATTACAATATAAGACTTGACCTTCTGAAAAACTCAGTCAGTGTATGCCAGACTCATCTAAATGACATAAAAATCATGAATAATATCAGTGTATGATTTTTTTGTTATTCTGAATAAAACTGCTAACCATTACATGTTGACATTATCATTTGACTTACCTTGAAACCTGAAACAAAGCTTGGCAAAGGCTGAAGTGGGGAACATTAGTTTTACTGTTTCAGATACAATGCTAGGTGATGTCCCCAAAAACAAATATCAAGTCATACTCTTTAAAACCAGTTGAAACTAATTGCACTTGAATTGTGCAAGAAATTTGTGAACAATTGCTGCTTAATGAAAGAGAACATCTAGTGGTTTCTGACCCCTGTGCTCACTCTTTTCACTACAAGAGCCCTGTTGGAGCAGAGAAAATTGCACATTGCTTTTAAGTGCAGAAGTAGGCAATTACAGGATATTAGTATATCAGGGCTGTATGTACCTGTAAGCTTAAAATATGTTCAGCCCATCCTGAATGAAGCACTCATTGGCTTTTCTTCTGTTTTGAGACCTGACTGTTTCAAAGAAGAATTTTATGTAATTGTTAATTTCTCTTTTCAAGCTTCAGTAGAGTTGACCATGTTTCATCTCTTCCTTTTTTCCTTGCACAATACTGCAGATGCATAATACGTGCTTTTTGGGCCATTCTGCAGTAAGAAATATTTAAATAGAAACTGATGTGACATATATGGTTTTTACTCCAGGAGATTTTTCTCAGAACAGCGAGATAAAATGCAAGAACCTCACTGCTGTTTAATAATAACTTTATAGAGAAAATATTTCTCTTGCTTTTGTCATACTACCAAGAAGAATGTGCTATTCATCAGAAGCCTTTTGCAACAACTAGTTTGCTATTGAATATGTGACTTTAATGTCACAGGACTAGGACTTTAAGATCAGGATCACCTAGGAATCCAGAAGAGGTTTTCTAATCCAACCATTTCAAATCAGTAAATGGTAAGTTCAAGCATGCTTCATCTTCTTTTTTTTTTCTTACCATTAACTTTTTCTTTCTCTACCCTGAATCAAAAGTGCTATTCAGCGTGCGGCCATATGTGAGCAATCACAGCTTGACACAGGGTACTAATAACACCAACTCCAGCCATCTACTTTTAAATTGGAGCGTTGCCATTGATGTGTGCTAGAGATTGCTCTGGCTTATGTAAGTTGCACATGAGCAGCAGCAGGCACCACAGGAGAACAAGCCGTGAGCCCCCGAGCCGTGAGGCCAGCGGCAGTACCAGTCTTCCAGCAAATGGAGCACGGCCATCTGAAAACGGAGCGAGGTCAGAGATCACCCCTCAGTCTGATTTCGTAAGTGGCCCTAATGTGCTCCATAAGTATAGATCAGCAAAGAGAGTCAGAGTCAGACCTCAGGTTAACATTTGTTTTCATTTTTCGGTGGCTTCAGAACACACAGGGTCATTGAACTGTTCATGCTGGCACTATTTAGCATTCATGGTCTGGAGGAAAATAAAGTCCCAACCTCTGACCTTTCATTAGAGGAGAGCACACAGGGGGTTAGAGGTGAGGGGGAAGAAAGAGGGGGAAAAAGAAAGTGTTATTCCCTCTCAGAAAATAAGTGGCTTCTTTTCATGCTGCGGGTCTGGTTTGTCATTAGCACAGTACTGTATTTGCTAATAGGTAAAGTTATAATGTGCTCTGGTACAGTGAAGTATCACAGAAGATTTTCCTAGAGCATAGCTGCAGTAGCCCTTTCTTCTGAGTCTAACACTCACTGAGAATAACAACAACATGGCCTGTCAGGATTAGGGTCCGTGCTGAGGAGGGGCTCAAGTACCAGACATGTAACTGTTATTTTTGCTGATAACTCCCATGTCTCTCAATATCTTATTCTGAAATTATTTTCACTTCATTTACATTAGCTGCTTCCTAAGATTATTTCTTTTTCTATTTTTTTTCCCCCAAGAAAAATAGGTTGTTTTTACAACTCAGATGCTTGTGCTCCCTCTGAGAAAACATGGATTGTTTTCACCCAGCATTATAAAAATAAATATTTTCCATAAATCTCAGTTGATGCTATGTGAAGTTCACTGCTGTGTACTGGAATGAGTGATTGGGCTTGTGCATCCTTCTGCAAACCAGCAGACAGACGGAAGCAGTTTCAAAGGCACTACCTGTACCACTTAACTATTTCAAGGAAAGGCCTGATTTTCCACTGCTTTCCCCAGTCTAGTAATTGATACTGATGTAAACTGTCAATAAACTACAGCTTCTGGCTCAAATCTAATGATATACTTGCTCTTTCCATGGTTTAAATGGATGCACACAGTGCAAGGCAGTGCAAAGGACAGGAACAGATCGGCAGGCCAAGAAAACAGCTGTGCATCTTATACCTCCTCCTGTGAATGAACAGAAAACTAAACCCACATCCTCAAAATACTTCAGTGCCTGAGGCTGGCGAGGCTAGCCCTGGAAAGGACTCTGCTTCTGAAACTTCCCCCAGGGCATGCCGGCTCCCTGCTGCTCCCCTCCCCAGTGTGAGCCTTCTGGGCCAGAAAAAGCAAATTCACTCCCCTATGTACCTGGATGTAGTTAGACACTTAGGCAAAACTCCAAAGAGGCCAGGGCAGATATCCAGGGAAATTTAAACCTGCAGCATGCTGCTAGAAATCCTTTGCCAAAATGAATCTTGCCTAAAACCCATCAGGATATCATTCCTGATGGCTCCTGTAATATTTCAGAATTGTTTCATGAAGAGCAGGAGTGTGTTTGTGAGGTTGGTTTAGTTTAGCTGGAGCTCAAACCCCCTATGAATTAGGTATAAATATGTAAGTTGTGTTTGACAAAAGGATATTTGGATGGAGCTGAAGCTGTAGCTTGCTGCCAAGTTCTTTAGAGGTAGAGAAATCTGTATGTGTTTCCCTGGACTCAGTTGGACCTCCCTTCTTCTACTGATGCAGTTACACTGGGTAATCAATAAGCCTCGCCCATGGTATATATTTTAAAGCACCCAATCAGACTAGTGTAAAGAAACAGTGTATTTGTTGTATAACTTGTCAATTGTTACATTTAGGATATTCCAATTTTAAAAGTTAAATTTTTCAGCTAAATATGTACACTGTGTTTGTTAATTATATAATATTGTTCCCTCTTTTGGTGGTCAAAGCAATAAGTCAATACAGAAGAAATTTTGAAATCCATATCTAGGTGTAGCATGAAAATTTCACTCTGCCATGGTCACACTGCTATGTTGTGCAATCAGGAAGAAAAGCAAAACAGTGTGATTTGTGTAACTATTCTCACTGAGAACTGTGAATTATAAACACAGAAATTAAATTCTCTGTTGAAATTGTTAATGTCTGCAGTCGGGTTGCAGCACAGCTCAAATTTGCTGAGGGTGAATGAGGTAGGAAGAATTTATTCTGTGGATTTTCATGCTGGGGAACTTGAGTTTACAAGGATTTGTATGAAATGATCACAGATTTGCAGAAACCTTCCTGAGAAATTAACTTTGTATTTGTACAAATATTTGAAATGAAGCTTCTTCTCCCAGCTATTTCCTGAACTGTGATATAGAGACCTGGTGAAGGCTGAGATGTGTTTGCATAGGTATTTTGAGCAGATAATCCACAGTGCAGCTGTGGTACCTAAACAAATAATGGTGAAAATTATGAGTGTTGTAATTGTGTACCAATTGTAAAACTGGGTGTGTACCAAGGAATTATTTTTAGCCTTCACCCTGAGTTACCTGAGGGTGTAACTGAGATCTTGCTCAGCTCAGCGTCAAGGTGTGGCTTCCCAGAGTGAATTTCTGAGGGTGCCAGGGTGCTAACAGAGTTTAACTTACTGTTGTCAAATCTTTCTAAGTACTGTGGAGCCACAGATCTGCAGGTATGAGGAGGTATGAGAAGTTGACATTCATGAAAAATTCATGGTGCAAAGTGAAGAGCAAATTGTGCAGCACTGTAAGGAGGGATGCTCTGTAACCTTGCCTCTGGAGGAAGAAATGTGAGAGAAGCTACAGATAAATTCCTCTGCAATGAGCACTGCCACTGGTTAATTCCTACCCTCCATACAGTTATTCTGTGTCAGCTTCTCCTTCCTACATTCAACTTGCAGTTGTCATCTAGATGAACCAAGGAAGCAACATTATTGTTACACTATCTAAATAACTTAGAGATGGTGTAAAATAGCATGAATGTAGATACAATTTTTTCCAAGGTCTGACCTCACTGTTAAAAAACAAGACATTCTCTTAACTGAGCTTCCAAAAACACTTTCTTGAAGTCAGATGGGTTATCAGAGAGAGTTAGGTCAGGGAAGGTTTTTGTGAATCCCACCTGGTTGTGACCTGTAATTAGCCTTCTCATTGTTTAAGGAGGGCAAATAGGCACCTATCAAATTTGGATCTATGGCTGAAAGAAGCTGGATGCGGGATCATATCCTGGGCTAAAGTACCTTTCTCTGTTGCTTTTAGAATACTGTGAGTGCAAGTTACACTATAGTTACTGTGAGCACAAAAACAGCTATCATAGGTCAACTTGAGCTATGCAAATGTGACTATTTTTCTCTTTTTGAGAAAAATAAAGGTGTCAGAGAACTTTTTTTTTCCTTAGAGGAAAGGAAAACCCAGAAATCGGGGGCAAATGTAAAATATTGTCTTTATGAAAACAAAATGTCATTTCTTTAAGAACAAAAAGTTTGCTGATTTAGTTAGCTAAATATACCTAGTAATTTTAAAAGTATTAATATATAATATAAAGTATCACACTTTTGAAAAATAATGCTTATACCTAATGCTGAAGATGGCGCTTCCCTACACACCTGAGTGTATTTGCTATCTGTTGACATATCCCTATGATAGAAAGTAAAAATTAAACCTTGAAAATAGAAAGCAAGAGTGTGGTGACTTCTACATGAAACAAGAACTCAGGTGACTGTGACTTTCAAAGAGAAACACAGTGAGTTTGCAGCTCTATAATATAGATAGGAAAGCTCATTTGCAGAAACAGAATAACAGAATATGCTGAATTGAAAGGGACCCATAAGGATCGTTGAGTTCAACTCCTATCCCTACATGGGACCATCCCCAAGTCTCACACCATGTGCCTGAGAGTATCATCCAAATGCTTCTTGAACTCTGGCAGGCTTGGTGCTGTGACCACTTCTCTGGGGAGCCTGTTCCAGTGCACACCCACTCTCTGGATGAAGAATCTCTTTCCAATATCCAATCTAAATCTCCCCTGACACAACTTCAAGCCATTCCCTTGGGTCCTGTCATTGGTCACCATAGAGAAGTGATCAGTGCCGGCCCCTCTTCTTCTCCTCACTAGGAAGTTGTAGCTGCAATGAGGTCTCCCCTCAGTCTCCTTTTCTCCAGACTGAACAGACCAAGTGCCCTCAGCTGCTCCTCATACAGTTTCCCCTCAAGGCCCTTCACCATCTTTGTTGCCCTCCTTTGGACACTCTCTAACAGCTTAATATTCTTCTTATATTCATCATCAACATCATCATCATGGCTGGGCTTCATGAACAAAGATTTGGGAAGGTCTCTACCCACATTTGTCACAAGCGCGCTGGTGGCTAAAAAGGCCAATATGAGACAGGCACATCCGGTTGCAAAAGGCACAGCAGAAAGACTCCTTAGGTGGTATATTCTGCAGGGCACAATTCTTTCTGCATTGTCTTTTCTCCTCAAGAGTGATCCTGCGTGCTTTCTCAAAAGCATCCACAGCATTACAGATGGTGTGTCTCCAGGCCTCCCGATTGGAGGCCAGAGTAGACCAGTTATGTTGATCAATATGGCCAAGGCTGAGATGTTGTTTCAGGGAGTCCTTGTATCTTCTCTTCAGGGCTCCTCTCATGCAGAAGCCAGTGGCAAGTTCACCATAAAGTAAGATCTTAGGGAGGTGGTGGTCCTTCATCCTGGAGACGCGCCCTGCCCAGCTCAGCTGTGTTCTCAGCAACATGGCCTCAATACTTGTGACTGCTGCTTGTTCTAGAACAGATGGATTGGTCACATAATCTGACCAGTGGATGTTTAAGATTGTACAAAGGCAGCGCTGATGGAAACGTTCTAGGAGTTGCAGATGGTGGCGGTAGATGACCCATGATTCAGATCCATATAAGAGAGCAGACAGCACTATGGCTCCGTAAACACTGATCTTGGTACTTTTCTTCAGGTGTTTATTTCACCAAACTCTTTTATGAAGCTTTCCGAAGGCACTATATGCCTTTACTAACCTGTTGTCTATCTCTCTGTCAATCTTACCATCCGAGGAGATGAGGCTGCCTAGGTAATTAAACTGCTGGACTGATTTGAGCTCTGACTGGCCAATGGTGATATGGGGATGATGGAAGACTTCCTGAGGTGCAGGTTGATAGAGAACTTCTGTCTTCTTCAAACTGACTTCCAGCCCAAAGAGCTCAGCAGCATCTGCAAAGCAGGATGTTAAATGCTGCAGAGCTGCTTCTGTGTGGGCAACAAGGGCGGCGTCATCAGCATAAAGCAGCTCCCGGACAAGATGGTTTAGGGTCTTAGTGTGGGCCTTCAGTCGCCTTAGGTTGAAAAGGCTTCCATCAGTACAGTATCGAATGTAGATACCATCCTGATTATCCAGGTCTGCTGTGGCCCTTTGGAGCATCATACTGAAAAAGATTGTGAATAGGGTTGGTGCGAGAACGCAGCCTTGTTTCACACAATAAGTTATCAGAAAGGGCTCAGAAAGTGCATTGCCATATCTGACTTGGCTGTGCTGATCCTCATGGAGTGAGATGATCATTTTAAGGAACTTGGGGGGACAACCTAAGTGCTCCAAAATCTGCCATAGACCTTTCCTGCTCACAGTATCGAAAGCCTTGGTGAGGTCCACAAAGGTTACATAGAGACTTTTGTTCTGTTCCCTACACTTCTCTTGCAGTTGTCTGAGAACAAATACCATGTCTGTGGTACTCTTGTTGACTCTGAAACCACATTGCCTTTCAGATAGAATTCCTTCTGCTATAGTGGGTATTAGTCTGTTCAAGAGTATTCTTGCCAGGATTTTGCCAGCAATGGAGAGCAGAGTAATACCACGGTAATTTGAACAGTCTGATTTAATTCCTTTCTTCTTATACAAAGTGATGATGACTGCATCTCGAAGGTCTGATGGTAGTTCACCTAGATCCCAACAACGTAGTAAGAACTCGTGAAATTTGGCATGGAGTGCAAGGCCCCCATGTTTCCAGACTTCAGGTGGAATTCCATCAACCCCAGCTGCCTTGCCGATTTTCACCTGCTGAATGGCCTTAAGGGTTTCTCCTAAAGTGGGAGCAGTATCCAATTCATACTCCACTGTTTGTTGTGTGATGGACTGAATGGCTGAGTCTTGGACTACACGGTTGGTACTGAAAAGGGTCTGAAAGTGTTCAGACCATTGATTCAGAATGGAGGTTTTATCTGTCAGAAGCGTTTGACCATCAGGGCTGAGTAGAGGACTTTGAGCTTGGTATGTAGGCCCGTATGCTGTTTTCAAGGCTTCATAGAATCCTCTGTGATCACCCGTGTCTGTGCATAATTGTGTTTTTTCAGCTAGATCAATCCACCACTCGTTCTGGAGGTCACGGAGTTTCTGTTGGAGCTTGCTGCATGTAATGCGAAAGGCTGTTTTTCTTACGTGACAGGATGGCAGTGCAAGGTGTGCTTGGTGGGTGGTTCTCTTGTTCCTCAACAATTGCTGGATTTCTTGATTGTTTTCATCGAACCAGTCCTTGTTCTTCTTGAGGGAGAACCCTAAGGTTTATTCAGAGGACTGCAGGATGCTGTTTTTAATATGGTGCCAGAGTGTTACAGGAGAGGTATCTGCAGAATCTGTGGAATGGTTATCAAGCCTAGTTTGAAGATTAGCCTGGAATTTGTTTCTCACTGTGGCTGATTGGAGATTGTTAACTTGGAGTCTCCTCCTTGGGATACTGCCCCTTTTAGGTTTGAATTTAAGACTGAGGTTAAGTTTACAGCGCACAAGCCGATGGTTTGTTTGGCATTCTGCACTGGGCATCACACAAGTATGGTGGATATCGCGAACATCTCTCCGTCGCACCAGGACATAATCAATGAGGTGCCATTGTTTGGATCTGGGATGCATCCATGTTGTCTTCAGACTATTTTTCTGCTGAAAGATAGTGTTAGTGATGGTGAGCTGTTGCTCCGCACAGAATTCTAGCAGAAGTTGACCATTATTGTTGCAGCTTCCGACACCATGCTTGCCTAATATTCCTTTCCAGGCTTCAAAGTTCTTTCCTACTCTGGCATTGAAATCACCAAGGATAATGTTCTTATCATCTGCAGGAACCTTCTGGGTAAGGCAGCGCAGGTTGGTGTAAAATTTATCTTTTTCAGCAGGGTCAGCTTGGAGAGTTGGGGCATATATACTAAAGAGGACAACATGTTGTTTGTTGTGTAGTGGGAGGTGTAGGGAGATGATTGGGTCAGAATGACCTCTCAGCAGATTTTCGAGTTTAGGAACAATAGAGCTTTTGATCATGAAGCCGACTCCTGAGAGATGTTTTTTGGTTCTGGGCTTACCTGACCAAAAGGGTGTGTAACCGGTACTCTGTTCTCTAAGGCTGCCTTCCTCATGAAGGCAAACTTCACTGAGAGCAGCAATGTCAATGCTGAGACGTGACAGTTCATGGGTAATCAGGGCAGACCGGCACTCAGGATGTCCGCTATCTGCAGAATCTGATGTTCCAGCACGCTACAGTTAATTTAGGTACACCTTTGGAGGCAGGTGTATATGCCTTTGTCTTTTGATCTTTGTGTGACTGCATTTGTAGAAGATGTCGATAAAGGGCTTTGCAAATGTGGGTAAGGCCTTCGAGCCTGCGCAGTGGATTTTTTAGACGCAGTGTGTGCGGAACTGAGCCCACCCTTTAATCCTAAGGTTCATCTGCCAGGGCCGAGTGAGCTTGGACGGTGGCAGCAAGGTCCTCAGGACGTAGTTTTAATTAGAGTGACCTTCTCTTAGATGGATGGCCTTACAGGGATGATCGAGCTCCATCTGCCCAGGTTTAGAGTTGTCCTTCTCTTCTGTGTGTTCCGGGCTCCCCCTCTCATCTCCCACGATGGCACAATCCGCACAGGCGAAGCTCCCCCTCTCTTGCTCCTTTCCATGCCTGGGGCCGACTGGGGCCGCCCCACTGTTCCCTCTTCTTATATTGCAGTGACCAAAACTACACACAATATTCAACCTGAGGCCAAATTAATGCAGAGCAGAATGGGACAATCCCCTCCCTCAACCGGCTGGCAATGCTTTGCTCGATTGCTCCCCAGGACATAGTTGCTCCTCCTGGCTGTTCAACTTGCTGTCGACCAGGACCCCCAGGTCCCTTTCCATGGCACTGCTTTCCAGCATCTCATTCCCCAGCCTGTACAAGCATCCAGGGTTGCCTCACCCCAGAGGCAGAATCCAGCACTTCCCTTGTTGAACTTCATATGGTTGGTGATTACCCAGTCCTCTAATTTGTTGAGGTGAACATGGATAAGACAGGATTTTGGTCTGCCAAAATCCTGGTCCAGACACTGCCGCTGCTGATCCTTAGCTGGGTCCAACAACTTATTGACACACTCTGGCCTAATTTTGGGACCTTAGCATATTTTATCCCTTTTCTCTGAATGGTAAGGAATCATTACACCTAAGCTGATTGTTACAGAAAGGTGTTTGTGAGCTTCAGAATTAAACTAAGTCTGGTCATCCACACTGGCACAGGTTTTCAGCCTCACAGGGGATTTCCAGAAATAAACTCTTTCTCAAATCTGTCAGGATATCAGGTCTGCACCAGCCAGAAACCTAGCATCAAGTTTCTCTTTTATAAACTGTGTTTTACAACATCTGCTGTATTTTATCCTACCTTACTGGCCCAGATCTTTGCCCCAGTCCCATCCCCAGCCCTAACCTTGCTACAGAAGTAAAAATTTTGGAAATGCTGCAAGTTTGAAAAGCAAATATTTTCCTTGGTAAGTATGGAGGGTGAGGGGATGGAAGGAAATGTTCAGAAAAAATATCCATTTAGGGAAAAATTCCAGTATGATTGTAAACATTACTTTAAACATTCTTTCACTGTTCATTCTGAGACAGTGTATTCCACATGAAAGCCTTCCTTTTTTTTCTCCCCCCACTTTTCCCTACCAGACTCAAGGAAAAACAACCTTCCAACACTAACTTTTTCTGTATGCATTTCCAGGATCTTTTTCCCAGGCCTGAGGTTTCTAAACATGTTTTAGGCCCTGAACTTGCAAATATGAAGGTTGTACAGCATATGAAAGTCTGAGTCACCTGAGGGAGTGGTTGTATCCACAATGTGCTAAGTTAGTGGGAAGAAAACCCTTCCTTCCTGTGTAAACATGGGAAGAGCTCTCCCAGACAGTTTCAGACCTGGAAAAAGACTGGTGTGGCCAAAAGCCTTCCTGGATTTCCCCACCCAATTCTGTCAGTTTTTCTCTTGATAGATGCTGCTCTATCCTACCTCCTTTCTTGCACTTATCCTTAAACCAAGTTCTAAGCAAGGCTTTGCAGATCTGACAGAGAGTTATTTATCAAGGAGCATTAGGTTTGCCATTTGATAACAAAGCTCTGCAACTGGTAGGTACTTGGGTAATGTAGGGGTGCGTATCGGCAGGCATCCATGCATGCGTTCATAACTGCATCCAGCTGAATGTATCCGGGGAGCACAGCTCACAAACCCGACAGAAAACACTGTCAGGTTTTTCTTTATGTGCTATTTAAGGCTCTGCTGTGTTTTCCTCAACGTCTCCCCAAATTGCCAGTATAGTCCTTTACCTGATGACTGATAGCCCTGATTTATGCATCCGAGATGTGGACTCATGCCGCTGTTCCTGCTGCCTGAACGCTCCGCTGTGCTGTCAGGGGTTCATTATAATGAAGAGATACAGGACGGAACATGTCAGCCTGAGGGCATGATCTGTGCTGCAAGCCATAATGCATATGGCACGCTGGAAGCTGCCACTGGCAGAGTGAAGGCTGCTCTCCCCAGCTCTGACATGCATACACACAAATACACAAACAGACATTTATATGAAGTGGTAGTCAGCCCTACAGATAGGGGAGAAGAGATATGGATAAGAATAAATATTCTGTACATGGCAGAATGCAGCTTGAACTACCATGTACTTAAATATTTCAGGCTTTCTAATAGCACCTGCAAAAAAAAGCAAAGTGTAGAACCTGAAAACAGTTTCCACATCTATCTTTACTTTATGTATTATTTTGCACTTTTGCTAAGTCAGCATTTCTATTCTTCCAAAGCAAAACTGGTATATTGATTCAAGGTTTTTAAAAGGCCAGTGCTTTAACAACTGCATTAGAGGAGAGGGAAAAAATAACAACAAACTACCTTCAAAACATTATGTGATGTTTTGAATGATTATAGACCTATCTTTCCTGCCTGTGTTCCTTTCTACAGGGTTTACACATTTTGCTGGGAGATACATGGGCCAGTAAGCCAGCACAATCAAGTCTTTGATGTGCAGTCTGGCTACACAGACAACTGGCTGGGGAAGTGCACCCATGGCCAGGCAGCAGCATCGTGTTCAGAGACGTGATGGGTCACCTCAGAGCTTCAGGGTGGCTGTTGGGGCCTCGCCAGTGCCTGGTAGCCAGAGGATGGCATAATTGGCTATATTATTTCATTAGGGTGCCAATCAAATCATTTGACCAGCAGCAAAGCTCTTTGTTGCCCTCTGCAGGGATAGGAATTGGGAACCTTATTCATCTGATTTGGAAAATAAAAAGGGAAAATGGAAAGGAAAAAAATTTAAAAGGTGGTTTGAAGGTTTGAAAGAATATACATCCATGGCAGTAAATCTTGATACTTTTCTAGTTCTTTAAGAGCTCTTTCATCGTTCAGTGATTTATACATCTAGCTGTATTTTAAAGAACCTGACATATTTAATGCTTTAGAAAGGTAAGGGTTTTTTGCTCAAGAAAAAGGGAAGTGTGTGTCCCTTTCATAATCAATTTTTCTGTTTTTCTGGAGGAGATACTGTGGTGTTTTCTGGAAATTATATTAGTTATGCATATGTATCCAAAATGTATGTTATCCATCATTAAATTATTCATAATACCTTAATTCCTTCTATCCCAATAAAGATACTCGATCCTGTGAAACCAGAGCAGGGAAAAAAACCATCAACTTCTTAAAAAAGGCACTACTGTCTGGAAGGAGGCTATATAGAAGGTTATGATCCATTCTTCTTAAAGGATCACTAGGAACACACAGTATTTTATTCTGCTGTGTTATAGTTATTTTTAAATTGCAAAGTAGCTGAAATAACTAAAAGGTAGAAGGGAAATCATTAAGTATGAAACAAAAATAGAACCAGAGCTCCATTAGCAAAGTGCCTTTCTCTGCTGTCTCAGCTTTTCAAGGCTGATGGGATGACAGCTTCTTGTTTAAGTTTTCACAGATTTCTTTACAGGCACATAACTCATGAACTTGTGACTGAGCTATATACATTATACATGCATTCATAAATGAACATCGATCAGGTTTTGGAATACCTGATGATGAACTCGTGCTTCTTAGGTTCCTTGAATATTAACAGCATCTTACAAAATCCTTTATATTCAGATATACCTGGTGTTTTACAGGGTATTTCTGGCTTCTGCCATTCAAAGATCTCATAAATCACAGAATCTTTGCTGAATAGGGAGATCAGGTGGCTACTTTCAGGAGTTGGAGTAGAGATTTTATTTAGATTAATACACTAGATTATGTATTTTCCATGTAACATCCTGCCTTAGAACATAAGGAGGAAAAAATATGATAAATAGAGGGGAAAAAACCTTTACCATCAGACTTGAAGTTTTTTTCTGATCCTATGCCCTGGCAGCTGACAGTAGAGCTCCCATTGCCTTCAGTGGATCTACCAGAGAGTAGAAAGGAGATGCTAAAGATTTTAGATCTATATTTTGGTTTTATTACATGTTTCAATGGACGATGAGGCTGGAAATGCTCCAGTGTTCACTGTAGCTAAGTCTAGGCTGTAGGTATCCATGTCCCCTGTGCTGCAGGCAGGACACATCAGTCTCTCTCACACTGTATGTGCTCAGATTGGTCTGGCCAAAGTCTTACTCCCTTCCCACACACATTAAATGCTTCTCCCAGTCCTGCTTTGAGCAAACCCTTCAACGTGGTTTCTGATTCCCTAGAGGGACAGAAGATGGAAGGAGAGCCTGCAAGCCTGATGGCTGTTGTTCTGATGGAGTGGGGGAAGCTGTGTCTCTGCCTGACAGAGAAGAGCACCACCAGCAGTCGCCCTTCATCTCTGTGCTGGGTTGTTATTGAGTGTAGCTGAGCCATCTGGGTGGCACCTGCTTCTTGAACAGCTTTTCCTGGACTCTCCTGGGAAAAGAGAGCAAACCAGGTGGATGTGCTCTATTGGCCAGATCTGGCACATTGACTGCCAGTCAATATCAATGTGTAAGAATGGCTGTCTTGCTCAGACCAGAGGGCCCCATGGTGCAGTATCCTGTCTCTGGAGATAGCTGAGGACAGATGTGTCAAGAAGGTTACAAGAACAGGCAAGGGTATAGCCATGCTTTCCACCACCCATGGCTCGAGGATGTCCTGCAACTGTTACTGTACCTCTGTGCTCAGAAGCCTTTCATAACTTTTCTCCCATTATCTTGTCTGATCATTTTTTGGAGCTCTACAAGTCTTTGGCATATGCAGTATCCTGTGGTAATGAATTTCCATAGTGTAATGAGTTAAAAAAAGGTACTTCCTTTTGTTTGTTTTAAACCTACTACCTGCTAATTTCATTTGAGTCCTCTAGCTCTGGTGTTGTGACAGGCTCAATCCCTGTGCACCTTCTCTGTGGTTCTCAATTACACAGACCTCTGTGTAGGTCCCTTCTGATTATTAACTCTTCCTTTTGGAAAAGCTATCCTTTACCAGGTGGTGTCGGCCTTGTTTTAGCCTCACTGATACAGAAAATGATTGATGCTTTAAATATCCAACATGTCTCCTAAATATTGACATTTTCTTTTCCTTAGCAATTTCATCTCATCGTATTCCAGGTGGCATCAGTTGCAAGTCTTTTACTCTCTTGAACTTTCTGCTGGCTGATTATAAATACATAGCAATAAAATGGCATTTTTACAGATATGAAACAATATGACCCTATATGTGATCTATTGTTGCTGTAGCTAATTTCTCGTACATTTAGCTAATCCTCAGTTAATAACTCTTAATTAACATGAAAAAAAATCTTGTTTCATATTTTTAATATGTGGAATAGCTTCAAAGATGAACATGCAGAAAGTTGCAGTTGCATGAAGCATCTGCTGCAAGGGAACACTCTAAATTTCGTATTGTCTGTATTTTAAATCAATATAGTATTACGGGTCTGCAAGTTATAGAGAGAAGTTAACTTGACAAATTACTAGTTATGGGAGGTAAATAAAAATGCAGAAGTTTAGCAGAGACTTGCTGGGAGGGGGAAGGAAGCTGAGCAATTGACTGGCTCTTCTGCTTTAAACTGCTCCTCAGTCTCTACAGTTGCCAGCTTGTCTGTTTGATGGCTTGGCAGGGCTCTGCCGGGAAATGTGCAAATTGCAGCTTGTGGGAACAGGGAAAAAACACAGAAACTAGACTAATGTGGAAGAAGAGCATCTAACCTCACAAAATCAGTTTTTAACCTGGAACTGCCAGGCCTGGTTAAGGAGAAGGATTGGTTTCTTGTAACTTTAATCACATTTGAAGTAGTTAGCCTATTAAGCCTTGTTTATTCCATGATTCTATTAGCAGCTTTGATCCATGTCTGCAGCTCTTCCCCACATTAGGGGAGATGTATAATGTGTGGTTGCACAAAAAGAAGTGGGAGGAAACCCTTTGCACAGTGCTGCAATAAAATAGCTGCCTTGTATGTGGTTCAGTGAGGCTGATGAACCACTGCCCTACTCTGAGCATACATGCCCCTGGGAAAGTGACAGCAATCTCTGGGAAAGAGGATCGGCAGAGGAAGTAAACACTGTTTGGCTTGGTCTGGCAGTCACACCTCTTAAATAACCATTCTGGAAGAACAGACCTCAGTAAGCCAGTTGTCAGGGGAAGCAGTAGTACCCTGGGTTTAGTTGGGCCAGAAATATTGCAAGAATGGCAATATATGAGACATTTTGATATTTCTGCTGTCCCTTTCAGGCAAAGCATGGCAAGGCAGTGGTATGGGAATCTGCAAAAGAAACCAAACTGAACTTTTAATCTAAAAAAAAAAAAAAAAATCATGTCACTTTCTTAACCAAAACCCACAGGCTTCAACTTTATCAGGACACTCAGGTTTTTCCTTTATTTTGTGGTTAGACTGCCATGGTAGAATTGAAGGGTTCTGCTTATGCTAGACAAGCTCTAATTTAACACCTATTAAATAGTCTGTAGAGGGTTGAAAAAGTGCTCTGCATTCAAACTGTCTTGTTTCATGGTGAATATATTTATTTTCATTCTTCATTCAATCACTCAGCAGTCTGAAGTCTTTTACAGCTATGCAAATGACCATTCTGCTGTTCCCCTCAAAGTATTATTGGAACCAGGCAATCTAACTGCCAACCATTCCTCCTGTGTAATGCAAGTACAGACATATAAGCACAGATACAGTCACTTTACCAGATCCTGCTCTGATTTGCAGACCAGATTCTGTCCTGCCAACTTGAACAGACCCTGACACTGAGCTCAAGAATAGGGTTTTGTGGGGCAAGAGCTGTGGCAGAACCAGGATCCCTTCTCATGTCTTGGGTTCTGTCTCATGCACAGCTCTTCCATGAAGTTGAGTCTGCTGACAAGAGTAATCAAGTCTTATGTCTTGGGAAACACTCCACACTACCACTTCTGTTCTCTTTCAGATCTTTGTCTTGCTTACTCATTGCTCTCCTTTTTGTCCTTGTGCCATTCCCATAATTTTTCTATTCTTTATCTCCAGCAGTCAGTTTGTCTTGGGTTGTTTGTTGTTTGGGGGTTTGTTTTTGGTGTGGGGTTTTTTGGGGGGGTGGGGAGGAGTGTTTGGTGTTTTTTTTGGTTTGGTTTGGTTCTATTTTTAATTACTCCTGAACCACAGATTCACATGGGACATTAAAAGCATGGGAACTACTGCTTCAGGATGACAAAGAAAAGCTGGATTCATGTGACAAGAGTCATGAATATCATGATATCATGAAATCAGAATACAGACAGAAAACGTACTTCATCTAACTCTTGCCTTGAAGTAGAAGTATGCCATTGCAGACCCTTCAACTCCAGCAGATGTTAACATGCTCTTAAAAGGCTCACTGGGCCTACTCTACTCTCACAGAATTCTCATGTGGTCCACCCCTCACTGCCCTCCTGACTGGAATTTTTTGATCATATTGTTCATACAAAGAAAATCATGCTTCATTTTAGTCTACTTGAACAACGGATAACCATGTGCTTTACAGCATTCCTTTTCTATATCTATGAAGATTTTCTATCTGCTGTACTTCTACCTAGTTCATGTCTGTATTTTCATAAGATGTTGTAGAGAATATTGATGTACTTTTCCTCGTAAAAGCAGCATTATAAAAATCTGTAACATGGAGCTACCACTGTGTAGGTGGGTGAGAGTATTAGGTGTGTAGATGGTGTTGATGGACATGCAAGTGTCAAATATTTGGAGAGTTTCTGTGTACTTATTGTTGGGTCATCAGAGATGACCCAACAGAAAAAAAAAAATTGAATTACTTTTTATGTAAAAAACTTAATTCAAACAAGTAGTTGGATAGGCCTGATTTTGAAAAATGTTGTACCTATACTCTGTCAGAATTGATCAATTTTGCTATGACTGTATTACTTTACAGGTAACACTCTACCTTCAGAAAATAAGTCTACTGTCGTAAAATGCCCATACTAAATCTGATTGTAGAAGTTCTCATCATGTTGTTTTGGGAATATACATGCTGGTATGTCCTCAGCAGGACTCAAAAAGACAGAGCCAGGCTCTTAACAGTATTGTGTAGTGGGGAGATGAAGCAATAGCTGTAAGTTAAAACAAGAGCAGGTCAGAGTGTATATAAGGAGAAACTGCTTCCCTATGAAGACAGGCAAGCAGTGGAGCAGAAACACAGGAAGACTGTATAGTTTTCACCCTTGGGGTTTTTTTACATACCAGTTGGATAAAACCCTGAGCAGCCTGACTCCACTTTGGGTAGAAAGTTGGGTTAGAGACACCCAAGGTCCCTTCCAGCCTGAACAGGTCTGACCTTATGATCCTGTGACTCTCAGACATGAAACCAGAACATAGACAAATAAGATAAAGAAGCAAATAAAGATTTCTCACAAGTTTGTAAACCTCTCCTGAGTCAGAGCTCTTCATTCCTAGCACTCACTTTCTTCTGGGGAATTAGTCAGAAAAGCAATCTACTACAGTTGTTTCCCCAAACATAAATATGAATGATACTTATGATATTTTTCTTAAAATAAGAATTTAATTTGGTTCAAATCTCTATAAGTCCCTGTGTCTGCTTGGGTGTTCTTGGTTTATGATATTCTTGGGCTTCCTCAGAATCAGAACAGATCATCTGCTTTCCTGCCTAAGTTTCTGGTACTCTCAGAGTTTACATGTCCTGTTGTTCTGTTGATGAGAAGGTGTAGGAATTGAAGTGCAATCATTTGATATATCCTAACAGGTGCAACTCTGTTTACTGGCAGGGAGATGGGGGTCTGGAGGAGCAGATAGGGCCCTTCCCTGTGTCCTGTTTCCCATTTTTAAGATTTGTTTGTATGTACCACTGATTTCTGGTGGGGAAAGGCATCAGGTAGCAAATAAAGCTGGAGAGTACATTTGCAAGGCAAATTCCAGAAATGAGTTAACAAGGAAATTCTTTCATTTGTTGCAGGTTCTGGATCACGTTTCCCATTCACTACCTGATCTTTCAGAAGACTGGTTGCTGCTCAACACCTTTTGCATTGGCTTGTGAGCTCCCTCACCAGTGATCCATTTAACAGATCAGCTGGATGCTTTCTCACTACCACAGGAGTCACACAAACATGCTTCCAGTTAGGATTCACTCTTTTATAGAGAGCACCGAGTACAGCTGTGTTACCCAAGCCTTGGTTTCAGCTCAGTGGTAAAAGTTTCTAGACTCTCTTTTGCTCAGTTTGGTTCTACTTCAAAAAGCTGAATTGTGTGCATGTGTGCACATGCAAGCACATAAAACTTATTTTGTAACCATTCTGTGCTGGATGCAAACATTTTTAGTTCTAGTTTTTGTATGTGTGGGCCAGCTAGAAAGTTTGTCAAGCAATTTAACAATCAAAAGTGGCAATGCTTAAACATTGCTCTGTTTTCAGAAGTATATTTAAAATGAATGTGTCTTCCAGGACCAGGTGCTGACACCTCTAAGGAGTACTCCAATAGTACTTCACTCCTCTTGCAATTCTGTTTTGGTCAATGACAGACTTGCTTTAAGAGTTCATTCATTTTGAGTAAAGGCATCAACATCTGGCCTCAAGTTAGCAATAGATAGAGGTAAAAGATGTATCAACTATTAAGCTCCCTGAATGTGTATGGGTTTTCGTATTTCTTTTTAAGAAGAAAATTATGTGTGCTCTAGTTATAGCTTTTTTTTTTTATCTTTTATTTTTTCTCCAGTATTAGAAAGAAGTTTTGTCTATAGTACACCGGTAAAATGCCTCAGATTGATTTCTCACTCTTGTGATAGGAAACTGCCTTCTGCAACAGCAAATTTGAGGCTTGGAGTATGATTTTCCTGAAAGTCTAACCAAAATTTCCCACTGAAACTTAGGTTTATTAATTCTACAACTGCATCCCTTCCTCCTCCTCACAAATTCTTTCCTTTCTGTGTGCAGCCATGAGTTGTTATGGATGACGACAAAGTGGAATATAGAGGTTGGTTTGCCAAAGACTAGGCTGAACTTCTCCCTTCAATTAATAGTTTAAGCTTTACGGAGAACAGGAAAACCATGAGGCCCTGCAGCCTGCTCCTGCAGCTTAGAAAGTTGTCGCTGGTACGTGCTTCAGGTTCTGATGGTAGCTTTCTGTTGTTAGCAACACTGAGTGAAACTTATTTTCTTATCCACCCACAGTCTGAAATGTAATTCTTTAAATGTATGAAGCCTTTTTTTTCTTCTCTCTTGCTTTAGAAGTGTAGCTTTCCTTATAAATCCCATCCACTGTTACAATTAAGTGGTCTCTATTTACAGTGCATATGCAAGACAAAAGATTATTTTTCTAGGGGAGCATGGAAAATCTTCACAGAAAGCATCTCTCTGGTTTACAAAGGAATGCAATGTGCAGGACCAAACCTGTCAGCTCTCACTTATTTCAGTTGGGACCTGTTCACTTTCAAACAGCTTTTTACAGCACACTGTCTCACTACAACAAGGAGAAAATTTTGCAGTGTGATTTAGTGAGACTTCTCACTCATTTAACTGTCATCACATGAGAATTCCTGTCTCGTGAACAGAGGTAAGAGTAAGGTGCAATTTGTGAGACCTCTCAGCTTTGTGAGCTTTTCTACATCTAGTGAATGATCAGAGAAAATTCTACTCTAAAAGAAAGAATCTCTGCTCTGAGCCAGCAGGAGCTTCTCCATTTTCAGCAGTGGGGAAAAACACTATATTCCATCTGTAAAATAAGTAGATTTGTAGGAAAACATCCCCACAGTAGTGAAGGTTTGTGGTAGGTTGAGGTCAGAGAAAAGATGGATTATTTTGCTTTTGTTAGTCCTGTGTCAATAAATGATGTCTTTTGAGCAAAATGTGCTCAACTCTTTAAGCATGATGTTAAGTATTTAACAGGAAAAAAAATATTTATCTATATAGTCTCTATCGTGCCTGGAAGAATTGGAGTTGGGTCTAATTCACCACCCAAAGAACCAAGTAATGAAATAAAATTTAGTTTAGGATAATAACATACAGGACATGATATAAAGTACTACAGAAGTCTGTTCAATAATATTAATAGTAAGAGAAAGTGTAAAAAAAGAAGGTAAAAGCAAGCTTGTTTTACAGAGCAATGCAATCAGAGGCCAGGGAGCCTTTTATAGCTCCTAGTATCTCTGTTAAACATCCTTAACCTTACTGGCAACCCAGAAACGTGGCCTGTGTTATCCAAACAGCAATATATCCTACTGCAGCCATGATCTGTGGCAATCAGTTTTACAACAGAGCTGTTACTCAACAAAGTCAAGCTCAGGAGTTTTGTGTAGACACCAGTTTTGTCAGTAGCCGTCTGTGCTGGTTTTGGATATATAGAGTTAACTTTCTTCACAGGTATGGAGCTGTGTTTTGGATTTGCGCTGAACACAGGTTTGACAGTATAGAGATGTTTTTGTTATTGCTGAGCAGGGCTTACACAGAGCCAAGGCCTTTTCTGCTTTTTGTACTGCCATGCTTGCAAGGAGACTGGGGGTGTATGGGAGGCTGGGAGGAGATGCAGCCAGGACAGGTGACCCAAACAGGCCAAAGGGATATTCCACATCATATGACATCATGCGTAGTATAGGGACCAGAGAGGAAGAAGGAGGAAGAGGGGGGACGTTTGGTGTGATGGTATTTGTCTTCCCAAGTCATTGTTATATCTGATGGGGCCCTGCCCTTCTGGGGATGGATGAACTTGCCTGCATATGGGAAAAAGTGAATTAATTCTTTGGGTTTTCCTGCTTGTGTGTGCAGCTTTTGCTTTCCCTATTAAACTGTCTTTATCTCAACCCATGAGTTTCCCAGATTTCACCCTTCTCTCTCCCGGATCCCAGTGGTGGGGGAGTGAGCAAGTGGCTGCATGGTGCTTGGTTGCTGGTTGGAGTGAAACCACACCACCACTTCAGGACTGCAGCCAATCCAGGCTGTGGAAGTTGATACAAAAGTCCAAACAGTGGGAAAGTGTACTCACCTCCCATCTATTGCTTAAAGATTGGACCTGATTTCGGCACAGATGACAACTGCAATTTGCAATAGTTCTTGGTTCAGCTCTTGCTCTTTTTTTCACTCTTGTGCTATACACAAAGAAATGCAAGTGTGTTCCTGAACCCTACACTGATCTGATAGAAGCAAGTCTATGTGCTTTCTTTTGTCATGCTACTACTTCAGTGCTGAACTGGTCAGAATTTAACCTTTAGCAAGACTTGTCAAAAAATGGCTAGATCCAACCCTCCTTTCACCAGTTAACTTGTTGTCTGTGCTTGCCATTTCAGTGGGAACTGTGATTATGTTGGTTGTTTTTATGTGATAACCAGAAACTTTCTTCAGGAGAATACAGTCTGAAAGCATTTAGAGAAAAGACAAAGAACTGTGTATGGTCACAAATACAACAGTTAGGCACCCGTAAGCATGGCTGCATTGGGGAGCATGCTGTCATCTTCCCAGTGAGAAGGACCCTCATGCTCTGAAGTGGAAACTGAGTATATATTCCATCATATTGAGAAATTACCCCAACCAAAATTTCAGCCATCGATATAATACCAGAAACATAATCAATCCTAGCCAGTAAATCATAGCACGCTGGTATTTTGGGCAACACAAACTCTTCAGTATGTTAAAACATTATTGAACATTGACAGTGGGATAGGATTTGTGAGGCCTCTCATGATCAATCTTTTTCTATTTAAATAGCTCATAAACTACAGTCTGAGGAGTTATAATATGCTTGTTGGTTAAGAGCAGTTATGTTTTATACAGATTCATACCATTTTTGAAGTTGGAGCTTTGATACCTGAACTATAACCTGCACAGTAGCAGGAATATAAGCTTTTCTTTCACAGATCAGATAGGATGGATATTCATACTTGCTTTCCTTTATTTCTGATCATGTTGCAGGCCCCCAGTTTGGGTGGTTTTTCTGAGTTACAACTAAGTATTTTTCTCCACAGCAGATTTTTCTCACTTTTATCCAATTTTTAGTTTCTCACTTGTCAAATAACAACTTCTTAGATAAATAAACAGAATATTTTTTTCTAGCTTGCCTGATATTCTCTGTGAAGTAACAATAAAAAGTGGCAGTTACGAAAACCAGACACTGATAACTGTACAGTGTCTCAGAGTAGAAAGCATGTATTCATTTTCTCACTGCAAAATACAAGTAAAAAGACCTGTCCTCTCAAATGTTCTGGCTTTTAAATCCCGGATGAAGGGAAAGGAATATCTTGGCTCATCCCAGAGCTTCTCACTCTAACATCAGCTTTCTGTGATGCTGCAAATGCAGGGCATCCACTATCCCTCCATGCAAGACTGCCAGACATCAAAGAGCATATCCCATGAAACCCTCAGCTGTGTATCTTCACCTGCAGATATGTCATGTTGTTACTGTTGGCTTCCAGGACAACTTAGAGCAATGTTCATTTTACTCTGCTTCAGAAACAAAAACACCACTTACCTTTCAAAAAAACCATTTCAGGAAAGGTACTATAAAACTTCTACCGGAAGAATGGAACTGTGCTCCTCTGCAGAAGTGGAGAGGAGTCATACTTGGCTTACCAATGATAATTTACTAGCTTTGCTTTTGGTGGACAAAAGGCAGCATCGTTGCAGGGCCATCTTGTGTTGGAAAAGGCTGAGATGGTTTACAGGCCTGGAAAGGAAAGCTTTGGGTTGTACGCATGCTGAACTGGTACACAGCCCTCTTGATAAGCTCAGCGTCTGTGTTGAGTGTATTGGTGAACTTCATTCAGCCTATTGTGTCAAACATACATTGTATTATAACAGTCTCTTTCAACAGGTAAAGGACTGAAGACACAGCAAATTTTGTCCTTCAGCCCTACACATTTCCTCCTGTGCAGTCTCTGAAATATGTGCTGACAAACAGGTCTTAGACGGTATGAAGGACTCACCTCCAGAGTAGGATTTTAAATTCCTTCTCCAGTACTGTGCAGAATTGTCTTCCTCAGCTGAACCAGTCTGACAAAAAGGTTAGAAAGCTTCATGAGACAAATCCCTGAAAAAGGGAAAGAAAAGCAAGAGCAAAGTTATACTCTGCGACTGGGGAGTTGAGGAAGTCAGAATTGTAGAAGGCTGTTCAAGAGGATGGTTAAATTGCAGATCAGGAAAAAAAACATGTCAAAGTTTTGGTACCTCTTCACACTGGTATTGTAGCTTAAATTTAACCTGAAATGGTACTACATTGTAAGAAGGGCGTGCTTTGTTGTGCTCCTTGGCAATTTCAAGCTGCTCGAGGCAGATTTGGGTAGTGAGGGATGTGTGAGGACACTCAGCTCAGTCCTTTGCGTTTACAGGAAGCCACGATCTCTGGTGTCCCTCAGAAACACATCTGGTTCTGCCTCGAAGACACTGAAAAACATGCCACTTCTCCATGTGCTGAGATCTGCGTCTCTGGACACTGGTGACTAGAAACCTTCTCCTACTTCCCAGCATGGCTACATCCATGGGTCCCTTCTATCTGTTTGTTCTGCTGCTGGGATTGTCTGATAACTTCAGTAGTTCTCCTTCAGTTGTGTGCATTTATCTTGAGCAATTGCATTTCCTTAAAGTTTGTATTAAACTAGGCTAGCAGGCCTAGGTCTTTTAATCTTTCTTGCATGATGGTCCTCCATTCTCGTGGTCAGTTGCACAAACTTCTTCCATTCCCAATTTTATTTTTCATAAATGTGGATTGTCAGAATACAGCGTGCATTGTTCCTGCAGGGATGCTATCAACACCTTAATATAGGGCATAAATGCTTTCCGTATTCTGCCAGAGGTAGTTACCATGTATCTTCAACAGCCATACACATCTTTCTCATAACCATATTCTATGTGACTAACCTGGACACGAGTCCACCCTCTCTGATTTTTCAGTACATTCCATCTCATAACATATATTAACTAAATATTTATTATTTGTTCATAAAATGTATGATTTTACAGTTGTATTTCTAACTTTTCAATCTGAAAGGGCAACAAGGTCTTCCTTCCTGCTGTCTTCTATACTGACAGTGTTAGGTAATAACTAATTTTCATTTGTTTATTCATGATCCCACTTTCGTATTAGTAAATAATAAAAACAAGATTGGTCCCTGACTTGTTCCCTGACGAATTCCCTTTGACAAACTATATCTCCTGAAGGGGAGTTGTGCATACCACCTCCCAGCTGCACCCCCAAATAATCAAACTCAGTTTGTGAGATGGCTGGAGAACTGGGGCAAGAGTAGGAGCCAGGGCAAGGCTGATACAGGTCTGCCTGGGAGGCTCGCATGTGAGGAGGTCATGGTAGGGGATGACGAGAGCTTCACCTCAGAGCAGCCAGAGAAGGGCACAGATGCAGAACCAGCATCTCAATAGCAAGCTTCTCCTGTCAGGTAAAGCTCTTTCAACAGCTTTGAAACCACTTGATCATGGGGACATCGACCACTTCACAGGGGAGACTGCACTCCTTGCACTGTGGACTGCAGGAACAGCAGGAGCACTGCTGGAGGACGTACACCTCACAGCACAGGAATGTCTGGAAATTTTAAAAGTTTCCACGGAGGCAAGTTTTCAGAACAGATGCTGCTTTCTGCTGTTCGAGACCCAAACATTGCTGCATTGTGCTCTTACACGAGAAACAGAACACGACCGGGTGGAAATACGTTTGCCTTATTCTCATTTTCTGAGAATAATATTGTGCCAAAATAAACAAATGGTGAGCAGCTAGAAAGATTTAAAATTAATTTTTTTAATATTTGGTGTGTTTTAAAGCATCAGTGATAAAAGATCCATGTCTGTTTAGACACGTGCTCCCTTTCCATCTTGTCCCTTTTATGTTTTTTTGTAACAATTTTTCTTGGTGGAAGCTATTACTATTATATGGGCATGAATAATTTTTTTATTCGCCTCAAAGAATTTTAATTTGTGTTTAAAACAAAAGAAGATAAACATTGTATATCAAAATACAGACTCTCTGATTTACATATTATTTAATCCCATGTTTAATCCCTCAGACCTGTTAAAGTTTACTACTAATCAAAGTTGTCCCGTTTACACTCTAGGGTAAATTTGTTTGAAATACAATCCTAAACTTCATCCCAGACTGCCGGAAAACATCCATCCACATCTGAAGAGGATTAAATACAAGCTCTCCAAAGCCCCATCTATCTATCAGCAACCCTAAAAAGCCTATCACTATACTGTCTAGACACTTAGATAACCCTCCTGATGGAAGCAGATGGTAAAGACCTCTCCCCATCATGGATTTCCATGAAAGATATAATGACATGGAGTTAAATTAACAGTCTCTTGTCACTGGTTTTCATAGGAAAAAGACACTACCATATTTAGATACACAGAACAGGAGGAAGTAAATTGCGAGTTTTTTTTAAATTCACCCAGGCTGCAAATACATGAACCTGAGCCTGATTATGGCAATAAATGAAGACCAGAAAAAGGAAAAAAGAGAGAAAGAAAAAAAAGGTATGGCAGGGATTCCAGAGTAGATTTACATCTCAGGAAATGAAGGAAAACAAAGAATCAAAAATTGATTAATAATCCTTGAAATAAACAGATATGAGAATGTTTTTATTCTGGTGAAAAAATTCTTCCTGAACAGTGGATGCAAGAGAAGTCAGGTGCTCATTTAAGACTTAGTAAGAATAAAATTTAAGACCTTCTTGAGCCAAGGTGTGTACACAGTGGAATTATTAATAGGCCTAGATCCTAAATATTCTGAAACTCCTTAATTACTCAAGGAAGGTTCCCTTGACTCAAGCAGTTTTGACAGAGTGCAGTTCTTGGGACTTTGCAATCCAAGTCTCCAGATGAGCCCAGTCCTCCAATCAGAATCCTCTCTATGTAAAGGAAAAGGACCATGGTAAACATATATTTTACTTTTGCATGTTCTCAAACCACCGCTTATCCCACTGATCCTGGGTGATAGATTGGCTTGGTTCTCACCCATTTGAATGCACTTTTGCTCAATGGGATGCCCAAAGTACGTAGAACATCTGTGCAGCTGTGCTGGGAGCAGGGCAGACTGTTGTACTACGAGGAACACTGCATCTGATGACCTTCAGATTTTCCTAAGACTTCATTTTTGAGTGGGAGAGATTCAGGTCAAAATGGGTGTGGAGAATGGCTTCTAGAGAATGGGTTGCACTAAGAGTGACCAAACCTGAATGAAAAAGCATGATTTTTCAGCCTGGCAAAATAAAGGCACATGGGGTGATGTGACTTCTCGCTTAAATATCTTAGGATGAGAGAGAGCTATCATCAAGAATAATTTTCAGAATTAGGAACAATATTGACATGATAACAATCAGAATATAATTGTGGATACATGTAGCCTCAAAAAGACTACAAAATTAGAAAAATCTTACTAGCTATCAGCATGTGTATGTGTGTTTGAACAGATTTCCACAAGGAGTATCACGACCTGAAAGCCCCAGACTGGCTTTATTTATTGATGAGGGACTTGTTGCTGTTTTGCCAACCTTGATATAGCTGGCATGTCTCACTGAAATATTTATTGTAATTTATTTTAAGGTCCTCTAAAAGCCAGCCACAGAATGCAATATATATATTAAATAAAATAAATTTCACTGGACACCTTCCCTTCCAACAGCAAGGTAATATAAAAACTGAGTATTAGGCATTATTAATTTGATGTAATATATTTTCAGGATATTTCGCTATGTAACTGAAAAGAGATGTTTTTGCTACAGGTGGCAACTTTAAGGTTGAAAGAGCCTTCTTGTCTAATAACAGAGTGCCAGTCTGTTGGCAGAGTGACTTCAGAGGCAGAGACCTGCAAAACAACCGTTCTCACCCACTTTTCCTGTCTAGACTGACCTTTTCTATCCCTTCCCCTCAGTGAGCACAATATAATTACACTTTGATTTTTTCTTACCATTGCAAACACGTGGTTGAGTCCTCCAAGATTAAAGACAGGCTAAGTCTCATACCTTACACCCACCAGCCAGGAAGTCTTTGTGGGACCTGATGCTTCAAATTCTTCCTTTGGTTGTTATTTACATAGAAATTAGTTAAAGACTTACCTGAGCTCGAAGCCACAGTGCACTAAGCACTCTCTGAACACATATAGATTCACTTCAGAGAGTGAATAAAGTGAAAAATCCCAGATGGATAAAATTGGTACAATAAAACAAAAAGAAGAAATTATTTACTCAAGCCATGCCCCTGATTAACCAAAAAATTATGGGAAAGGAACCAAGGAAAACAAGTCCCATATCTCAGCTTTATGCATTATGAAATGAATAATACTGATTTGGAGGTGCAATGGTCCCTGGACTGTGATTAAGCAGAATCTATAGCTATACACATAGATTCCTTACCACCCTGTATATACAGAGACTGCAACAGTTTATTTCTCTTTCTAACTAAAAAAATATCAATAATTTATCAATTTATTTTAATTTTCACATTATACTTGTAGAAACCTCAAGAAGTTCAACAAATTAAGTCCATCAATATAAAAGAGTAGTTTAAAAGCCTCACTTAAATGTTGCTGTCCCAATATTCTTTTAGTTTACAAACTGTATCACCAGGACCATTATAAAAAAAGGCAAATAAGTAACAAAGGGCTTCTTTTTCCTTTATAATATAGAGTGTAAAAGGTGAAAAGACAGCTAGTGTTTTGGGAGCTCTCAGATAAAGCTAGTGAATAAAACAAAGATACAAGATGCTCTATAAAAGAGAATGCATTGGTACAAGTACCCCTTTCTCTTAGTTTCTGGAATAACTAAAGTGTCTATTAACAGCACATAAGTAGTATGTAAGTAGAGCATGCTTAGACAAAGTGATATAGCATACGAAGTAATGCTCCCTCCCCCCATTTAATCTAGTGCCACATTCAGAAAAGTCCAAATCAAAATAAACCCACATGCCAGTTGTGTCTGTGTAAGACAAGAGTTTCCTCTGGAGAATCTGTGTGGTTACATTTTCTACAACCTCACTGTCACATGAATTTACCACTTTTGGTGAAATAAAAGTAGTAAATTTTTGCCTTTGTATGGTTCTTGAGGAAGATATTTCCTGATCTTGTATCAAGAAATAATGTGGACAGAGAGGAAACCAACAGCACGAGGAATGCAAGCTTATATGCACTAACGTGAAAAGGAAGACAACAGCACAATACATTTTTTTCTCTGAGGGGTAAAAAAGACAGTTACAAAGATCTGGGAATAGGATAATCAAGGGACCATCCCTTCAAAGTATGCCAATAGAAATGTGCTATTTCAAAAGAGACATGTGGAAGGGAGGAGAGGAAGCAGCCATGAGATGGGTAACAAATCAACAAAGGATAGACTTTTGAAATTTACTGCTTTCCGTAATGGCACACACTCACTAGTTGTGGATTGGAAATGGCAGTAACTCACATCAGGAAACCATCTCTCCATCTGTGCAGTTAACACTGGTATGCAAGGATGCAGGTACGTGACAGGAGCTTAATGGGTGGGACCATCGTCAGCTTGGAACAAAGACCTTAACATCTCTGAGGGTACTGAGACCACATTTCTGCAATTGCTGCAGAAATAGTCAAGTTCATCATGTTCCTCACAGATGACTGTGACAGGCATCCAGGGACAAAGGATATGCAAACACATGGTTGTGTGTTAGGACAGGGCTGAGACATCAATGGTGAAGAATACCATATGCAAGAGGTCACACTTCAGTGATATTCTATCATTTCCTTTTTCAAGGAAACGGTTGAGACTTTACAAAAAATGAGCTACAGCTTCTCTTAATTTCTTCCCCTCTTGTTAACCTCGATTTCTTTACAATACTATGTGCATATGATACTTTCTTTAAGCTTGCTCACACTTTCCTTCACAGGTTCTGGCCTTGTAATGTTCCCTAGTGGCATTTGGCTTTGAGACAGATACTGAAAGCTCAACACTAGGGAGAATAGTGGGTGAAAGTGATGGGAAGAAAAAAAAGGTGACCACATCACCAGTGGCTTGATAAGAAGGAAAAAAAAGTGACTATATCCACAGCACATGAAATTTTACTTTGGGAGGGAAGCAGGGGAGGAGACTGTGGGACCTTGAACAAGCTGTGCTGACTGCCTTAGCACAGGGTGTTAGCTATGCTATCATCTTTAGAAACATTCTCCATGGAAGATATAATAAGATTCACATCTCTACTTCGGTGCTTGTGGTATACCAAGAAGATGGCCATATCAGAGAGGGGTGAAACAGAACTGTGTTTTCCTAACATATTGTTGGAAAGAAGGGTGAGTAAAAAGGGAGGTGGGTGGGTGGTGGAGGAATGGAAGAGAAATCTTGTAAATACTCTCTCACAACTGTAAAAATTGTATGTAATTTGATCATTTCTGAAGATTTTTCTAATATCTAAATAGAGGGATAATCTTCAGCTCAGCATTAAATGTTTGAGGGGATTAGCTATCATTCCCGGTCAGACAGATAGCGATAATTCACACTTCACAAGTCTCCCAGTAGCTAGACTTTAATAACTTCAGTAAGGTTAATAATTATCCTGTAAAATTACCTGGCACTTGAACTGGCAACCGGTTTTACTGCCTGGAGGTGACTGTTAAACAACCTGTGTCTATTGGCAAGCAGCACTGCACGTACACCCTTGCAAATCCCTTCCCCCATGATGGGTATATGAAATTGCATGGCATATTCAAATACTGATTACTTATTTTTGTACCCTGTGTGTGTTTATCACCTCAGATACCAGAAGATATATACCGCTCCAGCTTGGAGTGGACACTAAAATAGGTCATTGGTACCTGTGATTTTGTCAATTTAGGCAGATGTGGTCAAACCTGGGCTTTAAACCATGGCTGTAAGGAAGATATCTGCCACTGCTGTTTTAGGCATCTCTGTGCTATGCCCTGATTCAAAACTTGCTTTTGACACATCCCAGCTGTGAACATATGCTGTCTGTTATTTAGTCTTGATCACGTTGCCTCAGAAGCCAATGGCAGGAGCATTTGGTGAGAAAGTGCATGGGATTTGCAAGTGAGAGATAGGATGTTATCTAGACAACTGTTTTATTTGAGAGGTTTGAACATATTCCAAAAGAGGCATTAATTATTAGTGATGGTATGGCTGACACTGGTTTGCTTTATTAGCTAGGAAGACCATGATTTGATTTTAAATAAATTGGGCAATGTTGCCCAAGCAGGTGGTAAATCCCCCATACCTCTACTGGCAAAACCATGAATGAAGATAGCTCACACATTCCATAGGCTGAAATCTGAGTGTGTTGATTTTCCAGTGTTCATTCTGATATGGATAGGTCTGTTCACCACAAGTATTTTCCACATTTGGCTTATCACTGCAACATGAGATCTGTCAGCATCAAGGAATGCTTGGGGCTGACCTTTGCAAAACAGGAATCAAGCTAATAAGCCACATCAGTCTTGGTGTTTGTGGCTTCCTCACCACATTCAATTTCCAGATTGAGCGTTGTCATTTCAATGGACTTAAGGAACAGAAAAAAGAAAGAACAGTTCCAGTGAACCTCATAATTTCTGAGCACCCAGTGGGAAAAATCTGCCTACAGGGAATATTAGCTGATAGCAGCACAAAATCAACAAGAGGAAAGAATGAACTAAATCTCAGTATATTTGCTATATTTTATTGGTTTTGCTGCACATTTATGAAGGCCCTATTTACTAATGTGCTTCTCTAACCTGCGGCCAAATATACCTTGACATATGGCAATTATGTGTGGTCACCTGCCTATGTTCATGTAAATCCAGGTCCAGGATTATAGACAAGGGATGAGCTACGCCCTTAAAATGTTTGACTGATGTCATGATATTTCTCTGAGAAGACATAGCTACAAACAGGACTCAAAACACATTTTAATCTGGAGCTGAAACCTTTTATTTGGATTTAGTCTTAATTTTTAATATCAGGCCATAAAAAGGACCGTGTGACCCTGTCTTTATGGCATGAAGAAGTAAGAATTAAACAATATTAATCTACAAATTTGGTTAGGGTAGAACCCTCTACAGTATTTGAATGCTTAAGGGTCTTTGCTCAAGGGTCAGTTGCACTGGTACAACTAAACATTTACATATTTCCCTTGTAATTCTTCACATATGTGAAGACAAGCTCCTAGTTTGAGGTTGGCCAAACGTGAATCAGCAAAATAGTGTATACTTGACTCTGTGTGTAAAGACAGTCTCATTTTGAAAATTTACATCTCAAATGAATTTCCTTTCTTTTATATATTTGAGATTTTTTGTGTCAGCTGAAGATGTCTTTTAGTACTTCTGACTACTACATTCTTGGTAGAAACTCTTTTCCTGGTGCAAAAGGTTTTTCTTGTGCAAAAGTGCTTGAGGGAGAGTTTCAATGGTAAATCTGCAGTATGAATGTGTAGAGCTGTTAGCTGCCTCCAAGGGATCTCCAGTAGTCTGTAGGATTATGGAAACAAGCAGGTTGGCTGCTATTCCTAGCTTTCTAGGTAGTCTGTTGTGTGACTGAAGGGAAGCCAGTTAAACTCTCTGTTCCTCAATTGACTTACAACAAATAAAGAAGGATGTCTCCTTTTCTGGGGCTGTGCAAGCAAGCACCCAGGAAATTCATGATAAAACCTCCAGTTTGAAAAGTCTCTTGTCTGTATTTTTCTGTATTGTTATCAGAAACCTTAGAACTTAACAGTTCTGAGCCCTCCAAGACCCAAATATTATTCTGGCTTAACAGAAGTAAGGACAGTGAAAAGCAAGTACTAACAAAGAGTATTACAATTTGGCTTTGTACCATCATAGAATAGGTCAAGGCAGAAGTTGTAATCACTGAAATTTCTTCCCAATAGAACAAACCAGCTGGGGATTTGGGCCCCAGGCTGAAAACACACCCAATGCATTCAGCAATCTTTAAAAAAATGTATTGCTTGTCACCCCTCGCTACTTAATTAAAAAGAATGTCAGGCATTTCTGAAAAGACAGTGGGTGACTTGTCAAATGTAACAAGGAGAGAAAATAATTTCAGAAAGAAAGTCTATGTAAATTATAATACCCATCCTCTTCTACACTAAGCCAGAGCAACGATAATTTTAGTGATTTTTCTATGGCATTTTAAAATAAAATGTGGTTCTCTTGTTCATTCTCTGGCAATATGCCCTGAAATATTCCATTAAGTGTTTTCAATTACATGCCAGTCCCAATAGGATCTCAGTAAGAGGTTTTAAAAAGGTATCTTATCTAGTACATTATCCAATGCAGTTTGAATTCTATCAATGTTGCAATAAATAAAAATAAATTAAGTAATACAAAAAAGGTCTTGTAGCTTTGAATCAATAGACTGGATAGTAGCTGAGGAGATACACATACGTACTCTTCTCCTTAAATTAAGGTTTCAGGACTTGGCACTGGAGCAAGCTGTTTTATCTCATTTTATCTCATTTCCACCACCTTATATTAAAGTCTGTTTCGGGAATAAAAACAAAATGAAACATAAACTACATTATTATTTCTGAAAGCTTAGATGAGTGTATTTTTGAAACATATGGAGGTACATTATCTTCATTATGACACAAATTACTGCTTAAAGGCTGATCTGAAAGAGGCTGCTAAGACATGCAACTAGTAGCACACTTGAGTGTTTGGCTCTGCTGTGCAGCACCAGAGTAGAATGGCGTGGATACATGTGTGCGCCTCTGTGTGTGCACATGCTAATGTGCTGGCCACTTGTATTGCTACCAGAGAAGCTGATATTGTTGCTCATTCACTGGACAAGTTTATCCTATCCTTTTAAACACTTGAGGAGGTACTTAATTTTAATGATATGAAGTTGCATATTTCAGCAAAGTGAACCTCTTTATCAATGTAAACTATTTTTACTTCTTATTCCAAACTGCTCACGATAACCGTGGTGTTTAGCTTGACTGTGAGTATGGTTCCAGCGAAGTCTGGAACAGAGGTGTGGAAGAGCTCATGTGTGGCACTTCTATTCTCTCACTTGATGGCTTGAACATTAAGCATCTCTAGGAATTCCCCCTTGAATGCTTATTTTTGAATTCTGATAGTAATCCTGCATAGAAATGATGAGAACAAACGAGCCAGCTCATTTTGAGATGGGACTTAATTTCTTGTGAATATAATTGTGTGATATAGTGGTACTATGTATGTTGACTCTACAGTCACTTCCTGGGCCTGTGACTTAGGTCTGTATCAGGATCTTTGGATCAATTTGCTCTCCTCTGTCTTTCTCATGGACCGACAACTTCAAAGCCCATCCTCACAGCCCTCTGTCCTGGGAGCCCTTTAGCCTTCACAGTGAGAAACTGTGGAAAGCCATCATTGTTTTCATATTTGATGACAGGCTGGCTGTTGGGAAATGAAGGTAAAGAAAGGAGAGCTCCATCACTGTCCAATTTGCTTTGTTGCAAGCTTCTTAGCTTCGTGTCGTATTTTAACAAAGATTTATAACATGCTGACTGGCTCAGGCCCCAGGGTTCCTAGAAGTTAACAGTGGGGGGAGGGAACAAAAGCTGCTAATAAAAATGTAACATTACATTATGGTAATTAGCATGAAATGTGAAGATTTTATAAATTGCTTATCTGTTTTAATTATTCTTGAGACATCTGTAATATTAATGCACGGATAAAGAACAGTTAATTGGAAAATAAATGAGAGATCTAAATGTATTTTCCCCCCTTGTGTATATAAAGGAAGCCTGGATATTAAATCTTGAACTTCCAAATTATTTCTGTTATATTGTAGAAATGTACAAATTAATCAAACATTTATTACGTAAAACAAGCCTTGACAAATCTCAGTTCTGATGGATTAACTAGTGAAGGAGTTCTAATGCTGAGAAACTGGTGCAGTTTGCTTCATTTTTTGTAATAGTTTCTTTGTGATCACCATCACCAGCAAAATCTCTCTGTAAGTAAGTTTTCCTTAAGTGAAATTGCCCTTATTTTCTTCTACCTTTCACCTATGTGATTCTGCTATACAGACAACAGCATGTTTCAAGCATAAACAAAATGACTATAGGATGACAGTGATTTTCCATTAAGTCTTCTTGGGAGCTACTACAAAGCCAAACTATATGTCCCCACTGCTTGCATATATTAATGTGTTATGTACGTATGCACATGCTTCATCTTTGAAGAATAAATGCAAAAAACAATTAACCATATGGGTAACCAGAGAGATAAAATTGAAAAGATACGAGGAGAATAAAATCTGAGAAATGTAGCAGATAGAGAGATAAACATCTTTAAATCAAAAGTAGGACTTAGAGTTTCTGCTCTGCTGCAGTTTCATGTTTATTAAAAGGATTTATCCTCAAATCATCAAGACTGAGGCCACTAGCTGTTCATTTCTCCTCCATTTATCTTATTGATTTCCAAGTTATGGGGATTACAAAATTCAGTCATGCAAACCCCCCTCCAAAGCGTTTTGCAGACTCCATGAAAAATACATTCTGCAAAAAATATGGAGTTCACTCTTCCTTCTCTCCCACTTCCAACCATCCCCTCCTCTCTAATTTTTCTTGCACTATAATGAGCAAACAGCTAATATTAATCAGGCAATGTCTCTCTTACATAAACATTATTATTTCTTCTGTGACTTTATTTTCCTTTTTTTTTTCTTTTTCTTGGTCAGGGTTGTGAAGGTAATATAGAGAAAATCCTCAGAAAAGCAGAGAATTATAGGAATGATTCCCCCAAAATGAAATCTGACGAAAAGAGTCACTATTACTAAGCCCAATTTCTTTAAGGATCTTCATTGACCTTCGTTTTCCAGTGTTGTATGAAATGGACCGCTTCACATTCCAGGTAAGTATAATAAAGCTCCACATCTTACAGGGGACTTGGAAATGAAGGGGTGAATGTATGGTCTTCCAGATTTCTGCTAGCTGTCTGCTTGGATACCTCCTCAGGGTAAGACACAAGCATAACTGGAGCCCTGTGACAGAAGTGTAATTTGATTCATGGCAAGGGGCTACTTCAGACATTTGGGAACCAGTTTGATCGGATGCCTGTCTGTAAGTGAAAAGACATGATATGAGATCTTCTGTTCAAACTTGCCCCTTGCACTGGATTTTGTGCAGGAAGAAACCAGAACAATTAAAAATGCCCACAAAAATCCCATATGCACACTGTTCCAACACATGGATAGAGCCAACAGTCAGAGGCAATCTGTCTGCTCCCAATCCGTTTGACACTAGGGCTTGGAAAGTGGGCAGTGATCAAGGCAGCAGGATAGAAGAAAAACCCCTCATCTGTGATAGTTTTGTATGCTGAACACATCCATAAGCACCATTTTTCTGATATATGAGTGTGATTTAATAGGCAGTGCAAAACACTAGATGCTGTATGTGCAGACCTAATACAGTGGGGGAGACACATTTTAAATATTGTTATTAATTATATCCAAAGCATCTGAGTAAGAAAACAAAATTAAGATTGAGATTTAATGAAATAGTGAGAGATGCGTTACCTAGCTAGATATTTGAATAAAAAAATGCAAATAAGCGGGAGATTTGAGCAGTGGCTTATGAAAGTCTATTCTTCCTTTTTTCCGTGTGGCTACTTTTGATTTGCCTGCCTGCTTTTTTTCAGGGTTAGCCTAATTATTTTTATTCCCATGTGTAGGATATTGTAAATGCACACAGGGGCTGTAGCACAGACCACGTGTGCATGTTTGCTTGTGCATAGAAATATACATGAATTCACTCGTATACATATGTATGAACTCTTTATTTTTGTGTTTATGTGGATACATATACACATGTGCTCAGTATATCCAATATTTTAAGCCACTCAAGATTTAAGACCACATATTTTCCAGAATGATTCCTTCAGCTATCATTCGCAGCAGTAAGCCTTCTTCTCCCTGCTCTCTCCTGATAAAGCTGCCCTGCCATCACTGACCTGAAATCTCAGCAAGCTGATGGGTAGATCTTCTTTCTGATATGCATTTTGATGAGCCTTCAGTACAAATCCAATCTGGGTTGCAAGCTATCTAATGCATGGCGGGCCTTCTGTTCCTTATTTAATATAACTATATTTTCCTCATTCCATATACTGAATTCTGTTTAAGGGTCTCTGTTCAGCCTAAATTTGAAAACAAAATATACTTCAGCTGATATGAGGAATCTGTACACAAGAGCAAACGAAAAGAAAGAGCAGCACACGCTTTCAGCCATAATTTAGTACACAGATGGTAACGATAGGAGGTGTTGGTTGCAAGAAATGAGTTGTTCAGGAAGATTCGCTCAGCTGAATTTTGATTTTCTTTCCAGCAGACCTCCTCACATGGTATTGTTTATGCAAATATACCCTCTTTTCAAAAAGCGTCTGGCTTCAGAAAAGCCCTGGCAGTAGAGCACAAAAGCTAAGTTGTACAGAAGCTACCAGACCTGAAAAGACAGGCTGAATGGAGCAATGGATGCAATATGCAGTCGGCCAGACAAACAGAAGAACCATTCTTTTCTGGGTACCAGTGGTGTGTGGAGAAGGCAGCCTACCCCAGAGGGAGGAAGAAAAGGCCCTGAGATGGGGGTAACTGCCCTGATCCTATAGAAAAAAAATAAAAGGCTAAAGGGACCAGAGCCAAGCATTATAGATGCAACTATGGTTAAGACTTAAAACTGCTTTAACGCACTTTTAGGACCTTTTGTGCTGCTGGTAACTTTGCCAAGAGAAATTAATTGGAAATTTAAGTTCCTTGTATGTAGGATTGATGGCAACGAGAAAAGTAGAACAGTTCTTACAGTAACTTTCTAACCTCTAATAAAGAGGTTTTCTTTTTGCTGTTAGCTTTAGCAAGTACGGACACTGGTAAATATTTTTTCAACAGACAAAATTTAGCTGAGATGAATTCTCTGTACAGAAATGCAGTTACATGCAGTCACATATGAACAGAAAGAGCAAGTGAGCACTAGTACTAGGATGCTCCATTGCATAATATGCGCATGATAGGAAATACCAGTTTCTTAATCCTATATATATATATATGTATATACATTCAATTTTCATCCACTAAGTGTTTTATTTCTACCAGTAATCTAAAAGCTTGGTATAACCCAACAATTATGCAATGAAAAACCGTTTATTTATGTATAGCACTATATTATAGCTTCGCATTACCTCATTATTTGTTAAAAGCACTATTGTTGGTGTACAATATCTTTGTATATTTCCCTAAATATTTGAAATAATACTTCAAAACACACATCCTCCCCCAAGTTTTTAAGTAAAAAGGTGTTAGCTTTCTAATATATTCACATTTTGCATATATTTTTTCAAGTGCTGCATTTAAGTACAGCAGGTGTGTTTAGTACACAAAACACATACAACCTCAGAAACTTCCAGTGTCATGTTTTATGATAACTGCAAATTCAAAACTGCAGATGCATTTAATCTATTTTGTTTGGTATTTTCAAAGCGTTTCATATGTTATGAAGAAACCATCAGCTCTGTTAAGTGAAATTTTTTGTCAGGTCATTCCTATGTTGAATATATGAATAATGTATTTTTAATTTCAGTATTTCTGGATGCTTGTCTTTTAAATGAAAGAACAAGTCTAGAATAGTTGTTTTAAAGGCCACTCAGAGATAGCATGAACAGCAGAGAGAAAGCATCTTGAATTGCAGTTCTGCAAAATCTGGTCATTAATTCAATCTTATATCTTATTCTTTTTATGCCAGAAAATCTGAAAACTGAGTGCAAGAGAGAATGGCATCATCTGCATTTCAGTGGCCTGCCTTCAATATAAAAGCTATCTTCTTATCTCTCTTTTTTGTCCCCCTACAAGAACTGTAGCAGAGACAAGGCTTTTTTTTGGAGGGTTTGGTGTTAGAGTAAAGGGGTTATTTGCCATCTGCCATCAGCTTGTAGTTTGCATATCAATAAAAAAAATTAATAAACTAATTTCCAGCATATATGATACAGTTAATGTAGAAGGTCCATTGTTAGGGGAGAAATAGTATATTCTTATCAGTGGCTTTAAACAGCTATTCATCATTTCTAAAGGGCAATTATTTGGAATCTATTAAACTAGAATTCATAATACCCCTGCATACTGAATTTTAAATAGAAATCTGTATTTAGAGGAAGGAATACATTAGTATAAGTCATTAGAGCATTGAAAATCCATGACTTGTTCATTTTTCACTTACTTTTTTTTTCCTGAGAATATGAAGCACTGAGGATGTGAGCATTTAAAGAAAAACTTCCCAAAGTTGGTCCTTTCTATGTTCACTTTGTTTCAGATGTTGCAAATAACTGCCGAGAAAGCAACCTATCCAGGAAAAATGTTTCAATTAGCAAACCAAAGGTAAATAGCTAGGTAGATAGATAGACAGACAGATAGATAGATGGGTGCATCTGTATCTAGGTGTTGGACAGCCTAGGATAAAGGACTTGGTTCCAAAATGTTTGCTTAGAATAGGATGAAAACTCATCAAAGGGCAGGGGACAGATATTTCTTGTAAACTGTTTTCTAGTGGGTGTTTTAGTGTGCTGGTTATTCAAAGTTGTTTTTACAAGCCTGGTTATCAATGAATAAAAATAATTGATTTAAAAAAAAAGTAATAGAAAATGATAACAGGACTGGAGAATAGAAACTGTTTATCATCTCAGTGAATGCAAATGAATCTTCTACTGGGAGGCTCACAGACAAGTAAAGCAAGACAAAAATCCAAGTCCCAGTAGAGATAAATAGATAAGCTAAAAATCACCATCTCATACTGCACACAATTTCACAGTAAATCTGGTTTAAGAGATAAAAAAGCACAGCATATGGGTAACTTACATCTGCTTGGGAACTGTGTGAGCACCATTTACTCCAGCAAACACACTGTTAAAACATCACTTCTCATGGGGAGCTGTTCAACACACATGTGCACACCTTATGTATATGCACACACATTCGTGAGTGTGCATGCACATACACTTTTGTACCAAAAAATTTCCTATCAAGAGGTTCAGCCTACTGAATTTGATATATAGGAAACAATTAACCAATAACATGAGCATATGAATGTCATATCTGCTGCTCTTTAGGATCCTGCGACTCACTAATATATAGCCATGATAAAATGACTGTATGGAAGTGAAGGTCATACTTTAGCCTGGTTCTTTCTTATCTTTGCAAGGGTGATGTTGATATTCTGTTTCTGCAGAAACAGAAAGAAATTGCACACAAATGGGGAGGTATTAAGTAAGCTTTCTGGGCTCCCTGTTGCTGCGCTGTGGGTGGGTAGAGAAGACAGACATTGCATATTTCATGCCATGGGTGGGCAACATCCTCAGCAGACCTCCCACAGGGAGAGCATGGCTTCCCCATGGGACCAAGCAACTGCCAGCCATTGGGAGCATTTTAGCGCAGAGGATTGAATGGGCTGAAACTGAGGAAAAAATTTTATGTTCCCTGAAAAAACTAAGCAGTTAATTTATTACAAGCTTTTTTTATTGCCTTGTTAATATAGCTCTTCATTACAGCTTTAGAGAAGGAGACTTACTTGTCACTTTACCCTCTGTGGTTTTGGGTTGGGGAGAGTATGCTAGATGCTCTTAAGCAAGAATGCATTTTTGTCACAAGGAACTTTCCCGAACTGATTTTCTGTGCTGTGGTCTACGTTTCTTTTCACTGTAGGAAGCAAAAGGCCACTGATGTATCATTTGAAGGTGCAGTACTGTGTTAGCTGTCTTGCAAGAACATTCATAAACTAGACTTCAGATAAACTAGATTTCACTAGGTTGGACTTCCCACAGCTGCATTTGTGCTAAGTCTGGCCACTTGTTACCCTGTTTGTAATGCTATTACGGATGCGTGACACATGATCACAGGATGCCTTGATCTAAGATGAAACTTGTATACATGAGAAACTTGCACGAACTTGGCATAAATGGGTCCTAGAAGTATTTTACGAGACATGTGAACTAGCTGCCACAGTTTGATAACATTTAAGCTTTTTCAGTTTGATCATCGTAATGGGCAGATATGTGTTAATATTCAAGGCAAACTCAAAATAATCTGACTACACTTAAATTGCAGTGAAATTTATTATGTAACATATGCCCCACACTTAAGAGAAAATACACAGACACAGTGGGCCTGTGATTCCTTTCTCCTTGTGCTTTGCCACATCAGGACAGACACAGTTCAGGTGATGCGTGATAACAGGGAAACTCAAGAAGATTGTTTAGACATATGTGTTTAACTTAAACTTGATGCAAAATCTCTACTTAGTTTTCAGCATGTCTTCTTTGGGTGTCTCCTAACTTGCTGAAAGGAAGTAAATTTTAAATAACATCAAGTTAATCCAAACCACATTGTCTGGCATAGCAGCACTTGCAGCAGCTTAAAAAAATGGAGCATTAATTAAACAGACAGAAAGAGAAAGAAGGTTTAGAGAGGTCTTTGGTCTAAATGACTTACCTAGAGGCCAAACAACAAGATATTGGATAAGATAATTAAATTGTTGTGGGTGAAAAGCTACTGAGAGCAATGCGCTCTCCTGCAAAGCAGCAGAGTACATGTTCAACCTGAGAGCACAAGAAAGATTTTTGTCTTAAAAGGAACTATTCATGTGGCTTAAAGTAAGGTATGTGAGTAAGAAGTGCTTGCAGAATTTGGTCCAGAGTGCTCATCCCTTTACTAAATCAAACCTAGTGAGTGGCTTGATGTCAGGTCAGTATCATTAGAAGCTCTCAATCCCAATTAGGAAACTTATATAGAAAACAGTTCAGATTGCAAAAGAGTTTATGCTCATGTTTTAAATGCAAGCTTGAAACACATCCAGAAAGCCATGTTCTCCATTAATTGTCATCTTGTTAAGTTTAATACATTAAAGGCTTCTTCTCTGTCTTGTGCAGTGTTCAGCACATCAGAGACAATATCACCACAGAACCATCTACCCTGTCAGCATTACAACTTGTGCAATTAATTGTTACTGAATCTAAATTTAGGTATCAGGGGAGGATATGCTGAGCAAGTGAAAACACAGAAGTAAAATGACATGCCGTGGCTTTGTGGGTATGCAGCTACAAGCCATCACAACAGACACAAGTAAGCTGGTGAATAGACAGAGGTCCTGCACTTGATCATGATTTGCCTGAAAATCAAGGATATATATGATCTAAACCAATGAATAATCAAATAGGCAAGTGAATTTGAACGCCAGAATAAATTCAAGAAATCTCTCTGTAGCAAAAAGATGCTTCAGGAGATAAAGGTCATGTCCAATTGTACGTAAGTGCTAAAGAATGAAAGGAATGGCTTTCTAGTAGTAGAAGATAATAAAATATTCTTATGCCTTCCTATGCACTTTTATTCCAGCTCCAGCTAAATTTATGTGTGTACATACATATATATACTCTAAAGAAATAAGTCATCTTAGTTATGACACAGTTGAGAGATATTGCTTTTCTCTGCACTTTACCTTATTTCACACATGAATCTCTGCCTGCAGATCACACAACACAGAGGATGAGTGAGGGACAGAGGTTGTTCCCTACCAAAAATGTCTGCACTGTGCAAAAAAGGTACTCACTTCCTCCCCTTCCTTCTTTTGGGGTCTTATTTCTAGAGGGTTCATCAAAAGGATTATATGTGTGGAAGAGATGTAAAACTCTTCTTAAATTCAGGGAGATGGCATGTATCACAAAGCAACCCCCTGCTTCCATCCTTCTCCAAACCCAAGAAGTGAGGATAAAGCAGCCTGACAGGATGCATTCTTACTGTATTATCTCTCAAACCCTTATAAAAAGAAGCAGCTGTGTCATAGTTAATACATGATGTAGTTGAAGATATTATTTGTTTGTTAAATTGGAGTATAAACTGCTGTTAAAACATTTTTATTCCTGGGTCTTTACTGTTGTATATTCATAATCAACTCTTTTGGATAGAGTATAGGAAAAGAAGTATAAATCTTCCTGAAATTTACAGTGAAGAGTATAATGCAGTAAGATTTTTCCCTGCTTATGGAATTCTAATAATCAATATTGTATTATGCTCTTACTGGAGTGACTAGCACTAACTAGTAAAGATATTTGGCAAAATAAAATTACTCAGGTAATTTTCTTCTAAACTTTTGGGGTTCTTATGGAAATTCTTCAGGGGGATTGTAGAAAACATTACTCTCTATAGGGTTTTTTTTGTTGAAAATTGAATATATTTCTCAGGGAAGAAAGCCAACCAACAACCAAAAGAATTAAAAGCTTTTACTAACAAGAATGACTCAGACAGGTGTATTTACATATGGATATTGGATATTGATATTATCACATTGGAAGGAACATGCATATCCTTTTTCAGTTACCACTACTGGCTTAGGTAGTGAAATTGTGCTCATATTCCTTTTGTGGAAGGCAGTGCACAGGTCAATCTGTAATTGACACCAGTGTGAATCTTTCTTTGCCAGTGTCTTAACGAAGAGATAAGTCAGGCTGATAACATGTCATAAAAAATACCTTCTTTCCTGTCTGACTTTGGAGACAGGAAACTCTGTTATGTTTTCCAGATGACAAATGTTTGCATGTTTGCATGTTTGTGTTATGCTAAACCCAAATCATCTTAGCAAATTGATCATCTGCATCATAGCTCCAATCTTTGACATTGTTCTTAACGAGAATCAACACTTTGTTTCCATAGCTTAAGCCATGTTAGGTTGCATGTGTTGTAGGTAAACTGGAAAAAAGTAGAGGTCCTGGGACCTACCTTTTTCCCTAGGAAATCTCAGATAGAAATCTTAGAGCACTACCTAAAACTGATGGAGGAAAATTCGTAGCAATTGTGTGGCCAGTTCTTTCAAATTCATTTTAATAGCATCACTACAAAGGAACTTTTTCCTTTGTTGCAGGCCAGGCTGGATAGTTTGTGAACTCACTGAGGTAAGAATAAAGCAAATCTATCCTTCAAGAAACTGAAGTAAAGGTTGTGGTTGGGTAAATGTTTTTCTAAATACACGCAGAAAGATATATAATCCAAATTTCAATTTAGCTGAACGTATCATGCTAGTGTCAATAGATAAACACTGTCTTGTTCTATTTTATTATTATGGACTGCTTAATTTTGAAGAGATTTTGTATTTTTATGTGCTTTCTCAAAAGAAGGTGAATAGAGTTTTCAAGTAGTAGTTACACTCATTAAAAAAAGAAAAGGAGAAGGAAAAAGGGATTCCTTACACTACATGTGATAAGACAACCTAGCACCTACAAGGAATCATGGGTAGGAGACACTTGAAAGTTTCATGAAGAGCTCTTTGGAAAAAAATACCCAAAACAACAAAGGAGAACAAATAGAAATCCCCCATTATTAACTAATATAATTATATGAATTTCAACATGCAGAAAGCACTAGAGATAGTCATGGTTTATTGTTACAGTGAATTAATAACATTGTCATAATGGATAACTTCACATATTCTGGCTGTGTGAAGACCATTAGGGTTTCACAATAACAGAGCAGCTTTAAGATAAAAATAGAAAAAAAATAATTAAAACAAAACAAAACAACAACAACAACAAAACCCACAAACAAACAAACAAACAAAACCAACAAAAAAACAAACCAAACCAAAACCAAACCAAACAAACATAAAAACAAAGCAGAAAAGCCAAACCCACCACCATCAACTTAAATTATTTCTTGAGTGGTGAGCAGTGTAACTCCAGTCTACTGTGGCAGATGAAAGAGCACTCAGAATGCATTTTCTGTTTGTAGGAGATACATGCTTTGCATGCACATCGAAGTGGATTTTAATCTTGCTGATTGAATTTAGGGTGGATACTAAAAACCAAACTCATCACTTTCTCTGCGCTTGATATTTTCAGCAGAAGGAGTGCTAGATAGTGCAACGTCTCCCCCACCTTGAATAAAATAAAAATTTATGGCACCACTCCATTGTCTTTAGCTTCTCATGAGTGCCTACAGAACTTACCACAATTTGGTTTGACTTTCCTCATCATCTCCAAAACAGGTCTTCCCAATCTGTGTCTACAATAATGCATACCATCTCTCAAAGATGCAGATATTCTTTCAAATGTCAAAAATATTGTTTCTCAAGGAATAACTAGAATTCCTCTTCAGAACCTAGAAATTAGTGATATAAGTTTAGTTAATTTGAGTTTAGTCAACCAAGAGACTCGTAATGTGCCAGACTTGTAGCGTTTATGGATTCTTCTGGGAGAAAAAGACGATTTTTTACTTTCTTTTAGGAGAAAAAAAAAAGAAAAAGAATGAAAATGAGCATTTTCTAGTGAATTATCTATTGACATTAAACTTTAATTACTACTTTAAGAAGATGGAAAGGACTTAAACTAATGTACTTATTCCATAGAAGTAATACTTGGTATAGTTATTATGTTAAACACTTTCAAGCATACTAAACTTATTCAGCACTACCGCAATGAATTCAGCATTAGATTGCTGTACACACTGAAGACATCCTAAAAGTATTATATTTTTTGTCTATTGACGTGTCTTTTGCATACATATAATTAAAATACTGAAAGCAACAGAAATGCATTCAACACACTGACCTAGCAGCAAGAAATTCAGGACCTGTACAGCTTTAGGTGTCATGTAAACAGGATTTAAAGTTGGAATTCAGATACAAACCCCACATATTAAAAAACTAAAAAGGCAGGTCTAGGAATAATACTATTATATCATTATATCATTAGGTCATGGTTTTGCCATAGAGGCTGTGGCATCTCCATCCTTGGAGAATTTCAGAGCTCAGTTGAGCAAAGCCCTGAGCAACCTACTCTAACTTTGAAGACAGCCCTGCTTGGAGCAGGGGGATGGACTAGCTGATATTGAGAGTTCCCTTCCAGCTTCATTTACCCTATTATTCACTCAGCAGTTAACCCAATACAATATTAAGAAACAATTGTAAATTCTGAATCTAAACCTGCAATAGAAAAGAACTGAAAAAAATCAAATTCTGTATGTTTTAAAATAAAATACCCCTTTAAAATTTTTTGTAATTGTAGAACTATTTTGATGAATTGAAGTGGATAAGGACTAATATCAGTTTGCACATTTCTAAAAGAGGACTCACTGTTCTCACTGACAGAAAATATTTCATACAAAATTTTTTAAACCATATTCTCCAGTCTTCTACTTTTTCTATAGCAGACCTCAAAGTTGTTTTTTTCTGTACAGTTTTAGTAGTTTTCTTTCCTGAACCTTAGGCCTCAAGGTCACACCAACTTTTAATAACACTGAATTTAATCCAATATTACACGGACCACTTTACAACATACATTTTTTTTATTTTTACAAGTAAATGAAATGTGTCCCTGTTCCTGTGAAACATATGAATTATTCATTTCTCATTGTTTTGTTTTTTTGCAGAAAACTTTATGAAAAAAATTACTTCTTATGAATATCTCGAACATATTGCATTAAAAACCACTATTGGTTTAGGTAATGGAATATGCAGCACTGAATTAAGACTATTCCCCATAGAAATCATTTGCTTTCATTGCACTAAAGAAGAAACAAAAACATTAAGCCCTTTTACTGCCAAGGGTGCTTGCAATCTCCAAAGACATTTTTTTATTAATAGTTTTCAAATTCTGACTAAGAGTGCCACTTCCCTTTGGTGTTCTTTAGTAAATTGCACATTATTTTTCTTTTCATAAGATTCAGAGTATTTTAAGCATCGATGTTTAAGCATCTTATATTTATATGAAATTATATGGGTATTAAAGATTGCAAAAAATGTAAACAATTTGAGAAAACAAATCCCGTATAATCATGAATCATGGGGGAAAGTATGGTGGATTTTATAATTCTGGATTTATCTTTTGTGTCCTGTGCACAAGCATATGAGACACCCTGGATGCAGCCACAAATGAAATATTTGTATTATAGCTGACTTGTGCAAAATTAATGAAAACAACAAGCTGTATGTACCTTTCCATTGATTTACTTGTTTTTGTGCTTTAAGATTTTTCACTGGAGGCTTATCAGTCAGTCCATAAGCCCTGCTAATACTGAGAAGCACTCAAGTGTACTTTACTAAACTGTGGTACAACATTCATAATACTGCATATTATTAAATTAATAATATTATTTTTTTAATAATAATAATAATGCTCCGAAAAACCTGCATTGTATTTTGGTAGCAAACAATTTGTTCTGTAGTCTGCTTTTTAATTGAAATATTCCTCAAGTACAAAGAGGTACCAAGTTAACCTAATGAGGTCAATGAGGCCAAGTTAACCTAAAACAAATAAAAGGATGTAAACGACTGCAGTCTTTCTTTTTGCTTGTCAGTGAGTATATAGGCACATAGTGCTTCTCCTTAACTGGTTGGCTGAGAAGGCAACCAAACATCTATGTGGTCTTTGAGGTATGATGGTGCTTAATGTGAAGGCAAGACCATACCAAGAAAAAATCTCACATTGTCTGGGGAATTTGAAAGCAAAAATATGCTGTTACAGGCTACTCATACACTTACAGGATACTCATACCACCTACTATGAAATCCATTAATGTTACACTTAATTATTCCATCTTATGGCATGCCTGTAAATATTTTAGTAGCTAGTTTTGTGAAGATTGGAAGAAGCATTTGGACAATGCTCTTAGGCACATGATGTGATTCTGTCCTGTGCAGGGCCAGAAGTTTGACTTTGATGACCCTTGTGGGTCCCTTCCAACTCAGAATATTCTGTGATTCTATGAAGTGGCCAATTTAGGCAACATTTTCATTACTTTCTGTCAATATAACTCCATGCACAGCTATTACGATAACTAATCCCCAACATACTTGAAAAATGTGCATCTATACCTTGGGAGTGGAGGCATAATGGATAGTTGTGCTCAGCTCTGCCTGTTATGCTTTTATACCCCAAGGGCTCTTAGGGCCCTTTCAAGTTCTGCTGCACTCACAGAGTCCCAAACTTGGTGTGATTCCTCTTGTTGATGCTTCAGATTCCTAAGGCATCTCTAGAACATCTGGGTGCATCTATATGGTATGTAAGACTGGCTGGCTTCAGAATGTCTCTTACCCTTTAAACCTTCAGTGATCACCCTAATAAGGGCTGCATAGCAATCACAGCATTCCTGTAATGTCTACAATGTGCTGACCTCAAGACCCACCACATAACAAAATATTGAATTCATGTTACTCTGACACCTCTAAACCAAGATGTTACCAGTAAGGTTGTGAAAGAAAGCTTAAAAAAACCAACCAACAACAGAAAGAATAAAAAGCTTTTGCTAACAAGAATGACCCAGACAGGTGTATTTACATATGGATATTGATATTATCACATTGGAAGGAACATGCATATCCTTTTTTAGTTACCACTACTGGCTTAGGTAGTGAAATTGTGCTCATATTCCTTTTTTGGAAGACAGTGCACAGGTCAATCTGTAATTGACACCAGTGTGAATCTTTGCCAGTGTCTTCACAGAGATGTCAGGCTGATAACGTGTCATAAAAAATACCTTCTTTCCTGTCTGACTTTGGAGGACCATGTCATCTTCCAGACCATGCCACCTTGAGTGCCACTTGACAGTGGGCCAGAAATCTTCTGATGTGGCTGCAAAGCCCATTTTTGCTAGTTCATGATAGTCTTGACTTTGTCTAATGGTAAAGCAGCTGAAGGATGGCTACTAGAGAACTGCTGATTTACAGATGTAGTTTTATGCTATTTCTTAAGAAGCAAGTACTACCTCAAAGAGGCACACCACCTTTGTTACATTGTACAGCTAATGGACATAGTAATTTCTGCACTGGAAAGTTAATTTCTATGAGAGGTGGGACACAGCTGCTTTACCATGGCTGTATACCGTTTGTGATGGCCCTGTACCCATTGCAGCTGTCAGAATGCCCAACTGCATTGGATCTGTTCTTGAGACAAGTATTACTGAAGGGAACTCTTCCTTTAGTGCAGTCATGGAGGATATCATTCCATCTTTGCCTTTCGTTGTGGGGTCCTGGTACACAACCTGTGCAATTTGCTCTAGGTGAAGCTGCTTTAGCAGTGGTTTAAACTAGATGATCTCCAGAGGTCCAATCATTTAGTGATCATGTGATTCTGTGATACATGCTGTCTACCAGTCCCTCAAAGTAAACTTCAGCAGCATGATAATAGCCATCTCCCCTGCCATCATTGTGTCCCATTTGCATGTGGCCTGCTAAGTATTAATTCAAGTTGTTCTTCAACTGTATGATCAGCTCCTGGTGAGCTTAGGCAGTTCAAAGTTCAAGATGCTTTCAAGATTGCTTTCATAATAGATAATGTCCACTAACGACCTGTGACACCACAAGCCTGGGAGGAGGATGACAAAATATCCATTGTGAATGCACCTAAGAAAGCAGTTACTCTGGAAGCCTGTCCTGCAGATCAGCTCTGAAATAATGTGTGCTATTAGCTAGCATGTTTACACATACGTATGCATCTGTAAATACAGATTCCTCTATTCATAATAAGTGACTGTGATTCCATTTGCCTTTGCCTTACCTTAGATAAAAATAATAAATCATCCTTTCTCCAGGGCTTGATTGAATCTCACTGTCAGATTTACCTGCATAAACCACCAAACATCTTACATTCTCTTAAAATCCCTAACTGATGGCTGGATTTTTTTTTTTTAATTTTTAATATAGCAACCAACTGACTGAGTACATATGAGAGAGGGAAGTAGAAGCTAATGTGGATCTGCCATTTCACTGTTTGGCTGTCATAGTGCTTAGACATGAGAACTGAGACCCCGGAGGTTCCTTGTGCCTGCTGCAGCAAACACTAAAGGATGAGGAAGAAAGAAAGGAAGCAAAGATGGAATAATAAATTAGACTAGGGGAAGAAACAAAAAGAAAGAGAAATAAAAGAGAGGGAGAGAGGGGACGGAGAAAAGACGGCAAAGGACAATGTGAGGTCAAGTTGTTATACAAAACAAAACACAGACTTATGGTGTAAAGCCTGTGAACAAAGGGTCTGAATTAAATTTTCCAGACCTATTTAATTTTTCATTGTTTTAAATACTGGAAATTTGAAATCCCAGTGCTTGGTGTTTAACCTTACTTTTCCTTTAATGCAATCTTTGCAGTAAGTGTACCATATAAACTCAGTGTTAGCCATTAAAAGTCTTGTCGCGATCCTGAACTGAACTTTTCTGATCCTCTGGTTCAGATAGTTCAAGATGTTGGTCTATATGACTGTTGCTTAATTAATTATAAAAGGAGAAGGAGCACGTTGATTAATAATCTCTGGAGAGCTGAAATGCAGACTAAGCCTTCAGTGGCTTGCTCCATCTTTTGGCTAAGAGAATGTAGGTTTTTAATCAAAAACAATGAATTATAAAAGCATGTATGTTCTTTTCACTTCCTACGGATAGCAGAAAACAATTTATCACATTGCACAAATAATATTATCTCAGAAGGTATAATAATAATACATGTAAGGGAACTAAACTTTTATCATTAAAAAATCTATTTTTTTCCTCTGAAAATAAATCTTTTCAGCATTTATCTTTAAGCAGTTGTCTATTGTACAGTCACAACGTTCAATTTCATTGAAATTACCTCTTAAATTGAATCATAAATGTGGGAGAAATCTGTAACATAATAGGCAAGTTAGGTGTTATTCTGAATGATCTGGATATTCAGTTCCCATCTTTGCTGACTGTTTTTCTTGCTAAAAAGGAAACAGAGCTCCCATATAAATGCACTCCGCTTACAAAAGGTTCTGAGCACCAGGTGTTCCCATGGTCACCTAAATACTTTCTGTTCAGGACAACTCTGGAAATTTAATCTATGTTTTGTGACCCCAACATCATCAAGAAATACCACAATTGCCTCTGGTTTTTGAGTCTTAGGTAGTCAAATCAAGGAACACTCATGAACACATTACAGAGTAATTTACAGATCCTCACAATTTTCCTCAATATTGTGCAAATCTCTCCAGTATTAGAGCCATCTTCAAACCCAAAGTTTTCCTTTGTAATTTCCAAAGTAAATTCAGTGAGCACAGAGACCTATGCTTGGAGACACATAACATTACTCCTCCTTTGGGAGCTTCTGCTATTTGATTAGAAAGTTCTGGCGGATGGATTTTAGCCACTGTATCATATGTGCTCACTCTCTTATGTTTCCTGCATACCTCTTCGTGCCCACTGCTGGAGACAGGGTACTGAACTACATGACTCTCTGATTGAACCCACTATGGCTATTGACATTTTTCTAAGTATCCATAGATAATGATTAATTACAACCATTAATCAGAATTCAATTATTAACATGATAACTAAATAAAATGCCATATCTAAAAATTCTTTATTGTTTTCACATTATGCCTTAAAAAGTTAACTACAAAACTCTGCCTTATCTGTAGCATGTCCCTTGTTGCTAACATAATTGCCCACTGTTCAGGTAGCCTTCTATATTTGCCACTATGCTTGCAAGTGGTACTCCCATCCTCAAAGTGGTACATAAAGGAAAATCTGGGTGCACAGCTCTGTTTTCTCCATGTGCCATCCTTATAAATCCCTTTTATCAGCTAAGCTAAGACTAAACATGCAAAAGATATTGTAAAAGGTGCAAAATATATTTGTAAATAAATTAATTTTATTTTGGGTATAGGTGCAGCTGAGGTCTGCAATAGGTTCATCTCCCTGGAATTAAAGATACAGCAAGGAGTGAATAATTCACACCAAGCTAAATTTTTCAGCCTGAATGGTGCCATTGAAGAGGTGGGGCAGAGGACAAACTGCAGTTGGAAAAATATTTTTCCTGTTTCTTGAATGTTGAATTTCAGTCTAGTCTCTTAAACTTAATTTCTACACACATACATGCAGAAATCTAAACCCCAGAAATAAAAAATTATGCCAATGTACACACATCAAAACTTAGTGGACCTAGAGAACTACTCTATGCCAAGACAACATAGAAAGACAGGGAAAGCATGCCTATCAAAAAATGATAACTTTCATTTAGATTAGGAAGCTGCTATGAAGAAATACTGTATCATTTGAAATGTACACCAAGTTGACTCTTCTACTGTTTTACCAAAGAAGGCTGTTTTGACTAAGGCTTCAGTCTGGTTGGACAAACCAACTTGGAAGAAAATGGTTGTGACATGACACCTCCTCACTGCCAGCTCATTCTCCTGATTTTTGTCCCACTGCTCTCTTACAGCAGGATGCATCGGTGTTGGAGTCTAATCTTTGACAATGTCTCAGTTGCAGGCATCTATCCTTTGACAAGTGGGTTTTAGAAAACCATTGTTTTAGGTAATGTTTCCAGTAATCCTGGACATTAACTCCCAAGCTTGTCTGACTTTTCTGTGCTTGATGAAGGCATAATTTCAACCTCTATTTCTTTGTTAGGTATAAAATGGTACCTATCTGAAGCGTAGGATGAGATGGGGGAAGAGAGAGGCCAGTAGGATGCCCACTGCCTCTCACATGTTACAAAGTATAGATCATCACAAGAACAATTAAGAAGGCTTAAATATGCTCCAGAGCATATCTTAACCTCCATTTTAAATTCAGCCTTCTCCACTGCCTGGGGAATGGCTGACGGAAAGCCAGGAGGTGGAAGTTATGTGAAAGTCAAGAAGTTTTTTTCCTCCCTGTTATAGAAGTCAGAAGCTGTGTGCAGTTGTTATTGTTCCTTTGTGCTGAGTTTCACCTCCTGTTTTCTCACACCCCAGGGATTGCCTTAACAGCCTTTTGTGAAAAAGAGTCTTTAGAGCAAGCATCTACCCTCCAGCCAAATGCTGTAAAGGAAATTCACCCTCCTGAGGTGCTGCTCCCACATCCTCTGACTAGTGGATTTGCTGGTATAGTTAGCCAGGTGAAGTGGGTGAAGGACCAACATTGGGAAAACTGTTTGGGTTTTTTGTGCGGTACCAGATCTGGGATGACAGATCTCTGTCTGGGATGAATGTCATTACCCTACATATTTTTAGAACACTCCCTTGCCTTTCTTTAAAGTGGAGCGCATCCAATTTTGGATCAGATTGGCATGAGGGAAAAAAAGACACACTTTTTATTATAAATAAAAATATAGCTCCTTTATATTTTCTTCAAGTTTAGTGTAGGCCCAGAATTCTGCTTACCCTTAACCCTTGCATCCACAGTGGAGAATAGAAACTGGTTTCTCCAAGTAGGAACTTGTTTTCTCTAAGGAAAAGAGGTGAAGCTAGAGCTTAATGCCACTGTTTAGCAAGGCAAACAGTACCAAGAATTCAGATGTGCTTCCCAGACTGGAAAACAGCAGCTGACATTTTAGTATTAAAGCAGTACCTCAAAATTAAAGTGTTGCTCTTATATAGCTGCTCTGCACAAAATCTGGCTTAATGTTGACGTGTTTTGCGGCTGAGCAAGATCTCATATATGGAGATGGAATTCCTTCTGCTCAGAGCTCATTGTAGACTTGAGGCTTATGTTATTTCATTTGTAGACATATTGGCTCCAGGCCTGCTCACCAGCATGGTAAAATGCCCAAAGTTTTCAGCAGGAGCAGAATTAGACCAATTGTAAGAGCTAGACAGTTAAAAGCAAAATAACCCACCCTCTTCCCCCCTCCCCCAAAAAACGTTGTAGCACATAGCAGGCAAAGTGTCAATAAAAACCACTAAACAATGATTAGTTTTCCACATAAACATTTCATCGCATCCTTTCTCAACACCAATCATTGTGACAGTCCATGACAATATAAACGATGACATGTCTGAGGTACTCTAATCCATCCAGCCTGTGTTGCTGTACTTGTTTAGAAAAAAAAAAACCCTCCATAAAACCTCTAACCAAAACAAAACTCCACTATCCCACATATGTTACCAATGCTTTCTAAAAACAGCCACTCAGCAAGCTAAGATCCATACCATGACTTCAAATTAAACGATATGTTCATTTATAAAATGAAAAACTTCTGGGACGAATGAGTCTTGGAGATGAAAATATTGATTTCCAGCATGATTTTCTATGGGGGAAACCTCGGAATGATCTGTATGCCCATTACACAAGTTGCTGGACACTTATGATAGTGTACCGCGAATGCTGGCTTCTTCATAAAGGTCCTCTGTTTTGCAAAGAAGGGCTCAGTATGTGGACTGATGGCTTGACTTTTTCTGTTTTGACATTAGTTGAAAATAAGCTACGACATAATCAGTCTCAGAAACTTTGTGGGCATTGTGCGGAAAATCTCTGGCATACCTATCTGCAGTTCACAGCTTTCACCAAGGTCCAGACTAACCCTGCCCGTGAGAGGAGATTGTGGAAAGTAACCGAACAAAATCTCACTCAGCTCAAAGACAAAACTTTAATTATATTTAGTTCTTTAATAAATAGGAATAATGAAACCAATGTGTAATTACAAGGAGAGTAAATCAACAAACAAATTTTTAAATGGTATACTACCTTGGTCTCCACAGCTCTCCACTAAATCATGCATACTTCAGGGTCCATAATGAGGGAGGAACATTTCTACTTCTGCCACTTTGACTTCCATGAAATTTAAACTGGGGCCAGACCCATGAAGCAAATTGTCCTGGTTGGGGGGAGAAGATGTTAAGAGAAGGTAGGTCAGACAATGTGAATGGTGGGAGTACGCAGTGCATGGATGCCCTGAGGAGGTTGACTCCTTTTCATTACTCTTCTTCCGAGCACTCTTCATATCTCCATGATAGGACGTATTCCCACCATGCCATCACTTCCCTCAACCCAACTCATAACACAGGGCAAGCTCTGAAAATATAAACAAAGTGTCAGAGAACAAAAGTAGAAGGATATTGAGGCCAAGTAGCCTGAGCAGATCTGGGCTGGACTTCATGGGGTGGTGCTACAGCAGCATCACAGACACTGAGATGGCACTGATACATGGGGTTGGCCTCACTTGGTATTGCATACCATTAGATTCATAATACAGCAGAGCTATGAAAATAACACACACCTAGAATGAAGGATAGAGCAAAAGCCCACTGCAGCATAAGCAGAAGAACAAACACTTTCACTTTCTAATCTACCTTGCATCTTACAAAGGTTTGAGGCACTTTGGGGCCATTTTAGCAGTGATAATAAGTTCCATTTTCATGACAACTCTTCATAGCACAATGTGATATACTTACAGAATATTATCTGTATTGTTCTAACAAAAGGGAATTGCATATTTCATTGCAATATGCTACAAAAGTGGGAAGGTGGTGCAAAATATCATTACCTGCATATTTTTGACTTCTAACAAGCTACTTATTAGGATGACAAATGCTGTGGGATGCAAATGTCCTTGTAGTACAACCTCTAAATGTTGGACTTTTTTCTTGCTTAACTGAAACCTTCGACTGCCTCTGAATTTCCTTTGCCTCAGGGCTGCTCTAATTTCTAACTGGCTGCTCATGACCTCAGAGACCTGTTCTTCTTGTTGAGTTTTGCTGGAGACAGCACATCCACACCCTGCATGTTAGACTGAGAGCTTGGTTGGCTTAAGAACTAAAACATGACAGACCTGTAATGTACACAGATTACTCAAACTTGATTTTAAAAAAAAAAAGGTAATAATGCTTCTATACAACAAAGATAAAACGCTGAGCATTGGTGAAAAGCACACACTTTGCTGCAACCCTCAGGCTGAAAAGATAGGCAGGGAGCATGAGAAGCACAGCTAGTGCTGAGATCCAGTCCTCCATGAGTTGTTTACATGCTGACCGAGGCTAAAGTGTGGTGGTAGGAAACAGGTTTGTTTTTTAAAATCTGAACGTGCTCTGGTGGCAAGCATGCCTGACCCTTCCACGGGGTGAAGTTTCCTCACTCTCCACCACGTGAGTCCAGGTTCACCCGGGGACCGCGGCTGACTCACCGTCTGGGAATCTAGAGTAGGCATGGCCTTTGTAAAAAAGCGATGCTAAAAACTTGCTGTGCAAGATAAACAAGGAAAACATGCTCCTTGGCACACAGGCAGGTCAGATGTTGACTATTGTGTTCTGCTGGAGTTAATCATCACTGGCCAGGCTCCCCTTTGTGGCGGGAGGTGAGCTGTGGCCGTTCACTCGGCACTAAGGAAGCAGGTGCAGCAACAGCTCATTGTTACAATAGTGTTTTGATAATTGGGAAACTTGATATATTTTTTTCTCCCTGCCTTGGCGAATCAGGGGCAAAGCTGGGCAGTGATGGTGCAGGTGGCACAGCTGGAGGAGGGGAGGGCAGTGCTAGTATGAGTGGCCACCTCACCTAGGGACATGAAGTTTTTTCTTGCACCTGTGTTTTTCCTTACTGCTTTGGAGGTTGACCTTGATCCCTGTTGGAGGAACAGGCCCTCTGCCCAGCCTGGTCACGTCTGCCAGCTTGGGGTCACCACCACAGTCATTAGCCCTTACTCTAATTACAAGTTCACCATCTGGGGCATATCCTGCAGGTTACCTTAAGGAGACAGTCAGACAGAGTGTCTCACAGGCTGCCTGGGCAGTAAGCTAGCCACAGGGCAGGCTCTCTGAGCCCCCTGCTTCCAGAGGTTGTGTACATCCCAGCATGCTGGCATTGGGCAACTTTACCTGGGGGACACATTTCTTACTTCATTTCTTCTCCTTCTCACCCTCCATTCCTCAGTCCTTTTACATAATGAAGTTAACTACAGTCTGCTTAATAGACCTCACCTTATTGACAGCTTTTTGCAGCACTGGTTGTGCGAGGGAACTTGTCAACAGGAAATCTTCCACCACTCTTGATCCCAGTTTGCAGGGGCTGAAGGTGAAGATAATTTGATAGCTTCTTTTTGGCTTACCTGAAACAGGCATATTTGCATTTCATCCTCATTTCTAAGGGGCAGATGGGTGTGTTCTGTTAATTCTTGCTACTTTGGCTAACCTAGCTGGCAGTGGGTTAGGGAAGTCACAGGAGACTGAACTTGTCACATAGGGATGAGTGGACAGGACCAAGATACATGTTAGGGACAGTGGTAACCAATTCTGATCCTCTTCTGTGGATGTAGGAAGGGTTTCATTTCCCAAAACTCCTCTTTCACACTGCTCTGGAATAGCAATGTTTTAAGGAGGAAAACAGAACACAAGAACAAGATGACTTTCTAGTCTTTTATGGATTTTTAGCTCTTATCTAAATAATTTGCTGCTAAGTCTTTTTGTCCTTGCTTCCTTGCCAAGATAATGCTCTGCGTGTGTGTGTGTGTGTACACACACACGTACATATTTATATTAAAGGGATTTCTGGAAAACTTAGCATGTGAAATTAGAGGGAAAAAGTATATATTAGCTTCAAAAGCTTTTGGGATCGGGATTGTAAAAGTATTTGATTTGGAGGGGTAAGTTCTTCAGGCAACTCTCCTCATAGCATAGCCTCCTCATAGCCTCAAGAAAAGGCAAAAAAAGGAAAACATTAGTGGACCCAAATCTTCTACATAAGTCTTTAATCTCTGGGACTGTACAAAAGTAGGGGATAGCCCACTGCCCTTATAAGTAAGAAAAAAAATGGCCAGGATGACAGTGGAAAGTGATAAGATTAATACACAACTATGATCTGAGCATCATTGTTCAAGAGTGACTGGTAATGTAGTACCAAAAGGAGTGGTGCTGTAGGATTTTTCTGTTGCCTCTTTAACAGAAGAATATGTGGAACTTTTTCTGCTTAATTTCTTGCTGTACTGAATCAGATACCTGTGATTCTCTGAGTCAGTCTGGACTCTCAGCTCTTTTATGAGAATTCACCTAACTCCAAGTTCCTCAGAAACCTTTAGGTGGTCCCTGAAGTGACCTCCTTCCGATGTCCTATCTGTTAGTAATTCAAATAGCCTTATCAAGGACTTGGAAATCAAGGCAAAAGCATGTCACATGAAACACTAAACCCCGCTATGCCTAATAGCATTGCAAGTTGCAAAGTTAAAGTGTCACAGCATTGTAAGGAGCTCTACAACAATTTGTCTGCTAATGTAAAAGAAGGGAAGGAAAAAAGATATTTAATTCAGTTAAAATATTTTTTCCATTTGTTATTGATTAACACATTTCAGGCATGTGATTTCTGTAGATACAACAAATGCTAGATGCTATACAAAAACCCACTTGCCTTGTAGGTTCTTCTGTCATTTTGAATATGGAGTCACCTAGAAGACCCAGAGTTGGAATAAAATCCTCACTGTAAAAGAGACAGCAAAACTGTGGGGCATAGAAGCGTAGAATATAACAGCATTTCACGTGGTTAAATGCAGTTAGATTTTCTGTTAGATGCAAATTCTCAGGACCACCAAGTGCCAGCATCTTCAGTCAATTTAGCAGCCCTACGGATGCTTAAATTCCTTCAGGATCTGGCCCTTTGCAATCAATTCTTTTCTGCCTTTTTGTAGTTGTTGTTGTTATTGTTGTTGGTTTGGTTTGGTTTTTTTCAGTGTGAAGGTCATTAGCTTCATTTTTCTTCTCTCGGCCCATGCTGATTAAGTGTCTACATTTGGATAGATTCAAAAATCTCAGGTGAGACTTGTTCACTGAAATAAGTTCAACTAACTTTTTGTTTTCAATGCACAGCCATTTAAGCAATTGGAAATAAAATAGCAAAGTCAATAAAAAATTTGCTGAACATTGGTGATTAGGATTACTAGACAGGCTATTTAAAGTAAAATTTGTTTGAGGGTAGAGAAGACTGAAAAATCTAATCCTTTAGATTTTCCTTTTTAGCTAAAAATAAAAGTTTGAGGCTGGTGAGATAGAATTTGTGTTTAAAGATACCTGTTAACCTTAAAAGAGATTTCCTCTACTTTCCTGCTCTTTTTTCATGTCATCTTACAGCCTGGACTAAGGGAAGTAGACTACCTGTTGTTGTAATGGAGTCAAGCAATTGTTCTGTCCTTTTTCATTGACAGAAATCACACAATCTTCTAAAGGAAATTATTTTCATATATTTTGAAAAAGAAACATCTGAAGAAGCTGAGCATATAACATAGAAGGGAGTAGGGTGTAAATGCAGATCTGATGAAGTTCTAGGAGATTTAGCAGAGGCAGATCCACAAAAAAACTGGCAGAGAAAATATTTATCCAAGGAACAAAATCAGGACTTCATTCTCTGTAAGAATTCAAAGTGTTTCAGATGCAAGTTTTCCGTTTCAGTCATTTTCAGTTTAAAATCAGCTGGGTTGGAAAGGACCTCTGAGATCATCAAGTTCAACCCTTGATCCACTACCACCATGGTTACTAGACCATGGCACTAAGTGCCACATCCAGTCTCATCTTAAAAACCTCCAAGGACAGAGAATCCACCACTTCCTTGGTCAGCCCGTTCCAATGCCTGATTACCCTCTCTGTAAAGAATTTCTTCATAATATCCAACCTTAACCTCCCCTGGCAGAGCTTTTAAAAATTGTCCTTTGGATTGTGTTGTTCTGCTTTTCCCGTATCATTACAAAGACTGTCATTTTCTAAACGACTTCAGATGCTGTACTGGTGCTGTTACGTTATAGATTTTTTTTTTTTTATTATGTATATGTATTTTGGTTTACAGCATATTAACTGAACACTCAAAAAAGCTAGTAGTAGGAATACTTCACATCAGCTTTCCAAAACAAAGAGCTGACAATAGCAAGAAAAAAACCACATTGACAAACCATCCATGAATTCCTTTATACACCTTAGCAAGGAAAACAAATATTTAAACTCAAGATCAAGTCCTGAGACAAAGACAGGATGTAAATTCCTTCTTGATGCTTGTTTCCGATGAGCTCTATCAGATTGCTGTTAATGGCATTTCCTTCTGAAAAGATATGGGAGAGTTGTGCTGTTACCTAGGATACTTCAGTTTAAAGTGGTACTGACCAAAGCTGTTATGGTGCAAATTATGAAGTATTTGTCTGGGTGAAATTTAGTGTAAATTAAAACCTAAATTCTTGGCCCATGCTTGTTCTTCATCAGTTTGCTCATGGAAATTAGAATAGTTATTTAACTTTAAATATGTATTCAGAGACATAGATTTTCTCACATCCTTCCTGAGGCAGTCCAAGTTATTTGAACTGGACTATTCCAGGCAATTCATCTGCTTCTTAAGGACTAGAAAATCTGTGCCCCCATGAACTTAGCTAAAAAATTAGAAAGTTTACTTTAAAAAAATGTCCTGCTTTGTCTTTCTGCTCCTGACATTTATTTTTTCTGCCTCATCAAATTTGGCTAGAGTCATTCACCAAATTCAGTGTAGAGTATTCACTTTTCTGACAATTCAACTATTTTGAACACCCTCTCCTCCAAAAAAATTTTACCAGTCACCAAAATGGAAGAGAAATGCATACTTCCACTTGTGAATAAACACATTTGAGTGGAGCACATAGTATCTCCTAATTTCTCAAACTGGGTGTGTGAGTCCTGAAGCAGACATTGAAGGACAGAGAGAGAGCATCCATCTGTGCTGCAGAGAGTACAATCCTACTGTATTACTGTCTCCCAAACATAAAAAGTTTGGGCTAAAGGTTAATTTAGAGCTTTGTGTCATCTTATTTCGTTAGCAAGTGACTACATCATGCTATAGAACCCACCATGATAGTTTTAATTCTCTCTGTTATGAAGTCTTCTTATGGAGCTGTTTTTTGGGCTGTATGATGACACGTGATAGTGGCATTCTGCTGGGGGATTGCTTGTAGAACTCCAGATACAGAATTTTTTTTCATGCTTTTTGCTACTTCAGCTCCACAGTGCATTGCACAGAAAACTCATCTTTTCTAACAAATATAATACAACTGTGGCTATAGGGAAAGAATATGCCAAGAATGTAGACATAAATTAAATGTTAATCACATAGAAATTATTACAATTTGATATTATACAAAAGGAACCCATCTCCCTTGAAATTAAGTCAAAATTATTTAAAATCTCAATATGTAATCAAAATCAAAACAACTTTATAAAATGATATTTTAATTTAAATTGCTTAAATGGAATACTTTAGTGTATTCAACTGGCAGACAGACATAGTCCCAGTACTTGTATAATAAGCTACTTCAGTTAGACAGCAATTAACTTTTTAAATGCAATAAGCATTACAAATTGTCAATTGCTTTCTGAGAAAAAGTGTCTAGAGAGGAGATCAGGTACTTCCAACTAAGTGTAAGAAAAATGTAATAGTATTAACTAATCCTGGAAGATTGTCTATATTCAAAGCCAATGCTTTTAAATTTTAGTGATAGACTATTGCTCCTTGTAATTTTTATAATGGTATTTAAATTCTAAGATGAATTGTGGCTAAATTTTGCATATAGTTTAGGCTGAATAAGTTTTCCACAAACTGCTATATGAATAGATAATTGGCTCCTTTTGATTTATAATCCAAAAGGGAACCAAAAGCAAAGGCAATTAAAAAGAAAAAAAAACCTCACGGAGCTGTTGAACAGGCCTTTTTAGAAGCAGCTTGAGAAGATTAGGAAAATGCCATCAACCTTCAGGGACATTATGTTCCTAAATATCTTTCTATCCTTTGAAGATCTCAGCTTTGGTACTCTTTTGGACTAGAACATGTTGCAAATGGGAGAACAGAGAGAGACTTCTGGTAGAGGAACTTCTCACAGGACTGAGATAAAGGACTTTTAAAGCTAACAGAGATTACGGCAAACTTCACTAGGTTACTTCCCTGACAGCTGCAGAGCCTCTTTTGTTTCTGCAGTCACAGTGCCTGGGAATGGGTTACATTACATGAATTTAAACCTCTGTGCTATGCCTATTTTGCAGGACTGTTGGTCTGAGTCCTCACTGATAGCTGCTAGTGTGTGAAAGGGGACAGTCCATTATCAAAAAATAATGCCAAAGCAGCTATTAGGTGCTTGTGGGTAAAAACAGAAAGAGTGTAACTGTGTAGGATTTGTATCCTTAGAAAACCAAAGGAAAACTGAAGTGTACTGATTAATGTGAACAGTTCCAAAATATAGGTATTTTGTTCTATGATGACTTATGGGTCTCTGTCAACATTGAGATGTGAAGGTCATCATCCAAGAGGTTGACTTCCCTCCTCAGCACCTGCTTGGTTGCTCAAAGTCTTTACCTTCTCCACCTTGCAATTAGCCTTATGGCACACTGAAGCTGGCTGCCTGGAGAAAGCACTATTTATCTAAATATTCGTTAATCTGATAAGCAATGGAATAAGTGTTCTCATTTGCATAACACCATTGAAATGGCAAACTGAAAGCATTTTACATACAGAAGCATTTTTCATATAGAAAGATTGGGAAAGAGTACTTGGTCAGGGAATTATAACAAACATACTAGAAACAGAAAATTATCAAGGAGAGCCTGCGAAGTAAAGGGAGCAGGGGGATGCTGCAATCAGGCTGGAGGTGTAGCCAAGAGAAGGGATGTGAAGGTGGAACCAGAATGAGAGCAGGCTGGCATTCTGTCAGTAGTGCAAGCTATGCTGAAGGGCAGAGTGTTGCGTAAGTACGATATACAATAAGGAAAAAACTTATACTGAAAGAGGGCAGATGAAAAGAGAAAAGTTCCAACCTCCCAGATTCACATGGCTTGCCAATAGTTGTCTGTAAAAGTGTGTGAAACAAGCATGGCTAAGGGTTTGTTTCAGTCCAGTAACTTAAAGTAGAGTATCAACCATTTTGCTCCCTTCTTTCTTGGTATATCTTGAATACTTTTGCAAGCCCCTAAATAGACTTCAAACAAAACACTGGATCGTTAACATATTTTTGGAGCAAACATTTCTCCTAGAAACAGGGGAAAAAGGTCAGTGCTGCCCACGGAAGTTAAAAAAACCCCCAAAACTGATAGGAAAACGTGTTTTGTTTTTTTTTTTTTTAAATATATGTTTACTTCTTTGCACATAATGTTTTATACACAATAGGTCACAATAAAAACTCAGATAAAGGCAGGCTAATCTCATCAGTTTCTTTTATCAAATTCTTCAAAATCTCACAAGGAGAACATTAATTTGATGAAATAATGAAAGAAGAAGAGAGGGAAAAAAACAAAAAGAAATAGTTATATCTGAATGTGTACCATTTTAAGTATTAATTTTGTTTTTTTTTCAGGAGAGAAATATCTATTTTATGATTAAATGAGGAAACAATTGGGTAATTTGTCCTATGAAAACATAATTTTCATATTTTCAGGAAGAAAGGACATCTGTATGCCAAAAAGCTAAAAATGGGTTTATTGTCTACTGTAAGTAACTTTCTAAAACATGTAGCTGTTCTTTTTTTTCAAATACCATTTCAACTTACATAGAATTTCAATTATATACATAAATGAAGTGAGGTGAAGATACAGAATCACAGAATCATTGAGATTGGAAAAGAACTCCAAGATCATCGAGGCCAACCTTTGACTGATCACCACCTTGTCAACTAGATCATGGCAGTAAGCGACACATTCAGTAGTTTCTTGAACACCTCCAGGAATGATGACTCCATCACCTCCCTGGGCAGTCAATTCCAGTGTTTAACAACCCCTTCTGTGAAGAAACTCTTCCTGATGTTCCACATGAACCTTCCCTGGTGCACCTTAAGGCTGTATCCTCTAGTTGCTTGGGAGATGAGACTGATCCCCACCTCCCTACAATCTCCTTTCAGGTAGTTGTAGAAAGTGATAAGGTCCCCTCTGTGCCTCCTTTTCTCCAGGCTAAACAATCTCCAGCTCCCTCAGCTGTGCCTCATATGACTTACTCTCTAGACTCTTCACCAGCTTTGTCACCCTTCTCTGAACACACTCCAGCACCTCAATGTAGTGAGAGGCCCAAAACTGGACAGAGGAGTCAAGATGCAGCCTCTCCAGTTCTAAGCACAGAGAGGCAATCACTTCCCTGGTCCTGCTGGCCATACTATTTCTGACACAGGCCAGGATCCCACTGGCCTTCTTGACCACCTGGGTACACTGCTGGCCCATGTTCAGCGGCCGACCAGTACTCCCAGGTCTTCTTCCACTGGACCACTTTCCAGCCACTCTTACACCAACCTGTGGAGCTGCTGGGGTTTTTTGTGACCGAAGTGCAGGACCCAGCACATGGGCTTGTTGAATCTCATACTGCTGGTCTCGGCCCATCCAGCCAGCCTGTGCAGCTCTGCAGAGCCTTCCTACCCTCCAGCAGATCAACACTCCCACCAAACTTAGTGCCGTCTGTGAACTGTCTGAGGGTACACTCAATATCCTCATCCAGATCATCAATAAGGATATAGAACAGTACTGGCCCCAAAACTGAGTCCTGAGGAATCCCACTAGTGACCATCCACTAAGTAGATGTGGCACCATTCCCCACCACTCTCTGGCCCTGCCATCCAGCCACTTTTTAACCCAGCAAAGAGTGCACCTGTCGAATGTGAGTATGCTCATTCATACGGAGGTAAAAAAGAAGAAAATATTTCCATTCAAAAAATTGTGAAGGGGGACTTCCCTGTGGTGTCACTGGGAAGTGCCTGAGAAGTAGAAATGAACATCAGCTGATTTCCCACTTACCTGAGCAACATTTGTGTCCAAATAACCTTTTGGGGCACAATTTTAAGGTGTAGTTGGGTGATGTTTTTTGGAAAAAGTGATAGCAAAACAATTATATATGTATCAATTCTTAGTAATTTCAGGATAAATTGTCTTTCTAGTGGGTCCTGATGTGACTTACTCTTAATGAAATGGTTTTACATTATACCTGCCTTCTAAACTACACATTGCTCAAGTACAGCATTTCTGAATTCTTGCCGAATACTGTTCAAAGCAATAGTGCTTTGGGAATGAAAAGGGAGGTGTTTTTAGCACATGTTTAGGGCTCACAAATGTAAGCACACAGAGTTCCTTGAGAAAGGATTTGGCTGCTATTTTTTTTTTGAGATACCCACCCCTAAATCGTATCTTCTATTTACTCCCAAATGATGACAAAACCTCCCCATTGTGGGGTTCTTGTTTGTTGTTTTTTCCAATTAAAAAGTTGTCTTATAAAAAGAGAGGGAAAAACCCCTGCCCAGAAAACAAAAATCCTCCTTTAATGCAGAACTATCCTGTTCTTCAAAGTTTCATTGCACAGAGCATTACATTATGCCATCAGTAGTCTTGCTGACAATAGCACGACCTCATTCTTTTTGATGACTGTAATTCAACTTCTTGCTCAAAACAGTCCTTGACAACACTTACCACCACAGTAAGACAAGAAAAGAAGCATTAAAAAACTCTTTCAACAAATCTTGTTGATTCTACTCTTCTTTATCTTCACCTGCAGAAAAGCTGCCTGGTGGTATGGAGCAGACAGACGTTTCGGTTTGTTTCATGATCACTAATCCTTTCCAAGTGAGTCCTCAGTATCCTTTCAGCTTCTAATTAGAATACTGCAGTAATAGATGGGGAGCTGCAGTAATTTTTATAAATATGCTGAGTAAAAAAGTGAGATGGTAGGAAATGCAGACAAACTGAAACCCTGCCTACTGAAAAAAAATTCTCCTGCTTGCTCGCCTTCTTTTTTTTCAGCATACAGAGATTCAATCAGATGAGCTGCTTAGATAAAGGTCAAATTGAACTCTTTCCCACCCTTTTTCATTTTTTCAAGGCCAAATATTTTATTGGCTCTAGTACACTGAAAAGAGAGGGAGAAAAAGGGACAATATAACCTGAGTAAACTAAAGGTTATCCTTCTTATTTTTAAATAACTGTGAAACTTTTTCGGCACTTTTGGTTTTACTTTTTTTTCAGTAAATTCACATATTTCAATTGTGTCTGAACTTACACTGTTTATGTGACAGAGGCAGTCAGGACTGATTCGACTTTGGAGAAGGGTAAGACAAATTTTGCACTGATTTACACACCTTACAATTCCACTGAAATGCATATATGTGCATATCTGCAGAACACAGTCCAGTCAATCACTACATGCTTTTTTGAACAAATACATGCATGCACACATTTTTAGTCCTTTGAAGGCTTTTCTTTCAAGGCCTCACTTAATTTCAAGTTACAGCAAGTAACTTTCAGTATATTTATCATCAATCCACCCCAGTCTGCATAAAATGTGCAGGGTCAATAGCACCAGCAGAGTAAGTCTACCTAGGTGATGGAGATGAAAGGTCAGGAAGGGAATGTTATTCCTGATAAATGAAATCTGCCGCTGCTCCTCCAATTTCTCTGCAAAAAGCTGTGTGTCTTTCAGAGTGGTGTGTTCAGATTGGTATAGTTATAGGCCACCTGCTCTTTAAATGATAAGGAGAAATAAATAAATTTAATACTGACAGCTCGTTAATCCATTACCTGGCAGCCACCACGCTGAGGCCTGATCACAATTTACAAAAATTCATGTATACTTGCCTGAAGCCTTATTTAGTAATATTTGTGCAATCTATGAATGAACCCAACCTAGAGTCATATATAATAATCATAATGGGATTAACTGGAAGATATTAGATTTCACCTTCTCACAACCCAAGGAAAGGTTTTTCCCATTATTCTTTCCAACATGGTAACTAATATTAAATTTAATGCATGGCAAAAAAGTAATAATTTTTTCTTCTTCTAGGAACTGAAACATATAATCTGGTCCAAATGGACAATCCTTTGATATTTATGGATTACACTTAATTACAAGCACTAGAATTAGTGGTGAGAGCTAAACTTTTTTCTCCCCATCCATTTTTTAATATTGTTTGTATTGTTAACTACAAAGTGGTTTATAAACAGATAACATTTTTCTACATGCACCTGCAGTTATTTTACATTCATCAGCAAAACTTTTCTGGCTATATCCTAAGTCATTACTGCATGGGACCTGCACACTTAAGTCATGTGAAAAAAGAGTACGTATTACTCAGCCTGAGGAAGATCCCTGATTTTAATCAAATCACTACATACACCAGATTCTCAAAGATAATTGACTGGAGAGTGCAGACTTTCTAGGGAGCAAAGTTGCTTTATTGGTCCTTCCAGCTGGTGGTCACAGCCCAGATCTGACCAGTAAGCCATGCATCCATTAGGATAGTGCACGGTTAATGAGCCTCTTCCTGGGACCTGCCTGTTTGGGCACAGTGCTGTACAGAGGTTGGCCATAAGAGATGATGATCAGTCTCCGACTCTGACCTGCAACCTGGTGTCCCTGGAGCAGAGGAACAGAGGAAGAATAATGTCACTGCTTGCATTCCTGGTAGTGGACGCACGGCTTGTTTCTGCAGGTGTTTGGTGAGTCTACCAGTCACCTCTTGTAGAGCCAGGAAGGATGCCCATTCCTGTTGACTACATGTTTTGTTTCTGGGTAAGTGCTCGTCTCTCTCTACCCTTTCTACAGAAGCACCAGTTATGGAACATGAAGGAACCAGTTGACAAAAACACAGAGAATCGTAGAATTGTTTAGGTTGGAAAAGATCTGTAGGTTCATTAAGTCCAACCATTAACCCAACACCGCTAAGTCCACCACTAACACATGCCCCCAAACACCATGTCTCTATGTCTTTTAAATGTCTCCAGCGATAGTGATTCAACCACTTCCTTGGGCAGCCTGTTCCAGTGCTTGGCAACCCTGCTGATGAAGACATTTTTCTTAATGTCCAATTTAAACCTCCCCTGGGACAACTTGAGGCTATTTCCTCTTGTGCTATCATTTGTTTCTTGGGAGAAGAGACCAGCTCCCTCCTAAATACATCCTCCTTTCAGGTAGTCAAAAGGAGTGATGAGGCTCTCTCTTGAGCCTCCTTTTCTCCAGGCTAAATACCCTCAGTTCCTGCAGCTGCTCCTCATAGGATGTGTGCTCCAGACCCTTCACCAGCTCCGCTACCCTCGAGAAGCTATGTCTGAGCCATCCAGAGCCACTGTGTTCATTGCAGAGGGTTCTGGCTCTCACGACACTGAAGTACCTGCCCCAGGGAACTGCCAGTACCTTTGAATTTCAAACATGTGGCACGTTGCATTGCTTCTCTGGATCACATGCTTCTACCTATCCATAATATTTTATATCTTAAAAGAAAGTCAGAAAGATAGGTCACATATAATGGAACTAAATAAATTTGTTTTGGAGGCTGTATGATGAAATCACATCTTTTAGATAAATACTTTTAAAACACACTAACTTCAGTACAAATCATGAAAAATTGAGCCCTTTCAGGTCGTAAAATGAATACAAATAAACAGTTTGTTGTTTTGCTTTTTTCTCTCCATACATGAATAATCTAAAATGTCCTTCTGATTGAAAGTGTGAGTCACAAAGACTTTCTACTGCTGCGAACAGCATCAAGAACAGGTCAGATTGACTTCATGTGATTCAGTGTTGTTAGGGGTTTTAAAAGCAAAAAAAAAGGTACAATTACCTGATGCCTGGAGCTCATTTTGCATTGCTAAGTTGTTATGTCTCTGTTTCTTCTGCTTACACCTGCTGTGTGAGAATAACAATGTTGTTTCATGAGTATTTATGTGCAAAGTGCCTTTAAAACTCTCTCTGCTCTTCTTCTCAGTGCCAAAACTGAGTTAAACATTTACCTTTTTACAAATCATGGAAACAAGGAATCAACCCCCTGCCTCTCCCTCCACCACATGACAGTCCTTATGAGAGAGCACAGAACTTCATCAGCCAAAGATTACTTAGAAAAATGGCCATATAATAGCCAAGGAGACATGCAACCTACATTTTACTTTGGTCATGTACCAGCAGCAGGCATCTGCCTTCTGGGGCCAACGGGAGTTCTGGCATTGTGTGGGCAGCAAGCAGGGAAATAAAAGTTTGTAGTGTGTAACCAATAACTGCTGATGGCACAGTAGTTTGGCACCAGTAAAATCCCCCTTGAAAGTGAATTTTACTTGTGCCTGCTTTTCTCTCATCCTTTCATTGGACTGTGTGCTAACTGACAAAAGACGGAAATCAGAACAAAGGGAAAAAGCAGAAGAATCTGCTTTTCCTTCCATCTTATTGCATGAAAGAATGAACCTGACTGTATATAAGGAGTAGTCCATGGATGACAGGGGGGAGGGCATGTTGGACTCCAAGAGATACTCTAACTCTGTGGGGCATCCCTCTTTCTAACTTCCCAGTTAATAATTAACTATTCCTGTTGGGCTTCAACCTTTCTTTACCTAACTTGGTCTGTCTTTCCTTAGCAGGCAGTAGCAATGGTTTTAATAGATGCTGGGACTAGAAATGCAATATTCAGTAATTTTATAGAATATATAATTTTATCTCATTGGCCAAGGGGCAGGATAGCACAGCTTCCAGGAGCAAAGGACACATGAAATGTCACTGGTGGATTTTGTGATGAAGGAAATGACTAAGAAGCATTCTCAGAGTGGACCCCATGTGAGGTGTGTACCAGGCACTCCTGATAAGACATCTTCCAATCCCCACAGCAGACATTTTAAAACCTGCTATTTTAGCACTTAACTTCAGCTAAAAAGTACAAGCATGTGATTTTCATTTGAAAATATTCCTTGAGATGAACAAATGAAGAATAAAGTAAAACAAATTATTAACTTGCATGGAGGCCTCACTGACATTGCCTTTTTTTTCTACTGGAATGTTCATGTCAATCCGTTGTTTTCTTTTCAGCTTCACACAGTCCCATTAGGTAATGTGGTGTAAACAAAAAGAATAAATTTCAGCACCAAGGGCTTTTTCTGTGATTATCCAAATCCTATTAACAATGCCTAAGGAACAGGTTTACTATTGGGTTTTACTGCTGTAATATATATGTGCATGCTTGGGGCATACATTTGAAATTCTCCAATCTGTATTAGCTCCTGTATTACTCAAGGTACAACTAGATGAAAGAGATTAGGCTCAGTAGCTGTTTAAAATTCAGCAGCCTATCTGTCTACAGCATGTCTCCAGGTATTTGCCAATACTGCATTGAATAACTGACCATTAACAGTATTTTCTCACAATATTACTCTTTTGATACTGTCCAAACACACATGACATAAGATTTTGGGGAGCTGAAATATGATTTTAACCATACAATCCACTTGAGCAGCTATAGCACAAAAACATAAGACCAGTCTAAATTACATGCTGCCTTAATTTCACTGATGTTATATTCTGTCAGTAAAATGGGACTCAAAAATAACTGAGGCTGTCTCTAGCTTATCTGGGTTTTTTTCAGTTTATTCCTGACACTACTATCTTCTGTTGTGCTGATGAGCTCAGAGAGTCACTCTCTAAGGATATCTCTGAGGAGCTGGGGCAGTCATCATCTTGTTAATTACACTTCTCTTCATTTTCTCCCCTTTTGTTACATTGCCATTCATAGAAGGGCTCAAGCAGAGAGGGTAAAAGTTCAAGAGAAAGGAAGCACTGCCGGGAAAGAAGATGTCACAATAGCCCGAGTGTATGGAAAAAAAATAGGGAGGGAGTAGTTCATAACAGGGTCTCTGTTCCCGTGAAATCCATGCAGAAAGCTGTTTAGCAGTTCAGCATGCTATACACACCTGGAATAATGTATACAGCATGAGTATACATATATATGTGTATTTTATATGGGTATTTTCTAGCCTCATTTATATTCTGGCTTTGGCATTGTTTGATAGCAAAGCGCATGATGGAGACTAGAGGAAAAAGAAAAATTTACATTGCTTTCCAGTCTGAATAATTGACTTGCAGCTGTTTTTGTAGGACCTCTATGGGAGTATTAGAAGAAAATGTAGATGCAGTAGAAGAGCTGATTTTAGTTTAGTTTCCATAAGATGTTGTATATTCACTGTAGAAGTGCTGGGTACTTGAGATGAATTCTTAATGATATAAAAGTTGGTTTTTTTTGTTTTCCCACTTAACTATTTGAAATTACTGTTACATAGCTCAGAATTGTCAATAGTATAGCTACGCAGGCACAAAGCTGGAGTTCCTCAGTGTTGTTCCACATCCAAGCAAATAACTACAGCAGTTGAGGATTGCACTATCTGAGCTGTGTGCATAGAAAAAAAGTGTAGTGTGTCCTATATTGTGCTGTAAAAAATTGTACCTAGGATCAGTACAGAAGCAAGTCAAGTGCTTGAGGTAAAAATGGTATTTTAAAATTTGACATTCGTCAAAATGTTTCTGTCAATTAGACTCATGAGCCATGCCTGACATTTCTAAAATCGCTGTTAAAATCACAGTTGTGCTGACATCAAAGATGAATCTGCTCCAACTCCAGTGGGGCCAAGATTTCATTTCTTGATGTCAGCATCTTTGAATATCTACATCTCAAACTCAGTTGTGTGAGTTATCACAGCAGTTCCAGTGCATTTTCAAGTGTTGGATCTGAAGGTTGCTCTGTCCTGAGGTAAATCAGTATGTCTGCCATCTCTAGAAAAATAGCAAAAGCCTCTGAAACCTTTAAACATCATTGTGGATATGTCCTGTGCTGTCACACTAATGTTTCTCCTTACTTTGAGAATGACAGCAGAGCAGTAAGGAACTCAACACAGGGAAGTGAAAGTGCATATATATATTCCTTGTGCAACACTCGAAAGACTGAAGGCATTCATTGTGGATGACAGTTGTGTTATTTCATATAACTCATAACCAAATTGTCTGTATCTGTAATACATCATGTTTGTACTTGTAGTTCAACCTAAGTGCTTTAGGCTTTTTTCCACATTTTCTAATTAAAAAGACATTTTCAAGGATTCAACAGTGCTGAGTACAGGGGGAAGATCACTAAGGTTGTGGCCACCATAGTCCTGCTGACCACACTGTTTCAGATACAGGCCAGGATGCCATTGGCCTTCTTGGCCACCTGGGCACACTGCTGGCTCATGTTCAGCTGTCGACCAGCATCCCCAGGTCTTTTTCTGCCAGGCAGCTTTCCAGCCACTCTGTCCCAAGTCTGTAGCACTGTCTGGGGTTGTTGTGAACCAACTGTAGCACCTGGCACTTTGCCTTTTAGAACCTGATACCACTGGCCTCAGCCAATTGATCCAGCCTGTCCAGATCCCTCTGTAGAGCCTTCCTACCCTCCAGCAGATCAAGACTCCCACCCAGTCAGTTTGGTGGTGTCTGCAAACTGACAGAGGGTGCCCTCGTTCCCTTTGTCCAGATCATTGATAAAGGTATTAAATAGGATTGGCCCAAGTACTGAGCCCTGTGGAACACCACCTGTGACCAGCCACCAGCAGGATGTAACTCCTTTTACCACCACTCTCTGGGTGGCCAGTTTCTCCAGGAGAATGCTGTGGGAAATGGTGACCAACGCTTTACTAAAGTCCAAATAGACAATATTCACAGCCTCATCTGCTAAGCAAGTCACCTTGTCATAGAAGGAGATCAGGTTACTGAACCTAAAACCACCTTTTTTGATGGAATACAAGATAAATATCGACTATAATAAATATGATAGCTACACTTATAAACTGGAAAATGACATACATAACTTCTATGTGATGTAGCGATAAGTACAATATCCAGCACTTCCCCCCCCAAAAATGTAAGAAACATTTGATATCCCTTTTTTTTTTTAGCTTCTGTCCTATCTTGTAGATACGGTTTTGTACCTCTTTTTCTTCATCCAATAAATCCATTTACAGTTGTAGTAACCTGTATTATTGTATAGTAATAATAGTCTTGCTGACATTCAGACCTGACTTAGTGGAGAGTCAACAACGGCCCAGCATTTTAAACTGAGTAAGAAAAGGGAATGTTGAAAAGAAAAGCAACATTTCCTTTGAAAATCAAGTGATGTTGAACTGAGAGTATTACTCAGAGTACTGTCAATGGCCTTCTAGACAATATGGGAAGACTCCACATGAGACACTGTGTACAATTGTCATGCTCCGTAATGATGGAAGAAGTACTAAGATAAAAAAGGAACAGATGCAAAAGAAGAATGAATAGGGCAATGGTTAGAAAGCCTAACCCACTTGGCTTGTTTTGTCCTAGCAAAATGAGAGCTAAGGGAAGACATGTAATGGTGGCAAAAAATTAAGTAAATACAGACTGTTGAATGAATCTGGGGTTGCAATTGAAAACAAAAGTCCCATTCAAGAAATTAAGTTCTAGAGCAGAATCTTATTACCACACATATGGGCAAAAATTTTAACTTGTATTATATTGAACTCGATCTGTTTTGATGGAAATGCCTTGCTTTTCACAGAATGTATAAATCTTACTAACAGTGTGATACAGTGAAAGGATTCATTTCAGAACATGACCACTGTAGACAGAGGATCCATTTTCCTCAGTGGTCAGCTGCATTCAATGCAGCAACAAATTGAACTGTCACTTCATGATCTCTAAAAAAGGGCTGTATTACATGGCCTCCTGTTTTGGTTTTTTGTATGTTCTCTTAGCTGAAATGAAGACAGTGGTGTCCTTATGGATCTCCATTTTGTTACGAAAATAAGAGTATTAAACAGTCACTTTTGCAGTGAAAATGGGATTTTCCATGTCATTTTCCTCAATCAAACTTCAATAGCTCTGTAACTTTGTCACAATTAATTACTGTTGTAAGTACAAAAAGAAATTTCCAGTTAAGAAATTCCAGTTAATACTTCCCTGTCATGCCCTTGTAATACTCACAAATTATGTCTATAGACATATAGACATATATAGACATATAGACATATAGACATATAGACATATAGACATAAAGACAAATTATGTCTATAGACATAACATATGAGTGATTAAAAAGGCCTTCAAGTTGTCAAAACTAGAAACACTCACAAAATAAATGCTACTTATTTCTGTTCTTCTTTTTTGAAGAAGATCTCCCAGTCCAGTTTTCAGCCCTACTATAATCAGGAGTCATGTATTTGTGCTATGTACAGAGATATATGCACATTATTAAATATTCAAATGCTGCACACACATATGTATGAATTGGGCAAGTTTTAACTGAGAGAGAGGGTCAGAAAATGCAAGCTTACCTAAATAACAAAATTATAGGGAGTAAATATTGGAGTATTACTGAGGGAAGTATTGCACAGTCCTTTACTACAGAACAGTCAATCGCTTTGACGTGCACCTGTGTCCCACTCTAAGCCCACGTCTATCTGCATCTGAACCTTTGCTCCTTTTCTTCCTCCAGTTCCCAATATTACCAGATAGAGTTATCTCCTTTTGTAAAACTAGTTTCCAAAGAGAGCTCGACTACCTGTCCATTAGGTAAAGATGTCAGTTTAGGAAGATGAAGGCAAAACTTGTTGGTGCAAATCAGTCAACATAGGGTCACATCAGTCAGCGTGTTGATTCCATGTTGCCCTCCAAATCCCTTAGATTCTCCATAGTGGTGTGTCTTTTTCATTAAAATATTTCAGCACAATTGATTTTACTTTATATTAAAGCAAAGCAAAAAATTAACCTGCATAATTTTCAGTAAACATATTTGCATTTTATGCAGATTTTATATGGGCGATTCTACATACACAGCTGCAATTGCAAACAAAACCTGCAGTTGGAACATCACTAACCTTTATATAAATGGAGAAAACAAATGCAGTTAGGCTACGTTTATGTCAGCTGTCAACTACCACATCACTCATTAATTTGGTCAAATTTAGGTCTCAATTGCAATCAGAGCAAGTGGTCTATAGATTCCTTGATCTTCCCTTTAAAAAAATTCACTATAACTGTCCTTTCATTTTAAAATGAACCAGCTCCCTCTTCTTTTTTTTTCTTTTCCTAGTGTTCCTCTCTAACTTTGTTAAGTTGAGACTTCAGTGCTCTTCTGACACAACCTGTGGACTGCCACACTGGGAAAGGGAACAGAGTTTCTTTCAGATTGCAAGAACACTTCAGCTGATTGTTAGACAATGTTTCAGTTGATGAATTATCAGATTAAAAAGGTGCTCATGTAGAACATGGCACCGGCACAGCCTCGACAAATATAGACTGCTGTTTATTTTTGGAAAATCAGCCTAGGGCTATTGTGGCTGGCTTGCTGACAGACATCATGTGTTGCTATTCCAACAGAGAAATGCTAAATATAAAATCAACGAACCCAAGGGTTTGGAATTATACTTAAATTTTTAATAAGTTGTCAAAAAACCACTTTACAACCTTCATTTAAAATTGGACTGAGCAGCCCCACTGTAATTTAATAAGTACTTACACACTGGAAATGCCAGCAAGGGGAAGGCTGGCAGGTCTGTAAACCTCCTCTATGAAAAGAATTTCTGCTGGTTTATTCTGTGTCATTTTGACACAGAATAAACCAGCAGGTTTATCAGCCCCAGATGGTCTCACTGGATGGCCCACATGTGGATTTCGCATCCATGCCCTCCATCAGATATTCAGCTCCTTTCAGCATACTTGTGTGATCCAGACTCTGGTTGCCATACCATAACCTCAGTGGTATGACTGCATTTTCCTTACCTCTTTTCTCTCTCGTTTCTCCATGGATCTTTCCAGCCCCCTCAAACACTGAGTGGTTTGAACAGCACCGTTTCATTCCTCCCCTCAGCAAGGCTTGCAGTGCAGCTTGCAGGAGCCTGAATACAGTGTCATAGCCCACACAGGTTTCTTGCTCCACTGTGGTTTGCACCTCTCGAGTAAGAAGAAAATTACTATGATGTGCTTTTTGTACATCAGTGCTCTGTAAAGAGTTGAAAACAATGTGTGCCAGAAGAGACTAGCTATGTTTGCATTGCTGTCCTAGGACAACTGCACTTTTTATCCTTGTGTGTTATAAATGGCTTCCTTCACACACTTAGGCTCTAAGCAGGTAATGTATGGTACTTAAGCATACGACAAGGTGCAGAATAAGTCTCATCTAAGCAGAGTTCTGGATCCTTAAAATGAATTGTCCTTGTTTCACAGACGTGGGTCCTGCAAACAGTCTGAAGTGCCTACACGTGGCCTTTGTGAAGAAAAGCTACACCAGCCCTCTTCTGTTTACTCATATTGAGGGGATGGGGCAGGAGGGATAGGCAGGGAAACAACAGAGCAGATGAAGAAATGACAGAGGTTACAGTGATGTGGGAGCTGAGCTCTTTTCCAAGAGATCCTTGCAAAAACTGGTGGTAAGCTGGAGGATGAGCCAGATAATCAATTGCTATATGCAGCATTTGTGTTGACAGCCCAAAAGTGAAGGTTATGGAATGTGAGGGATTTCTGGCCATAGCTAGCTCACTGCCACGACGTCTTGGTGATGCCCTTGTACACTGCTTTCCTACAAAGGAGTCAAAGCCATGGGAGCTGTTACACTTTTTACAGCACTTTGTAAAAACAATGCTAAGTTCTTCAAAGAGAAAGATGTAAATGTAGGAAATGTAAATGGTACAGTACTACTGATGCTTCTGTTCTCTCTACAAATAAACCTGTGAGAACCACATCCTGATGTGTTTGCCACACTTTGTGTGTTTTTCTTCCCCAGGAATGATGACTGCTCTCAAAGTTAACTTCTTCACTCAATCTAACAAGCAGTTCTAAATCAGCATGCTTAGTACAGGGTTTACTGTTCACTGTGGCAACATTGAGTAGTGAGGTTATGTGCCTCCAGAATCTAGAACTGAAAACTCTACCTGACCTGATCACATTTCTCTCTGAAGGACCTTGTTGCAAAAAATATTCTAAACCTTTAGACTGTGCTTTCTGTCTTCTGTACATGCGTAGTGATCATTACACGCAGTTAGAAATTATCAATATAAAGATTGATTATTTTCATTAGTGTTGCTGTGAAGTAATGAAGTCATGCAACTCTTCTGTGGTAAAATATTTTATTGCCAAAGCAGAAATCATGGAATCAATAGAAAAAACATCCCAAACTATCGTTAACTCTTTTAAAAAATATGTGACAATGTGTTGTGTAATTATTTTCTTCTGTAGTATCTGTAAACTCATTATTGCCTTTATCAGACGTTGTCTTTATTTGGAGTCTATTGTGTGGGAAGATGTTTTCCCTGAGAATATAGACTTTGTACAACTGATGCCAGCACTCCCTGGTTCTAAACTTCTACTTTAAAGCAATCACTTAGCAGAAAAGCCTTCTGTAGATCTAATATTGAGATAAGGCTACACTTGCCAGATGTCCTGAAGCCAAAGTTGGGCAGTGACTTCTCCAGCCCTGTAGACATTACTAGGTGTGTCTCCAAGACTGCTTGTTGTAAACAAGGGATTTCTGATGGTTAGGATTCACCTTAGCTTAAAACCTAGCCTGAGGCAGGAACAGACCACCCCAGTTTTAGCAACCTGACAACTTTGAACAAGCAACATGCCCTACCAAAGGAAAAGTTAAATCTTGCTTTTCATTGTTATCTTTGCGTCTTGCTGTCCATCTGACTGCCTATCATCGAGGTGTCCATTATTCAAAATGAGCTATCTAAAAAGTGTACAGTGCAGCATTATTTGTAAACAGAGATATAACAAACATTAAGGTAAAATGTGCAAGGGAAGGGTATATGGCTGGATGTTCAAATAAAGTTTTTTAACTACCTGAATTTAGAGCCTCTGAGTCTTACCTTCAGCAAGTTAGAGGGTTTTTTTGTTTTGGTTTGGTTTGGGTTTTTTTTGTTGTTTTTGTTTTGGTTTGGTTTGTTGTTTTTGTTTTGGTTTGGTTTTTGTTGGTTTTGTTTTTGTTTTGTTTTGTTTGTTTGTGGTTTTTTTTTTTTGGGGGGGGTTGGTTGTTTTTTTAAATGCAATTTCTTAATATAGGAAATAAAAGCAGTGGCTCCTCCACATGGCATTTTTGCCTCCTTTGAGGAGGTGCCTCCAGAGTGCAGTGTTCCCTAGGACTCCCAATGCACAGCTTTCACGTATATGACATGTTTGAGGCAAGAAACAGGAGCCCAAATCAGGAGACATCAATTTATTTTTCTCCCTTACTCTCCAAAAGGTGGGGATAAGTAAATATGTCCAAGAAGGGAACAATAGTGGAAGCACCTTTAGTTGGAAAGGACTTGGAGGGAAGGGATTGGATAGGCAGAAGGCCAAAGCCCAGTGAGAGAGGAGCCATCCAGAAACACGGAGAGTAAGAGGTGCTTCCATTGAGGGTTACAAAGAGGAGGAGGGCTTGCAAAGTTGGGGCATGAGTGCATGTGCAAGTGAGAAGAGACAGTGAGGAAAAGATTCATCCTCTAAAACAGCTCATAATCATTGCTGTGCATCAGCTGACAAAGAGTGCACAGAAATAATTCTCTACCTTGCAATCTTTAAGTCTACTGAGGAACTGGGCAGGATTTGACTTTACCAATAAAAGAGTGAAATAATAAAGGTCACTTTTACAGCTCCTGTCTTGTCCATCCCTTGTTAAATTTTACCTGTCACAAATATATTAGCTACATAACCATAATCAGTCATACACTTATAACTATTTTTGGTAAATGCTCTCCTCATTGAGACTTTCCAACAGAAGATTCAATAGCACCTGGATTATTTCCTCACAGATTATTTCCATTATCTCCTTAGAATTCTGTAATTATTGAAATGTAACCTGGATTAATTTTTTTTCCTAAGGAAAGTATGTTTTTTGTTAACTACACTTTTTAATTAATTTAAAACAAAATTTAAAAAAAAATCAGCTGCAAATAGGGAACAACACTGAAAAGAAATGCCTCTTAAAAGGTGAATGTCTCAGAAAATGATGAGACACTGAAAAAAGAAGAGGTAACATCTGGATATTATTAAGGGTCACAGCAACATAGAGGAGGGAGGAGATTAAAGTTTGCATGCAGCTTCCTAAAGGCAATAGTTAGCATCCGGCCCTGGGGATAAGTCATTACCAGATTTTTATGATTGTAGCTTTTGTTCTCTCCTTTTTTTAATTGCTCATTTCTCTCTTTAAATCTTGACTTGTTAAGCATCAGAAAACATAAAGAGGATCAGACTTAAGAGATTCGCAAATGGCTTGAGTATTTGCTAATATGCAGTCAAGCTGCGTCTCATTGCAGTGACGTCTAACTTTGAGGCACTGAATTATCTGTGTCAGCTCTACAATCTCAGACGAGGCAAAAAAAAGCAAAAGAGGGAAAGGCAGGTTGAAAAATTTTTTGCCAAGTACTAATAGCTGATAGTAGAACATCCTGGTTTTAGTTTGTGGCTGTGAAGAAGAAAGAACAAAGGTGCTGGAACAAGTCACTACCCATTCTCTTGAAATTTAAAAAGAGGAATTGAAATACTCACAGACAAATAATCAGACCATGATTCCCACCCAACAGCCATAAAAACAGTGCAGTGGAGCTCCTGGTAATACTCTACCATCAAACATGAGTGAAAAATTGGGGTGAATTCTTGCTCTCTGATGTTGATCACTTCTCTCATCAGGTATAAACTCAGGAGCTCATTAAAAATACTTCAGAGATCTCACCCCTTTTTTAATGTAATGAATGTCAATAAATCTCTGGGGAAGAGACAGGATGCACTCAGGCTCCTGGAGAGGAAAGAGAGAAGAGGAAGGAGGCTTTCTCCTGCTATACACACACCTTCACTCATTGCAGAAAGTAAGCACAAGCGTCATTGACACAGGCAATGACCTACAGTCCCTTGATGTTTATTGAAAACTCTTTGCCTGCCCCCAGAAAAACCATTTCTCAAGTACAGGAATGCCCTGGAAGCACTGATGAGAGTATGGGGACAGGTAATATTACAAAGGTCAGGGACACCCAGAGGCTACCTCGGGTATTGTATGGAGAAGTAAATCACACTCCAGGCAGAAGTGAGGTCCTCTGGTGGTGCAGGCTGATGGACATTACTGTCCCTCAGAGACAAGGCTATGCATGCAGGTGTTAAAAGGTACCATCCCCATAAAAGGGGAGCATGAAAGGACTTTAAGGTAAGCAGAGCTCTTTTGGCCCTTTTGAGCCAATGTTTTCCTTGGAACCTTAAATTTTAGTTGAGTAGCTCTGATTACTGCCTGTATGTTAGAACTCCCAGATTTATTTTGCTTTTGGTCAGAAATTGTGTTAGTGAGCAATATCTGATTTGTTGGCTTCGTCTTACAGTCCGGGTCTCCCTAAACACAGGTTGATGTCAAGTAAGCAAGTTCATGTTGACTGTGCTGGTTTAAGAGTTAACCAGCAGGGGAAATGAACTCAACTCAAAGGAGAGATTATAAGTCAGAATAACAATTTATTTAAATAATACAGTGAGTACAATCATACAAACAAACAATTGGTCTCAACCCACAAAACCCAAATGTATAACCCAGTACCCTGGGGCATGAACAAAGTGGTGTTCCTTGGGCCCCGCTTGAGTCCAAAGTAAAGGGAGAGGGAAAGAACCTGCTGGTGGGAGAGCTGCTGCAGTCTGGTCAAAAGTGGTGATTGCAGTCCAGTTGAGGGTGGTCTAAGTCTGTTTGAGAGCGATGAGCTGCAGTCTTCCTCTGGATCCCACGAGTGGTTAAAAATGTTCCAAGACTCCAAGATCCTCCAGTTCAGGCAGGAATGCTCAGTACGTCCCTCAGGGCGGGGAGTTCCACAAAGGGTGTGAGGACAAGAGCATCCTCCTATCTCGCAGGCCTCTTAACACCTAGTTTATAGCCTGAGGAGTCAGGCTCTATGGGCAGAGGGTGCAAATAGTCTATTGACAACAGTTTCTGGGAAATGGCATAGAAGGCTATAGAATACACAGTTTTGGGTTACACCCATACCATGATGAACTGGTCTCAGCTGTCCTAACTAGGACATGACTCAGCCAGGTCTTCTGCTAGCCTCTGCAATAAGAAGGGAAAAAGGGGACACTTCTAGCCTCTGAGAAACTATCCAGTCTTCAGACTCCTTACATTCTGCAGAGCATGCCCACAGACAGTACTGTGGAAAGCCATAAGCCTTCAATCAGTTGTTACTATGTAACCTACACACAGGAGATCTCTGGTAAATCAGACACATTGAGATTCATAATTGTAAGGGCCTTCATGCATTACCTAAAGGAAAAATAAATCATGTCTCCGAACTGATCCCTTCTATCTCACCAAATGGATTGGCTTATTGATCAGAAAATTACTTGTCTTTTTTTGGTTATTGCATTGTGCTACATTTGTTAGATTGCATTCCACCGTTATTCACTGCGCAGCATGACAAGCCGGTGTGATACAATATGCATGTGAGCCAAAAAATTAATCAATAGGACAACATCAGACATGCAAAATAGCCATTGATCATATAAACCAAGAATCTGCATATGTGAGCGCAAGAGAACTTTGAATTATGGCCAAACACAAGGAATGAGGCTGTATCTATGACTTAATTGAGTAACATCTTCATGGAGGAGTGGACTGGGGATAACACAAACTACTGAGCCATAATACCCACACAGGGCTTCATATGTCTCTTAGTATCAAATACTGAAACTCCTTTCCTACACTATCATACTTCTGGATTATTGCAGATAGAGGAAAAAAAATGAACACATACTTCCGGGTAGGTTTTTACTGCAGTTGTGTATCCTCTCTTTACATCTTTTTGTTGCTGACACCATCTTTTGATCCTGTTTCTGTTCTCAGCTATCCTGTTATCCTGAATATGTAGGGTGCAATGACGAAAATTTAAGACTAGGTGTAAGGTGGAAATGTTATGGAAGTTTTACTGGGGGTGTGATGCTCTACTGTTTGAATCTCAAGTCACTCACCCAGGTGGCAGACTGCTACATCACCTCTTCATTTTTTCTAACTGGTAGGGACTCCCTTCTCCTACAGCACTCAGACTTTCTTGGGCCAAAATGGAATTGCAATAAAGCTGGTACTTTAAATATTCATTCCAGGTTCTTCTTCTTATCATCCATTGTCCTAGTTAGAACAGCTGGGACCAGTTCATCGCTGTGTAGGTGTAACCCAAACTGTGTGTTCTACTCCCTCCATGTCATTTCCCAGAAACTGTTAACAAGACCATTTGCAGCAGCTGCCCAGAGCACACCTGAACCCTCAGTCTATACACTGGGTGTTAGGAGGCCTGTGAGATAGGAGGATGTTCCTGACCTCACACCCACAATCACTCATTGTGGAACTCCCCACCCTGGGAGAGGTACTGGGCATTCCTGCCCGAACCTGAGGGTATGTAATCTTGGGGTCTTGAGACTTCTGGTGTCACTCGTGGGATCCAGAGGAGGACCAGAACCTCAACCAGACTGCGACCACCACTCTCAGCCAGACTGAGACCACCACTCTCGACCAGACTGCAACCATCACTCTCATCAACAGGTTTTTCCTCTCCATTTACTTCTGGACTCAGGGGACCATGTGGGGCTTAGCACGGGGGCCAATGAACGAACATTCTGTTCATGCCCCAGGGTGCTGGGTTATACATCTGGGGTTATGTGGGCTAAAATCAATTATTCATCTGTATAATTGTATTTATTGTATTATTTTTATTAAATTGTAATTATAATTTACAATCTCTTTTGAGTTGGGTTAATTTCTTCTGCCGGTTTACCTTTAAACCAGCACATCCATGACTATCAGTTCTCTCTCATCCTATGTATCACACATACTATATATTGTATATTACAGAGGATTGAGTCAGTAGACGTTGAACTTCTCAGATGCAAAGACTGGGTAGAGAGCTGTGAAGCTCCTTTGTTGGCTGTTGGTTGTTAACCGCTGGCTGCTTGATCTGAAGTCAGAATAAAGCAGATCTCTTGCAATTTACCAAGTGATCCCCCATCACAATGTGCATCATGAAATTATGTGAATGTAGGTCATGAAGCCAGTGGTTTAAACTACAGATCAAAGTAGATCCAAAAGGTGTAAAAATGTGAGGGCGAAGTGGAGAAACTGGGGGAAGATCAGGTAAGAGAGAAACACACTAGGATTTCAATATGAAGGCAATTATTCAGTGCTTCAATATAATTAACAAGTGCAAACTGCAAATCGTATCTGAATTTCCTGGCATCTCCTCTTGTTTTTGCTCTCACCAATCATTTCCTTTACACTGCACCACTCTTGTCAGCCCCTTTATCCCTCACTACTCTCTCATTCCTCCAAACCATTGCTCCAAGTAGAAAAATGGAGGACAACCTAAGAAGGAACTCAGCAGAGTTTCTTAAAGAGCTCTTCACTTTTGACCTTCCTTCTCATTCTGTAACTCTACCATTTTCTTATGGCGTAACTGCAAGAGCAATCTTCTGATACATCACAGGAGGATCCTAGATGTTAGAAAGCTCCAGATGGAAGGTCACTTGTCTAATAAAACCTGCTTCAGCTGGCAGTGTCATTCTTGTTCCAGCCCTAAATGCCTTCCTCACCCTCCTGAAATTGTCCCTCTAGAAACTGTGAAACCTCTGCGCTTTCAGATATCACCTGCATAGTTATTCATTGCAAATCCATCAGATTTCAGAAAGTTTTCATGCAAGAAACCCACAGGATGGTTACTTAGCAGGTTGCACAAGCTCACTGCTTTTGTGGTAAGGACCATACTCCAGTTAATCTACAGAGGTATTGCAGTGGCATTCAGGGTGCACAGCAGGTTCACCTATGCTATCAGCCCATCCAGCATTCACTGTGGAGATCACAAGGTTGCTGTTACTGGAACATTTTCATTCCATCATGTGCATGGTGGGAGGATAATAGTGAGGGCTGTATCACAACCATGAGAAATACATTGGCAGACTTGTGAGACGCCACAGAGGAGCAATGCACAGTACAGGTAACTCAGGAGTGCATCCTAGATTTCGCTCTTAATCTTAGGTGCCTCTAAAATATCCATATGGTCATTCCAAGTGGCCCTCAGGACACCCCAGGTGGCATGCCAGCAGTTTACACTATGTGGATGGACTTTCTTCATTCTTTTTCATAACAAGATGGCATTTTTTTTTTAATGGGTTTCAAATGTCTTGACTTTTCCTTCTTCACCCTCTCAGTATGGAGAAATAGATTTAATAATAGTTTGGTCTTTGAGGGCTGCTATCATTTTAAGCTCAGACTTGAGATTTTTTCTTATATGATTTTTTAAATTTTCCTCAAAATGCTTTTCACCAGATTGTTTGCAAGCAAATCTGAGTGCTTCTGATTTGCTTGTGTTAAGGAAGAAAAAAAAGTCGTATTAAACTTTGACGATTCTGTCACAAAACACTAAATTATTCTTCTAGATCCATAACCCATCAAATGGCTGAGTGATAGCTATGTCATGAATGGCTTTAACATTCTGTGAAGGGCCTTGATATTAATTTGAAAAGAATCCAATACTCTGAAGATTTCTAACCTAAGGATATTTGTGCCTTCAAAGTTCATGAGCCATGCTGCTGCTTAATGGAATAAACCTATTCTGCGTACCTTTTATGGATTTTATTAAAAACAGTAAGCTGGGCAATATATATATGTAGCAAATATATTGCTGTTTGTGTTATGAACTTCCTAACCTTAGGTCATAACTCGGAATAAATCTCTGAGTGAACAGGATCTATTGTCAAATTAATACAACAGGTAATTAGGTCCAATTAAGAAGTTGTCTGTAGGAAAAACAGTCGTGGTTTCACTTTATACTGCAGAGGAGAGTCTAGTTAACAGCGATGGAAGGCTCTCCAGCACTGCAGAGTCATCGTTACAGTTGATTGATCATTCTGATGAAGGGTGTTCGTATTTATAGGATGGAAATGCTCATAGGATCTAAATGTCCATTCTCATACTAGACCTAGTCAGATTAAATCACTCAAGCAGATAATACATGTTTTTTGACTCAGCTGAGAAAAGAGCTTAGCAATTTAAGGGATCACAGCACCTTGCATTTTAACTGTGGTATCTTCTGATCTCTTATTAGATATTCTTAGTTCATTCTTATTTTTCTCAATAATTTCCTGATGATTACATCAGTTGACCCTTCAGTCAGTGATGTATCTAGACACAATTAAACAAAATTAACAGCAATGAAATTAATCCAATGAAAATGAAGGATAGCTGTGGTTACTCCCACTACTAAAGACATCAGTTCTCTTCCTTGACTTTTGCTATAGACAGACATACTAAAGTTAATTAAAGAAACTAGAAATGAAGGTTTTCACCTTTAAAACATAGGAGAAAATGTAAGAAGAAAATCTGAGCTTCTGCTTAATTTCTTAGTCTTAAGATACATAGTTAGTTTTCTCAAACCATATGGTGGAGGCTTTGCTAGAGTTTTCAGTCCACACAGTGTCTTGTGTCATGCTGCAGAATACTCAGGCTTTGCTTCTTTCCAGAAGAAGCAGCTGCATGTCCTGCATTGTGTTGGCAGCATCAGGAGATGGGAGTTGTTTTCACTCAGTGTGCTCCTTGCTTTTGCTGGAAGGGGTCCCCATTTGTGCTGCCTTCAGAGCACCCTTTTCAGCCTTAAGAGCACAGTGGAGATTTCTACCACTGAACAGCTTTGATTTTGCTGGGTCAGCCAAAAAAGCACAAAGAGCACCCACAAAAATTTGTAGAAGAAACTATTAACCTAATGAACAAATTCATATTAATTTTTCTCGTGGCAATTACACTTCAGAATCTGGACTTTTTACTGACAAGTGTTAGTGAAAGTATACTCATAAATTCTAGGGGAGTTTGCCTGGAAGTATAATCTGCTCTTTCACTTTCTCAGGATTACTTTTCCTTCTAAATTTTTCATGTCCACATCAAACATGGGTCCTTATTTCTCAAAAGCTTCAGAAAATTTCACTGTCAGAAAGCTGTGCCTTGGTTCTTTCAGGTTAGACTCAAGGTATGGAGTCAATAAGCTAAAGAGCAATATCCACCCAAGTGCAGATGCTCAAACAGCCAGAGCTGTATTTGACTGACATTTGGAATTACACTTGAGAAGTCAAGGCAAGGTTTTTACTTTATTAGGTGTTAAAGAGCCAGATACGCAGATGTGAGACAACACAGAAGCGGTGTCAAGAAAACCATTTTACCCCTAGGATCTGACAGCTGAACACGCCAAAAGCATTTTTTTCTTAAAGGACTAAAAGGCAGTTTTAAACAAGCCAGTGGATCATGGGTTCAACACACAGTGCAGGTGTAGACTTAAACATTCTCCAGACAAGCTAATTGATTAAGGAAAGTCATTACTTATATCTCTTGAGTTTACTAACGGGAGACTGGAGGAGTTTAAAAGCATATCAGGTTTCTGAGAGACTGACTCTGGACTACATATCAAAGTACCTCAAATGCTTCTGTACCTTGACTGGATATTCGATAGGCACTGTGCTGCAGAGAGGCAGGACCATGTTACAGCAGTCAGAGGAGGAGGGGAAGCACTCGCTACACATCATTGCTGTGGGGGTCTCACTGTAGTTTTCCTCCATGTTACTTATGCTTTGGGCAATCAAGCAAAGCACCCAGACAAGAGCCATCTGTGTTTAGGGTCACACTGTTCCTCTTCATTTACTTAACCACAACCTTTCTAGTCCCCAAGCTCCATCCTGGGTGGGCTACATCTGTCCCAAAAGGGGAAGGTGCAGCCTGCACCTGCCAAACTCAAAGTGCTACCTTTGAGTATAACTTTGAAAATCTCCAGCAGATTTAGCTTTTTCTTGGTAGTTGTGCTTGTGAGGGAACCCATAGAAGAGAAGGCTTTGTATTAAAACTAGATGTGGCAATACTTGAAGTGTAAGTGCATTAGTAAAACCACCTAGGCCTTTCAAGAAATGGAAAAGATGATGCACTAGGTATGTGTCATCTCTAATCTTTATTATGACCATCAACACTCAATTAAAGGCAAAGTTGGGTGCTTCTGTTGAAATTACTTCATCTAGAACAGTTAATGGTGATATTTAAATTTTCATCATTAGGTGTCAGAGTCAATGCTCTTCTGAGACAAATGAAGTTGTTCACAATTCTTTAGAAAGTATTGGTCCCAACTGTCTGTTGCCTCTCTCAAACACTGAGTTATTTCTTAAACAAAGAAGCAACATCCGTCTTTGTATAATATAACAAATTGGCAAAGCTTCCAGGAACGGAGGGCTCTATTTTCACCTGATTGTATTGGGAATTAAATGTATAAAGCTTCACACATCAAGGTGAGATAATAGCTCTTACTAAGTTTAAGGCTGAACTAAATATCTGCTCTGATGTTGTATACCAAAAAATAATATTTGTGCTTAGCAGCATTTGTGTCATAGGTATGTTTTCATCAGGGATTCATCTCTTCTGTATAGCTGTTAGTTAAAAGAAAGGGGAATCAAGAAAAATTATGTGCAAATAAAAATAAAATAATTCCATGTTGCCGGCTCTTCAGGTTTTCTTACATGAAATAAAAAGCAGGTCCTCACTGAGGTGGGTTCTTGCCTGAAATTAGAGTGATACCGTGTCAGACATCCACAAAGATTGGTAATACTTTAAGGCACAGAACAAATGAAGTACGGGATACAAACTGCTCTTTGTTTTGTCCCGTATCCTATTTGCAGAAAAAACTGACCTTAGTTGTTGTGGGGAAGAAGCAAGAAACTCCTGTCTCAGCCTTTTTCAGTGTGCAGTTGTGGTCCTATAAATGTCTTCTCCAAATTAACATCTTTCTATAAATGTCTTCTCCAGCAGTTAGAGAAGGACACTGCACCCTTGCTTCTTATCTACCTTCTGATGCACCTTTTAAAAGCTTTAACTAGTGTAGCTATGCATAGTCTTATTATCTATAGGAGCGCATTACCCTTCATTAGAAGATGGTATGATGTTAGTCGACCTTGATTGTAGCTGTGCAGGGCATCCTGGTACTCGAAATGGCCCATGATGAGGAGAGCAAAGCATAGTGTCTGACCACTGACCTGACCCAGGTGGAGGCACTCTCATGGAGCTGCTCCCCTGGGACCCTGCAGTGTGCCTTTTAAGTGAGGCTCTTGAGACAATGAGTCCTGAGGCATCTCTGTGGCATTTCAAGTGTCCAACCTTGAAGGTCCTGTGGAATTTGGTGTTATGAAAGATGTATGTCATTCAGTTCTATGTCACTAGACATAGAGGGATCTCTGTAGTTCAGTTTATCACAGGGATCTCTTTCATGGTCAAGAGAATTTTCTTTTCATACTTACCCTATGTATTGTCTGGCACCCCTTTATAATTTTCCGTGTACTTTTCAGAAACCTTTCTGAAGTTTATGTTTGTGTTGAGATGACAAACACTGTATCTATTATTCTGCACAAGGCTGCATCACTGCCTTAGCTGGTGTCCCAGCTCCTTTTTCAGAGACGACTATTGGAAATCTGCAATAATGCAGATTATAGATGGGACTGACTATAAATGGGATTGATGTGCCTTTTTGTGTGTGTATGAAATTGATTACCAAGGAAACTGTAAAGGAAATTACAGAATATGAAGTACCAGTCCCTGGTTCTCTACAGGACCAGTAAACTTTATACTGCCTTGTGTGTAATTCCTGATTCAACATTAATCTATAAATGTCACAGAATTGCCAAACCCTATCCCCAACTTGCTAAATGTGATCCCCAAAAGTACATATGATTTTCCTTTAGGCATCCAGCACTAGAAGATAAATAAAGCTTGATATTGCTTTGATAGCATCCTGTATCAGTAGAACAAAGATGGGTTCCAAAACACTGTATTAGACCTGTGGCATAGGGGAGAGTAAATTAGCTAAAGCATTAAAATGAAATTAAAAGAAGTTAAAAAAAATCCATCTTGTGATTGGAGTAAACGTGAAATTATGTAGGAAGGTTGGATTTTTCTAAATGTCATTCAGTTGTGTGTGAATGTAAGAAACCAATTAGATAAAATTAAATTTCAAGCCTGATTGACTTCTAAATATTCAGTTTGAGCACCACATTTTGTGTTTATTGCATTGCTCAGGAAACATCTAGAAATGGCTGTTGAATCAAGGAATTAAATGAAACTTGCACTGTCAATAGTCTAGCTGGGGTTTCTGCAGGAGCATGATGGCAGTTCTGTTTTATTCAGAGCCATTAAACACTGAATATCCATAGAACACAGAACTATAAGTCTGAAAAAGGACACACTAGCTGCTGGAGAGCTTTGGCATTTATAGCTGGATAGTACTGGCAGATAATGAGAAGTTTGATACTGGGGAAATGATAACTATGAAATATGTAACAATACTAACCCATGAAGATGGAATATATATCATGAAATATTGGAGGATAATTCAAATCTGCACGGCAATATGCTTTTCATTTCAAATGTTGAGCTCATGTAAGCCATAACTTATCCAGGTATTACTCACATGGGAAATAACTACAAATTGAGTACAACTCATGGAACACAAAAAAAAAAATAAAAAAAAAAATCAATCCACGTGGGAAGAAGAGGAAGGATGTAATGTCCCCTCTCTCTCCACCCCCTCTGTGAGGAAGAAAAGGACTCCTCTTAGAACACATGCTGACTACTGGTAGAATAAGTGGAAACACTGTGACACCTACAATGGGATCTGTCTGCTGGAGAGACTCATTCCCACAGCATAAAAATACCCACCTCTTGCCACCTGCCCAAGCAAGAATGAGTAGCATGAACTTACCGCCAGGTCTCCCCTGTCTTTAGCACTCTTTGACCACCCTGAGAGGAAGCAGAGAGTGATGTTACACCAAGTGTTTCATTATGGCCTGTATCATCTGAGGCTTCTCTCCTCTGGGGCAAAGGTGTCATTACTGCCTTTCATGCTGCATTTGATGCTCTGAGGAATGGGCTTTGGACCAGAGAGAGAAGGGGGGAGAGGAAACTTATCTCAGGAATGATAAGTTGAGACAATATATCATATTAATATTGTTTTTTCAAGCTTTTTATGAAAATCCTGCTCTCAGTCAAAGGTCAGAGTTTCCCATTATTCTGTTCCGGTATTATCAAAGCCATGGTAAGAAAATATCTGAATGAAAAGCTGATACCTTTTTTTTCTCCCCTACTGATAAAATACAGCAGTTCCAGGCAACAAAAAGAGAAAGAAAGAAGAGATAGGTCCCTTTCATTCTTTGATTTTCCACTTTTTTCTGTAGTAACCTTTATGCCAGAAACCTTTCTATTCTCCTGAGGCAATCAATTTTCACTATTCAAAGAAAAAGATACAAATGATGAATGACGTCACTGCAATGGAACCTTCCCAAAATCATCTCTTTGTATCCCTTTAGTCACCAAATTCAGAAATATTAACAACTGGAGGAAGCTATAGAAAGAGATGTTGTGCATGCTGCTGTGCCTACCCAGAGGAGCAGGAATCTGTCATTTGGGATATCCACAGCAGGATTTTTTTAAGTAAAGACAATTTAATGCCAAGGTTTCAGGAAACTGGTATTTTATTTTCTTTATTTTACTGTGAGAAAATGCTGACTTTCTAAGCTGACTATTTCTTCTTGACAGAACCTACAGACTATTTTATTTTAATTTTTTTTGATTCCACTGGTTAAATCTATGCAGTCTCATTAACAAATCCAAATACAAAAGAATTGCACAATTTTCAATATAACTTTACAGCCCTCTCAAAAGTGTCCTTCAAGGTAGTTCCTGCTAGAACACAGACAGAAAAAATCACTTTGACACATAAGTTAAAGTCAGCCAAGCCTTTGGATCATTCTCAGAGCTCAGAATTAAATGTGTCTGTGAAACAACCCACTCTAGATAATGACATACAAATGAGTATAGAGTGTATACAGCTTTGCTTTGGCAAGTGTCCTGGACCATCATTTCCCACACTGAAGATCCCACCCTCAGACAGGAATAGCCAGCTATACAGCATGAGCAGCAGCTGACTGGGTAGCTGTTCTGCAGAAAGCATCTGAAGTTGTCGTGTTTCTAGACAGGCTTGAGCTGAGATGTTGCTGTGAAAAAGGAAAAAGTCATGATGAGGCAAGCAGTGAAGTCTTGCCTATGAAGACATGAAACAATTCTTCTTGCTCTCCTCAGCTCTCCTACAGCTTCAGCTAAGATCTCTGCTCCTTCAAGAAAGATGTGGATCAGCTGAGCAGAGCCTCAATAACATGACCTGTGGATAAAATTGATCAAATTGGAGTTACTCAGCCTACAGGGAAAACCGGAGAAATAGCATGAGCACGGTCTCCAGACAGGAGAAAGATTGCAGCAAAGAGGGATAGGATAGCAGAGGGAGGAGGACAGTAATTCAGTCTTAAATGACAGTGGAAAATAAAAGCAGCAAAGAAGTTAAAAATATTTTCTGACAGCAGGGACAGGGTACCACTGGGCTAGATTGCCCTCAGAGGGTTGTCAGCCTTAGAGAATTTTGTGGACACATTGGACAAACATTGATCAAGAATACAAACAGATACCATCAATCCTTCCTTAGGGCAGGGATTAAGTAGATTGCCTAGGATGCTATAAAATTTTCTGGCAAGTGATATTAATTCGGTCTCTGATCAGTCACAACCTCTACACATCCCACACCATACAAATTACTTCCCCCAGGAACACTTTCTGCATAGCCTGCATGGAAGAGATCTGTGCCCAGTGATTGTTCACCTCTGATACCTGTAAATGGCACTTGAAAGCTGTTTCTGGGACTGCTTTCACAGAGGTTCAACTGAGTGGCTTCTCTGCTGCTTCAGTAAGAGTCAGTGATGAAGCAGATGATTTCCTCGCTGTAGCTGCCTCCATACCACAGTAAGGATTTGAAGCTCTACTAAGCCTCCTAGCTGGATGGCAAAGCAGCTGGTGATTATCAACCTCTCAGTTAACCTGAGTCTTTCGGGAATGGAATGGCAAAGTCTAGTACCCCATATGGGAAATGACTGATTGATTCTGGGGGGAAACACAGGGTGTTTCATGAAGAATGAATCCCAAAGTAAGCCAGTTTATGTATGCCTTATGTCATCCAGCATCAGGGCTGCCTCTTCCCCAGCTGCCAGTATACCAGCCTGTACCTGAAGTCAGAGAAATGTCATGTCAGACAATGCACAGGAGGCTGTAATGTGGCTGAGTAGCAGAAGAAAGGTTGCACACGTTTGACTGACACTGACAGCCTGACATTTGACAGGTGAGTTTTTGATAGAAGAATTTTTCTCTATGCTATGAAGCACTTTATAAACATTCACTGAGCTTCATGGTAGTTCTCATACCACCTCCTTGTGACAAATGCAAAAGCTAAAGTTTACCAATTACCTTCAGTTCTGGCAGAAACAAGAGGTGGCTTTGTGTTGGCTGGATATTAGTGATCACTGGCTGGCATTTTTACCACCCTGCCTTCAGGATGATGTCCTGAGCAGGTTTGGGTGACTTGTCAGGATGCTCAGGTGCTGTCAGCACTCCCTTCTGACTGGACTGATATGCAAGCACTCTGAAGGGCAGCAAGCAGTACTTCTTCTACGTTACCAGCTAAGGAGCTTGCAAGCACTTAACAAAGAAATGGGCAGGACAGAAACCCTGGAACAAATTCTAGAGTCTCATCTTCAGGTAGCTGGGAAGTGCATGTATGCACTCCCACTGCCATCCATCCATCACACTCACAGATGTTCTCATGGGTCTGCAGAGCTGAAACAAAAATTGCTTTGTTTGTGTCTACCAAATTAACAAAGCTCTCTGCCTTAGGTATAATTAAACACAGATGTGTCGTAAGTCAGCATCAGCAGTAGTCTGTACTTGGCTTCAGCAGGCCCTCTCTAAAGCTGTAACATTACTTGCTTGTTTACTAGTAGCAGTAAGAGTACTGAGAAATGACCACTGAGAAATGACTTGGGAAAGAGTTTTGAGTTCCTCAGTGATTTCCATAAAAACTGTGAAACTCACAACAAAAGAGAGAACACCTACATCTTGATTATTACCCATGGGCAAGTAAAAAGGAACAATATGAAGTAGTCATGGAGTGCTTATGACAGAGTAACTGGAGAACTAGTTGTAGCTGGTAATACATTGAGTGCTACTGAGGCAAAATTTGGAAGTATTTTCCAAATGATGAGCTGATATCATCATGTTGAGAGCAGACATGGTGATTTATCACTAGCTAGAAATCTCACCCTGTTGTGTGCCTCTAGTGGTGCTTCAGTTACGTACTTTTCTGACATCGCTTTTTAGGGCTCTACATTTTACTGTATCAGCAGATATTGATCCCATGGCCCCAGAGCTCTCTAATCTGCTACCCGAATGCAAAATGTGTCCGTGGCTTGTTGTGAGACTGCAAAAACACTGCGGTTTTATTTTTTTAGAAAGGACACTGTTCTCCTCATTTTTCTTAAATACAGTTCTCATTGTACATTATAACATATGGTCTTTATTTTGCAGGTGCTGAGCTTTTTTCACTCTGCGATCATTACTTCTGGGCAGAATGAGGGGACTTGTCTTGTCTGGGTGTATCTTACTTACTTTTAAAAAACAAGTTACATGATGGCTCTGTAATGCCACCAGTTATGGTTACTTACATGAAACTGCAGTGTTTCCAAGTCCTGAGATGTAAAAAATGCCAAGCTTGTAGGTAGGTAGGGCTTAACATTGTCAGAATTGATTCTTCATTTCCTCACTGTAAATTGCTGAGATGATCCCTAAACCTATTGTGCAAAACTCTCATACATATATTTAGTGATGAATTTGATCTGTTGACCAACATTTGTTTTTAGAACTGATTCTTTAAATTTAATTCTGGCCCCAATTTGTGATTTGAGTTGTAAATGAGTTCTGTTGAGTCAAACTTAATGTACAAACTGAATTTTTAGAAGACAAGTTTCTGTAGAATCTAAGAATGATCAAAGTATTTGTCTGTGGTATATTATTCCAAGATAAATTTACATTTATTTTTAAATACAGGTAATAAGGAAGCAGTGTAAATGCTTGAAAATAAGATAATGCTTTTTAATGTTCAAAATAGATGGTGACTTCTTTCTCTTTGTAGAAATATGACTCTCCGGAGAAATGCCCTGATCTGAGGAGGAGTGCACTTAGCATGGATCAAATATTAGCTGACTTGGGTTTGGGAGGCAGTGGTTCCAAATAAGCTTCACCGATGCCTTCAGCAAAACTTCTATTTCAGGAATTCAAGATCTCACCTCCAGATTCTCATCTCGGCATGGCTGATCACCTGTAACCCATCCTGTACACATTCCTTCATCTCTTTTGACCTCCATATCCTTTCTTCCATCCTTCCACCCATGATGAAGATTGCAAAGCACTGTGGGTTTGCCCAGAGTCTGCAAGTGTGAAAGAAATTCAGGGTGACACTGGGAACAGCGATCATGGTTCCTGCCATTATAAAGTGCTAAATAAATAATGAAATATTTCATTTTAATCACAGTTCATCTCTCTTAGATCAAAAGAAATATTCTAAATGGGAAGGAAGTTATAATATGAAGAACGTGCTGTGAGGAAGTCTGATTTAATTTTGCAATATGGATATTAACCAGAACTCTCACCATACCACATTAGGGAAGAAGAAAAAGGAAAGAGGAACAGTTTCAGTGAGGTTGTAATTTTATGAAGCATGAAAGCAGCTTGAGAAGAGAATTTGTGGTGCAACTTGTGCCCAGCACCCTGCATTGGTTTCCCCTCATTTTCTTGCAATAATCCACACCCTTTTAAGGGGAGGTGGAGGTTGTTGCAACCTTGCAGTGTAAACCTGCCTCTCTGTTTCTATTCTGCATGACAATGGTGTCACATTAGTGTTACTGATATGTCATCCCAACAGTCGTTTCACAGTAGCAGTAAACCCACTGGATAGTGAATCTTGACGTGTAAAAATTCTCAGAAAAATCTATTTTACCCTTTGGGAAATATGCATTTACCTCTGAGTGATTGTAAACTCTTATTTGGAAAAACAATTTAAAGAGAAACTGAAGCCTTTGACTTTTTTTTTTTTGTTAAGGATGCAAAAACTCAGCAGTTACAACTCCTGTCTTTAGCTGTTTCCATAAAGCATTAAACACTCAGTAACTTTTCACAGACCCAGTGTCTCTGAAACATAAAATACATATAAAATAGTCTCACTTTTCCCAACTGCACAAAGCCCATCTCTCTCCTTAAACATCTCTAAGCAGATGTTTGTTTATAGTCTCCATTCAAAGTTTACTATAGGACTGGCTTTTTCCCTGCCTCATTTTCCTTGTTTCCCCCTATCTCTCCCTCCTCTTCCCGTCTTCCAGTGTCTCTGTTACTAGCAAGCAACATGCAAAGAAAACCATTCCAATGCTGATTTCCATTCTGGTTTCACTCCCTCTCCTCTTTCTCTTTCCCTTCCCCTTCTTCTCTGCAAAGCATGTGCAATATTTAGTTTGTTGGCAATTTAAGTGTCTACAGATGCCTTGGAATAACAATGACACATAGTCTGGCTCGGCACAGAATAGATAGGGTTATGCAGCTTGTGGGAGAGTTAGGATTGCTTTGAAGAAAAGCCAGCAACATACAGAAGGGAAATGTGGGTGCCCCTGTCCAGAAATCTATTCCAGAAACAGGTGGGTTACAGGAGACAGGCCTCTGTTCTTGTGTTAAGAGCCTGTTAAGCATTTGGGTGTTGCCATTGCCCATGCGGCTTATTTTATGCTGCACTCAATACAGCTCAGCATCTCCCCTCAGTCTCCATGGGTGAGGCCGCTGCTGGGTCGGCAGGCTCAGCCAGGCGTGATGGCAGGATAAGAGGACTGACCGCAGCAAAAGCCTTTTGGGTTGGAAAATGCTCTGTCAGAGAAAAGGGAGAGGTTGGGAGAGGGCAGAGAGGGGAGAAGGAGGCGGAGAAGGAGAGGGGGACAAAGCAGCCTGAGGGGTATTCAAGACATCTAAACCCCCTCAATAGGGCATTGTCCCCAGGCAGGGGGTCCTGCTGGTGGCAGGGGGCAGGGGCTGCTTCCCCTGGAGGTGGCCAGCTGGAAGGTAGCCTGGGGGGCCTAAGGTGGCCTTGGAGGTGATGCCCCCCTGTAGCTAGGGAAACATGGAGCATCTTCCCCAAAATTCACGTGGTGCTGGCTGTGTTTATTCAGGCCCCAGCGACCAGCTGTCAGGAGCCTGTGAATAACGAGAGATTTTTTAATTATGGCGCTTTCAACCATAATGATCAGTTTGTGTTGCTTTCCATTTTCAAAGCTGTTTTTTTCCCAAGGAAAAAGGCTGAAACCTTCCTTTAATGAAACATGAAGCCCAAGACCCTCCTTTGAATGTGTGCCCCTCTCCACTCCTGGTGGAGGAGCTCATTATCGTGGGCTTTTCAGGCCCACAAAGACAGGCTCTGCTAATACTCCACAGCACCTTTCACATGCTCATTCATGCCCTTTTTTTATTAATTTTTTTTTTTAAGTCTAGTTTCAGCAAACAATCTGGGACAAGCATTTTTGATTTGGGCTTTAGGAGGGAGAAAAGGAGGAAGGGAGGTTGCTTCAGATTAGGGGAAGAGGTATAGCTTTTACTTAACTACAAACATGTGAATATACTCACAGAAATCACTGGAAATGCAATATACTTTCTGGGGGCTTTAGTTCTCTTCCCAACTCAGTCATTCCACAGTCCAAGTATCACAATTCCACACCTGTAACATATAGCAGCAGCACTTGCCTTCTTTGTAGTGTTAAGTACCTAAAAAAAAGCCTATAAAAGCCAAGTAACATTACTATCTGTGTCCATAAAATCAGCAGTAAGTTCAAGCACTTTATGGTATTGATGTCCTTTAGCATGAGAAATGGGTAGAAAGGGAAAAAGAGAAAAAATAGTAGAAATGAACCATTTAAAACATATTTGATGCTAAAAAACAATGAACCATGTGTTCCGACTGCAAGCACTACTTTGAGCCCATATTTTTGGCATATTTGTTAACATATGACTTCATCAGGAGACTGAAACTGAGGAAAGGCTTCTAGTGATTTCAAACACCATTAGATGAGATCAGCAGAGCCTGTTGCACCAAGATAACAAAGTATTGGTAAGTAATTCAAAAATGCCTGCTACAAGATGCATGAAATTGGTGGCCTTTTCCAACCCAAGGTCAATCTGGGTCAAACAGGTCCATGCCCTTACTGTTATTTGAAGAAGTTCCCCAAAGTTCAGACTTAACAGCTTAACAGTTAGTCCTGCAGCACCTCGACACCTTGTTCCTCCTGTGGGATCCAGAACAAAGTGCTAAGCACTTTGGTGTTACATCAGTAAAAGGAAAAAATTGGGTTAACCTGTAACAGGTAAGCAGGAAGAAACCTAATGAGCAGGAAGAAACAAAAAGACAACAAAAAGGCTGTGAAATGCCAAGCAGGACAAGAACATGAGTTTCAGTTGGGGGTGGGGCGTCTCATCAGAAAAGTCTGCTTCTGTTGTTTAAAACAGAGGAGCTCAGGTGGACAACAGTGTGCTCATTGCTGTGCATCTGCTATATGGTTTCATTTGACAGTGCTCAGTCAGAAGAAATCAAATCCCTCTGAATAGCAGACAGTCTTTTTAATTTACAAAAACTGCTAATACTTTTCATAATGGCCAGATTATGTTGATCTGCTGGTCTCCATTCTGTAAATAAAGACTAATTAAACACTTGCTGAGGCAGAGTGATTTTGTTTTGGATGCTCACGTGCTTAAAATTTGCTATCTGTTATTAGTTTGCTGAATTGCCATTGCATGCAAAATGAACTGAGACAAAAGTTGCATCTGGCTGTCATCCCACTTCCCTCTCTGTGGCCTTAGTACAAATGCAGTGCAACTTAAGAACACTTGAATTTATGCTGATGAACTTAAGATTGATTGAATTTAACAAAGCATTTTACACAGAAAAGCATTTTGTACACACATCAAGCGTATCTTGTCCTCCAGTCACACTTCCTCTTCTCCTCCATCAAATCCCAAATCACAAGCAGAACCTCCCTTACCGTGCTGGTACATCATAGAAAACAGTTGTGTTACGCCAGAGAATTGAGGTTACTGGTTTTGCACTACAAAAACTTTTCCACGTTTATGGCTTTATTGGCCTAAGTAACAGTGTTTTTCTTGTTTCCTTTTTTTCTTTTTGCTGTTTCTGTTGAAAAAAAAAAGGAATACAGAAACTTGAAACATGAGCTGCACCTTTCCCTAGATGATCAAACAATGAGAAAAGTCACGCTAAGACACAGGGAGAAGAAAATCAGACGCTGGGCTCAGACAAAGAGAAGGGTCTTCTGATCAGTTAGATAGAAAGGTAGGACACAACAGTCACAGATGCTTTTGCTTATTATTTCTCTATGGCAAATGTCTGCCTGTGGATGAATCTAAATATAAGAGCGTGGGGCAGAAAGGTCTCTTGGATAAAAAAAGTTCCTGTAAGCAATCACCCAGGTGAGAGGCTACAACTCTGAAATAAATTAATCTGGCCTCACTGTTGCTTCTCATTGAGCCATGAGCATGTGACAGGGAAAGTAATGGGGGGCTTAGTAGACTCACAGGAGGATGGAGCCACCAGGGCCATGCTGGGAAGCTCAGCCTTCTTTCCACCTCAGTATGGGTGATGGGAAACTCAATACCCTGACTGGGGACTGCCTGAGCTTGTTTTTCCCTTGTGTGGAAAGCACACATGGTCTGTTTTGAAGAAATTAGAGACTGAGAAGGCCAATTAAGTCATTCAGTTTGACTCCCTGAGGCCAATTCAAAGACTGTTCTCTCTACTAGTTACTCTATTGTGAGTTTTTTTCAGTGCAATTTTAAAATTCCCAAGTGACGATGCTTTCATTATTTCCCTGAGGAGACTTTTCCACAATCCAATATGTTTCGCTGTCAAGAAGTTTTTCTTGAAATTCCTCTTGAAATTTCGCTCCTGATTTCCTTCCATTTACTCAGTTTTGTATTGATTATTAGTTATACCAAAAAATTCATCTTTGTTTCTAAAATTAGTGTAATGTTACAATATCCTGTCTCTATCATTGTTTAGCCAGAATGAGTTTTATTGTGATTTTTTTTTTTAGTTCAGAACTAAAAAATTTCTAAATTATGTCGATCCTCTCTGGGCACCTTTCTTATACATGGTGTATCTGCTGAAGTGTCACAATATTCCAGATGATAGTTCTCACACAATCTTGATACATAAGATATTTCCCTTGCCTCTGCAACATGTTGACTCTTGAGGGTGGTTTTGGGCAGTTTGTACTTGAAGTGCATGACTAATTTCTCTGCCCATGCTCACCAATGAGTGTCTGTCACTAGCACCCGTCTCCAGTCCTTTTTCCTAGTACAATAAAAAATGAGCATAAATTGTGATATTTTAGAAAATATATGATCTGATGGATGCTTTTATAGTTAAAATGGTCTTTTTTTTTCAATTTTTTTTTACAAATGTGAAGCATTTGTAAGGATCTCTTTTGAATTTATTTTTTTTTTAATAATTGTTGTACCATTCTGCTCAAGGTTTTTGTACGTTCTCCCATCCCATGTTTATTTCAAGAGTAGTTGACATTTAGGTAGCAGCATTATTAGGTAATTCTGTTATTATGCTAAGCCATAGTGTCACCCAGACTTGCAAATTTTGTGAGAATGATGTTTTCCTAGACTTTTTTTTCATCCTTCATAGCAAATGTTATGTTGAAAAAAACTATTTTTCCTACAGATTTTATGAAGTCCTTTCCTGCATTCATGCACTAAGTCAGTGCTGATCCTCTGAGCATCACGAGAAAAATCATATGTATAACAGCAGTAGATGCCTGAATGATCCTGATTATTTGTGCAAAACAAGGCATCCATATGTCAGTGTTAAAGTCCAAATGAAGGAACTGTCAGGAAAAGATAAAGTCACCCAGATTTGCCAGCCTATCTTTTTCTAACAAAACCCTGATTTGGCAAAATATCTTTCAGGACAGTGGATTCGTTATCTACAGTCGCTGGAGATAGACTGTTTTAATATGAATGACTTTACCATTTATAAATGCTATCTGTATTATCAATGTTAATTTAAAGGTGACATAATTTTCTTGCAAAACCCATTAGGTTTTTATGCTCTTGGCAAGCAGCTCTGCTTTGATGGTTAGATGTAGTAACTCTTCTTTTAAGCAAGGAACCTTAAATATTTGCCTCGGTTCTGTAACCAGACATGATTAAACTTAAAGTTGTGTTAATGATCTGACATGTCTTTCTACATTTATCTGTTTAAACACAACACTTTAATTATGGCTATATAATCATCAATATCTATAATGACACATTGTGGGTAATGCTGTCAAACAGGATAAGTATTCTCCTACTCTTTCAAACCCTTTATGATCACACAGTTCTTGTTATACAGTGTCTTTCATTCAGCAGTAAATTACACTAAACCCTCTCACTTTGACATCTCTTCCTATCAGATCAAATACTTGATCCTCAAAAAAAAAGTTTGAAACTCCACTATATGTTTTTGACAAGTTTGATATTTTTATTTCCAAAATGATAACTGTTATGATGGTCACTACAATAAATCCTCAAACAATAACTTCAAAGGGGTGAAGGCTAAACCTGCAAGGGAATTCAGGTGCCCAAATGTTCAATATTCTAGTGCCTAGGTGAGAGCATGGGGGTACATTCCATTTCTTAATGTATACAGATTTCAGATACCTCCAGCTCTAGGCAGCAGCTGTGAGAACATGCTGAGGACCCATATTTTAATTCAGCCACTTAGATTTCACTTTAGGTAGCTAATTTCTTTTATGATTTTGGCCCTGGTTGACTAATTACACAAGACAGAGGAATGAAGTATTACCCTTATTTTACAAATGAGGAATCCACTATAGAGAGATTAAATGCTTGCCTAAGGAAATGTAAGAAACTTGAGGCAGAGTCAGGAAGGCCCATTTAAGCTGTTCTTCAGATCTAGATCTCCTTAGTCTCTGATTCCAATGTCTTAACAAAAAGGCCTTTCTTCCTCACTTCTCTCAGCTATGTCAGCTCAAAAATGCTGCTAAACTGGAAATGCTGAGACCATAGACCACAAATCAAATTTCTTCCTTCTTTGTTTGTTTTTTTTTGGTGGTTTTTTTTTTGCATTTTCTGGTGAAGCAGTTAATTCTTCTCTTTTATGTAGGTTTTTGTACTGTGACTATCCCCCAGTTCACAAGTGCCATTTAGTAAAGCCTTCAGCAGCATAGCTAACATCTGTCACAGGCTGTTTGTTTCTTCATTGTCTCCCCAGGGAAGAAGTGTTTTTTTCGGTGTGATTGTTGCTAACCTGTGTGCTGCCAGGTATTTGTGTTCAAGGAGGCAGGCAAAGGTGAAAATGCACCTTGCACTGCCAGCTGTGGTGGTTAGGTTAGGATAGTCTCTGCTCTCCTAGGGAGCTTGTTGTGAGCAGGGCTGACTCAAACCTTCACGACAGCACATGCAAAATTTTGTGCTTCTCTCCTGGATCGTCATTCTCAGAGCTGGGTTGCTCCAGCTATGGAAAGGGAAGGCGAGGAGAGCAGAGTTGGGAAGCAGATCCAAGGGAGGCCACAAAGGGCTGGCACATCTTCCCAGGGAGATGTGTCAGGGGAACAAGGAGCAACGGCTGACCTCACCCTCTGGCAGCAAGTTTGACTTCCCGCAGGTCTGGTACAGGCAGAGAGGGCAGCATGGCCGTGGTCATTTTGGTGCCAGTCACCTGTGGCCCCAGGCAGTGGCCAGGGTTACCTTTCTCCCAACCACCCAGGCTCCAGCCTTTGCCTTGCCTCCAAGCAAACTAAAGCCAGCCAGTTCTAGCACATCAACTGCGATGGCACTACCATCTCCCAGATGGGAGGTAGGGCTGTGGGACCATAAACCTCAGCAGCAGGCATAGCTTTTTAAGGCCTATAGGCTCACTCATGGAAACTGAGGGAGCCATTGGACTTCAGGTCAGGCCTCTGGATTTTAGGTGTCAGAGTTTAGGAAACACATTTAAGTAGGGCTGGAAATGTGGACTCTTTAGAATTCAATGCATCCCATCAAGTGTAGTTCCTCGCAAGCCTACTGACCACTTACACAAAGTTTGGCCAAGATCAGTCTCTTTTCATAGAATATATCAGGTTTAGTTACAGGGTGTTTTCTAATGAAATACAGATTTATTTTAAAATATCCACCCAGCTCTGTCATGGCCTGACCATTTCTCTGATGCTACCACCATCAGACCTGAAGTTAGCTTTTGCTAGCTTCTGGGTAAACTCAGATCTATAAGGCTGCATGCCAGCTGGCCACAAATGAAGTCTACAATGTAGTTTTCCTCAGCACTGGACTAACAGATGGTCAGAGAGATGAGGCCCCTCTGTTTCAGTATTGCACTGGCAGCTGCCCTCAGGAGTGGCACCAGCTGTTTAGCATTTCCTTTCCCAGGCTGAGGAGGCACATAGGCCACTTCTCAGGGCTCAGGTTGTGGCTCCTTGAGGGTGTCTGTTACTTACTGAGACAAATGAAAGTATTGAATTCAGGGAACATGGATGGGCTGCTGTTCTTTGCTGGCTGGGAAGGAGCTGATATATGCCACTTGGAAATCTCAATGAGTATGTGTGATCTTGTTGGCAAAGTAGAAGTGGCCCCTTGGTGGTTTGTCTAAAATTCAGCTTGGTTGCATGCCATGAGCTTCCAAGTCTGATGAAGTATTTTTTCAGGGTATACAGCAATCTGGGGCAGGATTCAACAGTTTCTTTAGATATCAACAAGAAGCCTCTCTTGGCTTATTCTTTGACATTCAAAATAATACTTTCCTTCCTGCCCTCCTGGTTCTCTTCTGCAACTGCGACTTCTGTTAGACCTTCAATGTAAGCATGTCGGATGCCTGCAATGATGAGATACAAGCAAGCCAAAGTTGATCCTAAATTTTATTGTTTTGTTTCTACATAGGAACATCTTCCAAATGCCTGTAAGCAAGTTGAAAATATTAATTTTGACAGATCTAGCTTCTGTATAATTCAAATAGATCAAATAAATCTCCACAGACTGTTTTTGAACTGAAGCAGAGGTCTACGGTACTAATGTTGTGATGACACAAAATTTTTCTTTCTACTTGTTAGGAAAAAGTTACACTGATGTTTCTGCCATAGATAAATCAGCCCAGGTGCTCTTCCTATTATGAATTACATCATAGCTTGGTACAGAAAATATGCTGTCTCCATGACATGATTTGGAAAAAAAAAAAAAAAGGAAAAAAAATTTTTGAGGCAGACTTTTTAATTAAAAAAAAAGTCCACACAGCAACATTGTTCGCCATTCCCTGTTGAACCCTCAAGCTGACACTTGAAAGATAACAGCAGGTGATAAAGAGCCTGAACTGCATCCCACTCTAACCAGTAGTGAACCTGATGCTGACTTAGGTGGTATGTCAAGAGTACTTCTGCAGACCATCATTGCAGAGTATTGGTCTCCTTAGAAGGTTGTGAATCTGGGGAAACACTGTGGTAAGGGAACTTTTATGTAAAAACAAAATCCATTCTTTGAGAAAAACAATAGTTAATTTTAAAATAATCTCAAATAAAGACATAGTTAATTTTTTACTTTTTTTCACCATCATAATTTGTAAAATACAAATACAAAATACAAATTATAAATACAAAATACAAAATATAAAATACAAAAGTAAATTCTAAGGTCCCAATGATTCAGAAACTGTCAGCTCTGTTAACATGGCAGAAATCTGTCCTATGGGCACTTTATTTCTCTTTTCCTCTTTATTTCTGTCACCTCTGCCATTGGAATCAGATACTCTCCAAATTGAAAACAGGTATCTGATCCAGGAGAGTGCATTTCCCATTAAATGCAATGAATCCTGATGCAACCTGATTGGACACAAATGAACTGCAGAAAATGAAAGAAAAAAGGGCAGTTTGCAGCATAGGTGCAGTCCTTTAATATGTCTAACTGAAGACTCAGATGTCTGGGGTAAAAAGGCCAATCGACTGCTATTTCTGCAAGTGCTCAGCAAACCTAAATACCTTCCAGAATCTCCATTCTGGAATCTGAATCATAATCAATTCTTTACTGAGCTGTTGTTTTAATAAGGACTGATAATTTTTTTTTGCTTTTTTTTTCTTTTTGAAGAACATTTCTGCCCTGTATTAAGGGCTTGACCCAGTTACTGCTGATAGTAAAAGTCAGCCATAGCTGTGCTAAATACAAGAAATATGCTTGTGCCCAAGAGAGGTAGATGGGAGTTGGATCAGGCCCCATGTGTGTGAAAACAGGCCACAGAAAATCTATTGCTTTAATTGCCTCCTAAAAGATTGACATGGTCTAATTTGCTTATGGTTAAACACCATAATTTATGATGAACAGGATGATTACCTTAAGCATTCAGCACCCATTACTAAGCCTTCCCTCCCTCTCCCCTCCCCCTCCAAATATTATTTTACTTATTTCTGTTCATAACAACAGGAACATTCTCAATCAGAACATCTCTTTGCTTGAAAAAAAATAATCATTAGACAAGCTAATTCCTGGGTAAACCTCTGTATTCCTTCCCAGATGTACATTCTATATTGAGGTACAGAGCTAAATCACTGGCCATCACAGCAATTTACTGGTTTTAATGGTTGGAATATTTCACCTCCCTGTTAAATATCCCTCTGCCCTTTGTTAAGTTTGTTGCCTAGTAAATTGCATGTCTAGCTTTGAAGCTTATGTTGCTGCACCCCTGCTGCTTTAGCTCCTTATCTCCATAGGATTTGCTGTAGCACACACAACCAGGGGATGAATTTGCAGATATTTGCAGTGCCGAGCCTTGACTTTTAGTGCTTACATGTAAATGAAAAAAAAAAAAAAAAAAAAGGAAAAATAAAAAAGGGGGGAGGGAAAAGTAGTCATTTCCTTTTTGTGATCAGCAATTCATCATCACTAAAGCACTGGGAGGAAAATAGTTATCAACTTCCCATTTTAGGTTATAACTTCAAAGCAAACCTTTGATTTGAATGCCAGACTCTGAATGCAGGGGAAAGGAGGGGGAATGACAGGGGGGAGAGGAGGGAAGGAAGTAGGAGGGACTGGACCATCACCTCGTGGTGGTGACAGCACCTACCATCATGGAGAGAAAAACAGTTTGTTAAGGTACCAGAACAGCCACTGGTTTCTCACTTGCTTGTTTATGCTCATTCAGGAATTAAGGGAACCACTGCAGGAGCTCAAATTCAAATCCATCCTTACAGCCAAAACTTAACTATGATTCTTGTGGAAATGATCTGCCTTTAGGGTAGGAAATACCTAATAAGTGAATGAAAAGCCCACATTTTCATAGAATTCTGGAAGACTGACTACATTGTACCCTCTTGCTTGCTTTTTTTTTCACTTGGAGCAGTTAAATTCAGCATCCATTCATGGAGATATGTGTTTTTGACAAATTTCAATTAAAATTGTAGACATTCTGTGTCATAAACAGCCCATTTTATTGCTACATGTTTTTAGAGTAAGGTAGAGAATTTAATTCCCGGCAGAGCTTGTTCAAAGGCTTTAAGTGCCTGCCTGAGCCCAGATCCATCTTACAGGAACCTGGTTTTCTGCTTGTTATAGAGCAGCCCTTCTTGAGCATCTTGTCTTCCTCCTTTTCTATCTCTCTTATTCTCTCTCCCTCTTTTTAAAATTTTAATATTCCATGGCCAGCATACTCAAAGCTGTTTACAGTACTGATACCTTGCTGCATTAGTACTGCATTGATTATGGTTGGAAATAATCTCAGGAAGTCATGCGTAACTCCCACTCCTTGTCCTTTCTGCCATGTAAGCACATCCTTTTTGCCTGAATGAAAGGAGAATGTTCTGTATACAAGCCTTGAAAATGTTCCATATAGGTGCCTTTGAGGACTTTCTTTCGCCTATTTTTGTGTCAGCCTCTTGAAACTATCATATATCAAAAGCCATGTTATTCCTTCATTCAAGTCCATTGTAGTACCAAAAAGACTGCTTAATCCATTTCCTCTGATGGGAGGAAGTAGTCTGTTGATTTTTGAAATGTGCATGCTATTCTCATGTACTAGGTTATCCAGTAAAAATTCCTGTTAAAAGACCGTTAATATACATGCACTGGAAACACCTCAGCAGACCTCTCCTAGGCTTTTAATGAGAGCATGGAGAGCCTGACTCCCTGTGAGCATTTTGTCATTTGTTTCCATCAGAGCACATCTCAGGGCCAGATTACATTTTACCACAGTGTTTATTTCTACAGTAAGCAGATATGCCTAATAAGACATTGGCAAGATTTAGACTTTAAATCACAGCCCATTCCAAACCCTAGGCTGCCTGATTAGGATCTTCACTCATTTCCGTACAATCCCATCTTTAGTGGAACAGCACCTAATCCTCTCCTTTCTCAGCAGAATATTCTTTTTGGCAGGAGGGTGTGAGTGGTAATTAAGGGGCCCAGCCCCCAATTGTATTATCGGTATTTCTTTATTTGCAGCCTGCTCCTGCTGTGCTCAGTAGAAGGAGGGATTCTCTGCCGGAGGGATGCTCTACCTCAGCGATACCCTGGCACTGAGGCTCGACCCCCCACTTCCACCTGCCACAGAAAGACAAGAGCTCCCCCTGTGCTCTGAGTGCAGACTGTGTCCCCTGGAGAGGATCTCTCCTGCTTCTCCTGAAACCCACGCTGTAATTTTAATCAGGTAGTTCTGTCTGTTTAAGGATGACAGCAAGTCATAGCTGGCATAAACGGGGCCTAAAAGTATGTATCTGCCATTGGCAAACAGGAAAAAAAAGGAAGAAGAATTGCTGTTTTGCTAGAGCCATTTGAATTTAGTGGGGTCATTAAAAGCTTTTATTCAAATAAATAAATTCATAAAATTGCCTAGAACTCAATAGCACAGGATGTCTAATCAATAGTAATTCATTTTCAGAATTGTAGTCTGTTACACAAGCCAGGAATTGCAAGAGGTAAATCATGACAAACACTGCACGCACAGACAGGATCCATTATATCACAGTAGGGGTCACGCTGGAATCACTTCATCTGTTTTTAAGGTTTGAAAGCCCAGGATGCAGCGGATTTTCAAACAGGCCCATCTGTGTGATATTTCTGGCCACAGATCTCTGGTTTCCCCTCCAACGGTGGTAACTAAATCTCTGTGATGTACTCCATGCCATGGGCTGGATTATTTGCATTAGGAGTAATCTTCTGGTGACTCTGCAGGTGTCTGTAGCTGACAGAATGAATAACAAGGCTGTGCTTAAGCAACTTTGTTTCTGAACATGATTTCAGTTTGAAAATTATTAGAAGGGGTAGCTAAAGTTTTGGAGCTGTAGCCTCTGCCCTGTGCTATAATTATAGACTAACTTATTATGTAAAAGCAGCAAAACTGGAGCGGGGCCACTGTTTCTCCTTTTTTTTTACTGAGCTTTATGAATAACGATAACAAAAAAGGAAAGTCAAAAGCCAAATGCACCTAACTGGAATTTTCTGACAGCAAATTCCAATTATTTTAAAGTTCTGGTTTTAATTCTGTCCATAAATGATTGTGAGAAATTCATTTTTATAGTTTGGACGCATTCCACCTGGAAAAAACTAGCTCTGGAAAATGATATTTCCATCTGTTAAAAAATGGGAGGGAGTCAAGGGGGCAGTGCAGGGAATAAATGATGGTCTATGTAGATTAGAGCCAACATTTTCAAAAACAGGAACTAAAGTTAGCCTTGTGTATTCATACTTAGACACAAATAAGTATATAGTGCTTTGGGAAATTGTGCTAAGCCTCTTCTAGCTCTGCTTTTTTAACCTGATCTCATCATTTCAGGCCACAGTCAGATGCCTAAATGTGGATGAGAGAGAATATGGATGAGAGAGAAACTAGTACTCATCCTTTTTTGTGACACTGTTGACCCATGTCCCAGGGACCGGAGTCCGTGTTTCTCTCTTCCTGAGAGGACTGAAGTACCAGTTCAGGCTAGAGCCTGTGGATTTGTTCATAGATAAAGGTTAAATCCTCCAGTCTGCTACGATGTCCGGAGGGGAGACTTTGACCTATTTAGGAGACTGGTTGACAGAGTCCCCTGGGAGGCAATCCTGCAGGGGAAAGAAGTCCAGGAAGGCTGGCCATGTTTCAAGAAGGAAATCCTAAAGACACAGGAGCAGGTTGTCTCCACAGGCCAAAAGATGAGCCAGTAGGAAAAAAAAAAAGAAGCCTGACTGAACAGAGAGCTTTGTCTGGAACTCAGGAGAAAAAAAAAGAAAGTTTATGACCTTTGGCAGAAGGGGCAGGACACTAAGGAGGACTACAAGGATGTTGTGAGGTTATGCAGGGAGAAAATTAAAAGGGCCAAAGCCCAACTAGAACTTAGTCTGACTACTACCATGAGAGACTATAAAAATGTTTCTATAAATACATTATCAACAAAAAGAGAGCTAAGGAAAATCTACATCTTTAATACATGCAGAAAGAGACATAGGGATGAGGAAAAGGTGGAGATACTTAATACTTTCTTTGCCTCAGACTTTAATAGGAAGACTGGTTGTTCTCTGGGTACCCGGTCCCCTGAGGTGGAGGACAGGGACAGGGAGCAGAAAGAAGCCCCAAAATCCAAGGATAAATGGCCAATGACCTTCTACATCACTTAGACATACTCAAGTCTATGAGGCCAGATGGGGTCCGCTAGAGGGTACTGAGGGACATGGCAGAGGTGCTTGCTGAACCACTTTCCATGATTTTCAACAGACCTGCCATGTACCAGAAGGGCCATAAGGAGGATTCATGGAGCTACAGCCCTATCAGCCTGACCTTAATTCCAGAGAAGGTCATGGAGCAGATCATCCTGAGTGCCATCACACAGCACGTACACAACAACCAAAGGATCATGCTGAGACAACATAGGTTAATGAGAGGTAGGTCCTACTTGGCTAACTGTGCTGGTTTTGCCTGGGGTAGAATTAATTTTCTTTATAGTGGCTGGTATGGGGCTGTGTTTTGGATTTTTGCTGAACACAGGGTTGGTAAGAGAGAGATGTTATTGCTGAGCAGGGCTTACACAGAGCCAGGGCCTTTTCTGCTTTCCGTACTGCCATGCTGGTGAGGAGAATGGGGGTGTATGAAAAACTGTGAGGAAATACAAACGGAACAGGTGACTCAAACTGACCAAAGGGATATTCCATTCCATATGGCATCATGCTCAGTATATAAAGTGGGAGGAAGAAGAAGGAAAGGGGGAACATTAGGAGTGATGACATTTGTCTTCCCAAGTAACTGTTATGTGTGATGGGGCCCTGCCCTCCTGGAGATGGCTGAACGCCTGCCTGCCCATGTGAAGCAGTGAATTAATTTCTTGGTTTGCTTTGTTTGTGTGTGAAGATTTTACTTTCCCTATTAAACTGACTTTATCTCAATCCTAGCTTTTTCCCCCCTAGCTTTTACCCTTCTAATTCACTCCACAGTCCCACTGCTGGGGGAGTGAGTGAGTGGTAGTCTTTAACACTGTCTTCCACAGCATTCTTCTGGAGATTCTGGCTTCTCATGGTGTGGATGGGTGTACTCTTCCCTGGGTAAAAAAAAAGGCTGAATGCCCAGACCCAGAGAGTGATGGTGAAGGGAGTTGCATCCAGCTGATGGACGGTCACAAGTGGTGCTCCCCAGGGCTCAGTACTGAGACCAAACCTGTTTAATATCTTTATTGATGACCTAGACGAGAGGATCAAGGACACCCTCAGTTGACAGACAACACTAAATTTGGCAGGGTTATTGATCTAATGGAGGGTAGAAAGGCTCTGCGAAGGAATGTGGACAGACTGGATCAACGGGCTGAGGCTAGTTGTATGAAGTTCAAAAAGGCCAAGTTCCAGGTCCAGCACTTCAGTCACAGCAACCACTTGCAGTGTTACAGGCTTGAGGGAGAGTGGCTGGAAAGCTGCCCAGCTGATAGGACCTGGGTGTGCTGATCAACAGCTGCTGAGGATGAGCTATCAGTATGCCCAGGTGGCCAGAAGGCCAACAGCATCCTGGCCAGTATCAACAATAATGTGGCCAGCAGGACCAAGGTAGTGATCGTACCTCTGTACTTATTACTGCTGAGGCTGCACCTTAAATATTGTGTTTAGTTTTGGGCCCCTCATTACAAAAAGGACATTGAGGTGCTGAAGTGTGTCCAGAGAAGGGCAACGAAGGTGGTGAAGGGTGTGGAGCACAAGTTTGATGAGGAGAGGCTGAGGGAACTGGTGTTGTTTAGCCTGGAGAAAAAGTCTCAGGAGGGACCTTAGTGCTCTCTACAACTACCCGAAAGGAGGCTGTAGTAAGGTGGAGGTCAGCCTCTTCTCCCTAATGACAAGTGATAGAACAAGAGGAAATGGTCTCAGGTTGCGCCAGGAGAAGTTTAGTTTGGATCTTAGGAAAACTTTCTTCACCAAAAGGGTTGTCAACTACTGAAACAGGCTGTCCAGGGAAGCGGTTCAGTCACCATCCATGGAGGTATTTAAAAGAGCCATTTGTGTGGCAATTAGGGACATGATTTAGTGGTGGACTTGGCAAGTGCTGGGTTAATGCTTGAGCTCGATGATTTTAAAGGTCTTTTGCATCCTAAATTCTTCTATTATTCTGTGATTCTATGTGTCTGTGTCGAACATCTGGTTGGCTACTTTTCCCTTAACAGCAGCTTCCACAGGAAGATTACAAACCCACAAGTTTTTGCTTAGTGTTTTAATTGTCCACAGCACATTGCTGGGAGCTACAATGAGTTTTGTAATCGGCATATGTAGCTGGTACTGAAAGACAAAAGTAATGGCAAGTCCAATTTAGACAAGACCACTTAGCACAAAATTACATTCTGCTAATCCTCCTATAACAACCACATCCAAAATGTCAAGGGACCTGGCTGTGTTTTCAAACCCTCCTGAACAGAGCACAAATTATTTTAAAAAGTTATTTGACTGCAGCTACTCCTCTTTTCTTTGTTTATTTCTTGTCTAAGAAAGACATAAGGTACAGACAATGCTGAGTATCTGCTCCTTTTAAATGTGGGATTTCCGGGGTCTGATGTTAAGGTTCTTGTCTTTCCTTCATTCCCAACTTTGTGACCTGATGTTTAATTATAGTTTGTGAAGTTTCTTTTTGTTTTCCTGTGTTTTATGTCATGTTGCAATTACTGGTTCATGCTTTTCAGGTCTAAAGTATCACTAGACAAAACTACCTGCATCTACCTAAGCCCATCTCTAATTTTCCCCAGGAGAACAGCAGGACAGCATAGATGAGCTATGTTCACACTGAAGTGTGCACAAAACATGATATCACCTGAGCTGTAACATTTGAGGAGATGGACTCAGGCACTGTAGTATCTTCTCCAGCAAAACTTCTACTAAACTAAATTTCCTGAGTGGGATTGAATGTAATGTCTCTAAGTTATACTGCAAATAATTTAACTTTCCACTGATGCAGGGGAAGTACAACCGCACTCATCATAGACTCACAACGTGTAGGTGTGGGGGCACATTAACGTCCCTGCCTAAGCCTGCTTATTCAGGAAAGCTACTCTCACTCAGGAAGGATGCTTAAAACTCTTCTCAGATTTAAACACACTTTTTCATCTCTGGCCCTTGCAGAAATGGAAACTAACCCACAAGAGGAAACCCTGACCCACGGAAGCTCTTTTCACATCCAACATTTATCTTGAACGACAATTAAAGTTGCCTAAATTATGATCCTGGATTTGTAATAACCTTGTGCAGCTGAGCCAAAAGATTTTGTCCCATCCATGCATCCTCTGGACTTTCATGAAGCATATATTCTGCAATTTGGTAGTTTTGCTGTTGTTTGCCTTTAGCTGCACCCATTTAGCATGATGTAATAATTCAACATTTCTTCTAACACCAGATTTCACAAAGAACTTGCAAGTGCTTCCCTGAAACCAAGACCTGAAACTCAGGCACAGCAGGATTTCCTCCACTGCAGGATAGGACTTTCCCACGGGATCTGGTTCAGCAAGGCCAGGGCTGAAGTATGCACTGGTCTGCAAAATGGGAGATCCTCTCCCGTACTTTATTAATTTTCTTCTCTAAAGAGTTAGGCCTGTTATGGTGCCCTGTCAAATGACTTCTTTCTCGCTTTGGAGCTGTAAGGTGATGGAAAAAAAAATTGGGTTAACAAGACAGTGGTCACAAATGCATGCAGCAATCAGGGAAGGATGCATGTGATCAAGGTGAAAGGAAGAAAGGATGAAGAAAAAGAAGAAAAGGAAAAAGAAAACCAGAGAGATAGGCACAGACACTGCAAATACTGAAACTCAGCTTGCTTAAACTTGCATAAAAACTTTAGGTAGAACAATGTCCTCTCAGCCCAAGTTCCTGAAGAAAGATTGTTTGCTGTCAGTCCTCCCTTGAAATTATGATAAGGACCCAACAGCAGGCGAGCTGCTGTTTTGCTCCATTTATTGTGTCTAATCCTTCTGATCCAATCTTATTATGATTTGTATTGCTTTTGTCCTGTTTTTGCTCTGGAAGATGATACCTAAAGACATGTCACAAAATAAAAAGCTGTGGCTTTACATTTTGCATCATCAAAACATGAGTAGCTGTTCCCCAGAGATTTAGGCAGAAATCTTTTGTCTTTCCCTTCCCCTGCAGTACCATGAGACTTGCAGCAGATGCCAAACAGGCTATTCCACAAACAAAACGTGAAGTATTTTCACCGGTGTAACTATGCACTGTAATCAAAGAATGAGGAGGGGATAGAATCAGATAGTACAGTACTGATGAAATCACTGTAGACACATAGGGTAAATAAACCAAACTATTGTCTTTATTTCTACTGTAGCTGAACTGGTGCCCTGTACATAAATACCTGTACACTTGAAGAAAATATGAATAGCCCCATGAACTTTGCATTCCAAAGCTACTTCTTGTTATAAAGGCTGCATTTTCTGGAGTGCCATAAATACAAAGCTAGCTGTGTTTTGAGCAGGAAAAAGCACTAGCCTATGAATACCAAGTGGTCTCAAGACACCTAGTGACTTATGTAGCTAATTGCTAGGGGAAGACAGGATATTTTCCCTTTAAAGTGAGGTAATGAATGAAACAGAATGCTAGCAATGCACAGAACAGCCAGTCCAGTAATCTGAGGTGGAAGGGCACCTCAATATACTAAATAAACTTCAACCTGGAAAGCTTTCAGAGAACCCCTGTCTGTTACTTTGGAAACATCAGGGAACTTTCGATGATAATAAAGGTTGGACATAGACTGCAACAGAGACATTGCCACATTGCTACAATATCCAACACTAATGTAGCCATGTTACTGAATCTTGAAATTGTTGTCAAATTTTTCATGGCACTTGCAATTGGGTCATGATGATGAAAACAGTTCTTCATATGAAGGGTCGTTATGACTGGCATAAAATCAAATATTTAGTTATCTGTCCTCCATTATATACTGAAACATATTATATTAATGACATAATGAAATATTCAGGCTTAATGCTCAGACACTTATATCTTAACCTCAGAATTCAGCGAGCTCCTGAAAATGTACTTTGCATGCACAAGATGTATATTTCATATAAAAAGATGCGCACTGAAACTTTAATACTATTTCCCTGAACTGTCTGCACTGTATTCTGTAGAATATGACATACTTAAATGCACTCATTATGTCTTGAAATTTACCAGCTTCCACCAAAATGTGCTGTATCACTCATCTCACTCATGTCATCCGTGGTCTGTCATTCTCATTTCAGCCCATCTCCAGCATTCTGCACCTTCCCCAGTCACCCAAACTCACGTGCTGATCTCTAACAAAAAGCTCTGAGAAACAAGGTTCATCCTGTGCCTGTCTCGGAAGTCTACTTTTTCTACCACGCATAAACAAGTCTTACCAAAAGTGCTTTTTCTTCTGACAATAATGCTTGGTGTTCAACTTTACTGACAAGCAATGAAGACTTTCCTTTTCTCTTCCATTCAATTCACCAAGAAGCCTCATTGTGTTAGTTAACAATGAGAGCATATCAAATCAAGACAAAATGTTTAAATAGCTCTTAGCCACCACATTATGGCTAAATGACAATAACTCTCTTTCTAATTTATGCAAAAAAATGCTTAGTTATCTCTCTGAATAAAAAGAGAAGTGGGTCTTTTGTATGTAGAAACACCATAATATGAAGTCCCTGTTTAAGTGAGAAAAGAGACAACTCCTGTACATCTAAAAATCTTTATAATTAAGTAATTTTTTTAGGAGAAAGATATAAAAATGATGCAGGAATCATAGAGTTCTATCATATATTATCTGAACATACACATTCAATTTGAATCATGTCTTTGGCAATGAACTAGGTCTCCATTAATTGATGCCATGATAGATTCTCAATGAGTTTGTTTTTCAGGGAAGTTCTTTTTTTTTTTTTCTTTTCTGCAATTGCTGTCATTATATTGCTAATGCAGAAGTTGTTATCAAATCACTTTGAAAAATGGGTTTACTCTTTCCAAAAAAATTTGGGACACTGTTTCAACATCAGTAAAATGTACTCACTTTAGGAGTTTCTCATTAGGTTAGTTGGGTCATGATCAGTTACAGTTTTGTCCTGGTGTTTTCTGATGTGCCCACAAAATGCTTGATGAAGATGTTCAGAAGTGGTTATTGACCCTAGCTGCAAACCAGAAGGCAATTTAGTAGGATTTAATTTGGACACAGTCGAACCACCAGTCCTCTTTGTAACTTAGTTTACTGTCTAATTACCCAGGTTATTTTAAAACCTGCTGACCTTCTGGGAATATTATTTCTTTAGTTTCATTTATTTTGCTCTGGTTTTAGAATGAAAAAAAAAAGTTCTGTCTTTGTTTTCAGCATATTAAAACCTATGAAACTCTTTCAGAAGTGATGGAAATATCTTCGTAAGTTGTTTGTGCAACAGTAACAAATAATTGCTTCTGAGTTGTTCTTATTTACAGTAAATTTTAATTCTTAAAGCATTACCAACAAACTGAGATGGGAAACAGCAATAATTTGAAAAGTTATCAAGTAACTTGCAATGTCTCAGCACAAGAGGCGAAGTGGAAGACAGACGTGGAATAATTGACCACTAAATGTTACAACTCCACCATATGTGAGCTTCATCTCACAGTAAAGAAAGCCAGCTTTATTGCATTGTATTACTTGTATATTGAACTATTTTGACAAAGATATTTCATAATGGTATACACAGTGGCTTGCAGAATATAATATACCAAATATGTGGTGGCTATATAAATATTTCAGTATGTTCTGTTACTTTTTATGCAAAGTGCACATTTTCATTAGGTAATATACTTTTTTTTTTCAAATGTACAGTGTGTCAGTTTGGCCTCGTGTTTCTTCCACTGTAGCAGTTTCCAGATCAATTACAGCATACATATGTTTCAGTACACAGTTTAAGAACTTACGAAATATTGAGATTCTTTGGGGAACCAGACGTGTTTTCTGATGGCGTTGTATGATTGTGTGTAGGATCATGATTTGTGGTCCTGCAGTGGCTGCAGAGATGAAGTATCGAGGTCAGGTATGATACTAACTGAATGCCATGAAGTCAGACCTTGCTAAAATGGAATGAACCTTGAATGTTTTTTTATCAATTCTCCAAGACTTCTAACATTTTCAGACATCTGCTATGTTTGAAAAGATCAAATGTGTTGATGACATCCATTAAAACTCAGACTTGGTCACATGTTAAAGAAATTCCTCCCAGATAGAGCCCATCCAGGACTGTAAACCAGAAGATGACATACTTTTTATTTTACTCTTTTTTAATAGACTAATATACAATTAATAGATTCTACCCATTAGGAATTTTCAGACTCGTATATCTATGCTCTTGTATATCTCTGTGCTATTGACAGGGCCTCCATCAATTTTGCAACTCACCATTTTAAACACATCTGTCCCCTTGACACTGCACCCACAGGTGGTATCACAGAGAGAGCTAATGACATGCCCATGTCACTGAATGAATTGGACAGGGATTACTCTTTGGATTTTGAGTGCATGCAAGAGGAGGACTGCATCTACTGCAAAGAAAATTGCTTTTCATGGATTCTTTCCCCATTGAGAAACTAGCATGTATAATCCTTTAAAAGCAGCAGACAATAATCCCTGTTCTCCTAAATTCTACTGTTACATTAATTAGTTATGATAACAAAAACATTAAAGTGCAATTATATGTCTTCCTGACCAAATGTGTGAAAAAGAGAGTTAGGTAGCCATCAGTATGCAATAACAGAAGCGCTCTAAGGTGCTCAAAGCCAAACAATTCTGAGCCCTAATGCGGTATTTCTGACTCCATGCACAAGCCTCAAGCAAAGAAAGTCTGAAAGTTCATGCAGTCTCCATTAAACCCCCACTCTGCTACTTTCTTCTTACCAGGACTTTATTAAAAATGCACTCCTATGTAGAAATATATAGATATGTAGATATATATGTTGTCAGAATCTCAGTTATCAAAGATGAGCAGTCAATACAACTGCTGAATCCCATAATTCCATTCCCTAATTCAAATAGAAGAGCATGTTTTCCTATTTCATGAGGCCTTAGGCCAGTGTATATGCACTAACTTAAAGCTCCTATTTAGATGTGGTGACGTGAACATGAGCTCTGACCCTAGAGTTTTGGAAGAGGCAACTAAATTGACCTTCCCTTCTGGCTCACCCTGGAATAGTCTCCTTGTTTTCCTTCATTAGAGAGATCCATCTCCTTCTTTCTCATCCTGAAAAGAAATTCCCTTCCCTTTGGTGTGGCTGCAGTCATGGCAACATGTCAATCTTATCTCAGTTGCTATATCTAGTATGTAAAAAGTTATTTGCCATTATTTTAGGACAGGTCCTCCACTCATTTAGTGGTTATTGTTAAGGGTCAAAATCCAGCCAGTTATGTTCAAGCCTATGACAACTTTCTACTCCTAATTCAATAGCTCAGAGATGCTAGCAAAGATAAAGATCCAGATTTGAATTTTCTTTAGGATTCACTGAACTAGCAATGATTCTTTTTTTTTCTGTGCCCATAAGTGGGCTGGATCAGAGAAAACACTCTTGCCTGAATCATTCCCAAATTATGTGAATCTCCTTATGGAACAGATATCATTATTTCTGTGACACTTATATTGTGTATTTTCTGTATTATACGCAGTTGTAAATGGCCTAAAAAAATTGATTTTTTTTCCAAGATGAGTTACATTTAAGAGCTCCTGAGAAATATTAATATCCTTAGTAATGGACAAAGTGGTGAGCTGCAAACCTAAGTCACTCTCTAGGGATTTGACTACCTGTCTTTTTTCATTGCTAAAAATCTGTGGACTTTTCAAACTGAAGGTTACATTAACATTACACAGAGAAAGTCAATTAATTCAACAAATTATCAATTTGTGGAGTTTCCTGAACATGTAGTAACATGTACACAAAACAGCTCTTTGTGATCCCACAGATGTCCTGTCCTCAGTGCACAGCTTCATTAATTGTGTGCTATGCATGTTATTGTCTAAATTATAGTGCCACTTGAGACAGGGAAATCATTGGGAAAGAAATGTTGCTTACCCTTGCACACCAGTAAAGATTACAAATAAGGAGAGGGTTTAAAATGACTGTCAAGTCAGTGCTGTGAAGATTTCATTTTATTCTTAAAACTGTTGGGATTCACCCAAACAAAATTTCTTTTATGTTAGTTTCTATATTTGTAGAGCAAAACTGAGCATACTCAGCAATATATAGTTCACGCAAGAAAAGCTGAGATTTGTAGTTACATCTCTGGAAGCCAAAGGTTTACCCCTAGGTTTGGGTTAGGCCTCTAGGAAATCTAGAAAACGCTATTGTAGTTTTGTGTGTGTGGTTCTGTTACAGTGATGCTGCACAACACGACCTCTACCCCTAGTGTAATACTGACACAGGCATTGGACTAAATTTGTCTCCTTCCTAAACAGTGAATGAAACTCAGCCTGGGCAGAAGTATTTTTTCACACAGATTTTTACCACATCTGTGTTCTCATGGCTACTGCTGGCTGCTAGCTGTGGTCTCCATTTTCTTACACTAGACAGACATATAAACATCTGGCTACATATAAAAGTCATGTCTGATCTATACTGTGAAAGAACCCTAGTAATTTGATATGAATTGTGAGGACCCTGTTGGCCTGATTCAAGGGTATCTGTTGCTTGAGGCTAGAACCTTCTCTGTAGCACCAAGCTAGATGTCAGCACTTAAATAGCAGAGAGACTGTGACTTAAAATATTTCCATTCCAACTACATCCCCAGCAGTCATCAGTCACTTGACCTGAATATTTCAGAATGGACTGCTGTCTAATGTATCCCGTCAGAAATTCCTCATATAGCATTACACAAATGTAATTCATGTATTCCATGATTCACAGATTCCAAAATTTCTTTGCCCAACTACCTTTAACCACTTAATTTAATGATGGAAATGATTCGACAAATATAGGAAGGATCATATTTTTTTCTCTACAAAAGTGTTGAGCAGTTTACTGTTTGAAGCACAGGTAGAATTCACAGAACTCAAGAGCAGAGGATATTATATATTTCCTCAATTTACTGATATATGTAAATTCTCCAAAAAGCATCTGCCATTAAAAATGCTCGGAATCCTTGTTCAACAGAGAGAAAAGAAAAAGCAGAAATAAACAAATGAAATGAGGATATTAGCAATCAAAAATCCTAAGCAAAACTAAGAAAAGGCTGCTAAGAAGGGGTTAAAGAGAGACAATCACAGATGTGGACAGAAAGACATCTTATTCAATGCAGCTGTAAAATCAGTATTACAGATATCCCTAGGGAAGGAATGCTACAATATGAATCCTTGATCTGAAAAGGCCTAGTTGTTACTTCAGTCAAGATGAAAAGTAAGATCAGAAAGCAAGAAAGGTTGTTTGAAATCAACAGTTTTACTGGGCTAGATAGTGAGGGAAAGTCATTCAACCACTTCAAGCTAAATGATAGAAGTGACTCTGCACCCTCACTTCCATTTAATGCCTTATCAGAAGTTGACACAAATTCACCAGTATTTTGTGCTGCTGATATTCTTGCTTCTGTTCAGTACCGAGTGTGAGCAACCAAAGAGTGCATCTGGAGATCATATTCCTTTAATCTTGCTAATGATTCATGCAATGCCTGAAAATGGAGAAGGAGAGAATTAAAATAGACTTTCTGGACTTCCAGCTCAGAGCACTGCAAATTGGAGTTGTGGTACCTGTTATTGAAGAAGCTGTCACATACTCCAAGGCATTCAGAAGAACAGAAATGAAGCCTCTGGAGGAAAAGAAGTAGCTATGCAAAGGTACATTTTTGGAGGATTCTGGTAAAGTTCTGTGTCTAAAATATATATAAAAACATCTGGGAATTTTAACACTGCAGCTCCAGCTGTACAAGAGGGGACTGTGCATTTCACAAGTGCCACAAATTCATGGAAGTGCCTCTCGATACTACTTTTAACCTGTTAGTGGAGGAGAAGAAGCATGAGTTAAAAACACGTTGCCTGTAGGATCCAGTAAGCTACACCTTTTCTTCTTTTTCAGGGACTGTTAATGGAATTAGAGCTAAAACCTTTGTTTTCACAAATATTTGCCAAAGAAATCCATGTATGGGCTTATTTTACTGTTTGCTAAATTAGAATAGATATTGTATCATGAAATGAAGTCTAGTAAATGTGAACTGTTTTGTTACTAGATATTCAGATCACAGTGAACTTTCATTAATATTTTGAATAGAAGGTCTTTTTTAAAAAAAAAACCTAAAATTTATAAGTTAGATAAACCAGAATGGAAATGTTTTTTGTCAGGTCAACTTAATTTTGAGGGAGTGAGTTTTTGCCCACTGAGAAAATAATGTGACTTTCACGCAATTGTGAAAGACTTATAATTTGCTTTTTAAAAACTTTTTGTATGGCACTGTATGGAATTTTTCAAAGAAGTCCTTAGAAAAGAGGCAAAGCTGAAACTTAACTACAGGGTAAAGTTTGTTTGCAGTGGTTTTTCTTAATACGTTGCTCCTGTTTTCTCTGTTCTTTTTTAAAACAATAGCACCACTTGAGAAATTATATGTAAGAACAAGTGAATATGAACTACTTGTTTTCATAGAGTATCTTCACACAGACTATGTGAAAAAATATAGGAATAAAAAATACACATATAAAAGGGACAGAATGCTTTTCTCTCTTATTTAAAAAGCAAACAAACAAAGAATGACTTTTCACAGAAGACACTTCATGAAAATATTCTTATTTCTTACCCAATGAACTGAATTAAATCCTCTAAAAATTATATTAAACTTCCTTTAACTTCTTAAAATCAATTTGACAACTTCTGTTTGTTCATGTCCCTAAATTACATTTCAACTGTCATTTTAGCCATGTGGAACACAGGAAATTAATTTTCAAGTATTTCAAGCCTCATGCATATGAAGCACAACAAGCCAGACTGGAACAGCAAACACCTTTTCAACACAGCACTGTGCCCACCTTGTAGTCATACATTTTTTCTGATGAATTTGGGAGTACGAGATAAAACTTTACAGAGCTACAGCTAGTGGCAGGACAGAAACCAAATCCAAACCCCTAAAACCCCTGCATCTAAACCTTTACTGCTTTAAGTAAATGGGCACCCATTAAGTATAATGTTTCTGAGCTAAATCCTACATGGAAGAAAATATTAAGCATGGCTTTGCAATTTGCCAGATGTTTTCAGGTTATTTTCTCTTTCTATCAGAGTCAAGTTAATCGTGTTCAATAGGCCACTCTGCAACAAAAAGTAAAACTAACTTCCTTAGACAGCTGCTTTGCATAAAGTGTTTGCTTTCGAGGAATATTGTGCAGGTGGAGATACTGGAAAGTAATAACAGAATAAAAAGGGGGAGGGAAAAAATGTGCTCAAGCATCATCAGCCCCCTTAGTATCTTCCAAAACAAAACAAAATTAAAAAAGCTTTGATTTAATATTAGGGGAGGCTAAACCAGAACTCACTGATGATGTAAAAAAGCCAAATTGAGCTACTGTGAAATATTGTCATCTCATCTTCCTTCCTTTACAGCAATTAGCAATTCTCTGAGCAGAGACACTGTCTGAATAGTCCTTAACATCTAAGTACTGACAAAGTGATAGGACAGTTCAGAAACAGGATATGCAATGTAGGGAGAAAAAAGTACAGTGACAGTAGCTTAGCTCAGAATGCAGGAATGGACCCAGGTCTGTTTGCTAACTGACTTCTTTTATATTTTTAAATGATCATATTCAATATCCTCCAACTACTTGAGACAATATTCCAAGGCCACAGATGGAGATTTGAGACAAGTCAGCTGGCAAACACATTTTTCTTTCTGGGAAAACCCCCACATACATCGATATAAAAAATGCAGACAAAATTCTAGTGTTGAAAACCTCCTCAGTTTTTATTGCATAATTATTGTTTTTTAAGAATCAGATTTTAAAAGGGCCTTACCAAAACTATGATTTTATGGGAAAATAATGGGCGTTAAATTAGGCATTGGGAGTCCTCAGTATAACTGAACATTTTCGTATTTACAGTCATATACTTTTCTAGTGCCTCAGACATCTGCTATATCTTTGGAAAGTTGACATTATTATAAGATTTTCATGACTTTATCTACCGAATGCAGCTTTTAAGATTATAGATGTCATATAGCACTCTGACTTATAAATACAAAAGAATGTTTACTGCATATACAGTAATTACCATGCACAAGAAAACACAAACATACACACATGCATCTAGAGAGACACATGAGGCATATATGCATAAATATACTTATATTATAGTCTTTTCTGTAGATAGGTTTTGAATATGATCCCATGACCCTGACTCAAAAGAACAAAAAAGTTTGTTAATACAGAGAGTGTTGTACAAAATATACTGACATTCATTGAGTCAGTAATACATGAAATATAGAATTTCTAGCAGCTCCAGTGGATATGGCTGGGTGGTAATTTTGTATTACTATTGTATTAATTATTAATTAATTATTATATTTTATGTTAAATGCATCATGGTGAGGCATAGATTCATACATTTTTCTTGAACTAAATATACATATATCATCCGTAAACACCACTGTGAAAGTCCACTCGAGAGCATCTTGCCCACCTCCAGCTGCCTCTGAAAGAGGCAGGCTCTTGTGTTGGCAAGACCTTCTGAGACACCAGGTCTTAGACCACGTTAGATGCCTATATTGAGTAGAGCAAACTGAATCAGACAGGCCTGGGGGGCACAGAAGCAGCTTCGAGGAGGCTGGCCAGCTCTTGCTGCAGCTTGCACAGATGCTGCCTTAGCACACCTGGAAGCATCAACCCACCACCAAAGGGTGAGCGCCCAAGGGGAATATCGTCTTCAAAACAGAAATCAATTTTCAGCACTTGCTGAAACCAGCTTTCTAGTTTTCAGTCCCAGTGAAGTGACGTTGTGTACATGTGGCACTGACTCTGAGCACATCACCATGACCCAGCCAGAGTTGAGTGCATTTTCAGTCTTTGCATGCTTAGGAACCTTGGAACTTTTTCCAGTGGAAGTGTAGGTCAGTAGGGAAGTGTAGGTCAGTACTTTCTGCAGATCTCTTCTAGAAGAGTTGCATGAATGAGCATTTGAAAATTACTGCACTTTATCCCTTTTATCACACAGTCACCACTATTTACTTACTCCCTGGCAGGGACTCCAAGCTGTCTGCCTCCATAAATCAGCAGTAGTCACCTTAGCCTTCTCCCAGAGGGTTCAAGTTGAGGTGCATGCAGGTTGGGATGATTCATGGGAAACATGACAGGCCCCTTAAGGATTTTTTTATGACTTGATGAATGCACAGATGTGCCAAGGTTTCTATAGGTGAATGATACGTGGATGTTTGCTCCTGAATGCACAGATGTACCAAGGTTTTTGTAGGTGAATGATACGTGGATGTTTGCTCCTGAGAGATTATGCTTTGGTATAAATGTCCAGTCTGTAAAAAATGTGCATTTTTCAGGATATATTAACAAATGTAGCTCTTGCTTAAGACCACTATTGTATGGTTTTGCCTCTTTAATCTTAAAAGTAACATATGGACTAAAGCCTAGCATTCGTCAAACTGACGTGGGAACAGACCAGACATTTATAAATCTAGTCCATAAGCACATTTTCTCATGTTTGGTTTAATCTGATTGCAATTTTTTATGTTATGTTGGTAGAACAGTAGAAGCAATACTCTAGCAGCTCAGGGGGGCTAAAATCTGAATGGCTCTGAAAATGGGAGGTAGAAACCCTTGCATTTGGCAAAGCTACACGGACAGATTTCACACCAAATGAGCAACCTGATGAGCACATGTTCTTGCCCCCCCCAACCCACATGCTTCACGCACACTCGTGCACACGGTATGTTTCCAACATGCCCCTTACACCAGGAGCTTCTGAAAAGGGTCAAGTGAGAATCAGGACACATCTATCTATGGGCTGTGAAGAGAGAGGCTGTGGCACAGACATCCGCTGGGCAAGCTGTATGGCATGAGGGGCAGCCATAATGTGCAGACTCATTTAGGGTGTTTGGATGTTTACTCTGACAGCACTAAAACCCCTAAGTCACAGTGGCTAATTTTAACATGAAGGTTGTTCAGACACCAACTTTGCAGCAGGAGGGACCACTGCCCTGCACCTTACGTCTTCCCTCGGCACCCTGGCTTCCCTGGAAAGATGTGGAGGTTCGTGGACCAGGTGGAAGTCCCACTATGCTTCTGCCAGCATGTCAGTCTAGCACAGCCCAACACGCACCCACAGGTCAGTGGAGAGCAGGCTCCATTTCTTTTCAGGAACAATGGATCAAGTGAGAGAAGAAAAAAGAATCAAAAAAGGAGAGGTAAGGATATTGATTTGCTAAAGAACAGTGTTACTGAGAGCCTGAGCTCTCAGGGATAATAGAACTGCAGGACACGTCCTTACACAAGGAACAGCTATTCATGGCCCTTCTTGAGATGTATAGATTTAATGGCAGCTGTATCCCCTTCTCAAACTGCCTTGTGCTATGAGATACGGTATGTACAGTAAAAATAGCACTCTCCACACAGCAGGTTTCTATTATGGGATTAACCAATTGTGCCCACGTTGTAAAAGCCCGCTAATGACTAGCAAAGGCAAATCTCCCCAAAGCAGCCAGGCAATAAAAGAAAGTCACAAACAAAAGACTAATGACCTAAAAATAAAATTCAAACCTGAAGATACAACAGAAGATATTGCTTAAAAAGTTAATGGTACAAAACTGTGTGAATTGTGCAACTAAACCCAACTAGCAACTTTCACTTCTTGTTCCCCTATGTCCTATGCTTCTACTTCTGTTAATGCCTATGAGTTTGTAAAATGGCAAGGGGGAAAGGTTGCATGCGTAGCATGTTTATTTATGAATTCTATATTTAATGATTCTTCAGCTAAACTAGAAGAGGCATGGATGATTCCGACTGAAGTGGAAAGGTTATGTTAATAGCATTATACAATCCCCTATCAGTCCCTGCAGTGACTGAAGTTTTACATAGCCCATTTAGAGTAGATAACTCTGAAAGGAATTAATTTCATTCACTTCTAGAGTTGAACAAGTCGTTCATTTAATTAAACTCCAACAAGTATGAAAAAAATTGCTTTCAGTTCAAATGATCTCGTGTTGTATCCTTTGTTAGCATATGGCACCAGGCAGATCACCAGCCCTATATGGAAGGCAAAATTCAGCAATATGTTGCAATAAAGCTCTATCCTGGCTCCCCAGTTAAAGCTTGCTTTCACCTAAAGTATTCTTTCTTACCCTTTCTTATTTCTAGGATCTCAACATAAAGTCATCAGCATTCATGCTGTAAGATTAGATTTAATGTGTTTTTAAAGCCTCCCATTAACCTTTCAGAAAGTCTGACATTTCCTGATTCACCAGACAAAGTCTTATTCTATCGGGGTAGACAGTCTCTTCTCAAATCACTTGCGTGTGTCAATAATGACTCCTTTCTTCCCCCACAAGCTGGAGGAGAGTGGGGCCCCAGCTTCCTTGACTGAGGGGGGTTGCTTTAACAACAGCTTGTGCACAAGTAAAAAGCAGAAATGGAGAAATGATGTAGCTTCACAGTCAAAAGCTTCTGCAGATAGCCTCAAACCCAAACATAGGTGGATTGGGTAGTAGATAATTCTTTATTAAGCTACTGACAGAAATTTAGTGTTTCAGGATGCTTATGAGCCTAAGGAAAAGCCACTATTATTCTTGAGTTTCCATTCCTGCTGAGCCAGCACCTGTTCGCACTTTGCCCTCATTCTGGTCAAGTAAAGATTCTCGCTTAACATGTAATAAAATGTTGCTTTATTTCCCCTGTAAGCCAAACACATTGACATCATTGGGTGTGTGCCTGAATTATGGCCTAAGGATTTGGCCTTTTATATGTACACAATTATTTAGGTCACTTTTCCCCTCTCTGCCCACCCCCATCCCCCCAGTCTCCCCCTTTACTCCTACCCCAAGACTCAGGTCAAAAGAGCAAGTTTCTCATATCTGGTTTTTTATGTTCATATTTTGAGTGTCCATGTGCTTGCAGATCTATTTGACTTCTGTGAGATATCAGGGTGCAAGATATTATGTACTCTTTAGCCATTAATGTCTTTTATGAAATTAAAAATCACATAGTTTTGAGTATCTGGCCAGTTTACTTGTTCCCTCTTGTAACTACAAAATTAAAATATTATCTATAACCTGGATACCATGAAAGATCTTGACTTGAGTTCATGTGTGTCATATGGAGTGATTTATCACTTGACAATGAAATCTCCATTGCACCATATTTTTGAGCAAAGAGAAAGGAAAATTTGGTCTTTTGTCCTTGATTTTGGGTTTCCTTCACACAACCCAAAATCTCTCTCAGAAACGTAAATAATGATGATGTTTCCCACAGTTATGAAGTAAAAGATATGCCATCAGAAATTCAATGCCACAAAAGCTGAAACAAAGTAATATCTTTTATGCTTGCTTGGAGGCCACACACAGATTTTTTATGCAACTCATATGGTGGTTATTGCAAAGAGGAATTCCCTACTTCTTTCCCCAATGTCAACCCTAACAAAAGCAGTTCACAGGCTGTAGTGTCTTCTCTGTCTTATATGTACCTATATACATCAATATGTCAATATAAATATACAATGATTTGTCTCTATACCTATCAATATTGATATCTATATTTATATGAGTTTATGTATGCATTTATAGATATCAAGATATATGTACATATATATAAAAATATAAATTCACATATATAGTTATATATTACTAGCTCACATTAGGTACCAATCTGTATTTATAGATGTTGACATCTATTGATAGATAGAGATTTTGATAGGCATTGATCCTTTTGGTCTGCATATTGATATCTTAATAAGTAGTACAACCTATGGATTTGAATATCTAGTGTTAGGTATCGATGCCTATTGATAGGAGTTTGAGTCAATACCTCTTGATAATATTAAGGCATCAATACATATCAATGCCTATATCAATGGGCATTGATATCTACCAATATTGATATGTATGCATATTAATACCTATCGATAGTCACTGATAATATTAATATCTCTTGCTAAGTATTGGTAAATTTTTCTGTCAAAAGACATTGATACCTACCAAAATAGATCCCTTTTTATATCAATATGCATTTATAGGCCTCAATATTTATTAGTTTGGATACCTATTTATAGATATTGATATCAGGAGATATTGATACAAATTTATACCTCACAATATCCATACCTATTGATAGGCATCTACACCTATTAATTTTGATATCTATTGGCAGTGATAGGTATCTATGTCTATTGTTTTCTATGATTCTATGATTCTATGAATATTGATTCAGATCTCATTATGAACTCCTAAGTATTGGGATCAATACTTTTTGATAATATTTACCAAGACGATTACAAACAGCAAACTATTGAAGGTTATCAATATCTATCAGCAACAATATCTATTAATTTTGGTAGGCATTGGTACCCATTGATACCTTCTACTATTGTAAAGTGTAAATAAGTATCAATACCCATCTACCTTGATATCTATCAACAGACAATAGTATCAACAGGTATGGATACCTATCAGTACATATCAATATCAATAGTTGTTTACAGGCATCTAGACCTACCATTATTGATACCTATTTTCATCAATAGCTACCCATATTGATAAGCATGAATGTCTAACATCTACCATTTTAATGTTAATTTTGATATCAATAGACATAAATACTTACAATATCAATATATTTTGATATTAATAGTCATCTATAGACAGTCAATGACTATCAGTTTTGATGCTTATCAGTTTTGATACCTATCGATTGGTAATGATATGGATAGATATCAACAGGTATTGACACCTATCCATATCAATAGGCATTGTTAGACATCCATAATCATTGATTTCAATGCTGATTTCAATATTTATATGCATCAGTACCTGTCAATATTGATACCTATTGATTTTAGTACCTATTGATAACAAAAGGCACACATACCTGTGAACACCAGTGGAGTTACTCTTCATCGTGCTGTATAAGCTCCTTACATTTCTAAAATTCAAAATGTGCCTTTATTTATCCCACACTGATTCCTATGTTCAATCAATTTGTCCAACAGAGAAACTCCACACTTTAAGAATTCTTTCTGAGTAGTTCTGTCTGCAGTGAAGGCCTGATTTACACCAGGGTCAAATTATACTTCTTGACAAGGCTGTGCTAATAAGCCTTAATACCACAAGGAGGCTGGGGAACAGTCTCAATTGATAATAAAGACAATTTCCACGGAGTATTTTGATAATGCAATAGTGTGTTGGAATAAAATGGCCTGATGGTCTGGCTCATATAGTGAAGAATAAATTATTAATATGGACTACATTTCTAAGACATCTTCATGTAAAGAGTTACATGACAAATGCCTCCATGGAGATAACTCATGCATGAGTAGCATATATTTTCATTATTGATTTACTAAAAGAATAATATTGCTATTGTAAATGCAAGAAAACTGTCTCCATGGGTCAAATTCCATTTTAATGTTACTCCAAAGAAGTTAACAAATACACCAGGGATTTTTTATTTTAGCCTACTCATCCAATCCATCAGATGTACTCTAGTTTAGCTAGTGGTTTAACTTTTCCAAAACCATGGCCTAATATGTTGTAGGCTGCACTAAATATCTCAAGAAGAGAATAATAAACAGGAAAGAGCCTACTCCAAGCTGGCAAATCATGAAAGATGCTAAACCTTTCTTGATTGGAGAGCATTTTGATGAAAACAAAAGAGTAGTACTGAAGACAAACACCAGATGATGCATCACATGTAGGTGCTGAGACTGTAATGAATGCAGAAAGTTAAATGCTTGTTGCTAATTTCGATACTATCCCAACCTAAGCGCAAGGGCTCATCCCCACAGTACCCCAGCAAAGGAGAGGGACAGACCCAGAGACTGTAGTCAGGTTCAGCCAAGAATCCAGACCATGAGTCACCTCCCCAGCAATGGAGATGGACTGGGGATGGCCTGTGGCTGGGCCTATAACAATGGGACCTGTAACCATGCCGGGCTAGGGGAAGTGAAAATTGGCATTGTTGCAGTGTCACTTTGTCAGGGACTGATGAGCCTAAAGGGTTGAAATGGAGTTATGAGCCATGGGCAGGATGGGAGCACTCCCAGAAGTCTAGGTAGAGATTGTTAGCACTGCTGGTGCCCTTGGGGCCACGGCACCAAAGCAGCACTGCTGAAACTGTAGCTGTGAATACACCTGAGACGTATCACATCAGGGTTCCCCTACCAGACTGTAGCAGAGTGTAATACATTGCTCTGGAGATTGCTTGCACACTTTTCTACCCATTCCTACAGAATCTGAAAACAGAATCTGTCAAAAGAAGACCCTCAGCATGTTGGATGCACTGTAAGATAAGCTGAGGGTGGAATTTCTAAAAATTTGTCTAAGGTTATGCTCTAGCAGGAGTAGAGCAAGGTCAGAGCTGAGACTATACAAAACCCCTACAGCGGTATATACGTGACACTGCTGGAAAGGAATCTGAGCTATAGAGCTTATTTCTTTTCAGAGCATGAAATATCCCAATCCTTGAGAGGTTTGCTTTCTGAAATTCTAGTGCTGGACCCATTATGATTAAAACAGAGTGTGATAATCCAAGATGATGTAAGATATACAAAGTGCATTCAGATTGCAAAGTGACACAGATAGAAAGGAAATAGATGCCATCATATTTATTTTATATTTAAGCCCCTAATTGCCAAGTCTAAGTCTAAATATATGATTTTGAAATCCAAGCTACATAATCACATTTAAAAACTCCATGGTCAATATGAAGTATTTATTAACTTCATCACCAAGTAAAGCAAATTACTATTTTAAAAAGTAATTATCTATCTTATATAATTGATTTAGATTTCTATTTTTTTTCATCCCAGTTATAATATATTATAATGCGTTAAAAGGTCTAAGTAAACCTCTAAGGAACTTATTTTTCCATGTACCTCGGCCAATAGTTTTCTACCTTTGGAGGGGCCACTTCTAAGGGTTCAGAAAAAGTAGCCAAGAAAAAAAGATCTATTTCTAGAAGTTTTATGTTTGCTATACAAAAGATATACTCACAGGAATCCGAAAACAGTAATACAGGTGCTAGAAGAGTTCTTGCCATTAATTTATTGCACTGCTCTACAAGTGTTTCCATATAAAAACAACTATACTTTACTTCTAAGAAAATTTCAGGAGAATTATGGAGACATTCTTGTTGCTGTTTGAGTGACCAGTTTCTCTGCCCATGCTAACTAACACTGGCATCATTCCTCATCTGTCTCTTTGAATACCTTCAGTAGACCCACTCACTTCTGTGTTCAGATGTTTGACAAAACGATAGCCTGTGCTTCTATCAGTGCATCTGGGTTTTGCACCAGTACTCGTGATCTGGGTGCTGAAGAAGGTAACCCAGGTGAAGGGTGTATGGGCTGCCCCACAAGGGGCAGGACTCTAGAGAGCCAAAGTGCACTAGCATCTTGGTCTGGATGAGACCTTCTCCTTCAAAGTTCATTTCTCCCTCTTTCTCATGGCAAGAGCAAGTATATTCCGCCAAGGCAGAGCCACAGGGGATGTGAGCTACCTAGAGATGGGATTCCTTGATAGCAACAACTCTTAAGCAACTATGCCAATATCACTAAGAGTGCAGAGATGGACTTGACTAGCTAATCCATACTTTCTCTGCATGGAAATGAACATAGACTAGTCAATAAATTGACTTTTTCATTGTAAGTGATTTAAGATTATGGAGTGAAGCATGGCACATGAGCTCTTGGAGGAGTTTAAGCTACTGTTACTACAAGAAAAAAGATTCTCCAGTCTAGGATTTTAACAGATATTTTGTAATATTGCTATTAGAAAGGTGAAATAAAAATAAGAACTAATTTTTTTTATTAGTTTGTGCAGCTGGCAGGTGCTTAGTCCTTTGCACTTGAAAATACAAATGGCTGAAGGTGAGAAGATGCTGTAGGGCAGAAAGATGTTGTTGGAGAAAGAAGACAGCAGGCTATGTTGTCAAGGGGGATCTCAGCAGACCCTCTAGTCATTCTGTTACACTGAGGCAGGCTCAGGGGGATGCCTGCCCTTTCAATTCTATTTCTGCATCTAAATCTCCTTCAGTTGTATATTATATATATAAACATATATGCACATCTCATACAGTCTCTTTTTTTTTTTTTTTTTGTGGTTTTTGTTTGGGTTTCTTTTGTTTGCTTTTAGGTTTTTTTTCTTAAAAAAAAAGGAAAATACTTCCTTGCCAACAACCAGTACACTGTGGAATAGCAAATAAAGCCTCTTAGGTCTAGATTAATTTTATGCAATTTTAGGTACATAAATGAGACATGCATTCTAGGCACAATGTCACCTTAGGTACCGTCTCTTGTCAAGACAGAGAGACAAGGTACCTCCAGAGGGCACCTAAATATTAAAGTGGCTTGAGATCACCCCCTCAAAGTGCCTATCTGTGCCCATTGTCAGTAAAAGGCAAGTGGACCAACCATAATCTGAATTTAGGTACCTTAATTAGATTCCTGGAATTGGGTGAGGTGACTTCAGATTTATTTAAGAGGAAGATGGATAGGGGCTTTGTTAGTGAAAAGTAAAAGAACAATAAATTAGTAGTACAGTCAGCTTTTCCTTCTAGACTCTAAAGGTCAGTTCAAAGCCACAGAGAAGAATAAATAATGGTATTTTAAAAGGCTGAAGAAAAATAATTTATAAGATTCCTTAAAAATAAAACATTAAAAATAAGGCTCAGAGAAAATCACTTCTTGTTTCCTTGCCTCCCTGCTTTGTGTGACAACCTCAAAAAGATACTTGAAGGTTCAAAACCAATATTTTTTTAATATTAGGTGGATGATTAAAGATACTGCTACTGGAAACAGAATTTCTCTCTCTCTCTCTCTCTAAAATAATACAAATGTTTATTTTACAAGAATCACCTTTAGCATGACGGAAATCTCACTGAAAGTGATGGTGACTGTTCAAGTTAGACCCCAATATTCCATGTATTTCCATCGCTTTTTATTTCATTATGTTCCCTTTGAAACTCTGTTATTAAAGAAAAAAAGTGCTACCTTTCAAACACAGCTGGAGTAGTAGCAAGGGACAGGGGTTCTCTGTAGCATTAACTTTTAATGTATTTTCACTCTTAAGGTTGACCTTCCATTTATAAGATAAAAGTACATTTGAGACAAGGAGTCTCCCTGAGTTATTAATAGCTTACTTAATTATTTTTCTTCTTTCCTTGGTGCTAATACTTCATAAGGCATTCAGAGAAGCCACATGAATACATTCTGCAATACTCAGAGCATGCATACATTCATTTTATTTGTCCATTTCCCTTGATTTACCAACCTATTTTAAATGCAATTTTCAAGCTCTATTGATTTCGTCATTCATTTTGTGGCATAGAGGTGAAAAGATTACATAGTATGCTCTGAGGCAAGCAGTGACAGAAATTACTCAGGGTCACATTTCCAAAGCTAAACTTAAACTTAGCAGAGCTTTTCTCTTGATCTCTCCTATTTGGGATGTTTTGGAGGCGTCCAGTACTTGCGCCAGAACAGCAGCACTTCTGACTTCACCTGCTGCCAAAGCAGTGAGTGAGTGCCGTGCAGAGCTCAAGCACAGGCTGTTCCAAGGATGTCTGATCCGGTGCTGAGCAAGCCGGGGAGGAGGTGGTGGTGCCACCTGCAGAGCCCTGAAGCTGCTGGCGGTTGGTTCTGGGATAAGGGAGGAGGGTGCCTTGTCAGAGGCTGCATGTAACAACACATTCACATGCTGCCAGTCATCCTAAAAGCCAGTTCTACTGAACAGGGCCAGACCACTTCCACCACAGCCTTGGGTGTAGGTTAGTTTGGTACAAAAAGAGGGGTGGCAGCAAAAAAAAGCTGTTCTGGATACTGTTGTGCCAAGCAAATAAACTTGCCCCATGATATTTTCATTTACAGTGAGAAACAGATGGGGGTGGGGAAACAAACCAAAACAAGCTTTTAATTATTACTCCTTTGAAAAGGCACGTGCATAGGAACTCATGCTGGAGTAATTTGGAATAATGCCGGCAGTAATAGCTCTGTCTTAAAAAGATCCCCTAATACTTGTTCCAACAGCTCAGTCTATTTTCCTATTAAACTCCTTTAGCTACAGCCCAATACAGTGCCATTACACTCAGGCTCCTAAATCCATGGAAGCATTTTAGAGGTATACAGCAAAAAGGGTTGCAGACATCATCTGTGGGGGACTCTGGCAAAGGAGCTTTAACACTGAAATTTGGTTTTAAGATTTCACAAAGGCTTTCCTTGTATCTAACAGGCAGATACATTACCGTTGTGGAAGGTCACTTTCAGAGCAATGAGAACATTTCACGAGGATAAATCTGTATATAACAACAGATTATTACTTTCTCTAAATGAACTAATTCAATACAATGGAAATAGAAACCAAATTGGTTCAAATTAAAGTTTGTCTGAAAATTCTTCTACTTACTGTACAAACCTAATATTTTCTTGACTGCTGTTTAGGAGAGATATCACACTGAGATACCTAATGAAGTTCAGATGTAATTTATTGAAATAATATAGAGCAATCAGGTGGGAATTGAAAATTCAGATTCATTCTGTGTTTGCTAAGAAGTCATTATTTAAGAAAAAAAAAATCAATCATTTCCACTGAGTTACTTAGAGACATTAAGCACTACATGGCACAGATTATTCACATTTCACTAGCACCTAGGACAACCAGCCTCTCTAGTAAGAAATAGCTTCCCTACGGATGCATCTAGACAAAGAGGAACTTGAGGCACATTGAGATGAGGTGCCCTAACAGATGACAAAAAAACCAGAAAGCTGATCAACTCAAGCCTTCCAAAATTCCAGTGTAGTGCCTCAAATCACAAGATTGACTCTCCTGTATGCTATGACTATAATCTCAGGCTAAATAATACAGATTATTCAATCTCTCCTCTTGATGTTGAGCAAAAATTTCAACTTTTCTTGTGTTGGTTTTTTTGTCCTTTGTACTCTAATGGGTGTGTGTATGCATTTGTTAGCCTCTCTCCTCTGAGGCTGGTTCCCCTTTAAGCTGCTCACCTCCCAGTTGGTTTTTTAAATCATATATTTTAACATTTACATTGTGGTGCATTGTCTGCAAGCCTTGGTCCTAAGCACTGGGGAAGCCAGACTGGGAAAACCGACCAAGGGAAGCTAACATGGTTTCCTCTTCCAAGAAGCTGAGTAACATCTAGTTTTGTAGCTTTCAGTAAAGGGGACCTTGCATATTCCCAAGCTGCTGCACCCTGGCAGGATCAACTCATATACAATGTACTGTTCCTGTTGCATGAGGTCAAGGCTGGTAATCTATTATTTTGTTGAAATTTGAGCTCTAGAGATGCAAAAAGCTAACAGTGGAAAGACATGTAATTTATATCTTGCTCTCAATTCACTGCAGAAAATAAAGGCCAACAGCGCAGTGGAGTTTGAGACTTGAAAATTAAACCTGAGATTTATTTTTCTGTGGTGCTTTTAAGAGACCAAAAAGCATCTGCAAGAGGTGTAGGCCAAATACTGAGGCTGTGTCTGTTCAAGTTTTGATTGCAGTGAGAATGGGCTTGTAAAAAAAACACAGGAGGACTTCAGGATCTGGCCCCATGTAGGGTGTTTAGGGGAGACTGGTTGTCAGCAATTGGGTCAAGCCAACAACTTCTGTCTACTTAAAATAAAGTCATTATTCTCAAACCCACAGCAGTGCCTGCTCCTGACGACTGCTGCAGTCACTGATTGAAACCAGAATTAGGCAAAGCCTTTCTCGGTCCCTGCTTCTAATTTAACTTCCCAGCCTTGTTATTTCTGGCTGTAAACATTTTTATTTTTTTGCTCTGAGAGAGAGTTCAAAGTTTTTAGCTGATTGTGCCCAAGTAAGTTTTCTAGCCAGGAGCCTGTGCTGCTTCTTGAACTTAAAAATAATTGGTTCAGCCAGGGATTTTTTCATCATTGAGGAACACTAGAGAAACTGAGGAACACTGTAGGCATTTCAGGGCTAATCATAGGCTAACTTGTCCCCTTTAATCCATTAATTGTATTTAATATTTATATCATGATAGTATCCAGAGGCCCCAGAAAGACCCACAGTGAGACAGAAATTGTAGAAATGCAGATGTTTACATGATCTCTTTCCCAAAAGCTAACAATCTAAACAAAGCCTATAAAAAGCATATTTAGAGAAAAACAATAAACCTGGTAAAGCCATCACTGTAGTGAATAATCTTATTTATTCATATTAAACTTACTTTATTCATCTGACCAGCAATATCTACTTTGTGTCCAATAAACTAGTAAAGAAATGGGTATTTCTGTGCAAAACTCACAGGAAATCTTGCAACATCACTTTTTTTTGCTATACTTCTGGATAGCTGCAGTTATTCCCTGTTAAAATGATTAGTACTCTAAATGAATGAGATCACCTACTGAATAAAAGCACAGCCAAGACACACTTATAACATGATCTCATGCAGGCTTGTCTTCGAGAATGCCCCCCTGAGAGTTTTCTACAATTGTTCATCCAATTGTTATATGTAACCTCTGTTCAGAAAGGAAATGTGGCTGACAAAATCAACTAAAAAAAGAGCCCACTGGTGCCAAAAAAAAATATTAAAAAGTGTTTGTGCCTGGGTATTTTTAATATATACTCTTTTCTCATCACCAAAAAAAAGAATCGATTCATTTTAAACAAATCTACATAACGTTAATTTTTCACATACAAGGGCCATTCATTTATTTCTGAGGGGGCTCATGAAATTAGGCCTTAAATAAGTTATGCATGAGTGTCTCCATGCCCTAGAGCCAAATATAGCAAAACATTCTCTCCTCTTATGGCACCCATGTAGTGTAGCACTGTCTACACAGCTCCAACACCAAAAATGTCTTTGTCTCATCTACAAGGCAAGAAATCACTGTTTTTCAGAAAGGAATGAAGGTTCTAGGAGGAGGAAACATCTGCAAATTGAAGAGCATTTTGGTGCTAAACAAGGCAGATGATTCCTTCTCAAATTTTCAGAATTCAGTATACACTTGTGGAAAGTCCCTGATCTGCAGAGATGTTCTAAAATCCAGAGGGTTGTAAGGGACTTGTTGGGATCTCAGAGAGGAAGTTTGCAGCAGAGAGGGGACCCAAACCAAGTCACCAAACCCCCAGACTAGCCTCATAATCACAAGTTCGTCCTTCTTCCCATTTCACTGCCAAGGAGTTCGCCAGGAACTCAGACATTACACAACATTGACTTTCTGTCTCTTTGAAGAAGAACTTTGATCCTTCCAGGCAGACATTTTCTACCCAAGACAGCTCATTGCATTAGTTTGTCCCCTTGCCAGCTCTGTGCAGAGGCTAAAGAGAAACTTTGCTACACAAGACAGAGTGAAACATGAAGACGTGGTTAGGATGGGAAAGCATAAGCATTCAGAAAAAAAGAAAAGAAAATATGGGGAAAAGGGGAAGAGAAGAAAACAGGATGGATGGGAGCCAAAAAGAAAGAAACAGACACTAGTTTTTTTGCATGGGTTTTGAAAGCCTTTCTGTGAGGACAAAATATATGGTATTACTGACATTTAGCAGTTAGCACTCAGAAATTACATTATAGTTGGTAAGCACCTTTGGACAGCAGGCAGACATGATGCTGCAGGTACCATGCAAAATACCTCATTTACCAATGGATTTTTATCAGGTCCATTTAAGGATCTTTTATTGTATGAGTCACAGATCCCACTGACAAACAGTGTGAACAGTCAGTGGTAGTGTGAATTATTAGCTTGTTTGCACAAAATACGACCAGTGATACTGCATCTCTGAAGCATACAAATGAGTTTTCCATTCTGCTTGATGGTTTTCTAGGCAAAGATAGTTTCCCCACATTGTCTTACATGCAGATTTTCAGGATATCAGTGAAAATCCAGTTTTCTGAGAGTGTCGCTGGCTTTTGAAGTTGTCTTTCGTTTTTATTTTGGTTATTGGCAGATAATGCTAAACAAGTATGGCCACACATTTTTAATGTTTCTGCTATGTAGAGGCTACCTGATACCCATCCAGAGCATCTGACCCTCACAAAACTGAAGAACCATGTAAAGAGACAGGTACAAAACAATGTCACAGGAGGACCACAGTGCTGCAAATCTCCAGTCATGTTTGTTTGCCAGGCACAGTCCTGGCGCAGATGGCAAAAGGATCAACGGGCATGCTTGGTCTGCTAAACCAATCAAGGAGATCTCTTAACAGAGGCAACAAATGGGGCCAGGTGCTTTTTCTTCTCTAATGGACAGTATGAAAAGAACTTCTTGTATATAATTTCAGCATCTTTGTGCATGTGAGAGGTGAAAAGTCTGAATTTATTTTTAATTTCACTTGAACAGGACTGACTGCCATTTTCACTTCTTTTTCCTCAAGGGAAAGCCTGGTGCTGATTCTCAGCTGATGTAATCTGGCATCCTGCCACCCAAAGCATTGAAGTGCATAGACACAGGGGAAGAGGACAGTTTGGCCAGGGACCTTTGAGAAAGCTCTGCTTTTAAGTGCTACCACAGACTGACATCCATGCAAAGCAAACAGGATGTCCAATTTTAAATCACCAACAAGCCACATCCTGTAAAATGCATTCTACTAGGCTGACCCAGTAGACAAAATGTGTTGGGACTGATCCCCAGCCACGATAAGGCTGATTTGCTTAAAGTTACAGCTGAAAATCCCTTCTGAATAGAATTTTATTCTATTCCACCTGCCCCACACCCCATTATAGGCAGGCAAGGGATAACAAGAGAAAGTCAGAAGCAGGAGAGTCATCCCAGCACAGCTCAGATGTTCCTGATGGTTGTGTCCAGGACAGTGCCAGCCCCAGACTAATCAGCAGTCTTACCCTTCACTGTACCTGATCTTCAGACAGAGGAAAATGAAGGGGTTTTCCTTCTAGAGAAAAAAAAAAAAACAAACACTTAATTGTAAATGAATTTAAGAAAATTGCAAAGACCTGCCAGATCAAAGCTGTTGAAAGAGGCAGTTTGCTGGTCTTTCACTAGAATTCCACTCTTCATTCACAGCACATCTACTATCAAGAGACTTTTAAAGCCCGTTCAGGTTGTCTGAAGCAATCCTGGCTAACAAATACACAAAACCTATTTGGAAACTTTTGTTGCTTTCTTGTTTACAAATCTACACTGATGATGCCATAGTACTCTCAGGACTGATTTTTGTTCTTTATTTTTGCTCACCACAATATTTGCAAGTGTGGACATGTAAAAAGCTGCTAATCAGGGTCCACAGAGGCCAAATAATTTTGTTACTGTATATATGTCTTTGGCTGTGCCTTATGGACTAGCAGCCATATATTTTTATGCTCTATGTTAATACGAATTTTGCATATTATTTGTATTAGGGGAGAGAAAAGCTGGCATGAATCCAAATGTGACTAAAACTGACAAGATGCCCTCTTTGGGCTCTTCCCCTATACATAATTTTATCACAGCACTGTAAATACATACTTTATTGTTCACTTTCTTGAAGGACTGACGGTACAAGCTAAAGGCTACTGCTGTACTTTAGCTCAATCTGAAACCATTCCCCCAGCAATGAGGATGCTGGCAGAAAATACTTGGTTGCTAACTACCCTCCACTACTCCTATCAATGAAGGGACAGTCCTCCTGGGAATGGTGGCAGAACAACCCCGCAGAGACTTGTGACATATCATCCCTGAGACAGGCAGGCAAAGCAGGATAGGGAGGACACAGGTACAGGTTGAATTTTGCTGGTCGCATACTTGGTTACAGCCAATCCTAGTCCTCAGACCAGATGCCAGTCCCCCAGACTGACTTCACAGTATTACCTGTAAGTATCCTTTAATTGCACAGTGACATGAGACTTATCTGGGGCAAGTAAAGCAAGCCGAAGAGCAAAGTCCTGATGCTAGATTAGTCTTACACCAGGCTAGGTTTCAGCAGGTTGGCTGATGGTTCGTCATGCTGCTTTACTTTGTGTACTGCTCTATGAATTAATTCGTGGCAGACTCTGGGAGAATATGCTTGTTCTTCCTAAGCCCTTGTGTGCAAGTGCTCTCAGCTTGCCAGCACAGTAAATTAAACTGCTGGTGGAAAGACACAGATCCTACTCTAGAAGATGAACTCTTCCAGCTGTTAATGCAAGTCAGATTTTGGGACAGGGAGCAAAAGGGAAAAAAGAGGCAGATGAAGGGTATGAGACCTGGTGGAAGGAATTTTGGCAGTGGGTTTTGCCCTGACAAGCAGCAGGGTGCCTTGCTAAGGAGATCACGCAGGCTGCATGCAGGCCTGGAGTCATGGAGACAGCTGATGAGAGTTTAGGCTTTGCCAGACAATAGTGTTGTAGTACACACACAGAGAAAAACCCACCAGAGATGAGTGGAAAAGTAACTTTCTGGAGAATTCCTTTATGGAGTATTTACTTATACTTCCCAGAGTGTGCTAGCACAAGTGCAGACAAATGGACAGAGATTTCTCATGCTGTGAATCATGCCACTGAATACATACCCTCCACTGGAGCATATTCCAGAGTGTCCACAACAAAGTATCTCATGGACACCTTAGCTCCTGAGCTGCTCTAGCATTCCTGCTTATAAGCTTCTTCTTCAGTTATTCCCCAGGAACAGATGTTTAATTTTTAGTGATATTATCTACCATGGGAGCATCAGTACTTACAAGACTGTTCTAGGCGAGAGGATTACCCTAGGAGGAATTGAGCACAGTCTAGATATGGGTGCCCAAATTTTATCAAATATCATTAGTATTAGGGGGTTGTACATTCCACGTTTTTAAGTACACACAATCAAAACCAGCATAGCCTGCTTTAGGAAAAGTATTGCCAACAGGTGGAGGGAGTAGATCCTTCCCCTCTGCTCAGCCCTGCTGAGACATATCTGTAGTGCTAGGTCTAGTTCTAGGTTTGAAGAGAGACCTGGACATGCTGGAGTGAATCCAGCAAAAAACCACAAAGATAATTAAGGGATTGGAGAATCTGACAGAAAAACGAGAGGCGGAGAGAGCTGGGACTGTCCAGCCTGGAGAATAGAAGGCTCAAGAGTGGATTTTATCAATATGTATAAATATCAGAAGGGAAGGAGGACTAGTAAAGATGGAACCAGGGTCTTTGAGTAATGCCCATTGATAGGACAAGAGGCAAGGACACAAGCTGAAATACAGAGAAGTCCAAGTAGATGTAAGTTAGAACTTTTTTACTGCATGGATGGTCAAACACTGGAAGAGGTATCCTGGGGAGTCTGTGAGTCTTCATCCTTGGAGTTATTCAAACCCCAACTTGATGTTGCCCTGAGCAACCTACTGAATTTTACACTGTTGTGTGCAGCAAGGTCAGACTGGATGACTTCCAGAGGTCTTTTTATTCTGCAGCTATTCTGTGACATTCCATCCTTTGAAATAAGGACAACAGTGCTAAGCCAGCTTGTCCTTGTACAAGACTATTGGAGTACAGGTAAAAGTCCATAAGTGTGCAAGTTTTTTTGTTCATCACCTCTTGAAGTTGAGGTCAAAGAAAACTGATGTCTTAGACTTGGATCTTGGTTATATTTACCAACAGTCTTTCAACACTAAAGCCAGCATGCTTTATAGCCACTGATGTTAGCAAACCTGTGCTAAGAAAAAAGACATAATTGCAGAATATTTCCAGTCTCAGGCCAGATACAGGATGTCCAAGACCAAATCTGTCTGAAAAGTAATTTCCTTCTGATCTAAAAGACATTCTCTTTTTAATTCTCTTTTCTGCAAATACCACTGCTTTCTTATTCACCAAATGGGGCCAAACATAAGCCAGCAGAAAGTGTGTAATGTGTCCCAAGGTAAGTATCAACTTCTACCCATTATGGAAAGCTTTATGCAAGTCTGTAGAAAATAAGTGGCCCTTAAGTGAATGTTTTCTAGAAACAAAATAAATGCTTTCAGCACTGTCTTAAGATTTTCTGTGGAGGGGAAGATGAAAAAAATCCATGCCTATAATATCTCAGATGAAAATGTGCTCCAGGAAAGGTTGCTCTCTCCCTCCTTGTTCCTTTCTTCTGCTTTTGTATCTAACTGTAGCGTGGTACTGCAGGTTGCTTCTTTCTTCAAAGAAATTGCTGCTAAATGAATGTTGTGATTTAGAAAAGAAGATTAGTGGAAAAGAACAGAGAAATTAATATTCTTAGTAACATGCCTATTCCCACCACGTGGTGTTTTAGCTGATACTTTAGTTACCCTTACACAGCAGAATAGGGCGGATGGAGAAACATCCTATACATAAAGGAATCAGGGAAACCTGTCCCTTTATTCCCCTACTGCTCTCACAAACAGATGATCTGTTCCAAAGCATCCAACTGTGGGTCTGACAGCCAGACTGCCTCAATAGAGGTAGATGTACCTGGCCCAGTAATGCTTTCAGGTTGGCCTAAGCTCAGCCCAGCATTTCCTGGAAAGATGCTTCTCCTTCAGCTATTTTGCTCCTCAAGCTGCTGTCATCCTGCTCATGCCATGCCCAAGGATAGCCTAGAAAGAAGGCAAAGCCCTACACTAAACAGCAAGTATCTGCTCCTTGTGAGCCCACAGTGCCCTCTTTCCTTCAAAAACCATTTGACACAAGGGACTGTGAGAAGCCTCCAATCCTCCAGTAGGACTGCAAGTTATGGTAATCATAGGGTCTGCACTTCTCTTTGTACAGGCAGCAAAGAAGGAAGATACAAATGCAAATGAGGATGTCTACTGTGACAAAGGAGACTAACAGCACCCAATGTCTGTTTTTTACAAGTGATTATTAGCACTTTTTTGTGCACTTCCAAATGCAGAATAGTTGCTATTCACACAAATGAATGACAATAAGGTTTACTGCTTATTATTATATCATTCATGTCTAATACAAACTATGGAATATAGGATACGGGGAAATATTATGGGAAATGTTGCAAGATTACCAGAAAAGCAGATGAGCACTTCTTATATAGCAATATAGAATAATGGCAAGCATAATGAGTCCAAAAAGCCCCAGGTAGTGTGCAAACAACAATAAAATGCTGTGAAAATAATAAATCCACAAGGTTATTAGTACAAGAACAATGATGTAAATGGTTTCAAGTCCCATTTGGCTTGGAACATTTCCTTCTAGGTCAGTGGTTCGAATAAGAGGTAGGCAAACACTGCAGAAGATTTTGTGTAAATATTTGTTTAATGTTTTTAATGAATTCACTTAGCTTGTGTTTATTTTCCACTAATATTGTAGCACAGTGGTTCCCAATCTGCTTCATATTATAAAAAGCCTGATGCCATAAAGGGGGGGATGGATCAATCCCAGGCCATACACCCTTGTTGCAGTGAATGTGTTTTGTGGCAAGAAATATCATTCATTTTAAACAAATATTGGCAAACTGGTCAAAGAAATCCAATTCCGTATTTGTTCACATGAGAATTTGTACCATATGCTTTGGATGTAGGAATAGCATTTATTCTGTCCAGGAACAAGCTTGTACACTGAATCATCACTAAGCCTGGGAATTAGTATTTCAACTTCAAATATTCAGAAAAAGAATGTGATTCACAAATATCTGTTCTGACTGTAAATAACTTCAAATAAATGTAAGAACACTGATATTTTCACAAACTACAAGTAAGAAGAGAAAGATGCAAAATACATTTCACAGTTGAGGTGCTATGGCTAACATGTTATATTACATTTTAATTATTACTTTTAATACACTTTGTTAGTAAAATGGTTCCTAACACACAATGCATGATGGCTATTCACAGGCCTCTATGGAAAGAGTTCAGCTCAGCTTCTACAGGAATAGTCTCACTAAAACAACACTGCAAACACTGACAATATAGCAAGGAAGCCATAGGGAGGCAACAAATCTTTCTTAAATGTTTACTCTCCCCTTTCATATGGCTGTTATAACACACTGCTAAAACACCAGTGTTAAGTATGACTTAGGAAGGAAGGGAACATCTGTAACGGTGTTCTAGCAGAGTGGTAATGTGCCTCCTTTAAATATATTATGTTGTTCATAAAGGTTATTGCCAGGATAATATATAATAATTTTTTCCCTTTTCCTATGGTGGCACCATCCAATTCAGTTTCAGGTTTAGCAGAGCCCAAACTTGTTACCCAGTTTCATCCCACCACCTGTCCCAAGGATCCTTGCTCAACATATTTCCTTTTGGAATTTCTTCTTTTCACCAATCAGCATGGTTTAGTTTTTGCTGGGAGGGGAATGTTTCCATGTATGGAAAGAAAATGGGGGTGAAGCTCCTGCTAAAATAAATCTTGCTGAAGCCAAGGGTACTGGAAAACAAATGACTAATGTCTAACCTACTATGTTGGCCAAGATCCTGGGTAGAAAAGCTACAGGAGTATCCAGAAAGCAATAACCTAAATGATTCCAATCAGGATTTTGGATGCAGAAACAGTAATAAAACTCACCCTTCACATAATCACATGCAATCTATTAACCACAGTGGCTAAAGAAAGCCTTTTGTTTCTGGTGTTGTTATAAGAACTGCTGTGATATAAGCACGTATTTTAAAAGGCCATTAGTTCCTGCTAAAACATTGATTTCTGTAATACAGGAATCCATCTCTCAGTTTATGAAACTATAACTACAGGAATTTCCCAAGTTTAAATAATATTTTCACAGAATAATAACAGATCTGATGATTGCCAAGATAAGACAGCTCAATTTATTTGGAGACTAGTGATTAAGAAACAGATGACAATATAAGGAACTAAGTACAGTATCCCTATCATAACTAATATGCTTACCACTCCTTACAGAAAAATCTTGTGTCCTGTAAGTTATGTCCACAAAAAAAAAATTCCTGGATCTTACTTCATTCTGATGTAAATCCAGGTACAAATCATATATGAATATTAATCAGTATGTTTTTGCTGATGCACAGTGATGTGGAACTGATATGTGGTTTGAGGTCCATTTGGGCTTTAGCTAGGAACAAACAGGCGCACACACATGCATACCTGCATAAAACCAATTTAAGCATATTGAGCTGTAATTTGGGAAATGCCAGAGTCAAGTTAATTTTGGAAATTCCGGATTTAAATTTCCTGCCAGATGAGCAGGTAAAGCCCCAGATGATTACAACATTTCAGAAATTCCATTTTCTGGAAGGCATACATATATGTATTACTTTTATCTTTGAAAAAAAAAAAAGGGTATATTTTGAATGAAAAATGCTATGTTTACTTCCTAACCTCAAGGACTGTGAAGGGAAGAATGTTACAGCACCACAGACCCTTCCAGACAGCTCTTCCCTCTTCTGGTCCCCTCCAATTCCTACCCAGATGTTGGAGTCCTACCCTCACACACTCCGTCTCTCATCTTTGCAGTGGTTTTCCCATTCTCTGCCTTATCCCTGTTTCACTCCTCTGGGGACAGTCCAGGACAATTATCTGGTCTTCAGGCATACCAGTTCCATGGTCCTTGCTCATCAGGTTACTTTGCCTTTCTTTTTACTCCCCATTTTTGGTACAATTTCTCCAGCCCTGTAGCCTCTGTCTTTTTCAGTCCTAGCTCTACTCTTTTTACTCTCAAATTTTATGGTATCTTCTGCCTTCTCCTCTCCCTACTTTGTCTCTTTGAATACTTTTCATACCTCATAGTCCAAGACCATTCAGACCTTCTGTATCTCCCATCAGATACTTTTCCCTTAGTCTCTGGCTAAGTGCCCATTTCTTTTCCCAGGAGACCTAAATCCCACAGATCCAAATTCTAGATGTTCCTTCTTGCTAGACCTTTCCCTTGACTCACCTTCCAGCTTCTGCTCACTCCAGCATCTTTAGCATATTACAGCACTATGGTCACAAGATAAATGCCAGTCACCTAGAGCTAACATTGAGCTATAATTAACATGGTTGAAAACTTCCAAAGGATTAATTTGCAGTAAGTAGAAAAACCCCTTTCAATTTTACCCACTAAATTTGCAAAGACATTTTGAGATTCAGGATGACTTTACATGGAGATGTGAAAAGGCAGATTAACTCAAAATTCTGCTCCATACCATAACAATTTTTAAAAGGAACACATGCTAAAATTCTCACGGGCAAAGCAGACAACACAATGGATTTTTCCTTAGCCCTGTTCTGGGAAATGCCTGAGCATGTTGTTATTAGAACAATAATCAGAAAAAGTTATAATAATAGATTTTTGGAACAACTGAATATAGAACTTTCTAGCCCACAAAGTGAAAATTTTAAAAAGTTAGTTCCAAAAAAAAGACTGTTTTGCCATGGGGAGAATGGCAGATTTACCAGCTTGGGCAATAGTCATTGTGTGCTTGTGAGTATGGAATTTTTCATTCCTTTTTCACACTTTGCTTTATTTGTTTTAACATGTGTTTCTTTTTATTATATATCATAATATGGTTGCCACGATGGTAGCATGTTTAAAAGTTCCTCAGATTTCAATGTTCTTGACAAGCCCACTATTCTTCAACTTGTAGGGCGTTGTCCTGGCCCTCTCAGGATCATGAGGAACTAGGCCACTGCCTCCTCACAGGACCACAGTCTCTGTTCTGAGATTCAAATACAACAGAAAAAAGATAGTTTCACTGACATTGAAGAGCGTGTTCTCTGCCACTTAGACTGAAGGTTCTTTCTTCTACATTAATTAGGCTTATACTGGTGTTTTTCATGAGTTCTTGTTATCTAGAGCTTTCTACAGAGTACAGTCACTACTACACATAGTCTGTAAATCCACAGACTATGTTTCCTTTGCTCTGTCAAAGACAGCTAGCTCCCCATCTCCCCACAAAGATGATAAAACTAATTCTAGTGATAGATGCAGAGAACTGTTTGACTTTTAGGAGAATTGTGTGGATTTTTGATGAGAAGGGTCAACAAGAATTTTGTCTAGACATGCTGTTTGATTAAGGAGCTGACTATGATATCAATTATCAGTTATGACTGAGGCTCAATCCTACCATTTCAGATACAATCACCAGCAGTCAGATCTGGCAGCTGTGGTGCATTCCTTTGCAGCAATATAGCTGTGTGTAAAATAATGATATTTTGGATTACCCTAGCAGCTGGACTACAACTCATAGTTGGAACCTAAGAAAGGAATACACATTTAATTTAGAACAAATCTGGCATTTCAAAGTATACAAAGGCCTCAGTTTTAGCAAAAGTAATCAAAATTTTGTTCCAGTATCACTTCTTTTCCTCCTAAAGAAATAATTTCTGGGGTGCTAAAGAATAGGTCATAACAACTTTATCAAATATGCCCAAGAGATTTTGCAGCCAAAGTCTTATTGAAAAAGCGATGAGGCTGATATTTATCTACCACAAGGGAGGCCTTCCTACAGGAAATTCTATAAGTTTCCCACCATGGCCAAATAACGTCTTGAAGTTAAGAACCTTATAGATAGAATTGATTAGTCCAATGCTTGGCAGCTGTGGCTACAAGGATCAGTTTGCTTTCGTCTTTTTTTTTTTGATATATGGAAACTCTAGGTGTTGGAAATATTTCGTGCTAGCCTCAACTGAAACATTAATTATGTTGAGGAATTCATTAGGTCATTTTAAAAGTTTTTATTATGGACCATTTGGGATTCTACAGGATATAATGAACTTAATAAGGCATGGTTGGACAACGCCAATTTTAGAAGGTCATAGTCAAGGAGTCAACTTGCTTAAATGATAAAGCCAAGTAGCTCCTGTGAGATGTCTGCCTGCATCAGCTATATGTAACAGGCACAGTAACAGGGTCATTGTGGAAAAAGGCCTCACATCCATTTGCAGCTGCTTGGATTCAGCATTCCTGGTGCAAAGCCAGTGGAGCCAGCTTCTCCTCCAGTCATTTCAGAGCAGGGCCTTTGATAGGTAAGGAATGTAGCTATGCCACAGGCACAGCTGCTTTCTTTTACCGAAGACCAAAGCAGCTGTAGCTTCAGAGCAGGAAGCAGATCTATTCCATCATTATTTAAGTCCCAGGAAAAAATGGCAAAAGCAGTGAAAGTAAAATATCCTAAAGAGAGAGAGAGAGAGCAACCCACTCCATAACACTGAGCATTAGCAAGAAGCCATGCTGTCATACTGCATGGAGAACTCCCATGGATGAAACGGGATGACAGCTCTGTGTCTACAGCCCATTTATCCTGGCAGCACACATGCATCTGTTCCATGCACAGGAATTTTTATAGCAGCAGTTGTAAGGAGGGTTAAATAGGCATCTGACTCTGAGGTACACAGAAAGGACATCACAAGGTATAATGGTATAAAGTTGGCAGGGCAGCAATGTGAAAGGAATGAGAAAGGAATAGGGAAAATATCACATTGCTCTGCAGGACCTTTTTCCCTCCGAATTTTAGACACGTTATTCTGAGCTAGAGTCAGTGCCTGACAATGAAAATGAGATAAGGAGCAAAAATTACTTACTCTGTGCAACATCCATAGATACCTAGATAAAGAAAGCATTTCCACTTTCTTGCAAGGCTTCAGATTTTCACTGAGGTGAAGATATGCCATGTGTTTTCTTCTGTGCTTTTCCTATTGTATTTCAACATCATTAGAAACTGAATTAAGCTCAAATGGAATTTAAAGCAATGGAAATTTGTCTAGACAGGATTTAACTATATCTATTAATTCAATGGGACTTCCAGATAGCAAAATAACAGTTTGCAAGTTCCCATAAGTAAGTAGGAATAACATTTGTATTGATGTTCACAACTTTTCTATTTCAATAAACACTGAACAAACAGGACAGCTTTGAAAGTGAATAGTTAGGTTAATCAGAAAACACAAAGGTTGTTTGCTACCTCCTTATGAAGAAAATTTTGATATGGAATTAAAAATTTAATTCTTATTTAATACTTATATTTTTTTTGCCACAAACCCCTACGCTTTTTATTTTCAGGCAAGTGGAAGAGCTTTTGAAAATGTTTTAGATTTGTTTAACCACCTGCTTGGATATTGCATAACTTTTCAAAACAACATAACTAGGCTTGCAATGAACACATAAAAATCTTGTTCTGGGCCACAGGGATCTCTCTTCCTTCTTCACTAAACTAAAAGGTCTAAGATCCTTCTCAGGAAGGCTTTTCAAACTCTCTTTAACAATTGTAATGATACTTGGATATCTATGAAACAGAACCAGTGTGATTGAAATAGTTGCATAAGCACAAAGGTTTAGACAAAGTAATCAGGAAAAATGGGATTTGTATACGTGGAAAAATCTAAGAAACTCCATATTTAAAGAAAAGACACTTGTACCAAACAAGATAAATTGAAAAACAGGTTCTGAACAGAATGAAATAGGCAGAGGAAGACAAGTGACTTATTTTAGGACACAGAGCTCCTCTTTGTTTTTTCTTTCTTCTCTAAAGCAAAGTTCATGGGATAGATTTTCCACTGGATTTATTTGAAGCTGGACCTTGATATGACCTAATGGGATGAGTACACTCTCTATAACAAAGATGGAAAGCATAGTGTAGAACACAGGCTATACTAGAACGTAGCAGAATATATTTCCAACATACCTCTACACACACAATGTGGATAAGGAAAGACAAAGATGAAGAAGCTGCTGCTGAGATGTCCCTGGAAACACTATTGCTTTGGAGCTTCCTGCTAGAATAGCAGGAAGAGGGGTTACGTGCATCTCCTCTACAAGTGGGGGTCACCAACCTGACTCCTCCACTCACCATTGCTTCTTGGACCTTATCAGAAACACCTGGTTGCTGGCCATATCATAGTTTGTTCATATAGCTCTGTGGTTGTTTTCATTCTTAAAATAGTGCTTCACACCGAGTCTGCACATCTCTGATTACAAAGGTAACTCCACAGTTTCATTTATCATCTGCCCTTGACTTTCCCTCCCTCTACTGCCCCAAGTTGCCCAAGTTGTGCTAAATCTTGTTAAATCCTTTCTCTCTTTGTTATGCTTAATTACATAGTTGTCAATCTTAAAACACACAAAAGAGGGAAATTTGAAAACATTCTGGGATCTGTATAGTGTTGAATGAAGTGGTTTTTTTTCTATTGCCTAGAAAAGACAGATTTAAATGAAATTTGCACAGACAAAAAATGGGTGAGTCTTTAACAAGAAAGAAAAGAATTGGCAGGTGTATAATTATTTTATTGCTTCTACTTTTGTTACTTTCCTTCCCTACTGTCAGCCTTCTCCTTCTCCCCAACCTGGCTAATAATAATAATAATAATAATAATAATAATAATAATAATAATTTCAACCCCCTTCTTTTTATGGTAACTTTATAGTAAGAACTATGGTATCCGTACACATATACAAAGAGATCCTTTCTTTGAACAGAGTTACCTGCTGCTAATCACACATCTCTGTATATTTGCACCGGAGTTGAGGACTCTGCCACAACTGACCTATAGCTCAGTCAGAGCAGCTTAACAAACTTTGGTCTGTCAACAGACCTGACAAAATTTTCCGGCCCATACAGTTCATCTGCCCCTGCTACAAGATAAAATGCATCAGCTTAAGTCATAGGACCCATTACAACTACTCAGCTGACAAATGGCAACTGTTCCACAATAACTTGAGACATTTACTCCTGTTAATCAAGAGAAAAGAAACTGTCAGATATGCAATAATAGATCAGAGAAGAATAGCCTGCTGTTACTGCTGATTCAGAGAGAAACAACTGAAAAAAAAAGAAAAATCTTATTTATCCTGTTCTGCTGAAATCAGACCTGTGCAATATCTGCTTGCTTGGAGGCTAGGATACTACCATGCAGAATACAGTCTGACAGAGAAAGTGCATATGAATAGGAATGTACACAGCAGGACCACAAAGAGACTAAACTAAAACCAGTCGTGCTATCGGATCAATGTTGCTGCTCTGTGTGTAATGCCCGCAACAAGCAACGTCACATGGCTTTGAAAACAGAGAAAGTGCAACATGACAGAGGAACAGTACGGAGCCTTGTGGCATCAGTAATTGTGGAAAAACTGGTAAAATGAGCAGAAACACTATTTCTAACATTTACATTAGCATTTCCAATGTCTAAGATCTGATTCATAACAGACAAATCTCTTATGAGAACATATTTCCTAAGTCCAGTCTAAAAACATCAATGGGAATAGTTTTAATCCTTGCAAACACAAATTTTCATTGTCTGAATGCTGTTGATATGAGGCACCTTAACATTTAGTCATGTGTTCACATGTACTGTGCTTTAGACACCCTGAAGACACAGGACTTCATCTTGCATTAACAAACTGTGCTGGAGGGAAGCTGCAAGTGGAAACCTTGACCTGTTGGATGAAAGTTACTGTCATGTGGTTTTAGGCTGGAAGACGTAGCAAAACACTCTGGCCAGTTTTCCCTTTCCCCTAGAATCATCTGCATGTGTGAAGGGAACTGAACATAAACCATAAATGCTCAGAACCTTATGACCTTCAGAAAGGTGTTGTGAGGTCTCAGAGCCTATGAAAACCAGGCTTTCATTTAGGAAAACATATTATGTGATGATTTCCCCTCAGCAAACCCTTTCTCTATGCCTGGGACAGGCTTTAAGCTACATCTTAGCTTTCAAAAGGTTAAACTGCCTTCTGACAGCTGCTAATGTCTTCTTCAAGGAACTCCTTGAAAGCCCATTTTTAAGATATTGATTTGTTGCTATTATAACATAACAAGCATGTGTTTGTTGTGGGATAGGTAGTCTGTTTAAAACCATGCCCACTCTTGGGAGTAGTTGTGAATAAAACATAATTGTAAGGGAGCTGTCATCCAGAAATCTTGCACTGAGCCTTTCCAGATTATAAAAATATCATTTCTGAGATGCGAGGGACAAAGATGACTTACAAGGAATATATACAGCCCTAAGAGGGACTCAGAGAAGGTAGAAGCAACAATGTCTCAGGCCTTATACCCCACTTCTCTAGCTATTTTGGCCTCCTTTGAGCAGACCAGAACTGACATATAACCCCTCCTGATCAAAGTGCCTAAACCCCCAATATTGTTTCTGGAAGTTATTGAATCAATGAATTGGTAACAGCAAAAATATCATAGTGGTTAACCAACGCTTTCTGTTTACAAGGCTGTTGTCAGTCATTTCCTGGAACTAATGATTCCCAGTTCACATCTGCAAGGCTCTCTTAGGCTTGGTCTGAAGCCTATTCCTCAGATGTCCCCAGGCACCCTGAAACACTGCTACTTAAACGATGATAAAGCTCCTTTTTCTCCCCTTCCAGAATGCTGTATTCCCCATACCAGTGATTTCATTCATCTACACAACATCCCATCTCAAATAACATCCAGGCAAATTTGGAGGATAGTGCTAAGCCACTCTGCATTTGCCTTTGCTTTGGCAGAATTACATGCCTCACTGTCTCTTGCAGCACACTTAAATGGCACTTGTGATAGGACAACCAAACCCGTTATCCAAGTCTGTCACCAGGTATTTTTGTACCTCTGCAGAGAGTTTCACAGGATCATTCATAAAGAGCAGTTTAGCTGAGGCTTGCCTGAGCCAGCTAGGGACTTTTTGTGAGACACTGGGCTGTGCATTTATTTTGTTTTAGCTAACTGCTTTGAAGACAGAAACCACTCTAGTGTCCTGGCTTTGCTCAGTTGCCTCAAATAGAGGTAGATATATATATGTGTGTGTATATATATACACACATATAATATAATACAGTGTGTATGTATAGTATATATACACAGTATATGTATATATCACATTCCCTTACAGTTTACTCTAACACACACTTGGTTCTTCTGTATCTCTGAGACAGGTCAAACTTCTGTGTCTGGTGGGTTTTTTTTTTCTGTAAAAGAAGGGGAATATTTTTATATCTAACCACATTTCTGCTGCCCACTTCACTAAGTTATTGCTGATATCCTCTCAGTCCATAGAACTGTACTACCTAGAAAAAAAACCACATAGAATTTGGAAAAGAAGGGTGAGTAGTGGACTCATCTATATGGGAAATAAAAGCTCTGCCCACAAAATCATAATGGGTGTATGGATCCATTGTCAAAAGAGAGAAAAAAATTCAGATTTACACCGTTTTGTGTTCTGGTGGAAATATTGGGCTGATTGAGCATGATCATCTGAAAATAAATTTGAGCAAATCCCACTAGTATTGCTACAGACAGGCTCCACCTTCTGTAAAGAAACTGCTGACTTTTCAGTCCCCCATATTTCATAATCTTTCTCCCAGTGGGTGGGAAACCCTGTGCTTACAGTGGCACCTCCCATGCTATAGCAAAGCTGCCAGCTGTCTCAATATAGGCAAATGAAACAGTGTACTGAAGTTTACAACAGAGGGCTGCTCTTTGGCTGTGAATGGCCCCTTACTTCTATTGACACAGCAGGCAGAAAGCCTTGCAAATTTGCCAGCAACCCTATCCAGTATCTTTCAATTAGAGAATACACAGACCTACCAAAACCTTACTCCTACCTGAAACCTGTCTGATGTATCACTTCACCTTTGCAATGCAGATGGTTCTACAGTGTGGAAAACTCCTCTTGCTTGAGGTATGTTTATCATTTAGCAGTGCTTTGCCGTGGAAATAAGGAGGCTTAGTCTCAGATACTGAGGTAGAACAGAGGCACAACTTTGGACATGACTAGTCATGGACCAACCTAAATATGGCAAAGCTGGCTGTAGAATGAAGCTAGTCTATATCTCTCCTGTACTTCATATAGTCAGACATACAGTCTAGGAAAGTTAAACTTACTTCTTTTTCCCCAAACTCTTTTCTATTGTTTATCAATTCCATAGAGGAACATCGCATAAGTAGGTGTTCACTGCATTTTACTTGTCCTCATGAATACTAGTCCTAGCTCTGCCAAAAATGGCTTTATCTAAGTGAAAAGCAGGTGCATTAGCAAATAAACTTTTGGGGAGTTTTAAGAAATCTTACTGCCCAGATTAGAAATTCATCTTCTGTTCATAGGTTTACCACTCTCATGCCCTTCTGAAAAAATGGATTTGTTTGCTTATAAACAACACGTTAGGCAGAATATTAATATACTTACAAGATTAGGCATGCAGAAAATAGCTTCAAAATTAGATTTGTCAATAAACACTTGGAGAGCAAGAACAGGGTTTTGGCGATAAGTTGTCCTGGTGGATGTTAGTCACATTTCTATCCGCAGATGAAGGATAATGAAGGTCACCGTTGTATACATCGATTCAAAATGAAGGACTTTGCTAAAGTTACAACCTGTAATGATATTGGAAATGAGCACTAAAATGATCTCTCCTGCAGCCCAGTGGCACAGGGGGCAGTAAACCTGCTCTTGGCACTGCAGTCCCTCTCTAGGGCAGATCAAGCTCTTGAGGAAAAACCCAACACACTGCCATTTCTGGCTATATTTCAAAGTGTGCAGAAGCTCTCCTTCCAAACCCCAAATGGGTTAAAAGATAAACATTTCAAATGCAGAGGCTATGATAGGAGCTGAGGCAGGTTGCACAAAGCCAGCTTCCTCAAAGCTGCCCACCAGGGCATTCTGGAGGAGGCCCAGGCTTGCTTTCACTTCAGTGCACCACCAAAGCACACAGATGATGCAATGGTTCAACATTTACATTCAAGTCTTTCTTTTCTGCTTTGTCCAGAATGTTCTGCTGCTGCCTTTGGGGATGCAGTGTTTCACCTTTATGGCCATAAACTAGATTCCATGTGTGTTATGGTGCTCATTAAGAACAAATGTGCACTGGTGCTCTTGCACAGGCCATCTAACAATCACTGTAGATTTAAATGCAAGAGCAAGCATCCTGTGATAAATCCATAGGCACATAATGCATTTAGAACAAACAAAACCCACACAGGCTTGAGAAGTACTCCTTTGGCACTTTTTCTTCCCTGTACTTCCTGATAATAATTTTTTTCCCCCAACACTGACTAACAATGAACTTTGTAATATTTGTCAGGATTTAAAATCAAATTTCCAAAAATATGCACTAAAATTCTCAAAAATGTTTGCTCTCAGTGCAGCAAACTGATACATACACTGATCATAAGTCTGATTTACAGATGGGATGACTGCTCACACTAATAGACATTGTCTGTGCTTTTACCTCCTTAAGGCTATAAAACTGTGATCTTCACACCCCAGCTTTCTATGCAAGTCTGAGGAGATTCATTTTTCAAAATAGGCTTAAAACTTTTAAATATTTGCTTTTGACTTAAAGCTAAATAAATCAAGCCATAAAGCAAGTAAAATGCAACAATTTGCCTCTCTTGTGTCAACAGAGTACCTGGGAGCTAAAAGGCCCATACTCAAAGAGGAGGGTGAATTTTTAGTGCTCTTCCTGCAGTGATAGAGAAATTACTCTCTCTGTATTCTATCAGGAAGTTCTACCCACATCTCACCTCATTTAAAATTATCTGGATTGTGGAAATCAAACTGCCTGCCAAGGGAAGTGCAAAAGTTAGGACAAGAAATGAAGTCCTCAGAGCTCCTGGGGAAAGCGTTAAGTATCAGGAAAATAAACTAAAACCAAAAGATACAGATTCACTGTAGACCCCTGAGTAGGAATTATCTGAGGACTTTCATCCTACAGGAGTTTTCCTGAGCATCAGCCATAGACACCTGACAGGAATTGTACAGGCTTTTCAGAAAACACACAAAGGACCATGATGTCCATGGGATGAACTTATTTCTGTTTGAAACCAGGGTTGCCCCATCTAATGCTTGTCCTTCTGTGCCATGACTTAGCACATATACAGCTACAGCAATTGATACCTGCAAGCAACCAAAATGCATATTGAACTCAGTACAGGCCAGGTCCCTCATAGTCAAATTTGGAGATAAATGTCTATCACTCATTGAGGCATTTACTTTTCATGTAAGACAAAATCCTGAAGCGCTGACACAGTGCTTTCTCAGATAAATCTCTATCCTGAGATCATTAGAAATTTTAACCAAAAGGTGATTTGACTTTCCAAATACAGGCAGCACAAAATCAACCACCTCTTTAAGGCCTGATGAAATACATTTGCCTTCACTGAGTTCTGGTTTTGTTTCCATCTAATTCACAGATCTTAATGATACTTTTCATGCATTACCTTTTAGAGGATTGACAGATCTTACCATTAGTAAGAAGGAGTTTAATTTAAAGCAATATAAACTGTGCTACAGAGCTGAGTAAAAGAAGTGGTAATTAAATACATCTGCTCTGATGGAATGAACTTTAATAAAGATCTTAATAATTATATTAGAAGTCATGCATGAAGTTTTATTCCTTATGCATGGAAGAACAGCAAAAATAATAAAAAAATCCTTGAGAAAAATATGAAATATGGCATTTGTAAGCCTGACAGAACTATAGCATTGCAAAAAATTTATTACAAAGACAAGAAGAAAGAAAGCTATCCCTCCTTGATAGCCTGTGTTTCATTTGAATCAATTTAGTCTGAATTTGCTTTTTCTTCTCTTAAAGGTCATTCTTTTGTAAAGTGATTTTTATAATTGTTGTCATTCTAGATCATTTATGTTAAATTTTGGCTCGATTAATCTTGAGAGGATCACTCTAATGGATGATTAGCTAATAAATCCATGTAAATATTCAGACACAACACTCACTCAGAAGACTGTCTATAGGACAACACAAAAATTAAGCAGAACTTCCTGTGTTTAGGTATGCAGATACCTGTATTGATCTTTACTCCAAAGCCTTTTAATTTGAACAAGTGCTGTCACCCTACTGAATCACTCTGTCCATAAATTATTCTCCACAGATTTTTTTACTTTGTCTGTGTATATCAGAAACAAGCCATTCTTTGAATTGTTCTGGGAAGCAGGCAAGGACAAATGTTTCCACAAGGTTGAAATGGCCAGCCGGTTCTCTGAGCTGATTTCCTGTTTAAGTTTTTAACCCACAACACAGCAAATAGGAACTCCAGGAAGGCACATCAAAAAGCCAAACAAAATTAAATTAGTATATTCTGCCTGCCAGCTCTGTTCCTGACCTGTGTGTATTTGGCTGAGTCTACCAAGTACAGTAGCTGAGTGTTCAGTATGAGATGTAAAACTGTGGTCTGACAAAATTCTCGCTGGACCTGAGAACGAAAGATGCCACAATCCTATTTTCAGTTCTGCTACTGGCTCAGAAAGAGACTTCCAGAAACGCATTCAGTCTATCTGGGGCTCACTCTCTGATACCATTTTTGACTGTGCCTGTGCCCAGAGTTATCTGTGCTAAGCCCTCAAAATCTCAGTTTCTGCAAGGTTTCATGTGTATTCTGAAGATGAAGTCCTCCTATAATTGGTCACCATCTGGTAACCTGCCCACTGCTTTCACTGCGTGGCAGATATGCATCCAAAGTGAATACAGTGGGAAGTACCTTCAAAATTAGCATTTCTTTTCCATATTTTAAACCTGGAAATTAAACCTACTCCATTTTAAACTGCACAGAGAGATTTTGCCAGTTTTTACTTGATCTAAGAGATAAACTCATAGGAACAATGTAATCGGGTTTGCATGGCAAGGTTTTGGTAGCCGGTGGGCTGCTACACAGGTGGCTTCTGTGAGAAGCCACTGGAAGCTTCCCCCATGTCTGACAAAGTCAATGCCAGCTGGCTGCACAACAGCCCACCACTGGCCAAGCCCAATCCCATCAGGTATGGTGGTAGGGCCTCTGGGATAACATTTAAGAAAGAGGGAAATTCTGGTCAACAGCAACTTCAGCCAGAGAGAGGAGTGAGAATATATGAGGGAAACAACTCTGCAGACATCAAGGTCTGTGAAGAAGGAGGGGATGGAGATGCTCCAGGCACTGGAGCAGAGATTCCTCTGCAGCCTATGGTGCAGACCATGATGAGACAGGCTGTCCCCCTGAAATCCATGTAGGTCCACAGTGGAGCTGTTATCCACTTGCAGCCTGTGGAGGACCCCATGATGGAGCAGGTGGATGCCTGAAGGAGGCTGTGACCCCATGGGAAGCCTGGGGTAGGGCAGGATCCTGGCAGGGACCTGTGGACCCACGGAGCGAGGAACCCACACAGGAGCAGATTTTCTGACAGAACTTGTAACCCTGTGGGGGATTCACACCAGAGCAGTCTGTGCCTGAAGGACTGCACCCCACAGAAGAGACCTGCGCTGGAGCAGTTTGTGAAGAACCACAGCCTATGAGAAGGACTCATGTTGAAAAATTTTGTGGAGGACTGTTTCCTGTGGGAGGGACCCTATGCTGGAGTAGGGGAAGAGCGTGAAGAGTTCTCCTCCTGAGGAGGAAAGAACAGCAGAGACAATATGAGATCTGACCACTAGAGGAGGTAGAGAATTTGGGAGTGAAGTTGTGCCTGGGAATAAGGGAGGAGTGGAGGCAAGGTGTTTTTAGATTTGGTTTTAATTCTCTTAATCCTACTCTGATTTGATTGGTAATAAATTAAATTAATTTACTCCAGGTCAAGTATGCTTTGCCCCTAACAGTAATTGGTGAGTGATCTGCCCCTGACCTTGTCTCAACCCACAGCTTTCTGTGGGTTTTCTCTTCCCTGGCCAGCTGAAGAGGGGAGTGACAGAGCAGCTATGGTGGGCATCTGCTGTCCAGCCAGGGTCAACCCAGCACAAATAGAAAGATTGAAACTAAAGCGACATGGTTCTTTGGGTATTAGCGTAATAATTACTGCCAACACATGGAGTCCTTGTGGTGGCCATTAGTACAGTATTCCTTATTGTAATCCATTTCTACCTTAGACAATGAATCAAGTGCTAGCTGAAGCAGTTTCATGTTTAAAAAAAAAATAAAATGAAATATTTTTTAAGACCACTAATGACCTGATTTTGAGAGTTTTACCACCAAAATACACTGGGCACCGGATTAATTCTTAAGTGAGTTAAGAGCTTAGTTCAGCAATGACTTGAGCTGTAAATCAGCAAATAATCTCACTGAAGGGAACAACACCATTTTGTGCTCATGGCTACACACTAAGCCAGGCACTTAATTCCACCCCTATCAGAGTACAAACTGACATGCCTGGCTTTCTGTGCTGTGTCCAGCCTTCCCATCAGCAACATGCTATTGACAATCAGTCCAGCTCCGATGTACAGCTTTTTGCTAACCTTATGAGATGTTTTTACTTTTTCTAGTTTAAATTCTGTTATTCTTTCCACTCTACCCTTTGGTTTTTGAACATTGTAAGAGCATTTAGCTCTTGTTTTTTGACTTTCCCAATACCACGAGGGTTCAAATCATGCTATTTTTGGTGATGACAGTGGTTGAATGAAAGCAGGGGTTCCTATGAGGTTGCCCAGTTTCAAAGGCTGAGGCTTTTAAGAAAAAGAGTTAATGCCAAAACCCCTGTGATTAGATCATGAGAGCTGACAATACAGGGTGTGATAGCTGTGAAAACAGAGAGTTATCCCCTGTCAAACTGGTATGAGATAAAATCCCAATAATTCATTAGAGACTGCATATTTTGTTGTTCAATATTTCTAATGCAGCTACCACAAAACTGCCCTCCAGCTGGGGGAGGGAGGGCTGTTTCTGATCCTTTGGACAGCCATATTTTCTAATTTTTTTTTCAGTTCCCATCCCCTTTGCCTGTTTCCCCCATTTACATTAAGAAGACTGAAGAGTTATCAAAACTTCACTTTCCTGCCTGTCTGTAACCACATATATTCATCAAACGCATAAATTCAAGGCAGCAGTGTGTACATCCTGCCTGAATGTAGAGAGTTTTCAGCTTTCTGGACATATAGATTGAGTTCATTTTCTGGTGGTTTTGTGTTTTTGTTTTTTTGGGTTTTTTTGTTTGTTTGTTTTTGTTTTGTTTGTTTTGTTTTTGTTTTTCTTGTTCTTTTTTTGTTTTGTTGTTGTTGTTTTGCTTTTTGTTTTTGTTTCTTTTGTTTGTTTTGGTTTGGTTTGGTTTGGTTTTTTTGTTTGTTTGGTTTTTGGGGGGGGGGTTGGGGTTTTTTTTGGGTTGTTTCTTTTTTTGTTTTGGTTTGATTTTTTTGCTGGACTAAATGATGTTGAAATGCTGCCACCTTCTGTTAGACACTTGTGTTGCCAATAGGCTGCAGAAGCACATTCCCCCATTTCCTCCCGACTTGTAAGTTGATTTATACTGATCCTCAACTGCATTGCTGCAATATATAACATGACAAGTTAAACGCAGTGCCTGCCAAAAAATGTTGATAGGCTCAGCTTTTGTGCAGCGGCACTTGAAAAGACCATTACTGCTGCCATCCCACTAAAGTATGCTCAATATTTTTGACAGTGAATTATCTGAACAGCAGTTTACCTCAATGTTCACTTGGTGTTATAACAATCTAAGTTAAAAAGATGGGAGATAAAAAAAAAAAAAGGAAAACCTGCTTTTGTTCAAACAGAAAATTTGAATTATTTTTCTGTGAATTTTAGATTCATTCTGTACTTGCTCCCAAATGCATTTCAGAGCACACCAATGGACTGATAATTAACATAGGTGGTAGATCACATTCAGTTTTTGTCATTTATTGTCAAGATCTTAGGTCTTCAAAAACCCACGTATGGGTTGTATTTTTTTCAGAGACAGTTTGTGTGCAGTCTTCAAGGTAGTGACTTCAAAAAGCCAGTGAGAAATAGATCTACTCAGTTTTCCATCTGCCTCTCTGTAAGGCCTGTGTCCTGCTCACTGAATCTCTTTAGAAGATATGAAATCAATAGATGCATGAGCCCCATCTCAAGAAAACATCATTCTCACTCGCTCCTTGTTTGCAGCTTTATGCTCAGGGGAGCAGAATACATTTTTCACCACTATATTTGTGTAGACCAGAAATCACTTCTGGGTGCAACGCCAAGACAGTCCTAAGACTGTTCTCAAATATGAGTCTGTCTTGATGACAAGGAGGTCCTTCGCTTACTTATGTGATCAAGTACTTGCAGCTAAGTAAACTTTTCAGGTTGAAATGTATTAATGAGGAGATAAGGATTTGAGTCAACTAAGATGTTTTGCAAACTCCTTTAAATTTCAACAAATCATTTTTGCTTCATAATTAAAATAATTGTTGAAATAATCAGAATATTTTGGACAGTTTCTAAACCTAAGATTTTGATTTGAAGATCCATAATTATTTGCTAATCTTAGTTATCAAACCTTGTTAAAACCTCAGAAAGGAAAAGTTTCTTTCTCAGCTGAGCTAAGTCTGCATTTAACCCCATACTATTTCTGTTTTCTGAAATTCCAGATGAACCCAAAACCTTGTTGTTTTCTACTCAGTACTCAAAAGTACCTTAGCCAGCAACTACCAGCAATTAGTGGCTTCGAGGTAAAAAAACAAACAAACAAAACCAAAAAACTCTTGAGCAAGTCATGTGATACTAGCAACACCATACTGTACTCTGTCTGGTTGGTATGACAAAGCCAAGAATAACATTAGGAGATGCCACAAGCAGCATGGTGCCTGAAAGTTGTGTGCTGGGGACAAGGGTCTAAACCAGAAACTGGTCTGTGCACTTGTAGTGTTCCTTAAGCCACTTCTAAGAGGTATGTAAAACCCAAAGAGGAGAGCAAGCCCCATGCCATTTGTCTTAAGTTACTTAGACAGGATCTGAACCTCTATATTTAAGGGGCTGTAAATCAAAAGGAGTTGGAAATTGCTGGCCTGAATTATCTATTATGTTTAAATAGATGCCAATCACTTTGATACTTAAGCCAAGAAAGTTCAGCCTCATTGCATGTTGGAAAGTGTTTCTGGTGGAAAGAAAATATTTCATGTGAGTTAAAAAAAGCTCATTACACTGAACCCTGTCAGAGTGTCTTTACGCATTCATACATTCACATTTCATTCCTCCAGCAACCAAACACCTTCTTTCCTCTACCATAAACGTTACTCAGTGATGTTATAATTCATTTCACTACTGTACTGGATAAAGCTGATCTTTTCTCCAAGACACTTTTGCTTTATTTTCCTGTGTAGTGAGGTATTAACTACATCATTAACGAAACAAGACAACAAGATTTCATGTATTGTTCATATTTCTGTGTGCCTCATTGGAATACGCCACAGTGACCTAAACACCACACTTTATGGGAGTGCAACATAGAATGATTTTTCTACACATGAGTCATCTGAATTAGACTCCATATTCTGGCCTGGAGGAAAGCTTTCAGCAGGAGACCTGACAGCAGCTACAGAGAACTCAAAGCAAAGTCCTCTGATGCATTTTAGGATGTTGTGTCACCAGAGATAAAGGCACCTGTTTGAGACTAGGAGAAAAAAAATAGAGGAAAATAAGTGAGGATTTGCTTGACTTCAAAAAGTTTGATCTTGTCATGGTATGAGTACTGGTAGGCACTTCTCTATTCTGATCCAATTCACTAGACTGTGTAAGTATGTGTTCAAAAGAAAAGTCAATCATTACTGTTTTATGGATATAAAAACCATCTTGACAGCAATGAGTAGGCATGATAAAGTAGGTCAAGCTTTTTACTGCTGTCTGCAGGCAGTGACAATTCTTTGGGGTCAGTGGAGAAGGGGAGATCCTTTCTGTGTCAATACTCACAAAGTCATTTCTGAATTACACTTCGATTACACAAACAGTGTAGTTTTTTAGAAAAAACAGTAGATATTCCACCACAAACCAGATGACATTTCAGAAATGTCATTTGATGTGAGTCTTTCTTTTAAGAGGAAGTTCCTACTTCTGCTAATGGCTGGGAGAAATTCCCACCCATGTCATTTAGTATTATCATGTCAGCTCCACCTTCCAAACTCTTAGACATCTTGGTACTTCTGACAGTGACGTATGCTCCTGTGAGCTACAGAGCTTCTCCAAAACCAGTGTAAAAATTGTGTAAGGAATACACCTGGTTTTTAGAGAAATATTTTAACTAACTGTAGTCAAAAGGATCACAGTCTTTCTCTTCCTTAATCTAACCATATCATAAATTATTCTTCACCTTACCACTGATCAGTCTGAGTAGGTTGGAGAGAGAGGTATCACAAGGGTCTTTGTTCATTTTGAACTCAGATACCAGCTTCTGACTGCTTCAGAAATGCTTCCTCCCCCATCACCTCTCAGTAAGCCTGCGCACAGGGGTTCATATCCTGCAGGCAGCTCCTCTCTTTGCAATCTAGAGATGTAAACACCTCCTCATCTTCCCCAGGTAGATGAAGGGAAGATGTTGTTCTGGGGTTGTTGTGTTTGTTTTTTTTTTTTTATTCCTCCTTTTTTTTTATTTATTTTTTTTAGGATTTGGGGTTTGTTCCTTCACCTTTCTTGCACAGCAGCCATTAGCTACAGTTTAGCTCTCTCCTAACTCCATATATCACTTCATTACAAGAGGCTTCTTAGAAATCGACCTTAGCACTCTGACTGAAAACACAACCTGGCCTTTGATTTCTGGAAAGTGTTGGTCTATGGGATGTCAGAGGATCACAGCAATGAGCTGCTGTGTGATTTGCAGCTGGCTTTTGCTGGGTGCCTTGAGCAATATTAGTTCTGTTTTTTGAATTCCTGCTTGGACTCACTTTGGGTACTGCATTTCTCAGATGCTGGAACATGTTGCTGGAGTGTAAACATTGTAATATCAAAATCAGCTGCTCCTCCATCTGTAACTATCATTTAAACATCCCGTTCTTGATATGCAAGAAGAAACATTAACAGATTTGAGGGGCATCATAAGCAATGTGCTGCTGATAAGAACCTCTTGCATATTCAGCTAAAGGTGGGAAAGCACTGCTCCAGAGAGAGGTCCCTTCCCACAGCCACAGCTTCTGCAGATGTCAACTCACAAAGTTATTTCAGCTCTGTTTTTCTGGGAGTGTTTTTTTTTTGTTTGTTTGGTTTTGGTTGTTTGTTTGTTTTTAGTTGTTTAGTTTTTTGTTTAAATTAGGACATACTGTGCTGAGAGTTCATACTTTGGAAAAAAGTGAATCAAAGCTACTGCGGCTTCTAGGGAGAAGATATGCAGTCACCACCACCATTCAGCACTGACCTCAGCTGTTACTGTGTGAACCTGGAGGTACCATCACAGGTTTGTGTGCAGATGGTCATGGTTTCATGGTCAGAGTCAAATTGTGAACTGGGTGGTTCCCAACCCTAACAGTCTGTTTCCAGAAATCAAGGTAGTCGTCAGCCCCTTGCTTCTCAGTGCTCTCTCTGCACATGGAGTGTATCAGTCCCTTACTACCCTTTCTTTAAGAGGAGAGTTATAATTATTCAATTTGCTAAAGCATCAGGTGTTATGCTGAGGATAGCCATGAAAGTAGGTAGGGAGATAATATATAGATCTTAATGTTCTGTCAGAAAACAGATTAGAACTGCAAATTCCGTTCAGCACAAGATGCTGTCCATAATGACAGAAAAGAACTTAAAAAGAAAAATTGCTATAAAGACTATTTTAAACTTAATTTTTGTTTTAGGTGTGTCTGAAAAGAAAAGACAGATATTTTTCTTTCTCTGATTTAAAAAATATCATATTAAAATATTATAAGAAACTGTTGGCATATTTCCTAAATCAAACATTTTAACCCTTTCATTTACACAAATTTTACAAAACAGTAGACTTGCTTGAAAGATGTATTTCGTGTTGTAAACTCACTACTGTTTTTTTTTGTTTGTTTATGAGTGGCTTTTAATTTAATAAAACCGAGGAGATTCTACCAAATTTTAAGTGAAACAAATAAAACTTTCACTTGAAAACTTGGGGAAAAAAATACTTGAAGGAACCATTCATCCATGTCTATGCAAACCTTCACTCCATCCACACTAACAAGCAAGAAGATGCCGATATAGAAACCCAGGCACTTGGCTCGAAGATCACTGAAACCAAGAGGACAAGCAGTTTTTGTCAGGAGAAGACTGCTTACAAGGGGTTTCTGTAGTACAGAGGCCTATGCCTACCAGGTGGAACAGCAAGGATCTAAGCTTATTTGAAAAGCAGTAAGGTAAATACAAAAGCAATAAGATAAAATACTGTTAGCTTTCCCCTGTTTTCCCCCTTCTTTTACTGAACTTCACTTTTCATTGTCTATTAAGGTTAACTGGGTAGGATTTTTAAAATTCCTATATGTTGAAATGTAAATAAAATAAAACAAGCAGGAGGGAGATGAAAAGAAATGACTGGTCCTAATGAGTGCAAGTTTATACTCTATACCACAGAGCCAACAGGAACATCCCAGACAAAGTCAAATACTGAGAGAGATGTTTACAGCTCCACAGACATCAGCTGAGGACTCAGCCCTGGACGTTTAGCCTGGTTTCTAGCATGGCAGTAAGCATTGAAATGCTGCCTTTTGGTGGCTTTTTGGCAGCTGCTGAGCAGAGATTTGCTTCTGTGCAGAGGTGGTTCCAGTGCTTTCCCTTCTCCATCCGTCCTATGATGCAGTACCCGAAAGGCTCAAGAGGAAAACATGCTTGTGGCTGCCCTCTTCCTCCATTAGGCAATGAGGGGGGAAGGAGGAGAAAGGAGGGGAAAAACCATTCAGCCCCATGCGTTTCTCTTTCTCCCAGCAGCTGATGGGGAGCTGCTGCCAGCCTTCCCATTAGAAGTTTACAGAAAAGGTGAGCTCATCTCATTTGATTAGGACTGTCACCATCAGACAGTGTTTGCAATTAGTCCACGCCAACCTTATTCAGAGTTTGGATGCCTTTCAGCAGCAAAGAAGGGAACACTTGAGCTCCATTGAATTGGAGCGTGGCATCTGCTGCATGCTGGGGGGAGAGGTTGGGGGTCAGCGCTTGATTTTGATAAAGCGTGCCAGATTAATTGTCTTCAGTAATCCTGTTTGTCATGGTAGATGTGCAGAGAAGTCTTTGTGGCACAGCCTGACATATGGGCTGGCCGGCTGCTTGCCTATTCAGTCCCTCCCAGCACATGCTCTTCACAGTTGGCCTAGTTCCCAGCGCCTTGTTTTCCCGGGGAGCCAGCCTCCTGTGCCTATTCAGCTGGCCCCCCGCTCCACAAACAGGCTCCCTAATCTTCAGGCCTGTCTGGGCTATTCAAAGTGATTGCATTATTCAAAGAGATCAAGAAAGAGAACAGGGCGGGAGGGGTAAGTGCGAGAGGGGGAAAGAGAGCGGTGCAATTTGGAAAAGAAATAAGCAGCCATGTACTTCAGGCAGAGCACTTCAGGAGGCTGATTATAGTCCCTCTCCAAATCTGAATCTATCGTGAAATTATACCCTGCCTCTTTTGTAAAATAAATGCTAATAAGAGGTAATTTGGACCCTGCTGATTATTAATTTCAATGGAGATGTTCTTTTTCCCCCATGTTTTTGTTATGTATTCTTGGATTTTCCTCACACACGCACTCCCTGTTAGAACTCCCACTCAACAGCAAAAGAAGAAACAGAGAGTTAAAGAGCAGGACAAATGTAGCACTACGGACAATAGCTGAGCATCTACCTGGACAGCATGGTCTAGAGTTAGAGGGACCAAAAGTGCACCAATGTCCTCAGCATGGGCTAGGGGATGACCCAGCACACCCACACTCCCACAGCTTAAGTGCAGACCCCATCCTGTATCTGTACAGCCACGTTACAACAAGCTGCTTTCCCAGGGAAGGGGAGCAGGGAGATATGTCTAAGCTGATGGGAAAATGAAACAGAAAGAAGTCACTAGAACTATCTTTACGTGAGTTTCTTAAATGCCATTTGATTGTGCATTTAACTACACACCCATAAACATTAAGTTATGAGAGCACTTATGATACATACTTTTCAAGTGTGAAATGGGAACAGCTTTGAAAAAATATTAATAATTCAGTATGTCAGCCAAGACTTCGACTTCTGTGGGACATAACCTAAGCTATTTCAAACTTTGACTTGGCTAGAGCAATGTTTTCTGCCACAGAAGAACCCTTTAGGTGTATGTGTGCCAAGTCAATAGCAAAAATAATAATAAAAAAATAACAATTAAAAATAAAGCACACCATTTCCCTCACTACATTGTTGCCTTTTTACTATTCAGAGAAGAAACAGGGAGAAATGATGCTGCTGAAAAGCATGTTCTGTATGAACATACAGAGAATGTACTGTGTCCCATTCATAAACTGCCCTGAACGGGAGTATATGTACACCAGTTATTTTCTGTACCAAAAATTTGGCGGTATTTTATGTGGTGTGATTTGCATGTGCTCTATGGTCATCTGACACATCTTTACAGTCATCTAATTGTGCACATTTTGAAGGACTATCCAAACCTTCACCTGATGCACTATTAAAATTTGGAGTAGTGTCCTATAAGAAAACAACCAAAGCACTGAAGAATGACAGGGTGAATCTAAGACAGGTTCAAAGATCTTCCTTTGATATTTTGTGTAAGCCGTCTTACTCCAGTTTGACTTCCTTATGCTGCTTCCATAACATTTTAGCATCATCCTCGATCCTTGTCCAGAAATTTCTAGTTAACAGTCCAATGCATCAGTCCCTGGCTTACTCTGAGCCCCAGAACTTCATCTCAGCAAGCTCATCACAGTCATCTGTTGTCATCTGCAAAGGCTCAGCACCACTCATTTTACAATCAGGTTAACAGTAAGGAGGTCAGAGTTTGTTTGCCCCGTCTTCCTTGTGCTTACCACTAGGAAGTTACCTATGCTTATATAAGCTGTCAAAATACTGGTTTAGTACTGTTTTAATCTCTGTCCCAGAGATCAAATCTTAGACTGTGTTTTAAATATAGCATCCATAATCTTTTTAAGAGGTAAAATTGTGTAGTTTTGAAATTAGTGAAGAAGGATACTCCCATGTCAAACCCTGATAAAATGCCTTATCTCTAACAAAGTCATTGTGCATATTTATTTGACTATCACCTCTACTATTTCTGCTGCTGCTGCTCTCACTGAGCTCCACCCCCCCTACTCCCCCACATACTGAAATAGATACTGCACTGTAAGTACAGTGAAAGGAATGTAGGAGAACAAACATTTCTTAGGTGACCTCTTCCAGGTGGTGAGTAGCCTGAAAGAGAGTCACAGACCGGAATTATCATGTTCTGTTCAGGCCTGTGTTTTCCTACTGTTTCTGCTAGACAAATCATTTTTCATACTAATAAAAAACTTAATTTTGGAGACTAATGTTTTTCTAGTAGGGATCAGAAGAGACAAGTTATCTAGACAAACACAGCATGAGGCTGACCAGCCAGAATTAGGTATCTCTTCTGATGATATGAAGCTTTGAGGCTTTTAGGCTGTGATTGAGTGTGGGCTGAAAGAGAATGGTGGTGTGCTCAAGTCAGTAATCTCATCTTTAACCAGAGTTTTGTCGTTGTAGGGGAAGGATAGCTAGATTTATTTTTGCAACAATGTTGATATATCTCCAACGTTCATCTTTGAAGAGTTCTTAATTTTTACAGTCAAATTAAAAAAGGGATTTTTATGAATATGAATTTATTGATTAATATATCTGCAATAATATCATTTTTCCATAAACAAAGGCTCAGAGATTTCATTTGTTGCAGACAGTTCTACTAGGACAAACTTTGTAAGTTTTAATATTCACCTCTAGTATTTTCCAATTCCTTGAGACTCTGAAAGTTTCAGCTATCCTTGGAAAAATATCCTGATCTATGTCCCTAAAGACAATTAATAGAGAAATGAGTGGAACTTCAAAATTTGGTTTTAATACTTCATGCCAACAAGGTTATTCAGGAGATAAAGTTTTACATGACTGTCATGCCACTTTTCTTCCATAAAGTCTGAGAACAATGAGAAAAAATATCACTAAATAATTCAAACTGAATTGCTGTCATTCAGTGAACTTAAGGCGAAGTGGTCATGGCAGAAAGCCTTCCAGAGTTCAAGAAACATTTGAACAATGCCCTCAGGTCCATGGTGTGATTCTTGGGGTGGTCCAGTGCAGTGCCAGCAGAGCATTTCTTTCAATGATCCTTGCAGGTCCCTCCCCGCTCTTGATAGTCTAAGGAATTTTAGCTATTAAATTATCCCAGTTCCATTTTAAGCAGAAGCAAGTTATTTAAGGAATACCTTAAGATTTTCTCAAGAAAGAAGAAGGAAGCCTGTTTCCTCCAGTGTCTCTGTAAGTTGGCCATAGGCAGGTGTCAGCAACAAATAGGATTTTCCAATATCAGCTATTTGTGATGCGGTTACAGTTACCCTTTTCCCTTGTTAAACCCACAAAGATTTCTGAGGATGAAACAGCTTCTTTCTTTAAGGACAGTTGAAAGGATTTCAGTATTTTTAGCAACTTGATGCACAGGGAGAGATGCTTCAAAGATTAAAATAAAATAAAATAAAAACTGGGACTTTCCAGGTGAGTTTAGTGAAATCCTTTAATGTATTTTGAGTAATGCTTACCATGTATTTTGATGGAAACCAAGGGCAAACTTCTGACTCACTCCGTGATCTAGTACAGTCCATATAGAAAACAGCAGAGAAGAAAGAGAATGAGTTCATCAGTGCCCTCTGACTTGCAAGTTAAAGCCAAACATGCGACATTAACAGATGTGAAGGTGATATACTGAGTTATATTTTACCAGCACTAGGTAGCTCTTGTTAGAAGATTGTTGGTCTGCACGAGATCACCTCTCAAAATGTTTTCAGTCAATAAGTAAGTCATAAGCAGTGTGTTCATTTCTCCATCATCATCTTAATAATACTGTTCTCCTGTTATGCTACCTTTTGTAAAAATATTTTTTAATTTTTGCAAGGAATAAACTAAGTTCCTAATCCTTCCTGGGTTCTTAGGCTTATTAGTTACTAAAACCATCAAAAAATTGTAGATGAATTAGGCAACACACTCATGTACTCGTATGACACAGTCACACCCATAGTAAATTAAAAACCGTAACATATATGCAGTGACAGGTCACTGACAAAACAAGAGCCTTATATTAGTAGAGGTACAGCTATTATTTTCCAATTTTCTCAGTACATACCTACAATTCTGTGTCTCTGGAGTCTTTGATAAACCCAATGGTAAAAACAGGAACTGGAAATAATCAAGTCATTACATACATTAGATCTTTTACTTTTTGACATTAATACTTAAGTATCACACTGAAGAAAAACCAAAATGATATTCCACCCTTATTACAACTACATCAGTTGCCTGTCATCAGTGAAGGTAAAAACTAGTAATTTGCATTTTAAAGTCCCCAATGAAGACACAAGTAACCTCCTCTATTAAAAACAAGTTGTACCTTTTGTATCTTCAGGAAAGCAATATAATGTTATACATTAATTAAATATATTTTGTACATATTTTCACAAGAAAGAATAAATTTGGACTGACCCAGTTCTTCATTATTGTGACTCTATATCCCTCTGAGTAGCCAAGAGATATGCTGCTATCCTGATTTAGGAGTGTTCACCACATTCCTACTTTGAAGACTTAATATATTTCTGTCTCTTATTGTCCCACTCTCTTAAGGTCTTGTATTGAGCTGGGGAATGAAACAGAATATCCTAAAGTAGGACAATCAGAAAACAAGAGAAGTTTTTGCTAAGCGGGGAATGTCCCTTCATTTGTATCACTCACAAGATTCTTGAGTTCACAGAGGAGTAAATTAATCTCATCACGCTGTTTTACATTCTGTTAATGCCTCCATTTTGAGGTCCTGAACATATCAGGAGTGAGACCAAGCCCAGGGCTGTAAGGACACATTCCCTTGACAAGGCTGAGGGTCCTCCTACCTTCTGCTCTGCTCCCTGTGATGACAGTGCCGCTTGATCAGTAAATTCAGAGCAAGCCTCAGTGTTGCAGCACTTGAAAGAAATACATCAGAAAGCTTTACAAAATACACAGGATAAAGTAAAGATCCAAAATACAATGATACACACAGTGAATGCCAGCCTAATGTTCTGCCATGCATTTCTTTTAATAATACTGGGACAGAAGCATGTGTTCTGGATTGGGATTCAAGTAAGTTAACTTCAGTAACAAAAAGTCAAGTGCCTAACTAGATCTCATCTTGAGAGCGCACAGCATGCCTGAGAGGAGCAACTGTCTTCTCCAGAGGGCAATTTGTCCTGTTCTAAAATAATCTAATCTCAGGATTAACCTCTGGAATTACACTTTCTGCGTTAGATACAGGTGGAGGCAGAATGAGTGGTGTAGTTCAGGTGGCTAAATTTCAGTTCAATGAAAACCTCCTTAGTGTTACCAGTGTAATTTTTTTCAGGCAAAGGACATTAGGATTTTGTCCAGCTGTTGTTATTACACACCTCTGTAATGCTGTGAGACCATAAAGCTCTCCATACTTTATAGAATAGAACATTATTCTGCCCAATAAGGACTTGATATTTTCATGGGTGATGCAGTTTTTACTTTAAAGTATCAAAGTAAATTTCCATGCACTTCTGTTATTTGCTAGAAAATAAAACTATTCGCCAGAGAAATGGAATAATATTTTTAGTATGCTCTGTTTTATTGACAGCTTGCATCATTCAAAGCAATATTTCAGATAAAATTACTAACCATTGTAAATGCTGTCTAAAGGAAAGAAGTGAGAACAGAGAGACCCTACAAGTCAGAAAGTAATGCTGTCTTCTCTGCGAGAAGACTACTGAATCTGCATCACCACAAAGTACGAAGTGCAATTGGTTTGACTGAATGGAGACATACACAATTGAGTATTTTTTTTTCTTAATACTCATCCTAGTACTGGAGTAGCCAATACAGTCTTCACTGAGTCAGAAGAATAAGTTGTCAATTTATTGCCAAATTATGCTAGAAACACATGGAGTGCATATAGACTCTGTCTGAGGTAAGAGTGAATCATATGTAGAATAAATCCTACCAGTGATCAAGGACTCTGAAAAGATGAATTTATCAGACTTTTCTGGATAGGAGTTCTTTTAGCCCCCAATCATTTTCTTTCTGCCTTCTCTATTTCCCCTTCCCCCAGTCCCTCCAAAGCTTCCAACCACTGTTATCATTTCCTGTGTTTGCAAATGGATAAGCAGAGTCCTGCTTCTCAGAAATCCCCTGCAATCAGCTGGCTCACTCCATCTCCCCACCCCCCAGCCTACTCCTCTCCCCTTCCACTGTGCACAATGTCCTGGTGACAGGTGGTTGCTGCTTTCTGTAATTCTGGATACAGCTCCAGTCAGATTCAGTGGCCTGTAAAAAAAACTAGAGCTTATGAAGAAAAAAGCTCTGGCTCTGAAAGTGCTGAGACAGGCTGGTACGGAGACTCAGTACAAAAAGCATTCAGCACAAAAAGCCAAACCCAAATGAAAAGAGCTGCTGCCAGGATCATCACGAGGTCCTCTGCTGCACAGATGTCTACTGAACTAAGCTGAAACTGATGAGTCTTTTATCATGACCCCCCTCCCCTGTAGATACCCACAGCAAGACTCAGCTGCCTGGCTCAATTATTATTTTTCCAAGGGACACAGTATATGTGATAGACAGATGACACTCAGAGAATGAAGCTCAGATAGGACTGTCTGGCAGAATTCCTCTCTTTTTTTTTCCTTTTTTTTTTTTTTTTCCTAGTCACAGCAAAAAGCTGACTAGTTAGTTTACAGGAATGGAAAGGATTTGGTACACTATAGCAGTGTTTTAACAAACTAATTGCTTTCAGTATACTCAAGCAGGAGTCAGCTAACAAACTGGCCTCTGCAACTTGATACTTACATGTGTGCTCCATGTTTTACTGCCTCACTTGCAGAATTTTGCCATTCCAGTCAAATAGAAACAGGACTGTTTACTGTGTGTTAACATTCTGAATCTGTGATCTATGCACAACATTTTACCCATTTACCTTGATCTATGCCTGCCTGTTTATTACAGTTTCTTCCCATGTATTATAAAATGGGTTTATAAATTTTAAACCAGTTGCAAGCTTGTGATGGGCTATATCTCAAAAAGAATTCAGCACCTAAAAGCCCTTTGCTCTCCAAGGCTCAGCTGATGTTTCCTTTTCAGTAAGTCTGAAGCACACACTTATTGTCTTGATATTAAACATGGAACACACAATTTATATCAAAGCATCTGTCAAACACATGTTAATTTCTCTGAAAGCAGCAGGCATATAAAACAAGCAAGGGTGATGGAAACTGGGCACTCAACAGCTTATAGCAACTCCTTGGCTATAGAGGAGAGAAGTGACTGAAAGAGAGCTGCCTCTGGTTACTGCAGGTGCTGCAGTTTGCTGAAGAACAATTTTCAAGAAATGTTGAACAGGCAAAACATAAAGATCCCATTGTTTGTATATTAGAATGGACAGCCTGAGGGGTTTTTACTTTAGCCATCTGCCTTCCAACTTTTATATAAAAATTCTACTCCTTAATAAATGTTTTAACACATTAGGACACATATCTTGCTGGAAAGAAACCAAACCAAACTCCTTCTACTTCACAAGGATAAATTAACAACTGAAAAGCAAGACTTTCCAAAACCTCTTTTGTATGAATACAGCCATTTAACTTAGAACTTGGAAAACTGAAGGTCTAGTCGCTAATCTACTGACTCCATCGCATAAGGGTGAATTTAATTTAGGAACTGCTGGCTCCAGCACTGCATTTAGTTATACCAACTTGAAGAAATTCATGTGATAATCCTTTTTATCAACATATCTATTCTCTTTTTGAGCCAAACAGCAGATCAACCAAACAAAAGATGTGCTTTACTAGCTAATAGCTTAGCTGGCTATCTTTTTTGGCTGGACTGTTCCCTGCTCTATCTTCAGTGGATGATGAGACATATAAATCAGTGTCTACATGGAGAGATGACATTCTGTTTACACAGCAGGCTTATATTATCATAGCAATCATATATGGGTTATAAATTAAACTGTATCAAGGAAGTTCTTTTTCTTATAGTGTTACCAAGAGCCTGACAGAATATACAGACCTCTCCTGTAAACTGTACCAAAGCATTCAGGTTTGACAAAGTTAAATCTGAAAATGTAAAGCATTTCTTTGTTGTACTTGAACTGTCCAGGTTGGAAAGTTGAAGGCTTGCATATAGGCCTGAGCTGGCTACATGCATCTGCATTGCCTTGCAAACAGCTGCTACCTTTGCAGGCTGGAACGAGGAAAGACACTTTATCCACACAACAAAGGCCCCAGGGGTTTACTGGTAGGACAGTGGGGGAACACAAAAGCAGCTGGACAAGACCAATGCACCTGGATCTGCTCTAAAGGGGAGGGTAGGGCCAGCTTTTCACCACTGGCTTACTCCAAAGATTGCCTAGGTGGTTGGTGATGTTGGTACAGTGAATCCTGAATTCATGGATCATGGTACATGGTGCAAGTGCAGCCACTGTGTTCCATTTCTTATAACGCCCTAGTTAATCATCAAAGAGCCTAATGCTCAGCGACCTGGGAGCCTTTTCTCGCAGATGGCTACTTGTCTCCTGCTTCCAATTCTATCACTGATTTTGTTGGGCAAAACTTACAGACTCTCCCTCAAAAGAGTAAAATTGTCCTTTTGCAGAGTATCTTCAGAGATTTGTATTAAGGAAAATAAAAAAAATAAATACAGTGGAATTTTGTAGTTCAGCAAATAAAAGCATGTAACCATACTTTCACCTCAAATATTGTGAGGTTTTGGCCCATCTTCATTTTTACTCTTGACCACTACAACAGAAAGAACTCCAATAAATATGGTGTCTGTCTGATTCAGCACAAGGGTGTTGTTGTTATTTAGATTTGTCCTTTGCAAAAAATGCTTGAAGACATTGGGCCAAATTCATCCTTGGATTAACTGCACTGACGTCAGTGTAATTACAGTAGAAATTAATTTGCCTCACTGATATCATTTGCTGGATCTACTTTCAAAATGCAATTACAATCCAATTTCCTCAATATTTTATTTTGAAGATAGGCAGCTTGAGTTTCTCCACAAAGATATAGGGTTAACAAAAAAAGTAACTATTTCCTGGTCATTTAGCTGATCATTGACATTGGTACAAGCATAATGGAGAGCAGACTCAGAGGTTTTCCACTGTTTAAATGGAAGACACCTGCCCCTTATCACTGCAGTGTAAACCCAGCCCGGGAGATCTGCAGTCTTAGTTTAACTCCCTTTATTTTCTTTTCATAGGTTTTGGTTCATTCCATCTGACAAAATACAAGAAAGTAATTGATTTTGCTGTGAATTTACTGTGTGTCTCTACCCTATGAATCTGTTGTATAGTAATGCCATTACTTGAAAAATATTGACTTGCTGAATGCCATTACAAAGGATTACTGAATCAGACAATATTGAACAAATGTTTATTTTATTAGGTTTTAACAGTGACTTTATTAATCAGTGCACCAGCTGTCTCACCACTTGCAGCAGACCCAGCTACAGGTTAGCAAAATATAAGCTTTTTAAAAAGTGTATCTTGTTACTGTCTAAAAGCTTCTATGTCAAACTCACTAATTTGCTTGTATGCAAAAAATGTACAGAACTAATTAATAAACCTACAAAATAGTATAAAAAAAGGGGATAAGGGTGTTTTAAGGTAATTATCGAGGAGGCCTATAAAGGCAAGCATCAATTATCCAACTATTACAGCAATTGGTTGGTCTGAATGTGCTTTCTTGGTGGAACCTATGCTGAACCACAGCAAAATACTCCATCATTAATGGTAGGAGAAGCTTGAATTGAGATTTTGCTCACCACGTCATAGCAGCATTTATATTTATTTGCCAGGAGCTGAAATACTAAACACAATAAATCCGCTCTTCTTTATAAGCTGTTCTATATCTCCTTGCTTCTGGCTGTCATGCATAAAAGTGTAGAAATCAAAAGTGGAAGTATTGCAAATAGTAGGAAAAAAAAGTGTATGACATGAAACACAGAAAGAAAAGGCAGGAGAAGACAGCATGGAGCTGGGCCAAAAACTAGATGAAAAATTAAATATTAGTAATTATTCCAGAGTTAGAACAATCCATTAGACAGAGCTTACAGCAGACTTGCCCATGTCTGGGAAAACACAGGAACAGATTATAATCACTTCTCACAGACCACATTTACTATACCCAAGCCACTAACATGCAATCTATAGCAGCAAATTTCCCGTGAGCAAAGGGCAGCCATGCATGAGGCCATCCTGGTCTGTGATGCTCAAGTTGCATCAGCTGGAGAAGGGGTAGAACTCCTCCAGATGGGCTGCATAGGGCCAGTCACGGGGATCTGAGCCAAGATCAGCTCTGCAAGGCACAGCTGTGCTTGCTGGTTTAAATTCCCTCATGGTATAGATTAAAGAAATGCTGATGTGTATGTTAAGGAGAAATGGTTAGCCCTGTTCAAAAAGCCCTTGGCATATCTAAGATTCGTCAGTTGTAGCTGTCCTGTAGATTTGCCTTTCAGTTTTATCCTTGAGTCTTTTATACACGGGGCAAGGCTTCCGGTTCTAAGAAGCCAAAGAGAATGCATATTCCCCAAATCTTTCTCAGATGTGTCTGTATCCTGGCTCAGTGTTTCTCTAGATAAGGGGATAAGAAAGTAAAGCACATTGGAGCAATCTAAGTGGATGTAGTTTTCTTTATACATAATATGCCTATTTTCCAAGCATTAGACCAGATTTTAGAGAAATCATCCTCCTTCCCTCCTCCAGGTCCTACTCCAGCTGTAAACATGCTTCACATGGGGAAGCGTGGCTGGCACCAGGCCTAACCAGATCGCAAAACAATTTATATAAAAGTTTGGACCTGAATAGTCTCATGGAGGAAAGTCTACTTAATCATCACAGAGCTCAGAACTGAAACAAAATTTCCTGGCCCACTGTTTTTAGAGGTTACTCTAGGTCCCTGGCTAAAAGTTAGTCATTAGTTTGTTGAATGTGTGGCCAGTATGCCAAGGAGAGCTCTCTGGATAACATAGAGTTTCAGCGTGGAGGAGATTTTTCAGTGCCTTGTCTTGGAGCATAAGCTAAAAATGACAATAGAAAAGGAATATAGGATCATATCTGCTTTCTCTGAAAAATAGGCTCTTAAGCCATGAACAGCTTTCTGGGAATCAGGACCTCCACCCCACTATGGTGAGACAAAAACAATCTCTATGAGCAAAAATTATGACCTCCCTGTCTCCTCCTCCCTTCCCCATTCTCTTTCTGAGCAGCTTATAAAACAAAGAGGGAGACTTCTGGAGTTGTCTCCAGCTCCTGCAGAGTTTCCATGGACACTGGTTGCTTAAATATCTTTTTGTGTCCTAAGAGAGAAAAAGTATCTTCTGGTCTAATTCAGGGGCTTCATTCCTTTGAATGAAAGCCCTGTACAATCTCACAGAAAATATTACTGGAACATACCAGAAAGGTAATAAAATTGAGAACTTGTTTACTTGTCCCAAGAAGCAGCAGTGAACTGCTTGACTGGAATACAGAAAACTCCACAAAGTCACTATGGCAATCTCAAAAGTATTAATACATGAATTGATTTAGTAATTTGGGTGGGTTTTTATTGTTTGTCTAGTTTGGTTTGTTGGGGGGTTTTGTTAGTTTGTTTGGGAGTTTTCTTGTGGTTTGAGGGATTCTTGTCTTTTGTTTGGTTTGTGGTATTTTGTTTTGTTTTGTATTTTTGTAAGTATGCTATATGAGGCAGATGTACTTTTTAACAACGCCTTTTTAACAAAATCTTAGGGCAGATTTTGGCACATTTTGCTGTCACTATACATTTCATGAACAGCAGCAGTAGGTTAGAGGGGTGGCAGCCAAAGTAATAGCTGTATAGACGAAAAATTAGCAGATTTCCTGGACTGAGATAGCTCACACATTTTATATGAGACGAGATGCTTCTACACATTTTAGTACTAAATTTGGTCGCTGATGTCTCACTCATCAAAATTTATTGATCATTACTTGATACTAACAATTAGTAAAACTCTACTGCTCAGAGGTGTGTAAATTGAGAAAGCTTTTGAACAAGCGCATTAGAATTTGGCAACTTTTGCCAGCAATCATTCTGCCTCCAAATCAGATGCATGGATATGTTCCACTTTAACTGTATTTGACATCTGTTGAGTGCTCTGGGGATACTGGCGATGGGAAGAGAGGCATAAGGTTAGGGTCATTGCTTAAGGGCAGCTCTAGTGCATGTTGTTTCTTTGATCACATATTTATGCTTTGAGAGAACATAAAGGAGTCTATTCTCCACTTGATATACATATCTAAGTGTCATTGATGCTAGAGGACTCAGATTACTGGTTACAGCTTTGCACCACAGTCCTTTTTGTATATTAATTAGCTTGAGCATTGCATAAGGCTACTTTGATTGGAATGCTTAAAAAGTAGTCTATATTACAACCAAACTCCTGTCTCCTTCCATGGGAGCCCTGCCTTCTGTTGACATTTTGCCTGAGGGTAAACTGAAGGACTTCTTCCCTCCACCCCTAAAGAGCCTCCATCACCTCCACTTCATGTGTAAAAAGCAACGCAGACACTTGGTAAGGTGAGATGAAAAGCCAGGCAAGGAAGACTAATGCAGAGTTTGTATTAACATTTTGACTCAGTCTAGGTTTTTGTAATGGTAAATGCTCTGCTATACCAGGAGAAAACTCCACTGACTTGTAAACAGAAAAACTGCACACAAGTCTCAGAATTTGCTTTACAGAGTTTGCCCATCTATTAAGTAAGCAAGAAATTATGTTATTAATGCAAACAGAAAGGCAAGATTTATTCCCAGAGTAATGGGCTATTCATACAGAGTCATCGCCTCTGGGACTCCCAGATCAATGTGATACTTTCACCCTCCACCACACCCGGGCAGAAATTTTCCTGATGACTTCTCTGCTGCTTATATATTTTGAATTCTGAAGGCTTTTAAGAGTGGTGATAAATACACAAATGTCGTATATACAAATATAGCATACATGTCAAATATCACAAGAGCATTAAATTTACCTATCTGGCCTCTGGGTTCATTTCAGCCCTTTTCACTCCTGTTTGCCCTCTTGGTGCTATTGCCAGGCCCAGCTCAATTAAAGGACAGATTCATCCCTGCACGTGTCCTAGGGGCTCTAATGAAGTCAGCTGTCAAACTCCCATCATGCAGCTGCCTGGCTGCAGTATCTGATGGCCACTTGTCAGCTGCTTCACCCAGTCAAACCCGGACAAAGGCCCCTTTGATGGGCTGCCTTTCTCCAATCAATCTACACCTTCTTCTCTTGGACTTCAACATCTGCTTCAGTGTAATTTGATTTTATATTCAGTGCAGCCTGACCCTATTGATAAATTAAATCTATCTGAACCTGATATCCTCACGCCACCACGGGGTAAATGACTTGCTGTTTAATTCTAGCTTTTGCCAGATATGACATGTTATCAATACTGACTCTTTTTTTGTATGTTTGGGTCATTATTTGAATAATTTAGGCTGCAGATAACAAATAGGCTGGGGTGAAAGGAGGAGAGAGACTTTTTAGAAGTATGTGCAAAAAAAGTAAATCAGAATAATTCTTCTACGATTTTATTATTGCTTTCTGTAATTATGTGGGGGTTTTTTTCCTGATAAACACGTTTTATTGCTCTGCCTTCCAGGTCTATTTGACACACACACAAAAAATGCACCCTTAAACAAACAAACTAACAAGTATTTTATATCCCTATTCTGGATATAAAATCTGTTTATAGTCACTTACAAAAGCAGAGTTTTGCTGGATCATTCCTTAGCAGCAATCTAGTCTCTTCTGGTGCAGTTGGAAGAGGCCGGTGGAAGCCAGCCCCACTCCTCTCTCTGCTTTGCATTTCAAGATAAAGCCAGCCTTGATGTGGTCTTTGGGAAAAACACATTAAAATGTCTAGTTAGAAAAGAAAGCTAGAATCTTAAAAATCAAGATGGTTTCAAAATCTCTAATAACTAGAATAACTACTCACTAAAGTCCATTTTCTAAGTAGATTGAAATGGAAGATTCTTCTCGTGTACACAGTTTCTATCTATAAACAAATAAGACACGCACACACAAAAAAGCAACAAATGAAAAAATCCTGGAACTGTATATACCGTATTTGATACCTTTGCAATGCTTCAGAGTTAGAATAAATATAATATTTCAGCCCCACAACGCTTTATGGTTTAGAAAATTTAGGAGTCTACCTTTCTAGGAACTCCAGCACTTTTCCCTCAAACTATTGACATTTTAGAGATTTATTAATTCTTTCTTTTTTTCAAAACAGCCTGAAAACACTGTGAGATCTGCTGCCTTCACACATACCAGCCTCCTTCACCAAAGACTTGTCAATCCCATCTTCTCTTAATCTGCTTCCTCCTTCTCTTTTCCTAGATCAGGAGGGCCATCTGCAATCATCACCCTGCTCATGTTTGGGGAAAGCAGTTCCAGGACAGTGGGAAACACTGTGAGCATGTAAATAAATGTATGCGTGAAGAACACTCTGAGGTTTGTTTTTTTTTTTTTTTGATGAAGAAGAAAAGTCTTTTCTTCTCTTTTCACCGTATTATTCTAGGTATGTTTGCAGAAAAGGACCTTATTATTCCACTAGTTTTTAGTGCCCTGAGGAAGGTAGGAGTGGGCAGAGCAGAGACCCTTGGTGAATGCCTGGCTGATGACACTGATGAGAGGAAGGCATCCAGAACTGCAGGTGCTGGGTTTTACTGGTATTGTGGACTATGGACTGGCTTGGCCATGGCATGACCATTTCCTAACACAGTGAGAGGTCACTCGGAGAGCAGTAGGGCTGCAGACTGTCTGTGCATCTCTCACCTGCCCTTTGCCTGCTCTGTGTTGCCCTAAGGCTGCTGTTTGAAGACACCCAGTGCACCAATTCATCACTTCACAACAAACTGGGTTTGCCAGTCATAAATAATATTGCTCAGCATCTCCTGTTATAAAACTCTGTTCCCTGGCAACTAACAAATATTATAAAATCTTCCTCAAGTGGGATAAAATTTTCCATGTGGTGTTATCTGATCTGGGATTTCTCTTCTTTTTAAACAGTTTAAGTTAAAGGATGGAGTGTCCCCTGATGCTTATCAAAATTTCTTCACCCAAGAAGGAAGAAATAATTTCTTTGCTTAACTAAACACCTCCTGCCTATACCCTGAGCAATCAGGGCATCCTAGCTCTATTGCCACAGGAGAGGCATCTTGCCGAACCACTCATCCACATTGAATCTCCTAATTTTCTTGAAACCAGAGCACCCTCTTTTAGCAGAGGTTTCTCACTCCTCTGCCCTCTGCAGTGTGTTTGCAGACATGGCAGCTCTAGCTGCTGTCAACTTTCTGGTCTGCTGCCTGACTCAGGCACGAAAGCCTCTGAGGAGTCCTTTCCAAAATAATGGCAGAGCTGAGGTTTTAAACTTGAATTTAACCTAAGAGTTTAGTTTGGATTGATTTTTATTTTTTACTTTGATAGACGAAATGTAAACTTTTATCCACTTTAGCTGAAGAGAAAAAGTAAAATTAATGGTGTATCCATGAAGAAAAACACCTTTCTTTATTTGTGTTTGAGATCTAATTACTCAAAGACTTTTCTCAGCTGTTGTGTGCTAACTCTACAGTGCCTTGAGAGTGGTTTGAAATTGGAGTTGCTTTTCAAGAATAAAAAGACTCTAGACTACAATCTGTTCCAATCACTAATGTTGCTTAGGCCTTTGAAAGGAGTGGGGCCTTTACAAAAACCAGAAAGTAATCAGTGACCACTATCAGGATTACTCTATTTCAAAGAAATGCCTGTAGACATGTTTAAACCAGGGCAGCAAAATGTCAAAATATGCACTTATTATTATTCCAATTACATTTAGTCCATCCTTACAGTGCTGCAAAGTGGAATGAAGTGCACAGATGAACTAGTCTAGAAGAAAAGCTGTGATCCATCTTCCACCATGCTAAGCTTTACCTACATTATCCCACTCTAAGAAACCTTAAAAGTTTCCAGTAGAAAACTGCAGAGGGCAAAGCCAGGTCCCCATTTGTCATATTAAGTGGCCAAAGACCAGGAGTCCCATGGGAAATCTGTCATATTGATTGAGAGCATAAGGATACATACCCAACCATGAATGCATCTGCAGACAATTTGTCAACTTCCTTAAACCAAAGCTACTCAGCATCCCAACAAAATGACATTAGGAGCTGATATTAAATGCTTGTGGTTCCATGTAGGTCTCAGTTGTACCTCTTGACCCATATATTGGAGACACAGTAGTTTGGCCCAACATTTGAGTAATTTGCTGGGATTGCACCTGCCCATGAATGGATTGTGTCACGGTGGTAGCCTCACTGCAGCCAGCCTGTGGCCTGGGTCCTCAGCACCATAGAAGATTTTTGCCCTGTAAGAGTTGTTTTCAGAAAGGTTATAATCACTGCCTGTGTCTGTTTTTGTTTCTACAACCTACAGTTTGAGTGTTTTTTTTGGTTTCAGAATGTGAAGAAAAGTCAGCAAGTCAGTAAAAGCTGTTTTGGATTTGGGAATGATTGGCTTTCCGTTCAAACCTTGTCTTTGCTGCGACCTAATGCAACATCTTAGCAAATATGGAGTATAACAAGCTTCTCCAAAGAAAAGAAACTTCTCCAGAGAAACCCTGCACCTCCAAGACTTGTCCAGAACAAGGGTAAAAAAAACCTGGCCAACGGGTGCAAACACATCTGCCCACCTGGAGTGGCACAAAGGAACAGTGCAAAGGGCAGTACAGCAGTGCCATTTCCAGCTGCATGTGCAGCTGCACTGACAGAGAAATTGCTGGAAATCCCATTCTTCCTAAATCTCTCTCATGCTCCCTAATTGGCTTGAGATTTTGGAAGGGACAGCAGCTCCTACTTACAATATTCATTTTAAATATATATATATAGAATACATATAAAATTTTAATTGAATAGAAATAATTTTATAAAAACCTGCGATTTCAGTGAAAACACTGAAAGAGAGAAAATGTTTCCTTTTGGGTGGCAAACATAATTTGTGTAAAGCTGCCGCTGTTAAGTAACTTTTGACAGCTGTCAGAAATGACAGCCAGTGATACTTCCACTATTGCATCTATAAATCTATAGGAGCTTTTAAAAATTGAAGTATCCTCTTCCAGCTGTTGTAGTTAGGAGGATAAAATTACAGTTTGTACATTCTTCAGCTCTTACTTCTGGCATTTAAGTTGCATATTCCTGGAGGGAGTACAATGTGACAAAATTGCTTAGAAAACTATTGAGGTAGCAAATTATGTCCATTGGTAGTTATTCTGAAAGTCCATTGACTTAATGGGAGGAAATTTCAAGTAATTTCAATTTCAAGTTGACCTCAGTTCTTTCACTTAAAGGAAGAAAAAGCTCTATACAAATTCATATTCTTGCCCAGAATCCCATTATTAAGATGAATTGTAGAATGGTTTGGGTTGGAAGTGATCTTAAAGATTTAGTTCTAACTGTCCTGTCATGGGCAGGGACACCTTCCACTAGATGAGATCACTCAAAGCCCATCCTACCTGGCCTTGAACACTTCCAGGGATGGGGCATCCACAGCTTATCATGGAAACATGTTCCAGTGCCTCACCATCCTTACAGTAAAGAATTTCTTCCTAATATCTACTCTAAATCTACCCTCTTTCTGTTTACAACCATTACTCCTTGTCCCATCACTACATGCCCTTGTAAAAAGTCCTTCTCTGGCTCTCTTGTAGGCTCTTTTCAGGTATTATGGAAAGTGCTATGAGGTCTCCCTGGAATCTCCTCTTCTCCAGGTTAAACAATCCTAACTATCTCAGCTCGTCCTCATAGAGGAGATGCTCCAGTCCCCTGATCATCTTTGTGGACCTCCTCCGGGTAGGGTCTCACAAGAGTGAAGTAGAGGGAAGAATCACCTCCCTTGATCTGCTGGACACAGGTCTTTTCTCCTTTTTAAAACTGTGGGCTATGTTTCCCCTTTTTGCTGCTCCTGGGAAACTTCTAAACTTGGTTTTGGCCAGAATAGAGTTAATTTTCTTCATAATAGCTTGTATAAGTCTGTGTTTAGGATTTGGGTTTAAAACTGCACTGATAATATAAGGATGTTTTTGTTATTGTTGACCAGTGCTTAGACAGAGCCAAGGACTTTTCTGCCCCTCACTCCACCTCACCAGCAAGTAGGCTGAGGGGTGCATGACAAGTGGATAGAGGACATAACCAGGTCAGCTGACACCAACTGATCAAAGGGATATCCCATACCATGTGACATCATGCTTAGCAATAAAAAAGTAGGTGAAGAAGAAGGAAGGGGAGGAAGGACATATAGAGTGATGGCATTTTGACTTCCTTGGTAACCGTTATGCATGATGTTAATGGTCTGAACACTTTCAGACTCTTTTCAGTACCAACCATGTAGTCCAAGACTCAGCCATTCAGTCCATCACACAACAACCGGTGAAGTATGAATTGGATACTGCCCCCACTTTAGGAGAAACCCTCAAGGCCATACGGCAGGTGAAATTTTGCAAGGCAGCTGGGGTTGATGGAATTCCACCTGAAGTCTGGAAACATGGGGGCCTTGCACTCCATGCTAAATTTCACGAGTTTGTGGTGCACTGTTGGGAACTAGGTGAACTACCATCAGACTTTCAAGATGCAGTCATCATCACCTTGTATAAGAAGAAAGGAATTAAATCAGACTGTTCAAATTACCGTGGTATTACTCTGCTCTCCATTGCTGGCAAAATCCTGGCAAGAATACTCTTGAACAGACTAATACCCACTATAGCAGAAGGAATTCTATCTGAAAGCCAGTGTGGTTTCAGAGCCAACAGGAGTACCACAGCCATGGTGTTTGTTCTCAGACAACTGCAAGAGAAGTGTAGGGAACAGAACAATGTATGTAACCTTTGTTGACCTCATCAAGGCTTTCGATACTGTGAGCAGGAAAGGTCTATGGCAGATTTTGGAACGCTTAGGTTGTCCCCCCAAGTTCCTTAAAATGATCATCTCACTCCATGAGGATCAGCGCAGCCAAGTCAGATATGGCGATGCACTTTCTGAACCCTTTCTGATAACTAATTGTGTGAAACAAGGCTGTGTTCTTGCACCAACCCTATTCACGATCTTTTTCAGCATGATGCTCCAAAGGGCCACGGCAGACCTCGAGGATCAGGACGGTATCTACATTCGATACCGCACTGATGGAAGCCTTTTTCAACCTAAGGCAACTGAAGGCCCACACTAAGACCTTAAACCATCTTGTCCAGGAGCTGCTTTATGCTGATGACACCGCCCTTGTTGCCCACACAGAAGCAGCTCTGCAGCGTTTAACATCCTGCTTTGCAGATGCTGCTGAGCTCTTTGGGCTGGAAGTCAGCTTGAAGAAGATAGAAGTTCTCTATCAACCAGCACCTCAGGAAGTCTTCCATCATCCCCACATCACCATTGGCCAATCAGAGCTCAAATCAGTCCAACAGTTTAATTACCTAGGTAGCCTCATCTCCTCAGATGGTAAGATTGACGGAGAGATAGACAACAGGTTAGCAAAGGCATATAGTGCCTTCGGTAAGCTTCATAAAAGAGTTTGGAGAAATAAACACCCGAAGAAAAGTACAAAGATCAATGTTTACAGAGCCATAGTCCTGTCTACTCTCTTATATGGATCTGAATCATGGGTCACCTACCGCCACCACCTGTGACTCCTAGAAAGCTTCCATCAATGCTGCCTCCGTACAATCCTGAACATCCACTGGTCAGATTATGTGACCAATACATCTGTTCTAGAACAAGCAGCAGTCACGAGTATTGAGGCCATGTTGATGAGAACACAGCTGAGCTGGGCAGGGCACGTCTCAAGGATGAAGGACCACCACCTCCCTAAGATCTTGCTTTATGGTGAACTTGCCACCGGCTGCCGCAAGAGAGGAGCCCCAAAGAGAAGATACAAGGACTCCCTGAAACAAATCTCAGCCTTGGCCATATTGATCAACATAACTGGTCTACTCTGGCCTCCAACTGGGAGGCCTGGAGACACACCATCTATAATGCTGCTGATGCCTTTGAGAAAGCACACAGGATCACTCTTGAGGAGAAAAGACAACACAGAAAGAATCGTGCCCTGCAGAATATACCACCTAAGGAGTCTTTCTGCTGTGCCTTTTGCAATCAGACATGCCTATCTCGTATTGGCCTTTTTAGCCACCAGCGCGCTTGTAACAAATATGCGTAGAGCCCTCCCCAAATCTTTGTTCGTGAAGCCTAGCCATGAGTGAGTGAGTAACCGTTATGCATGATGTAATCCTGCTTTCCTGAAGAGGGCTGAACACCTGCCCTCTGCCCATGGGAAGTGGTGAATTAATTCCTTGGTTTCCTCTGCTTGTGTGTGTGGCTTTCACTTCCTTCACTACTAAACTTCCTTTACCTCAACCTATGAGTTTTCTCACCCCTACCCTTCCAGTTCTTTCCCCTACAGCACTAGGAGAAAGTCAGTGAGCAGCTGCTTGGTGCTTAGTTGCTGGCTGCAGTTACACCATGGCAGAACTTCCCCAGTCTGCCATGACTCTTCAGATATGATAGAATGGCTTAGTAACTTCATCTGCCAGTTCCCTCAAGACCCTTGGATGTATCTCATCAGGTCCCATGGATTTGTGCACATTAAGGTTCCTTAGATGGTCTTGAATCTGATTTTCTCTTATGGTGGGGAGTACTTACCATGAACACAGCACATAGTTCTCGAGATTAAGTGTTATCCCTTCCCAGAACAAGTAATTTTGCTCAATACTTGATTGCAAGATGTCTTTCTTTACTGCAGTATAGTATCTAGAAGGCACTGTTCTCATACAGCAAGGAAAAGTAGAGATGTCTGTGGAAAACGTTTTACTTCTTTTTTAAGAGAAGAAAAAAATCCATATCCAAACCCCAGCCAACGAGAACTACTTCAATAAGTCGGTGGTCGAGCATTCACAACTTAAAAGGAAATCAATGATAATCTTGCTTCTGAAAATCTCACCTTGCTCAGTGAAGCATAGCTAAATTGCATCAACCTCACTTAACCCAGTCATCCTTATATATTTGACCATATCAGTGGAAGTAAGCAAATAGTTAAAGACAAAGATACGCTTATGAGTCTTTTTAACAAAGGTGGTTATCTGCTCTTACTGTAAAGAGCAGTTTAATTTATACCTGCTGATAATTGTCCATGAACTCAGATGCTACACTGAGAACGTGCCTAAACTAGACTGAAAGTTGGCTACTTGACACAATAGTTCATAATACTTCTTTTACATTAAAAAAAGGAAAAGTATCTTCTAGTTATTTTCAAGACATTGCAGAGGAAAATCAATTCCATTATTGTGCTTTTACACTGGAACAAATCATCCATTCCTTTTATTGTTTCACTGAGGTTTTACTCTTTTACTGTTATCTCTCTTGCTATCTCTGTTTTAAAGTGGCCAGTATTTCCCAGTATTTAATTTGGCAATGTGAATGTGAGTATGGGAATGGGTGGTGAGAAGTGCTCTCCAAAGCTGAGCCATTTCTCTATTATGACATGAGGCATATATTTTGTGACTGCCTTCCCTTTGCCATAATAGCCCTCCTCACTCCACCCAAACATCTCTGACTTATGTCTTCTCTTTCTCCAACAAGATATAGGTTAAAAAAAATCTCTCTTGGTTTACTAGTTAGCAGATGAATAGTGCTGAAATTAAAACTAAGAAGTTTAAGACAAAGTACCATGTTTCAACAGGCTAAAAAAGCTTGGACGTGCAGTGACCTAGAATTATGATATGAAAACATTAAGTAGCAACTAACTAATTTTCTGTTTTCATTACATTCAAGTTTGTTGCTGTTTTTCCTTACAGATATTCGTCACTTGTTTTTATTTATTTGGCCCCAGAGGTATCCTTTGAATGTACCATCTAGTGGGATAATGTAAGTGGCCACTGGGATTTTTCATGGCTTTTTTATCTGATAAAGGCTACCAAACTACTGGAATCATTAGTCAAATTGCTCTTTAACCACAGAAAAATACAACCAGCACTCATGCAACATCGTGGTGTGCCCACCTGATCCAAGTGTACCTCATTTACAAAGAGTACAAAGTTGATCTAGCTTTGAAAGAGAGGCACTGGATCACTGGACCTCTTCTTGGCAGCAATAAATGATGCGCCTAGGTGGAGATCAGCTAAGTACACAACAATAGCTGAGGCTTGCCTTTTTCATTCACTCTCTTCAGATAACTCTTAACTCAGCATAATTTAGGACTCTGAGAGAGGCAAAAGAGATTTACTAGAGGGAAAGTATTTATGTAAGGAACATGACACATATTTTCTTAGGGAGTCAGTTCATTGATGCAGTCAAGCTAGTTTGTCACATCAAAAAATCAAGGGAGATGGGAAATCTTCCTTCTCTGTAGCTAGTTGTGCTTCCCTGCTTAACACGACTGGTTTTATAGCAATGTGCACTTCACTTCTAATGGCAACAGAAGGTTCAAATGCAATAAACAGACAAGGCAATTTACTTGTCTCTTATATTTTACTCTATATGCTTTTTATTTTAAAATCTTACCATATATTACCAATAGATCAGGTTATTTTGCAACGCCTTTATTATATTTCTTCTCTATTTTGAAGTTTCCTACTAAAATGACCCAAGGTCTGTCTGTCACAATTTATTTGCTAGTTTATGGTGTAAGAGCCACAATTATAGAACAAATCTGCAAACAAAATATAGGGGAGATGTTCAACTCCTAAAAAGAAAGGAGAAGAGAAAGTCAGTGCAACCATGATATAGACCACTCTCTATGCAAATTTTACTATCTGTTTGGGAACAATTTGTTCATTATGCAAAGTCATTCAGCTACACTTTTCTTGTAAACAGCTGCTAAGATTTCGGCTCTTGTGACTGCTCATGGAGATCATTGGGTATGACTGCCCCTTCATCATTAAAGGTCCTTGACAGGGAGCTCTTATCCTACAAGTATTCTGAAACATTATTTCATAGCTGATTGTTTTATCAAAAATTCCTGTTAGGAAGTAACTTTTTTTTCATAAAGGGGGAAAAAAACCCCACCATAAAAATTTACAGTCAACACAAAACTGATTTTTGTTTGGGTTTTTTGTTTTTTTTAGTGGTTTTTTGGTGGGTTTGTTTTTTTTTCTTAGCACTGTGTAGCTAGTTTAAAAAGAGGCTTGCAACATTAATCCAACTCTACATGGGATATACACTTTCTCATCCTACAAACAACATTTCCAACCTTTTCTGATTTCTAGCCTATGGTAACTAGATCTGCAGTACTCAAAGCATGCTATGATCAAGCTGGTTTTTGCTAACACTTGTCCAACAGCAAAATATCACACAACAACAATGTAGTGGTCTGTCAGGTAAATCAATGGAATATAAGACAGTTACTGGTGTTGTAAAAAGGAATGACTGTTAAAAATAAAATTAAAAACATCAACACTTGATATGAAAGTTCCATATTCATATGAAGTACTCGTTTCATATTCCTTCACTCCCTTAGATCGAGGCCTTTGCTAGGGTAAGTGTTAAAAGTCATCAGTTTCAATTTTTTTTTTTTTTAATTAGGCATATTCAATTAGAAACTTGCACACAAAAAGCATTCCACTGGACACTCTTAAACACGTCAGCAATGCTTAGCTGTGATGTTATATATGGACAGAAAAGAGGAGAGCAAGGGAGAGATGGTGAAAGCAGATTGCCTGGGAAAAGGCTTACCTCAAAACAGCCTGGAAAGAAACACATGTTGGGGCCTGGGACCAGGGCGGAGGGGTGATTTCAGTCTTCATAGCCCTAGGCTTAGGAGAAGTGTATTCATTATGAGAATTCGTAGTTACTATACAGTTTCATGAAAAGTACAGTATACCAAGTTCATACTTGACTCTAATGCTTCAGTTTGCTCAGTTATGAGTTTTGACAGCACTTTAAATAAAAGTCAGACTCACTGATGGATGAAAAGGAGAGGGAAGCTTGGGAGTACTTGCTATAGGAACATGCCGTTATTTACATTTAAAACAGGGAATGTTTTAATAAAACAAGCAAGGAAAAAAGATTTGTTGGACTAAATAAGTTTAAGGGTCCCTCTACGTTTATCTAATACCCTCTTTATTTTATCAGTGGAATATTTTTCAATGGAATTGATTCTGAAAATGGTTGCATAACATCTGTTTTTTGCCTAAACGTCACTCCATGGCTTTGATCAGACACTGGAGTCCATTTGCCTTTTTCCTACTCTTCATCTTGAAAGCTATGCCACCAAGACTTTAGGATGGCAAATCTCAGAAGAATAAAACACAGGCTTCATTAAATTTGTTAACAATAGATATTGTTTCTACAGGGATTGTCATCAGAGTTCACAAAAGTTAGAGGATTTCAACAGCGTATCATAAGATCAGCAAAAGCAGGAGTAAATGCACCAATATATAGACAAGAGTATAATGTAATCTCATTATATGTACAGATAGAAATCCAAAGGTGTGTCAGAACTGCTGAATTTTATGCATAATTTAACAGTCTAGAGTCCTACACAGTTTGAACTCTAATAAAACTGTTTGTACGGGGACAGGGTTGAATATCAACTTTGCTAAACTGAATCTTGATGGAGAGAGAAAATCTTACTTGCAAATGTGACAAGTTTGGAGTATGTTTCCTACCAATAAAGATAAGGGTAACATGCATTAAGGGAGCTGAAACATTTCTCTTTGACATTTTAAGCAAAATGCTTCATGTCAGAAATATGGTTTTTTTGCAAATGCCTTGATTTTTAATTTTAAACCAGTAATTCATTTTAGCAGGACCTGAAGAAATATGATAAAGCAAAAGGTTACTAAAAACTGAAAGAAACATTTGTGTTTGACTCTGGTAGAATTTTAATTGATACAAAGTTTTATTTTTCATTTTACTCAAAACCCTCCATAAATTCTGCTTTTGCATGACCTTAACCGCAATATTTTCTTGTTTGCTCTATTATTTATCAAGCTTTTTATGTAAAGATTTTGATTTATGTATTTTAACTGTGTACTGTATTGTACATGAAAAAGTTTGTAAAAAGATTTAGTACCTCTTATTAGATGGATGGACAAGCTGACATACACCCACAATCTTCCTCAGACCATGTTTCAGGCACGAGATGGGTCAGAAAGCTCACCTACTTTTTCTCCCCATGTACGTCATCTGGTTTAATAAGAGATATTTTATTGCATAACAAAACCCTCTGCTTCTTATATCTTTTGTTAATCCCAGCTTCAACAGGATCATCCCCACAAATCATGATACCTAATAGGACTTCAGAAAATTAGAAGATTTGGGGGTTCAAGGTCTCAGATGCCTTCTTTCCAGTGATTTATATTTTAATTTACTGTGTTTTGCCCTCTCTATACTTATTCCCACTGCACTCATACCCTGGGAAGTTGTGTTAATAGAAAAAAAAATTAAATTCCTTATTTTTGAATCTGGAGCCTTTAGGATCCCAAGGATCTATCATTTCCTGCCCACAGCACTTGCAGGATGTGTCAAAGCCATTATTACTTATGTGGTTATTCACATAGTGACATTATAGGCTAAGGAAGAAATTCTAATTCCACTCCACAGATGGGAAAGTGGGGTCCACAGAGATCTCATGATTTTAGTTATAGGAAATATCTATGGCATTGTAAGAAACCAAGTGTAAGGGCTGTGATAATTTTCTGCTTTTATAACTCAATTGTAGGACCACAAAAACTAGTTGCAGGCTAAAGCTGAGTTAGGTATTTTATGGCCCCTACATTTACTTCCTCTGCATTTGTACATGGCAATTGTAGATGCAAAACATTTTGATACACTTTATAAAAATATTGTAAAACTTCTTCTATTTCTACCTTCAGAACGAGTGGCAATTTTTTTGATTTAAGTAAAAAAAAGTCATAATGTTAACAACAGTAAGACAGTAAGTTTTTTATTTCAAGATCAATTGTTTGTATTTACATGACCTTTAAAACTAGTGGTCAATCATTTGCACTGTCATTGATATGAGCTTAGAATTTGGAGGATGGGTGTTAATGTCTCACCCACCAAAACTCCTTGTCATCCATTAAATGGAGGAGCTCCTCCAAGATAGGCAGGTGGAGCCTTTGGGAAGAAATCTTACTTCCACATTTCACAGGAAAACATGAGAAGTTATGCTGTCATGTTAAAAAACACACGCTCTTAAAAAAAGAAAAGGCAGGATGAAGACTAATTTATCTGTGTTACTGAAGTGTAACTTAATGAGACATATGAAAAAGTTATTTTAAAGCAAGACACATCACATTCCAAAACCTGTGAGTACATAGGTTTGCCACTTCATATGCCAGTATGACATTCTTGAGGACAACTACTGTATCATTTAAGTATTTTTTTTCCAAAGAAGACTTAGTATATATTTCTGTGCTGTACATATATTCCTGTGTATCAGCTGTTTCTTCTACTGGACAAATATTATACTGCCAAAACCAGTCAGCAACAGTCAGAAAAAAAAAAAAAAAAAAAAAGAGGAAGAAAGATACAGGATTGTTTTTGTCATTAAACTAATTCCAAGTGTAAAAAGAAGAGTAATAGCAATTAGAGATGCAAACATTCTTCTGTGAGTCAATGAGATGCCTGCAAATCCAAAAAACAAGTATCTTTGAGTACCAGTTGTTTTGTCACAGGCCAAGTGAGTCATCTGCCATCGTTCTGCAGCAGTGACAGTCTGTGGGGCCATGGGATCCTACAAAGGACTGCCAGGCAGGAAGGCAAAGCCTGCTGTCATGTCTTTGGTATTTCAGAGTAATACAGAATACAATAAAAACCTGTGGACTTCAGGACTTTTTTGTCTATCCTCTCTTGCTGCTATCTCTCCTTCTGGTCATATCTTTGTTCATATACAGATAACTCCAGAAACAAGGGAAAAGCAAAGCAAAAAAAGCCCCAAACCACACTTAGCCAATCTATGCTTGCATTCAACCTTTTATGAAACTCTGCTATCCACATCGTTCAGCATCTGATTGAGCTTGTGTTTCAGATGGTGCCTCCTATTGTTTCAGATATCTTACTCCAAAAGGGGCTTAATTGCTTCTTCTGTTTATTTGAACAAAAAGTAGCATCCCATCTGCATACCAGATGCAACAGGACTGAACCCAACTTTTCAACAGTATTTTAAATGAAGTGCTCGTTTGCTGGTAGCTGACAGCCTGTAGCAGCAGACTCAAATTCTGGGAAGATAAATGAAATAACTCAATTGCCCCCTGCCAATTATGCTCTGCAAAAGTGCACACAAAAGGGAGAAAAATTAGCCCAATCCATCCCTAAACTGAATGCAAATTCAAGATCTAATTAAGTGTATCAGTTTCCTGGTGTGGGTGTTTCCTTCATGTTCTTAGCTTGATTCTAAGCTAAACAACATTTCTAAATAGTCATTACAACTCGAAAGACTTGCTTTCCCACTAAATCATTTTGGAATAACTATTCTTATGAAAGTTGTCTGTCTTTCCCTCTATATTTGTGTGCATAGATTGCATCATTACACAGACTGGCCAGTAAATATTGTCTTTCGGGAGTAAATCTGGATAGAAGAAAATAACTTCCTCCTGCAACTTGATCATAAACAATACACATTTTCTGTGTCAGTTTATGATCAAATATTTCAATGTTTTTATCAGGTACATTAGAGAAATGTACCTAGTCGCCTTGGCAAACAAGGCTTTTCCCTGTGAAAAATTCAAATCGAACAGACATAACCTAGGAAGAGTACATCTATTTAGTCTTTTCTGCCCGAGCCAAAAGCTACAACAGAGTTCTATTGGAGCAATTGGCTCTGATCTAGCAGCCAAAATTCAGAACTTTCAAAAAAAAAAAATTATAATAAACCCTAGAATGTTATGATACCACTTGCTATTTTGGTGGACAGGCATATTCTAAGGAAAATGTCATCTTAACCCTTTCTGTTTGGGGTTTCATGGCTCTTACAGCTCAAACTACAACAAAGTTATTTGTCATGAAACTGAACTTACAGTATATACTCAGAAATGTGTGGGGCTTTACTTCCATGAAAGTAGTCATGCTGACAGCTATAAATAAATAAGAGCATTAGGAGCAGACCTATTCTTCCCAAAGAAATAAAAAAACCCTCCACAACTGTCCCAGTAGATAGACTTCAGTCTCATTTAGAAACCTATTTCAGGACTCAATTGCAACAATTGACTTTAGTAAATCCTTTGTTAAGCAATTTCTGTTTTAATAAGCTAACCAGAACAGCCTCTTCTAAGAGGTAGAAAAGTCAAAGTTTTTGAGTAGTCCAGGCTCCTAAATGGAAACATGCTCTGAAATATTTTTATGCTTTGTCAAAAGAAAAGATTTCAAAAGAAAGAGAATTATAAATAAAACATCTCAAACACTCATGACAACTACAGTAAGCCGAAATAACCTTAGTCGTGCCACACGGATAAAATTTACCATAGTTCTACATTAGTGCTACTAGGTAGACTCTGTAGAGTTTGTACATACCACCTAAACACAAGTCCTGCTACTCAGGTGGCAGGAATGCTGTTAATCAAATCTAACTCTCTAATTAGAAAGTGGAGATGAGACCATTTTTTGAGGAAGAAATCTGCTGCAGTCAGGAACAGTTTACAGACACCTCTGCTTTCCATAAAATGCCATCTTATTTGTATTTCTAACATTTCTGGTTACAATTCCCTTGCAAGTAGGAATTCTTCAAACCAAGAAAGTCTGCAGTTCTTTAGACAGAAGATGTACAGAGAAAAGAGTTTATTTTAATCCCTGACTTTTGATTTAAATTGATTTCCTAAAAATGGTGTTTAACCCCTGCAATGCTGGATCAATTAGCCTTAAGGTTTGACAAGTTTCCTCAGTTTAACAAGAAATTCTGCAGCTGGAAATGCTGCACGCTTTCTGACAGAGCTCCTTCAACAGGGAAATGTCAGATTATTAGAAGTGGAACTTTGATTGTGGTGGACAAGAAAGAAAATAAGGTGCTATTAACAATAAACTTTCATTTCTTATAGAAAGTGAAGGAGACAGAAAGGAATCAGATAAAGATGCACATCAATCTGGGGGCAGAAGATGCTCACAAGTCCACATCTCTCAACTCCCTTATAATTACAAGGAAGCAATCTATACTTAAATTGGTCACTCTAGAATCCACAGCCTCGCCCAAAGTACGGTTACTTTAACTCCTATTATGTGCCTGCAGTTCAAGAATGCAAATATCCACAGCTCTGTCCCTGGAGTCTCAGCCCAGAATTACACCCTGCTTTCCCAAACACTGAGTACCACAACCATTGGGGTATTTGCTATTCTAACAGTACAGAAAAAGATAAGGACAGGTAGAAGTTTCTTACCCTAGTGAGAAGTCAGCTTCTTGCCTAGATTTTACCTACTTCCCAGCTTCTGGGTAGATGCCTTTAAGTAACAGAGACACACAGGACATTTCTGTCTCGCGAAATACTAAGAACTGTCTGAAACTTGTTTTTTGGACCAGTATCTTTATCGTTTTTACAAAATATGATATCTAATGGATATGATGGATTTGCTTATTGCCACAGCGTATGTCAGAGTTTTGGTTTCAATTTTATTGAAACAAATTTGTTCACTCCCATCCCAACAGAAATTAAAAGCAGCACAAAGGCAGGATATTCAGGCTAGCACTGACTTTTCCTCACTGAGGCCAGACACATACTTTTTAAGAAGTACTAATAATGATGGAAAAGGGCTGTGTGAGAAGGACCTAATCACTTCTTTCTCTTCCCAATAGATTCCTTTCCCAGGGGCTCAAGCTCCTTCCTGGTTTTAAAAACATGAATGTTTGTAAGTCCACAAAGGTGCAAAATATCTGAAAAAGGAGGCAAATAGAGATTAGATTTTCACCTGTATGTAAATTAAGTAACAGCCTTGGAAGATGAAGCAACATCTGCTGGGTGAACTATTTATTTTTGCCATCTAACAACATTAGATCTGCCTCTACAGGCACAGAACCACATTGTGATCAGATTGCACTGTGGTTGGACCTGAGCTAGAAAAACAATTGTTAATTAAATTAAAGAGAACACATGGAGTCAGAGTATGTAGTGCCCTCATTCATCAGTTGCACTCACAGAAAAAGGTGCTCCTAGCTGTTATAAAACATGTTGCAAAACGGTGGTTAACTCCCATGTCAGAACCTTGACAGATGTTTTCTGAGCACCTGATCCTGGGGGAGCAGCAATCATCTGTTGGAGCTTCAGATCCTGTCCTGACCCTTCCTTGGAAGACCTATTAAAAAATTAATGTCTAAAACACAGGATACCTCATTATTATTCCTACCTCCCCTTTAAAAAAAAAAAAAAAAAACACACAAAAAAACAAACCGTAAATCTACATGCAGCAGTACAGGTTACTGCTTTGTTTGCCTGCGCTGTTCAGCAGAGCTCTTCAAGCTTCATTAACTGTTTTGAATAGTTATATTTCGCTATCTGATTGCATGTTCTGAATACCTAATGGTTGCAAAGTAATTTTTCACTGCAATGCTAGATTCATCAAGAGCTCAATCACCAGCTAGATGGGATGTCTTATGCACACAAAGAAGACAATGCAGATTTCCAATTTTATTTAAGAAGCCTTAACACAGAAACCACAAAAAAAAAAAATTAAAACTGACCCCTATGCTAGCAGTAGTCAGTGAAAAAATATCAGGGACATTGAAGACATTCCATTTCCATATGACTTTATCACCTTGTAAATCTCATTTTGCAGTGCCAGGACAGAGGAAGCTTGTGGCTTGCTTTTGTACAACAGCTCTAATACTTCCTTGTTAAGGTTCCATCATTTTGAATACAATTATAGAAGAAGAGAAACAGACTTAGCAGCTCAACTAATTCCTCTCCCCCTTCTGTGCTCAGAAGCAATTTGCCTTTTATTTGCCTTTTCCCCCTTGATGTTGGCCTCGATGACAACCCTCCCAAACTTTCACTCAAAAAAAAAAAAGTGTTCTTTTTCCTTTAACTGTTTCTGATACATGGCAACCCAATTAGAATAAAGTTATATCACAGTAAATGGCAGCTAGATGTGGCCTGTTATTATTAATAATAAAAATAGGAAAGCTCTTCTGAAGATAAAAGGCAAATTGATGCGTGATCAGGAAAAGCAAAGATTTCACCCAGTGGCTTGAATATTTTTACAAAATCTAACTGGATTTATCTAAATAATCCCAGAATGTATTGTGCTTATGCAATTACAATAAAAAGGTAACACTCACATATGATTTTAAAAATACAAAATATTACACAGTAATAAAATATCACTATTTGAATTGTGAACCACTAAGGGACACAATAAAATTATAAAAAAGGCTCACTTATTAACCATCAAGTTAATTCTGAGGATAGCTCCAATCTGCAGTCTCATATTTGATTTACTAACAGGACTTTCTAAAATGCATATAGGTGCCAAATATTAAATAAACTTCTCTGTGTGTAAATACTTTAAAATTTCAGCTTATGTTATTTTTTTTTTTTGCAGCCCAGAATAATTACACTAATCTACAGAAGAAGTTTTAAATCCAACTGAATAAACACATGTGCAATGCACCATTAAAGTACACTCCATCACATAATAGCATAATGTAGTTTTTGAAATGGATCTGTAGAAAGGATTCATTAAGATAAAGTTCCAGCATTCCACCTGAGGCCAATAAAAATTCTGTGCAAACCTCTTCAAATTAAATTTTCTTCTTGAACATATCCTGCCTAATTATGTTTAGTATTATCCTCCTTTAGGAATTCTGATTCATCAGTGCTATTAAGGGAGGGAAAAGGAAAACCAGATGCTGTGGACCGGATACCCAGCTGGTAAGAAATCACTATAGTTTCACAGAAGTCAAAAGAGCTACAGTGATTTATATCAGCTATGGGTTTGGTATATACAGAGGAACACACATGTGGACAGATGTACAGAGAATTATATTTATATCTGAAGTTATACCAGCATAAATGTAAATCTATGGAGTTGCACCACCAGAGAATTTGACCCAAAAGCTCTAATAAGCTGAAGTTTATAAAAGAGCCACAGCTGTGTTGAGATTTCTTGTCTTTCACTCTCTAGAACTGAAAATAAATGTAAGAAACAGAAGTGCTCTAATTAGACATTTGGCTTTAAAAATCAGGAAGATAGCCAGCTAATGTCTAAGCACTTTTTTGTTCTGGGGAGTGAGACTAACAAAGATATCGTAATTACAATCATACTACATACAGATGAAGTACACAGCATATACTGGAAAACCAAACTGAGGGATTGAATTAAATTCCAGCTAAGTTGCTTCAATTTTAGTCTTTAATGAATTCCATTTTTTGGGGTTTTTTTGTTGTAGTCCATACAGTAAGCACAAATTTAGAGGGAGATTTCCAAATGCATTTAACCAAGGTGCAAGCTGAAAACAAAATTTCTGGGCAGCTCCTATATTCTATTCCACTGCAATTTATATGTTATCATCCATCCATAGACACAGAAGCACCTGCACCAGGGACCAAAAAGTACTGGTCAGGACAATTAGTGCCTGCCTCAGTTTCCATGAGCCACATCAGTCATCCTGCAAGCTCTTAATATGTCTTTAGCTTTCCTCACCCTGCCATCTGCACCCCAAATACCTCTGCATCCCATTTCACCTCCCCATTTGTGAGACGCCTCTGACTTAAAGGCTGGAAGAAAAGATCGAAGAGAATGTGTGGCTGTAAGATGCCCACTCTTTTGCCTTTAACAAACATTATATGTGTCCGTGTAGTATAAGACCTATCCTACACTACTTTTCCCTTCCCAGCACTTGCTCTGTGTTTGAAAGGGGCTTCATCTCTCCCCAGACTTTTTTAATCTGAGACTTCAGTCAGCCTTCTGAAAGCTGATCTTCGAGGAGTTATGCTTCAGTATCATAGCCTGAGCCCTGATTTGTTAGATGGAAGGCACCTTAAAAGAAAACAATTGGAACAAGGTTGTTTCCTCTTTCAGATTACACATATTTTATCCAGCAGCCCAGTGAGCGCAGCACACACATGGGAGGCAGCAAACCCAGGTTTCCATTTCCATTCCATAGAAGAAAAGCAATTCCTTGTCCCACTGCTGGCAGCTGCCTCTGTGCTGCTGACTATGCCCCCCATTACACAGAGCACCTCAAGGCTTGCTAAGGAAGAGAGAGAGACAGTCCTGAGCCAGCACAACCACTTTGTCTGGAGGCACATGCCTGCTCTTCGATTCCTCTGTCAGGGACTGGTTTCCTTACAGTAATCAATCCTTGACTGAAAGATCTAATTAAGCCTCAGGACAAGGACCCCGGGCTGCTCATAAGCACATAACAACAGGAATAGAGAGTCCATCTACTTCACTGAATTTTTTTATCCAAATAATTAGGTCATTTCTTAGAAAATATACACGCTGCATAAGTGACAAATCTCCAGTTCCTATGTTCTGGACATGTGCTCTAAATATCGATTCTTCAAATAGGCAGAGAAGGCAGCAATATAAACTCCTCCACATCAGGGTTTGAAAATGAGACAGGTTTGAAAATGCCATTTGAAAATAACATCTGAATGGGAGCTTGCTGCATCAGAAGCACCTAGAAAACATTCATTATACTAAGCTGCTTTCCCAAAACAGCCCATTTTGTGGATTCCTGCAGTGCTCAACCCTGCATGATGTTTATGCCTACCAAAAGCAGGCAACTTCTGTGATTATTTAGAAGCTGAATGTAATGTACCTCGAATCTTTGTTGGCACAATCTGCCTCCTTGTCTAGGTCATTCTAGAGCTAACTGGCAGCTGAGAAAGTTTTGAGGCTTCAAATTCAGATGTCTAAACCCTCTCTCCCTCCAGCTGTTTTCACATCTTATACTCTGTCTTCACATGCATTATTATTATTTTGTAGGTGTATCTCACATGTGCAATAGAAATTTTAGCCCATAGATGGCTTTACATTAAGATCCAAGCTTTTCTCAGGAGCTTCTAATTGCTCTACAGATAGCTTTTAATCTCCAATGTACTTACAATTATTGTTATGAAAGTAAAAATAATTTCAAAAAGTCCCAGAGCAAATGGTGCTGGTTTTACAAGATAAATAATTATACCTGGAGGTAGGAATTGGAATGATTTGATAAGTGCATCAAAATATAACTATAATACTTCTCCTTGGCTCTAGAAATGCTCCTACAGAGAAGATGCATTAATGACTTGTTCCATACCATACCATAAGGTATGTTGATTGAGGTATTTACCAATGTGAACAAAAACATATTAGGATTCTTTCAGTAGTTCACTCATCCTTAAAGATAAGTTTATCTGGAATTATGTCCTGGGCTCATGCTGAAAATGCAGCACATCTCTGAAGGATAATAGCAGAAGTCTTAGTGTGAATTAAAGTAGAGGTGCTTCTAGGATATTTTGGAGGAAGACAATATCGCTATGCTTTCAAAGGGAAATCATATAGTGGGAGCTTCCTAGAGTCAAATGCAAATGGTTAGAACCAAAATCAGTTATTCCACCACTTAGCTTTCCTTCATCCTTGCATGTTTTCTCAGCCAGACTGGAAAACTGTCTCCAAATGGACCTGCCCTCTACTCTAGTACCCTGGAGTGATTAAGTTTGAACAATTAAAGGTTTTTGGACCAGATGGTCTTTTCTCACCACTGCCCCCATAGCCATGGGGCTCCAGAAATGGGACACCCATGGCAGTACCCACGCAATTAATGCCTTCCATCCGCCAGCAGAGAAGATTTCATTTAAGTATTTTTTCAGAACAGCTTGTTCAACAAATAGCTTTTAGCATATACAATTTGCAAAGTTGCCAGTTTATCATGAATAGAGTTATTTGTAGTCTAGTCATATCATAAAATCTTGTTAAAAGAGACAACACAAAGAGACTGCTCACTTTTCAGTTATGGTGCTTTTGAATTAATTTGAATCCAGATTGCCTCATGAGTATTGTTTGTTCCAATATGAAACAGTTTATGGTGATAAATTGCAGCAGCATCTCTTGAGAGCTGCCTGGTACAGTATATTGCAGCAGAAGTTGAGTCAGCTTTCATATTGAGTATATACTGTAGCTTCAGCGCACCCAGATTTTGTGGTTTGGAGGATAGTTAACTGAGAAAGGCAGGGAAACCAGAGTATTTTGTGACATGTGTAGGTGTTGTGGCATGTATCAGGGCTTGTAGGGGCAAAACCAACCAAAGTACATAGTGAAAATCCAGTAATCTACCTCCTGTCTGAGCCCTCCTGTCCCCCTCAGTCAGGTACTTACTTACTCAACACTCAGAAGTAACAATCTACAGAGACTGATGTTGGGCTACTTTAGCCACACTTTCAGTGCTGAGCAATTTAACACATATGAATTCTTCATCTAGATCTAAATTTACTGTTACAGCAGATGTTAGAGTCAAATCTCATTAGTAAGATTTCAGTAATCTGCAGAATAATGACAAAACATTTTGGTATCCACTCAGTTATAACCTTAATTAAGACTAAGCAGGGTATGTTGTGTAACATATCACCCTGCAAACGCACACTCTTGTGTGAAACATCATGGGCTTGATTCAGAGAGGGATAGCAAGCATTTGCCATTCTCACCAAAAATCATCAGAGATTCAAGATGTCCTTACTGCTCCATCAGACCAGTTCTTTACTACTGTGTGATTCAGTAGCTTACAGATTTTCTGTAGCCTCTGAGAGGAAGAGGTAGCAGTTCTCTAACTCAGCCAAACATAGTGATATCTATAGCCTTATGACATATATTTAAGGTCTCGCCTGGTGCTGCTAGAGTCTATCACAGGGCAGAAGAATCACAACTGTTACCTCACACTCAAAATATTTTTTCACATTTAATGAAATTAATGAATTTGATGAGGCAGTATGCCAAATTAATCTCTAGTGCCCTTCCATCAAATGCAACTGAGTTAAACAGGGATTAATTGAGGCCCATGCAATTACCTCTTAATTAACCCTGAAGGGTTGGGATTAACCCTGCTGCTCAGGGTTAGATATGAGTGTATTTGTCATGGGAACCCCTATACCATGGGTATCACAAAGTTAATGTTGACCAAAGTGTCTGTGCCAAAACACATTTGGGAAAATGAACAGATTGCTCTTGCTCTCCTGCCCTCAGCATTTTGCAGGGTTCTGGGTGCTGCTCCTACTGGAAGTAAAAGTCAAGGGTGCAACCAGTTCCTACAAACTCATCTATTAACATAAAACCCTAAATATATGCACAGCAGGAATGCAGGCAGCAGGAAATAGTCCCTTTTTTTCCAGTTCCAGGTATCTTTTCAAACACTATCCTACTCAAGTCTTGCTATGGGCTTTTCTTAAAAATTGTGACAATGTTTTACTGCTGGGCTTGGTTTCCTAGCTTCATTTTCTCTCTGTTATTCCAAGTATGCCTACATTGCAATCTAGGGTGGTAAGCAGAGGTGCTTGAATTAGGAAGGATAATGAGCAGAAGAAGCATTCAGCTCTTTCAGTTTCAAACCAGTAACCTAGATTAAATAATCTGGTTTATTTATGTGAGAACATAATGTGACCACTGGTGTTTCTTTAATGTGAAGCCACAGGAACATCTCTCCCTGGCACAGAACTGCTGTTTTACACTTGTCTTTAAAATATGAAGATACCTAGGAAAATGGAATTTGTGCTAAACAATGTGAAAGCAGGCCAAGAAAAATCTTGCTAAGGATTTGACTCAATAGACAAGGGGAACGAAGTGGGAGACAAACCAATCCTTTTAGGCTGCCCTGTTTCTACTTCAAATTTTAAAGTTATAGCAATATCAAATTAACATATTTCCGTCTTTTCCCAGGAGGAAGACAAGTAGATACAGCCTGCCTCTGATTAAATTACAACCCTCAACGCACAGGAGCACAGCTTAACTCAAAGGTTTGCTACAGCATCCTGCAACAGTTGGTGAAATTGCTCAATTTAGAGTTCTTGATGACCCAAATTCAACACAAGTTTAAGCATAACAATTTGCACTCTCGTTGCCAAATATATTAACACCTATAGAAAATGAACATAACTTGACAAAATCCTTTAGTACAGCTGAACTGTTATCAGCATGTAAGGGATATCAAGAATATATTATCATGTTGACTTTGGGTCATGCCAGACTCATTTCAGACTTCAATGGAGATAGTTTGCATTATACACAGTCACTGCAATATGATTAAAATGCACTACACATCTCTCTGTCTTAGAGATGGATGTGTACATGAAGTCTAAAATATGTTAAGGAGGTTTTTCCTCAACAATTTTAATCATCCATAGTAACTACTGTTATATGGTAATTCTAAACCATATTGACAAATGTTTGAAAAAACTTCACTTATAATGAATGCAAAGCATCACACAGTAAAATAAAAAGTATATTTTGCATTTGCTTTCAGAAGTGGCTCATAAATTGTATCCATACAAGCAGCAAATAAATATCTTATTTTGCCAACACAAATTTTGTACCTTCCACCCACAAGTCAGTTGGCAGAATTTTTGCTGACAAAACCAATGAAAACTATACACCCACCAGCAGGGAGCTGAAAATTTGCAGTGTCTTTTTACTACAATATTTTACTAGCTTCAGCTCCTTATATTGCAAAAGTGTTGGTAATAAAGCTGTTATATTTTCTATTTTAGACTAAGAAACAAGTGAAAAAAGAAATGGATTTTTTTTCCCCACAATGACAAGGTTGGGGGGGTCAATAGACACATATACACACACACACACACACACACATACATACATACATACATACATACAAGCTTCATACTCTTCACTCACTGTAGAAAACAATGATTTATTTTCTGAAACTGCTTTTAGGAAGGAAAAAATTGATTCACCTCACTGAGGGATTTAAAGATGTATGTGAACACCAGTGGTCCTTATGCTCTTGAAATAGTTTATTAGGTTTGCACATGCTCTTTAGATGCTAATATATATTAAGAAAAAAACCAAACAGCTTATCCTGGACAAATATGAATTATACAGAGCACAGGTTAAACACCTTTGCACTGTTCCTAGCCTTCCTATGGCAATAAAGTCTCAGCCCTTTCTAAGCCCTCAACTTAGGTCTATGGGTCTCCACCAATGCATTCATCCCTTCCTGCAAAAGATAGTAAAGAACTGCAATGACACATTTAAAAAAACCCAACCAAACAAAACCCAAATGAAACAAAAAAAAAAGTGCAAATTAATACTGATTATATGTAATTTCCTGTAGTCACCTACCTATTTTCCCCCCATGAATCACATTTCTTGAACAAAAAGAGATGGTGAGGAAGTCAACCTTTAGAACTTGTCAGCTTACTTCAGTGATAAACAGACACATTGTGACTCTGTCATTCATGAAGCAGGGAAAGCTTTGAAATAATGCAGACAATTTACTTCCTACAGTTTCCAAGTTATGGTGGAAGGTGAGGAAAGTTTGATCTGGAACACTTAACTCCTGTTTACTGTATTGTAACTAAAGCAGAGCAAAGAAACCATAGAAGAAAAAACACAACAATCAAATAGGAGCTGTTGAGCTCTATCAGTCCATCAGTCTGTTTGGCAACCCATCTTATCCGGGTCGAGAAGGGTGTTCTGTCAGAGAGAAAATAACAGAAGCTTACAGGATTAAAGAAGTGATGCTGTATACAGAGCCAAATACAAAATAACTACTTTTGGGCTAGAACTATATGATCCTATAAAATTAAAAAAATCAGACCAGAACAGGTGTATTAGAGTGAAAAAAGTCCGTTACAAACCAAATTTTGGTTTCAAAAATCTTTTTTTCTTTCACTTGAGTCAGCCCTTTCTATTGCATCGTTACCCTGTTAACCATTCAACAAACCTTTTGGATTGAGTAGTACTGCCTGGAGCAGAAACACGAACACAGAATTTAATATCACGTAACGCACTGTGCTGCATAAGTAGATGTCATGGCCACAGCACCAGTCCAACCAGGGACTTCAGGACCAATCTTCCATTGCCCTTCACCAACCTAGGTAGAGATAGCTATGAGAAATGCATAGACTATGCTATGTACTCCCCAGCACAAGCATTAGGGAGGCACAGTCTCATATGGAAACCTGACTCTGTTTCGTTTTTTTTTTCCCCACAGGGATACTGCACTTGCAATTACTTTCTTCTAAACTGTTCTCTGCTCAAAACTTTCACTTAATTTTTTTGTTATCTTACCATCCTGTTCACCCACAATGCCCATATAATTACCAGCAGCCAAGTCACCATCATGCTATAACACGGACACTCAATAAGAGTCGTATGCAATACTGAATTTTAAAACATAATTGAGGAAGAAATTCTGATTAAATAGGGGAGGGAGCCAAGGGGGTCAAGCTAGAAGCACTGAGGTAAGATACCAATCTAATCACGCAAACCCCGCAATCATTTATTAAGCTTCTCATTTGAATCCTGTGGCAAAAACATACAACCAACATCACTCAACCTAAAATACACAAATTACACAACTCTGAAATAATAAAGCAGGAGGCATAAAATGCCATATCCAGAGGCTTTGGATTACATTTTATTGTAATTGTTGCTAAGCACAACCCATTTGCAAAATGATTGTACAGTTCTTGTACTCAAACCATTACTAAACACATAGACCATAAGAGAAGAGAGTAGATTTTAAAAACCCTGCCCCATAGTTTCAGCCAAAAAATTGTGCAACAGAACTTTAAATGTTTTGTATGGTCCTTGCAACACAGCTGTCCAGCTTGAGGGTCAGACACACTGGAGAGGTCAGGTCCTTCCTCGCCATCCTGAAACTTCCCCACCAGCTTGACCAGTACAGATGGAAAACAAGGGGACTAAAGTTGCGCTGCTACAATTTGAAAACAAGTAGGGGTCCTGAGCACATTTCCAAGAAGCTTAGTTTTGTCACTGTATGTTGGGTAACCTCAAGGAACACCTACTCAATTGATACACACACATCCAAAAAGACACAGGCGAAAAAATCACTTTGCCTTCACACTCCTAATGAGCGTCACTGTGAGGACAATGAATAACTTATTCCCAGTCTGGATTGAGGTAATTTATGGTGTTCAGAGAGGCACAACTTCATGATTCAGGCATACCTCTGCAAATCAAAATGAAAAAAGTCAGTGGTACCTACACGACTGAGCAGCAGCTGAGTAGGGGCTGTCAGAAACACTGTTTCTGGATTCAGACACTCACAGCTAGGGATATTTTTGCAGAGACAAAATCACATAGGAAAGCACATGTAGAATCAAACTGCTAAAAAATCCTCTACTTCTGCACTTGGTCAGGGCCAGAGCAAATTTCCCTGTGCCAAGCCAGGCAGAACTCTTATGTCCAGGAGATGGAAAACAAGCCCAACTCCAGCTTTGCCAACTGATGAATTACTGTGTTTTTTCCAGTTTCTTCTGGTGTCTGCTAAGTTGGTAAAAGTGTCCGAACTCCACAGTCACATGCTGTGGAGTCATGTAAAATTGTGGCAAAATCTGATGCTCGCTTAAAAGTGAGCCATACTAATTGAATTAAAAGAAAGACAAGTGAGGAAAACAAAGTCCTGTGTGATAAATGTTGGCCCTTTGATCCTCTAGTTTCTGTAATGGATGAAAATTAGGGTGGGCTGTCTGGATTTGAGCTAAACATATTAAGGATCTGTTAAATCTTTCTGTTACTGCCTAAGAATGTCCTTACAAGCCTACTGGGTCTATTAAGCATAAGTGGAAAAGACTGGCTGTGTATACATTTAATGCCTGTTTTGAGCTGCTGTGTGCTGGTGGTAACTGTGAGATAAATCACAGAAAAGGAAGCACAGAGACAAAAAGGGGATCAGACATTTAGGGCTACAGAGGTACAAGAGAGAGGATGAGTACGGGAGTAAGACAACAGGGATAGAGACAGAAAGCTCAGCAGAGGGGCTTTCTAAGAGACAAGAAGGCATCAAGTCTGATGGTAACAGAGCTACCAAAATCATCAGTGATTCATTAGCAAGAGCAGTAATACACTAGTAAGAGCCAATGAAGAGGAACAGCTGAAAATGGGAATCAAAAAGAAAGAGAATTAGATACTCTTTACAGGAAGAAACTCCATAAAAAGAATTGTATCCCATAAAATTAAGAAAATATTTTTTTAATGTACATCTCATGTATTTCAAAACACATGAAAAGCTATTCATTCATGCATTTCATGGGAGCAAAATCCAAATCCAACAAATACCATCAGGTTTGTGAAAGAAGCTGAAAGAGAGGCAAACATCACATTCCTTTGCCAAGCAGTTAGCAGGGAATAGTGTCAAAGCCAACACAGATACTGACTGCCACAGTACTATAATTTTTGAAGTGGAAAGGGAAGAGTTTGGATCATTCGTGAGTTTTTCCTTTCTAAATGGAAAAACAGAGATGATGGGGAAAAGGCAGAACAATAGAGTAGCAGCTATTTTATTCTCGCTGTTTGGTTTTACTTACTGTATTATAATCAGACTGGCCAAATAAGGACAGTCTGAAAACATCAGCAGCACCTCTTGACGCTAAGCCCAGTTATAACTGTCCCTCCCATAGGCCAGGGAGGAAAACAACCTGTTAATGCTTGAAATTCTCCAACAGCCAAGCCCTTTACTGTACTTGTGGCTCATTAACATCATACCACTTTTCTAATGTCCTTCACAGTAAAACAGCATAAACCTACTCCTTATTCCAACATCTACATAACAAACCAGGGGCTGCAGAGCCTCCCTGCATTAGTCTTCTCCCCCTCTCCCCTCCTCCATCTGTGAGGCAGTTCCTGAGCAGTCATTCAATTTCAGCCTTATCTATTCCCAATTACACATGGATTAAACTCAATGTAGCAGGTTTATTACATGTGCAAATCCACTGCTGTTTAATCTTGCCAGTGCTGTGTTTAGTTTTGATATATTCTGACCGGTTTGCCTCTCAGCAGCAGGCTGAAAAATATTAAACGCTGCAATGCAGACTTACTCACACAAACTTTCATGTGTGTTATTTGTGTTGTATGGCTATTAAAAGCAAGCATTTTCGAATCACACAGTATGGACAACACCACAGCAAGAAGGTGCTGCAAGGAAGGTGAGCTTGTACTCCGAAGCAAATGTTTCAGGACCATGAAGTGATTCAGGCTTGCTGTGTTGGGAAATGATAGACCAATGGAAAACAAACTATAAACAAGAAGGCATCCAGACTGTCATCTTTCAAGCTGTTCACTCAAATACTATTGTAACCCTCAGCAACTCTACTCACTAACACCCAGGAACTGACACAGGATAAGCAATGAAGTCAAACGACGACAGAAGAGATGCAGAGATTCTTTGTAATACTGTTATGTGTTGAGGGTTGCAATCCCATGTAACAAGACATTGAGTAAGCAAGATCTTGCTAACATCCTCTGGGTGTGCGCGAACAGCTAATGAACTGACTTTTCTTCATGCCTTACGCTCACAGGAGGGGTGAGGGCCAAAGTCTGTGCTCACACGCTGGACAAGATCTACCTCCCTTCTGGTTCCTGAAGCTTTTGTCAGCCAATATCAAATTCAACTGTTCCTTATTCTTCCCTTGCATTAGAGGAGAATCTTAAGTACTATTTGGGAATTTCTGCTAAATGCAGTAGGGGGTTTCCCCTTCAACCAGTATCACCTCCACTGCAAAAGAAAAGTCATCACAGGATTTAATATTATTTCCTCATTTCTTTACTCAAGGTTTTAAAATACATAATGAAATCTGTTGGAAAATTTGACTTTTCATCCTCCTCATTTCCCTGCAAAAGAGTCCTTCTCTTGCTGATGTTAGGCCCTGATTCTCCAAACAGATATTCAGAGTGCTGCCAGCATTAGTGGGGTTACCTAGAGGCACTGAGCATGCACTTGGATAAATACAAACAATAACAGACAACAACAGACGGCGGTCATTGGGATAATATTAGCAAGATAAAGTGAATATGCTTATTGTGAGGTATCATTTCTTTGGGATAAGTAGGACACACTAGTGGTTGGGGTTTTTTCCTATACTCATTTCTTATAGTTCTTGGGTTATGGCATTTTTTAATTTATTTTTTTTTTTAAGTGTTTGAGGGTGGGGAACAGCTAACGTTTGTGTTTTCTAGACCTGTAGAGATTCCTGCTTCACAGTAAAACCTGCTAAAAGACTTCTGGCAGCTTCCAACAGCTGCTTAAGTCACTCATTTAACAGAGAGACATGCAGAAATAAACACAATCATTGTCTATAACTAATCTGTAACCTTTCTGGGGAAGGGAGTCCAGTTTTGTTCTGTGTTGGTCCTTGACCAAGCAGAAGATGACTATGGGGGATACAGAGAGCGGATTTTGGCATTGGATAAATATAAATAATGAGGTAATTGAGAAGGGAATAAAACTGGAAGTTTCCTCAGAGAATATACTTCATTAACCAGTGAAGAACAACTTTCACGATAAAAGTGGCAAGTTTTCTGAAACTACCCGTTCTTAGTTTGGTAACATTTCCCCTAAAACTACTACATATAACTTACTTATAAGCTGGCTGAGTATCCTTTGCCAATCCACCTATCCTCTTGGAGGTTTCCCATGTCTATTAACATTCTACTGGGAATTTTTTTTCTTTCTTCAGTATTGCAGAATATATATATATATATTCTGCATGCATATCCATAACACATGTATAACCACTCAGAATCTCAAATAGGTGATGGAACTGGAAAGGACCACCCAGTCACAACATTCAACTCCTTGCAACCACATCATAAACATTTGGCTCAGGAAAGCCCACAAAGCATCTACTTCACACATACCCTCACATAAAGCAAGTTGGGCCCAATTCAAATACTCTGGCACCTCTGCTACCTTTCCAGTTCCAGGGCTCTTGCCTGGGGCACTGTGATGCACACAGTCACACAGACCATTAAGCAAAAGCACCTTTTACCAACAACTCCTACTTGCAGCACACTCCACCACCACTCCTAAAGATCAGCTGCCTGCATTTGCACTTGTTCCTTTGCTCACTAAATCTCATTTAGAGAGCCAAGGAGTTAAGACAGTCTTTTATCTCCCTGGCCTTCAACTTTTATTGCTTTGTCCAAGTTCCCAACCTCATTCAGAGAAGTCAGCTGATAAGTCCCTCAGCTCCTCTCCCTGGACTCAGCCAGGAGGCAAAACACCCCTGTCACTCCCTCTGCCCTTCCACTGGACCTCCCACCACGTTATCCAGCTTCCTCCTCCTTCATTTCTTTCATATGCTGCCCTACCCTCTAAATTGGACTCAGCTGAGAAGAGCTGAACTTTCCTCACCTGGGAGTCCATGGGCCTACATACATAATTCCACATGCCAACACATTTTCTGCCAGGCTTGTGTCTTTTCTGTTCCGTAGTTTTGCAGTCAGCATCAGTACAGCAAATGAGGACCTACGTTCAGATGCCTGCTTACCAGATCAAAAATACCAGTGTTACAATCCTGTCTTGAAAAAGCTTATGAGGAAAAAAAGCCAACGGTGGAGACTCTCATTAAAACAGTACAAAATTACTTCTGTTTGCCATATTCATTCCTCATTTTTTCCCTTTTCATAAACATTTATGTATTCTATAATACTATTCTTTCATCCATCGACTGCCTATTTTTCCATGTAAGACTCTAAAAGCAGAGTCTTTTAGACTAAACCCTTTGTAAGTCAGTGGTCCCGGTTCACAACTGGCATTACTGGTCCTCAGCTTTCTGGAACTGTAAATGTGTACATAAGCTAACTGGTGATTCATCCTTCAATGCTGTTTTTTAGGATAATAAATAGGTGTCCTTTCTGGCCTGCTCAGAAACATAGTTCTTGTTGTAGCAAAGCCTAAACTCTCTTCTCCTAAGATGTAAGTTTATTAATAACAGGGGGGAAGCAGAAAAGCAAAAGATCAGCTCAAATCTTTGTAGGTTTTATTGCTTATAATATTTCTTTCCTCAAGTTTTCTTGATCCAAGCCATTGTCCTGAGACAGTTTCTCCTACCACACTTATAATCATGTGAATAATGAGTCCCTCGTATTAGTGTATCTACAGAACATCCACAGTGCTTTCCCAGAATAACTGATATCTGCCAGCAGGATGGAAAAGATCTGTTATTATCTTTAAAATGCACTTTCTATTTTTGCCAGAAACATTGTATTATGAATTACTGAAGACAGCCTGTTTATCTGAGAATTATCTGTAAAAGTGACTAACTCTTTAATTAAAATGCTGCTTGGAAGAGAAAATGCTTATCTGATCCACACTGACCTCTTGCTGAGGAAGGTGTGAGTGAAACTATTACAATACAACCATGAGGTGGCCTAGGTGGGCTATTGCAACTACACTGTTTTTCTCAGTTATAAATGTTTACTTTGACATTACCGAATAATACTCAGCCAAAAGCTGCCACCTTCTGCCCAGGAGAATCACCATTCCAGTCATTGGGTACACTAAACATTAACCTACAGCAGCATTTGAGCCTGCGTTAAAATATTCATCATTAGCAATTTTGCAGTATATTCACTAGGCCAATTTGCCTGTGTATGTATAATAATTATTTAAAAGCCCACACACAATGCAATTTTGGCTGCTGGAGAGAATTTGTCAGTTTGGTGGGTTTTTTTCCTGAACTTTATTTTACTCATTCTTACATTTCATATTAAATATATCAAAAGTTCCAGAGGGCGTTTGAACAGTAAAAGAGCTTTGCGAACTGAGCATCATTTCAGTGTTGATTAGGACATGACCTGGCAAAAGTATGCAATCTTGGCCTTAAAGGAATTCAGCGGGAGCTCTGCAGTGGATTTTTCTGTAGTATTTCATTTCACCTTGAATTCCCCTAATACTCTTTAGAAGTTTGTTACTGAAGAAACTATTGCATTTCCTTACATTGTAGGTCTGCATTGAGAGGTCTTTGCATGGTGTCCACACGAACAGCTAAAGAAGTATCTGTTACAGAAAAAAAAAAAGGTTATTCTTTCACTTTTAAGAAAGGGGAAAAGTTGAATGAAAACCAAAATACCTAAATCCACAGCTCACTAAAAGATGTCTAGATATTTTAATTACTTTTGTAAAGAATTGCCTTGAAAATATGAAATGTTGACTTAGCATGAACCATTTTTAATTAAAAGGGGCTGATTTTCCTTATTATAATCCACTAATGTGAAATATTGAATATTACTAAAATATCCAAATAGACCAACCGAATAACTTCTGTGATATGGAAGATCAGATAATACTTTATGGTACAGTGGGGTGTTGAAATATTACTGTGGCCTTTCTCTCAGCATGATTTCATTTGGTTTTGCTTGAAATCATTTTTGATTTGAAACAAGAACCCAAAGGTCTGATGTAACTTAAGCTGACCTTTCTTCCGTCACACCATTTGCGTCATGTAATTCTGGAAAAAATCTTCCCTGTTCTTTAATAATTTATTTGCATATATCTTCCCTTCTCCACAGTACTTGTTTTTAAGTACGTATTACAGGCTAACAGCAATAATAGCATAAATTTCAAGATGAATTCCCTAGCACTATATTGTTATAAAAGAACAAAAAGGCATATGAACTTTTCCTTGTCTTTCCATTGAAAATTATAGCACTATTTGAATAGTCACCATTTCTAGACCACAGCTTTCATATATAGGAAATTTCAGCTTAGTTTGCACTAAGACTGCTAACCACTATTCTATGAAGGGCCCTTGCCTTTGCACTATGATGGATTCTCTCAGCTGTCACAGAGGGACAACGGTATCTCCTAAATCCAAGAATCCACCTCCATGCCTATGTCAATTGGCTAGTCTCTGTAGACAACCACCACAGAGAAATAGTCTTCTCTGAACAGTAGTTCAGAGCAGATCCTTAATTTGGGGGATCAAAGCTGTCCTTTAAGAAGCCTCTACTGTTCAGTATTGATTATAACATCAACACAGAAACAATTAACCTCACAACTAAGGCATATAAATTGGATGCCTGTACCTGGTACATCCTGTCCACTTCTAAATGAAATCACCTTACTGGCAAATATGCCAGGGTTATGAATATACTGTAGGATTTACAACTTAAAATTGAATTAATTTTAAAATAGGCATTGTTATATAAGCTCTATGAAAGGTGTATGATACTTTAATGGTAGCTCAGATAGATCAGCAGCTATGAGTGAACATAAACATATACTAAATCAAAAGCTTTTATAGCCATAAAAAGTATATTGTTAAATCGACAACACCTGAAACTTTACAGACATTTTAATTTTTTTCACCTACAGCAGAAGCTGAGGAAGTAACATCTTGGGAAAAATATGCCAGCTGCTGAAGGCAGAAGACACCACAACTTCATGACCTGTGAAGGCAATGATTATCATTGAACCAATGCAAAGGTGACACCTCTGAACTGTCTTCAAGAGATGAAAGGCCTCATTCAAAACCAGTACTTGGCTATGGGGCATCTGTGATTTTAGGGTGTTCCTTAGCAACTTCCTTCATTCCACATTGAAAGGTGAGAACAGAATCCACCACATAAAATGCTATAAAATAGTTTCTCAGATTCTTCAAATTCCTCTTTACTCTCGGGTTTGTTTTTTTTTTTTTTGTTCTTGTACTAATGCCACTTCTGGTGCATTTGGTGAAAAATGACTCAGCCCCCAAACAGACTTGTGTGACATAGCATTTGGACCACACATACTTATTGCATCAATGTAAAGGGAGGATCACATTGAGCTTCCTACCTTAAGTCCAGTCTTTGCCTTCTAAAGTGACTTGTTGCATCATTCTTAATCATCACCATGATAAGCTGTGCCTGGAATCTTGACAGCTCTCTGATTCATGGCCTAATTTATCTACTTCTGGCAGGACATTCTGTGTGTAAACCTCTCTTTCCACAATAAGCTACTAATGACAAGTTACTCAAGAAATCTTGACAGATGAGGCAAGAAACACTGTCTTCCTGCAGGAAATCCCCTATTTGGGGGGCATAGCCACCTTATCCCTCAGGATTGCAATTTTTATGCACCCTTTGGACAATGGACAGGGTAGCAAAGCTATCCTTACCAACCTGTGTAAGCAGCCTGCTCTGAGGTGATGCGAGTAATATGTTGTAATGGGCATTGAGAAAGCAGGTACTTAAGAAAGAAGGCAGGCTATATTTAAATTAAACATATATGAATTATAATGTATACACTTTTGTCAGGCTTTACAGGTGCTGTTCAGTCAATAGATAAGACATGCCATCCATGAAATTGATGGAAATACTTCTGATGAAGAAGAAGAGTTGAGTCAGACACTAGTGTCTTTACCTGCAAGTTCAAAAAAGAAAGCTCTAGTGTTTACCCAGAAGAAGTATTTAAAGACCTATAAGAAAAGAGTATCTTTTCCTTAAACACACAGTGTAAGGGGAGCAAAATCACAGATCAAACAATCTGTTTTGAACAACAACCTAATGTCTATTATTCTGATCAAAACAAGTGAAGGAAAAGGTTTTATCAAACCACACACAGGTTCTACATAAGTGAATTCACGTCAGGTCTATTACTCTGAGTAAAAACTACAGCTAGTCTAATATTACAGAAATGGTTAATTGAGTAATGTATTCAGTCACACCAAAATGTGTCAATATAATAAATGGGCAGTATTCAATTAGCTCCAGTAAACACCAGTTAAAATACTCTGGGAAATGAAGAACTCTTTGCTGGAATACTATTTAACAGAAAATTATTCACAGACAATTTGACTGGCCCCATACAGATTAATTCTTTCAAACTTAACTTGGAATTAGAGGGAAAAAAAATACTGGAGACTATAAAATACTCCTTAGTAATCTAAATCATAAAATTATATTCTAAATCACAAAAACAGTTATGACATGCAATCAGAATTAAAAAAATCTTGGAAGATATTTATAATAATAGTATATATATATATATATATAATTGAAAATTACATACTATTTTGCGTATCCTCACATTCTCCTTCATCCTGACAATTTGCATGCAAATAAGGAGTCGTTAAGTGCATTTTAATTTCTACATACCTTCAAAAATAGAGAAGTATAAAGATATATTTATTATTGTATAGGAAAGGAAATGTTAATATGAACAAAATAATTACTCTATTTGAATATTGATAAGACTTATTTGCAACAAAATCCTCTTATAAATATAAAGAAGGAACACTGATCACTATGGAGCTTGAAAAGCAAAATAACAGAAAATGTCATCAAGAAAAGGTACAGTCATAGGTGAAAGACTTTCATTACATTACTTTTCAATATATCTCTTCTACTAATGTCAGAATAACAGGTCAAGGCTTAAAATTCCCAGCATATGCCATATTTATTAGGCAGAAATACCTGAACTTCTTGCACTCTGAGGATTTTCTTGTGATTGCAGTTTTTTAAAGCTGCTGAACCAATGTTTTAATTTAGCAAAGATAAATATAATTTCCTGTGTATGACCTTGAATTTTAAGTCTCAACCCAGAGGGAATATTTACAACCTGTAAACAGGCTCTGATTATGGAAATTCTGATAAATCTCACCATTATGATGCTAGTTACATTCATCTTCCAATTTTTTTCCCCTCTCCCCTCTCTAAGACATAAATATTAACAGCTGACTAAAATCCTTGTCTTGGGTGTCTATCAGAACATCTCAGACATTTTCAGCATAAAAAACATGGGTTCACTTCTCATTTACTTCAATTTGACTTAGTGTGTATGAAGTCAGCTTGTATTCAGGCCTGTATTCCATTTTGGAGTGTTTTACAAAGTAACTCATATTGGCAAAATTTAAGCACAAGATTGACTACCTTCATTTTCACAAAGACTGTAGATTTCAAAAAGTGTTCTTTTTGCTTGTTCTGACTGGCTTTGCTGTCTCATACTGCCACTGTAAAGCAGGAAGTTTCTCTTTCACTGCCTTTCAGAAACCATACATCACCTCCTAAGTGAAATATTGACAATATAGACAAGAAGCTGGAGACCAACAGGGGTGTATCTCGGTTCTATTGAATCCATATTGTGAGTGCCCACCAGCGTTTCAGGTTATGCAAACTGGTGCTTGCTGATCATCTTAATTCTTGTGACAAAAGCATCATCAGTCCATGCTTGTTCTTACTTATCATACAGTTCAGCTCCAGTAGGGCTACTACTCATCCCCAGAGAAAAGGATACCCATATCTTGAGTTCTCAACCCACTCTTCTGATGAGCAGAAGAATATTTTGCTATTTTACAATGCCAGTATACTGCACCTATTGTAGTGTTCTTTGGGGTTTAGGATTCGCAGTTATTAGTGTGATTATCATTTCAGTATTTGGGGAATGAAAGGAGAAAATAAAATCTTCTCTAGAGTCCATCCCCTACAAATATATTTATTAAATATAAATATAATACGTGAGTGGCCTTGGTGTCAGCTGTCTTGTTGATTTGAACCAGTACAACTAATCTGTAACAAGTCTCTCTGCGAAAGTCCTCTCCTGTTCAGCTTCACAAACTGCTTAAACCTCCAAACTCTGGAAAAGAAGTTCAGCTGTTAGAGACTGATTTGGAGAAACCAGTCAGCAATGTGCTGACTGAAATTCCTGCTGCATTGCATCAGACATAGCTAAGGAGAGGGCAAACCTTCCAGAAACTGAAACACCCTGTCACATGCCTTTCAAAATCAGGAGGAAAGATTTGTCCCTTGTTCAAGAAGAAAACACTAAATTATCTCAAAACAAGCCAAAACCTCCAACATCACAAGTATTTTAACTTTTGATCTCTATCTCTTCACCCATATGTTATCATATGATAACATGGTACAGAACTACATTACAAATTGCATCCCTCTTTTTATTTTGCTTCCTGTAGCTGCTAGTCTTCTAGGAACATTGTGGTTTAAACTGCTTTTTAAGCTCCAGAATCATAGTGAAAAAGCAAAATTCAGTGCAACTATTTGTCTAGATATGTTCATTAACTGTGATGGAAAAAGAAAACAACCCCAAAACAGAAACCAGCTGTATCCAAGCACGTATAGCAGCATGTATAATTTTCCATAGCCTTAGGCAAGAGATCTATTCATAGCAAAATTTCTAAGGTGTCAGAGTAACCAGAAATGGATTAACAAGAAGATAATTAGGGACTGATTATGAAGACTTACCAGATGGATATAAAATTAAAGATTGGGGGATTTGTTGGTTTTGAGTTTTTATGTATTTCCTAAATAATCTGTATATTTAACTACAGTCAGCAATTTTATGCTCCCTGTTACCCAGTATAGCCAAGAAATTACTTAACTGTTGTTACTAGAATTTCACTCACAAGTTCTTCCTGATTTGATTCAAATGCTTCATCTGGTACCCAGTTCATGCCTTTTGTTCACTAGGCTGTCAAAAGGTTAAAAATCAATCAGTAAATAAGCAGAAATATTTTTTATTTAGAAGCAGTTGTAGAAGGGATTGTCTTTTCAGTAATGTTTACATTACGAGCAACTACTTTTCTTTGAAACAGTACTCTTTTTGAGAAAAAAAAAAAGGGTACTCTATATGCTGTCTCATCCATAAAAATTACATTACTGAGATACTATGTTTAGAAGTCTGGGCATATATACGTCAAGAAATTCACTGTGCAAGCTCCCTAGCTATTTTGTTCTCATTTACACACAGTGAAAACTCCTCAATGGTTGTACACAGCAAGCAATGCCCATACCGAAATATTTGCACTACCTGTGATATCTAAGAAGTTAGCAAGTGAGAAGGAAAAGACAAAGTTGATATCAACATGTAGACTGAAAATGTCCAAGTTTCCTCACAAGACAAGTTCATCATTAATAAAATGTAAGGCATGCAGGGATAAAGTTTTTCTATTAACAAAGCAAGTGCTTGTGTAAAGCAAAATAGAAGCAGTGCAAGTTTTCCAAAATGTCCTTTTGCTATGCCATAAACCAGTTCTGGTAGGACAACTCCTGAAAGCTATCCACTCAGTTCACTGCTGCCACACTAAGATTGCAAGTGAGAGTGACAATAGATGTCTAAAAAAAAAAAAAAAAATCTCACCACTAAAAAAAGAGTTCATTTAGCATAATTTTCTAAACGGCTGTCAAATGGTAACAGCTTCTGGTTATTACTACTAGAGTCAAATCATTGCTCTGGTTTCAAGATCTCTAGTTTTTAATTATTGATTCCTCAGCCTCTCCAATCCCTCCAATTGTCCATTCACATGTCAGCTGTAAGTGCTCTTGGTTTATGATGGAGCCATAATAAATATGTGCATTGTGCAAAAAATATTTACCGAAAAAAAAAATTTATACATCCTAAACTCACAGCAGTACTCTGAATATCATCTTAGTGATCCCATCAGATTTTATGTCTCAGGAATACAGAGATCCTTGATAGCTCTACCTAGTCCTTGCCCTGCATCCCCAAAACAAAGAGGACTTGATACATGAACAAAGAGAAAGAGAGGGAGAGAGAGAGAAATTTTTGTGTGCTCTCACTAAATAAGTTGTCTGACAGGAAGCAAGGAGAGTTGTAATGCGCATATGTACTATTGTGGGAAAACCTATTTGGGTCTATTACAATAAAGAAACAGATGAAGAACAGTCCATCTGTGCAAAAATATGACCCCTGTGATGCTGCCAACATCAGAGTGATCTGCCAAATGATACCATCTGCACAAATTGAAATTCTTCTATGGGCAGATTGAGCTCACGTGCAGATTTAGTAAAACTCTTAAAGGAATACTGTATCCAGAGACTGTCTGCTTTGGAGGTGGGGGAAACTTGCTATCTGCTAATTCTTGTTCTGCTGCATGACAGATTGAGGGTCTGAAGGATGTTGTCTTTTACAGATTGGTGGGGAAAAGGAGCAGTATTGTGAACTTTTCAATTTCTTGGGATCTCTGAGCAGGACAAGGGCATCTTGTTCTCTTTTCCAGCCAGCAAGAACTAGCTCCTTTCCTTGTACCATTCTAAGAGGATTCCTCTTTCTCACCTCAGTGAGGGCAGCTGGAAGACCCTGGTTCAGGGTTGCACTATTACTGCACTGCAAGGACCTTATGGGACCATGATTTGGGATTCTCAATTTTGAGTGCAGCATCTCATCTCATAGAGCTCCTGACCTGCAAAGAAGGAACCTAACACTATGGCACAGCACCTTAATTGCTTTCCAACTGTGACCCCATTTCTGTGTGACCTCCCAAAGAGTAGCACAGATGGATGAATCTATAAGGAGTTTAACCACTCCTTTGAGAACAACCACCCTAGAGGGAGGACATCTGTACCCTGGAGCACAATGAGGTTGCCTAAATTCACCAGCACTTTCACAGCTGACCTTATGAGGGAGGTTTCCAAGAAAGCCATCAGAACCAACTGGCAGAGTAGAAGCTGTCAGTGTGCTCTGGAAGTAGATTGGGCCCCATGGCTTGACAAGAGCATGTGTTGCAGTCACATAAATATTAATATAAAGGTGCAACTGTTTGCACCTATACTGTTTGCGTAGGAAATGAAGACAGTGAGTCCCCTAAGCCACAGAGAGCAGCCTCGGTCAAGGATCTACCCGCAGATGCCATGAAGTTGAAAAAGAGCCTGATCTAACACAAAGAGCTTAAAGCAGTTGTGAATCTTTTTACCTGTTGCTGAGTCTCCTTTACAATTTCTCTGGACTTAAAATCATATTTTAAAATCTTCATCTGTCCTCTGTTCCTTTTTAAAAAAACAGTACATAAGAGAAGAGACCAAGTAATTGACTTTGTAGTGAAAACTAAATCTGACCATGCAGATTGCCAAAAGATACTAGTGAAATTAGAAAAGGCAAATATATATATTTCCTTTAATCCTCTTTCTGTAAGGCATTTTAGATATTACATATACAACAAATAATAATAAATTCAGAAATAACTAATGTTAATGATATCCCTGGAAAAATACACAGCATATGGACTTCACTTATGGTAGGCCTTAAACCACTTTCATTCAGTACTATTTCAATGGAAAAAGTTTGGATATCTTAGCAAGAAAGGTGATGTCTTTATGTATTTTCTTCTGGATGCCCTTCTAATACAGGGAAATATCATCATTTTTCTTATCCATAAGCAAAAACTTCTTACCAGTATTTGGTGGTCCTGATCTGAGATCAGGCCTTGTATCCACAGGTATTGATTGATTAAAGCGCAATTCCAAAACTGGGCTTAGTCTGCAATGATGAGCACTGAAGTAATCAGCTTGAGGGGTCAAAGTTCTGGAACAGAAATTGTAATATTGAGACAGGTACTTGGGGATCTCCCCTGGGCAACCCAGAGGTGGGTATGCAGTGTAACAAGATTGATGTGGGCAGGCCTTAAACACCATGATTTGCTAGGCACCACGTCCTGTGTGCAGTGCAAACAAAAGACAACCTGCTCTCTCCAAATCAGAGCTTTAGTTCTTCCCTTATGAAGACAAAAACAGCTTGCTTCTTTTCTCCCTTGGAGAGCACAGCTACTGTAGGACATGGCGTCACCCTTTTACATAAATAGATCACTTTTCAAAAGTGCAGAAGAGCCACTTTCCCTGTATTCCTCAACCTAAAGGCATTTGCAGCTGCACGTCTCCCAAAAGAATGTTAAAAGTTACCCACTATTCTGGAAAGAAGGTACTCTCCCATATTGCAGCAAAAAAGGAGACAGTAAAAGTGCCTTGATGAGTAGGTACCAGGTAGATAGGTTCATCATCAGTGACTGTTTCACATGAAACTGAAGTAGCCTGCGGAGCATCGACTGGAACTTCTTCTCCTGCAAACACCCCGATTACAAATTTGTGACCTATATCAGTTGCAAAAAAAAAAAAAAAAAAAAAAGACAAAAAAGTCAGCTATTCTGTTTGATGAGAGATGTCACCCTCCAAAATGTCCATTCTGAATTTAGCATGTTTTTTCCTTTTTCAGGGTAAGCATTCAAACTATTCAAACATGCTTAAAAAAAAAAAAGCTATATACTTGTGAGAGATGACTGATTGAAACATGCTGTCAATGGACCAGTTTCCAAGGTGATAGTGACAGCTCTTCCAATAAGTCGCTTTATAACTGGGTTTTGAGGGTGCAGGGAAATATGTATAAATATAGGTATAACAGAATGCCTTCTGTTCAAAATTATTTTTCTTCTTCCAAGAAATGTTTTAAATGTTGACAACCAAGCTGTATCAGAAAACTAATCAGCACATCGACACCCCAGAGTCAAAATGAAATGCAGACTCCACTTATCTTGAATGGCAGTTGCATAGTGACACTTGTCTTCTGTGAAAAATATTATGGAATAGAACCAAGCCCTGCAAGATTTGGGTTCTTTGTTTTGCCAGCCTTCCTGTGAGACACTAACCAAGATATGGGGCTTATTTTTTGTGGGGTTTTTTGGTTTTTTGTTGGTTTTTTTTTAGTTATACATTAGCTTATTCCTGAGTTATGTGAGGAATTTAGTTCAGAAAGTGATAAAAATTTGTTGGATGAATAACATCAGCCTGCTGTCTACATTTTGCCATCATACTAATCGCTAGGGACACATCTGACTTTAGATACTAAAGAATACCTACAGGAATTATCTTTTCACATATTTTCAGCATTAATTATTTTGCTTCCAGTTTGCTATGTCATTTTATTATAACAGAACTCAGACAACTATGTTCAATCTGCCTGGGATAAATTTCCTTAATTTTTCTCTTGAAGAACTTAACTTTTTAAAAATCAAAATCTATATACAATAATATAACAATATAGTACTATAAGAATGCTAGACATATGTAAACCACTTAGTAAATTGTGATTTCAACTTTGTTTTTATCAACATACTTTATATTATTCCATCCATCTACACTCTGCATTAAGCAGAGTGTTTACAAAAATGCAACAGGAACAGGTTGTTCTCACAAAAACCTAATGCACTAGAACACAGCAAGATATATCAGAAAGAAAATAGTAAAAATGAGACTAATAATAATGAAGGTTAATTTTTTATCTAATTTTAGAATTTTCTGCTAATATTACAGGTTTTGATGAAATTCTTTTTTGAGAAAAACAAAACAAATAAACAAAAGTAGGAGGAATTATTTGCCTTATGCAAGATGATAATTTAACTAAGTATTTTCTCAGCTGAGAAGTCTTTCAAGTAAGACTGCATAGGTTGTATTATGAGCAAGGTACTATCTTTCTCTAAGTATTTTGCACACTGGGGGATATTCCAAGGACAACTCTTGCTCTTTTCTTCCCAAGATATCTTATAAACTGTCAGGTGGCCATTTATGCCACCTAGTTGAAGGTCTGTTTTGAAGGATATTTGATTAGGTTCCCCTGATCAAGATAGAGATCTAACATTACCAGGAGGATGGTAAGTTCTATTCCCAAGTTAAACGTTCAGAGGTACATGCATTTAACATAGTTTCTTCTCCTATTTCAGACAGATTACAGATAATGTTTCTTCCTCTGTAAGATACAGATCTTACTGCAAGTTCAAGACTGCACCAATCCCATATGACAATACTGGCTCTTTATGCTATTCTACAAGATTAATTTGCTCATTTTCATAAACCATAAACTCAGTTCTAAAATTCTGTTATTTAACTGAGTTTAAAATCATTAGAGGTAAAGGCATTTAAAATTGTGTGGCGTCAAAACATGAGCAAGAAATGGCCATGAGCTAACTTCATGCCTCAAACAGTTATTCCCGCTAGACTTTGAAGAACTACATCATACACAGTTTAGATAGTTTCATCCTTTTTTTTAATTTTATATAAAAAGAAAAGCTTGTGCAGGTATTATAAAAAGCACTATACCAGGATAGAAAGCCTACAAAATTTAAAAGATTAATCGACCTACAGGAAAGAGATGGATGACCATTGATTACCCTGCACACATGTCCAAGATGATAGATGAATGCTGTTGGACCATTGATCTTTGTGAATTAGCCTGCTTTTGGTCAACGAGCACTTGTCTTTGGGACTTCTTCCATTAATAGCTATCCTGAAAACAAACAAACAAACAAACAAACAAACAAACAAACCAAAACCCAACATCTCTCACTGAGTTTTAAGTCATTACGTTATCACGGTCTCATTGATACAGCCATAGCACATCGTAATCTTAGAGCTGTTCTGCAAAAAAAGAAGAGATTGCTTCATTTTTTCACAATTCTGTGAAAAGATCCACAGGATTTTTTATATTTTCTGCCGGGACCTATATTCAATCTCCTTCTCCCATATGGTCTTTTTTCCCAATAAAGTTTACATTTACATTTCTAGAACAGGTTAAAAATGTGAGAAACTGTTCTACAAAGATAAAAATGTTTATTGAAGCTTTCCCCGACTCTCATTCTGATCTTGTACTTTTATACTTGCACAGTGTTAGATCAGTTTTAAATGAATGTTTTTGCTATTCAACAATAGAAGCAAGATCCAGATCAGCCTATTGAAAACAGATGTGAATTTTCTGCTGACCTTTGTTGTGCTATAGAAGATCTAGGCCAAGTAATCAAGTGCTTTCCTATTCCCTATTCTTTTTCTGAGATCTACTCAGATGATGAGCTGCAATCACTACATGCAGCACAAAATTCAAAATCTGATCTGTACATGTAGGTACATCATGGTTTAAAATTGAACAGATATATGAGGAAATAAAGTGTGCCTATTTTACCACCAACTATGCACAGACACCTTGGAACATGGCTATTGATCATGTCTAGGTTTGTCATTATTCACAGCAAGATCCTCAGCTTCAATTTTCAGAGTTCACTGACATTGTATACTAACTTACAAGTCTTTCAGCCTTGATGTGAACCTTCAAGAAAGACCAATATACACTGTTATTTATGCTGAGGAAACTTAGCCTGGGCACACACTGGCTTCATGTCCAGTGAAGATCATAGAAACTGCAGGCTAGATGTCTAAGGAGATATATTCTTGACCACCCAGGAAACATTTCAGCAAATGCACTGCCTGAGATGTTAATGTTGATAATGGAGAGGGTAAAGTCTAATAGCTAGCAAAATGCTCATTAAATATGATAATTTCATACAGGATTCCTTCCTTACCCCTAGAGGAAGGTCTGGTCTGACAGCAAGGGAAGAAATCACTCTAGGAAAGGGGCTGAAACAAAGAAAAGTAACAAGCAGATGAATTTTAATACTAGGCTGTGCTGGTTTAAGAGTTAACCAGCAGGGGAAATGAACTCAACTCAAAGGAGAGATTATAAGTCAGAATAACAATTTATTAAAATAATACAGTAAGTACAATCATACAAACAAACAATTGGTCTTAACCCACAAAACCCAAATGTATAACCCAGTACCCTGGGGCATGAACAAAGTGCTGTTCCTTGGGCCCCGCTTGAGTCCAAAGTAAAGGGAGAGGGGAAGAACCTGCTGGTGGGAGAGCTGTTGCAGTCTGGCCAAAAGTGGTGATTGCAGCCCAGTTGAGGGTGGTCTAAGTCTGTTTGAGAGTGATGAGCTGCAGCCTTCCTCTGGATCCCATGAGTGGTTAAAAATGTTCCAAGATTCCAAGATTATATATCCTCCAGTTCAGGCAGGAATGCTCAGTACTTCCCTCAGGGCGGGGAGTTCCACAGAGGGTGTGAGGACAAGAGCAGCCTCCTATCTCACAGGCCTCTTAACACCTAGTTTATAGCCTGAGGAGTCAGGCTCTATGGGCAGAGGGTGCGAATAGTCTATTGACAACAGTTTCTGGGAAATGGCATGGAAGGCTATAGAATACACAGTTTTGGGTTACACCCATACCATGATGAACTGGTCTCAGCTGTCCTAACTAGGACATAGGCTCTAGATAAGTACCTAAACACACTTGCTTAGCAGCAGATAAGGCAGACTATATGCAAACCTTACTCCTAATGTTATGTATATCATAATTTGTGGTCTAAAAACTACACTTTATGAACAACTGTGCTTCACAGCTCCTACTAAGCAAGATATAATAGGTATATCTATACCAAAGGTACCAAAGTTAGACAGGGTCCTTGCAGGTCAGTCTAAGATTAGAAAAATTCATCCATTTTACAATGCTCAAGGTCATTTCACCATTTCTTGAGAAAGAAAAAATATCTGGCATATCTTGGGAACTTTGTAAATCACTAAAATACATTCAGTGACTAAACTGATTACCAAATAGAACTGGTGAAAATCAGTTTTCACCTCATGGATAATTCAAATATTTCACTGTTTGTTTGCATCCAGAATTAAAATGAAAAATCTACGTTTTCAAATGATTCACAAAAGGATTCAGTTTCGTAGAAGGGCCTCAGAAATGTCAAAATGAAGTTTGACATTGCCAAGCAAGTAAAAATATTTTGTCGTTTGCAAACTTCTCTCATTTCACTTGACAGTACAAGAACTTTTGGGAGGGATGAGGGTGTGTTCAGCACAGATCTGTTTTCTCCAACAGAACTGGAGAACTCTGTGATCCACAGTCTATATTGCCAGGTCCATGCTCTCCTTGGTGGATCAGATCCTATTCTGACAACAGGTGTAATGAATGCTCTTTCCCCATCTGACTTAAAAGATACCCCTTGAGTTCAATCAGGTGAGCAAACCTCAGGTATCATTTTCTGATTCATTTAGGGAAAATTTCCATTTTAGGAAAACTGTATCTGTCATAAAAACAATGAAATACTAAAGTTCCCAAAGAGTTTTTAAAATATTAGTTTAAGTTCCCTTCCTCTAGTGCTGTTATAAAAACATCAGGGCTCAAATTATAGGGTGCTTAAGCACTTTTTGTAATACAATTGTAGAACAAGTTGCCACAAGACCAACCCGAACCCTGTGATTGATCTCTTCTATTGAAACCAAACTAAAATATTCCATTTATTTTCTTTTTTACTGTGTAGCTGCTCTCACTTCAGTCTGCTACCAGATGCTTATTTTCTGTCAGACTGTCATATCCTTTTTGCAAGCATTTTGCTCCCTTTAAAAATGTTTCCACTTAATAATTTCACTTGACCAAGGTGACTTTTTAACATTAGTTCATTGACTACACTTGTGAAGTTCTAATCAATGCAAGTTCAAAGCCTGTTTTTCATCCAAATCTCTTCTGTTTTCACTGATCTCTTGCTGAGAGAGCAATTTAACTTCTTTTGGTTATTTCTCATATATCATATATAACAGGTGTTGTTAAATACTTGTCTGCACTTTCACAACACCATTTTTCTAGCTTTCTAGAGAGCACCACAGTATTAAATAAAAGACTTCTTGTATTTGTTTTTTTTTTTTTTGGTTGGGTTTCGTTTGGGATTTTTATTTGTTTGTTTGTTTTAGGTTGTTTTGTTGTTGTTTTGTGGGTTTTTTTAGAAACATCTATGAACCTTTGATATCCACATTTGTTATCACAATATAAATCAGGTTGGAAGGACAACACCCAGCCCCACACCCTGCTGCAAGACTGCACAATATGTCCATGAGCCTGCTTGGCTACCCTTATGGGCAGTATGAAACTCTCATTTCAGTTTGTTCCCACTGTCCTTTGTGCTCCTGATCTATCATTGACATTTGTGAATTTTAGGAAAGTTCTCCTGTTCTCTTTTCTTTAACCTATGCACCAGGTTGGCAGTCACTCTGCACATGTACTGCACAAATTCTGCAAGGCGTGCTGAGGTTACCCAGTCTGCTCAGAGTTGATGCTCAGGTGTTTCTGGCTGCCACTGTACTAGTAAGGACTACACCTCATTTTGGGTGCTGGAGACCTATTTAGCCCAGCACTCCAGCCTAGAAGGACGTGACAAAGTCCTGAAATACTCCTCTGCAGGAACTCTGAGGCCTGAAGCCTTGTGTTACTTTAAAAAAATGTTGCTTTCTAGTTATAGCTTATTAATATAATCCATGTAAAATACTAATTTTTAGTCTTTCTAAGACAATAACCTCACTGAGGTTATTGTCACTTTTTCTGAAGAAACTGAAAGAGGTACCCATTATGAAAAATAGGAAAAATTTCTAGTAGTGAAGTAGTAATACAGATAGTATTTTGGGGCCCTCCTGTATATTTATATACCTCTCCTCTCATACTAATTTCACCACCCTGGTTCCTCTACGAATGAGGCTGGCATCATACAGAAGGTTCAATCATCCCAAGCTGCTCCATGTGTCCTTTCTCTGCCAGTGCCACTGCTTCTCTTCAAACCACAGTGGAGGCACCTGCTTTTCTGCCTGTTGGGAATTCTCACACAAACACTGAAAGCATACCTGATAAACATTCAGAATAGGAGAATAAGAAACTTTATGTAACATCACTGTTTTCTTTTCATAGTGCTACATCTCTCATTGCTGTCCCCAAACCTACTCTAAAACCAATATAGCCTCCTATGTTTCTATAATGTTCAATTGAAGTACTGATATTTGCTCTTAGTCTTGCCTGTAAATCAGGGTAGATTACTAGAATACCTCCTTTCAACCTGTCAGTCCAAGAATCTGTGGTACATGTAGAAAAAACTCCAAAACCTATTGAAATATATCTATGTTTACCAGTTAAAACTTCAAAAGTAATCCCAAGAGGAAGTCTGGTGCAATTGTGCTTCCACAGCACATTGTGTTTCCACAGCTCAGTCACTGTGCTTCTCTTTAGTCCTTTTATGAGTGACGTGATATGTGGTCACTCTGAAATCCATTTGCAACTCTGACAGACAAAAATCAAATTCAAGACATATTATGTCTTTATTTTGCATGCATAATTTCTTTAACCCAATCACATCTTACACAACAATTAAACCAGACAGCCATATAGTTTTAAGTCCCTTTGAGTTAAAGCATTTGAATGGTTCCTAAATTCTCTTTGTTAATCAGAAAACATCTTGCACATCTCACAGTATTTTGTACCATGGCTTATATACCCATCCACTCCTGAATTGTCAGCTTTAGGTACTTGGGTTTGAAGTAGAGTTATTAAATATGCACTCAACTTTCTGCTTTGTCTTTATTTTTAGTTGAGTCATGCAGCCATTTCATTCATGCTCCCCTTTCTGCTAGGAAGTAGATTTTCATTGTCTGAACTTGTTCCACATTTTCAAGCTGTTCAATCAAATAATGAAGCTATTTTCTACATATGTTTCCTCAGCTATATTGTCCCCTGTATATCATTATTAAAGCTTTGTGTAAAAAGAATTTTCTGAATTTATCCAAAGTTTATGAATAGTTTTGGTCATATACAGTTTTACTTTTCAGACAATTAGTTTTTTCTGTAGAATGTTACCATTCCTCCAATTAAAACACCACCATCACCTCCAGTTTTATAAGCCCTAACTTCTGTGTTGTTTTGTGCGAAAATATTTCTAGAAGTAATTTTAAGGAGTAACTGTCCCAGATGTCACTATGAAAGCAGTTCTTAAAGCCTTAAGAAATACTTTCACATCTCCAGATGAAAGATTTAGGTAATACCTAAGGGAATTCTCTGTATTTCTGTCAACGTATCTAATTTGCTAGAGGATTTGACTCCTGCATCCTCTAAATTTTGTCAGCAAGTGCAAGCATTTCCTTTTATTCTTTTCTGTAAACTCATAAAGATGAAGAACTCTGGACCCTCCCATTCTTCTGGCCAAATACTGTGCTCACTCTTCTGAATTTTTAAAGGATATCATACATTGTTTTGCAGCTCCTTCTCCTTTCTGATTTTTATTTAAGGAATATATTTGTAGCACGTGCTACAGAGAGGAATAAATACAGTTGAAAAGAGGGTATGTTAACTGGAGATTTTAACCCATGTAGGCATATTTGGAAAAATTCCCAACATTATTTCTGGGGGAAAAAAAGGAGGGGGGAAAGGGGAAGCAGAAAATTTTAATCCTTTTTGTTTACTACAGGAACATTTTACTGAATATTAGAATATTTCCCTTCTAAGCAAAAAGGAAAAAAGAAAAAAAAATGAGAAAAACTCTCTCAGATCCCCCCAGGGTTTCTCAGTCTGGCTCATTCTTCTACTGTGAACTTTTGTGGCTTACATGACTGTGGTCCATCCTGGGAGATGCAGCTTTATTAAAGACCCTGTCAAGAAGCAAGAGCAGGAAGCATTGAAACAACAGTTCCTTGGCCCTTGGCCATATCTTGGAGTATATTTATCATCCCAGGCCTACGTAGGATCGCTGGGTACTACTGAAGTCAAAACAGCTTTAAATGGGAATGAACATGTTCAGTTTGTAGCAGCTATATACTGTCCTGAGCATTTGATAGGGTTGGAATAGTAAATTATGATTCCTTTGAGATGACAGACGTGTTAAGAAGTGGGTTTTTCACACTGCTGTGCACATGTTGTTGTGGAGAAAAAGATAATTATTATTCTGACATTGTTATCATAATAATCCATAGGAAAGCTTTTCTTTTTCTCAGCCAAGCCAGTCACAGGTGCCTTGATGGCCTGTTTGATGTGTGCTGGTACTTATTCATTTCACCAGAAATGAACCTGCTAAGGTGTTTCATGTAGGTATGTAGTTTTTAAGTTTGTAAAATTAGATGCTGCCTGAAATGTATTTTTCATGTGTCCCCCACTCAGTCAGATTTACTGAAAACAAACATCATCACAATTACAAGATCAGCACACTTGAAACATATCTTTACATATCCAAGGAAATAATAACCTAACGCTTGTCCATTCTTCTTTAATATGATCCAAAAGTGAAGTCTGTCTTTCAAGGCACTGCCTATGAAGAGAGCATGTCTAAAATGTGTGCAAGCTTGAACTTTGAGGCAAGGAGTACATCTTTTAAATACAAAAAAGAAGGCTGTTTACCTGCCATGGACATTGTTGCAACCTGTTTTATATGTTAAAGAATCTCACAGTTTTCTGCCAAAACTGAGGCTGTTTTCCATTCTAAAAATAAATAAACAAATATCATCTCTTCCATATAATGCAGGCAGGAGCTATTAGCCTTCTCAACACCTACTGGGCATGGCTTACAGAAGACCTGACCAGCATAGCAGCTTCATCATGGCCAAGGCTGCATAAGTGCATGTGAAGATACAGTGCTACCCTTCATTGGAGAAGTTACAGGTCAGTTTGTGTTTTCTTTGGGCAAAAGAAAGGCCCTATACTGCTTACCTGCCCTGCTTCATGTTTTCTAAAAGGTTCTGGATGTTTTCTCAACAATAGTTGCACTGCTGGAGTCCTTCAAGCAGAGGTGAGACAGGAGTGCTGTTCCTCAGCCCCAAGGAGAGCAGTTTACAAAAGATGATCCCCAAAAGCTCCAGCACCAGGTTACCTCATTCCTGCTCAAAGTGGGGGGAAAGGGAATATATTACAATGACTGTACAAATAAATATAACATCACATTATACACATGATCACAACTATCTCTACCATGACATATAGCATTTACAATGGACCAGATCTCTTCTCCCCTCCAAATAAAAGTCCAGGAGGGAAAGAAGGACAGATCCCTTCCAGTCCTTAAGCAGCAGCATCTTCTGAGGCAGCAGTCTGTCTGTCTTCTCCACATGCAGCAGCTGATAGCTGGCTTTCTGCCAGCACTCACGAGGGAGGTATCCAAGCCTCTCTCTTGGCCCCATCGCCTCCAACCGAGGGGTCTTCTGTGGGCTTCGTAACCCCAGACAAGGTCGTTTCACCACGTCATATCACGAAGACACAGGGGGGTCTTCGTGACGGTCTGGTATCTCTTGCAGGGCCTCTGTGCCCTGTCTCTCAGGCTGCCACTGTGGCAGCAGTGCAAGGGGGGGGAGCCAAGGTCAACTCCCCCCTCATTCCATCTGGCTGTCCCGGTCCAGCTCCGGGACGTCTCTGAGCTTCTCAGCTCCTCTCTCTCTCTAGTGCTGCATGTTCAAAACTGCTCTCCAAAATAGGAGTCCATGTCCCTCTTCTCCAAGAGGGGTCTCAAGGGAGTTTTGGGGGATCTGGTACAGTCTTACCCCAAACTCTGTCTCTCTGCTGCTAGCTCTCTTTCTCCCGGCTCTGTCTTCCAGGAGTCTTCTCTGCGGTGCTGCATGTTTCTGTGGCTTCTTGGTCTTATCTCTGGCTCTCTGACACCGTTTCTCTGGTCAATCCCAGCTGCTGCTCTGTGCCCATGGAGAAAAACATCTCCCGGCATAACTACAGGCACCTAGCCCAGCTTTATGCTGTTCCAGGTCCCTGCAGCCCCCCAGCCGGGGGCTGGGAGGCCCCAGAGGGCCCGAGGGGTTCAGAGCCCCTTCCTCGTGGCTCTACAACATGGCCACCACTCCTACAACCCTTAAATATGTCTCTCTGTGCTAAATGTAAGTAGCGTTGGTAACCTCTTCTTATCAACCAGACTTTTTGTTAAATTTCAGAGTATTCACATTTTCATAAATTCCTTTTTATGTAGCCTGGAAAAAAAAAAAAAAAGGTATTTCTCAACTCCTGCACAAAAAACTGTTAAAACGAAAGGCCTGTTACCCACCAGAAATAACCAACTGCGTGAAGCATCTTTAAGCACCTGACTGCAAAACAGGTTCATACTGAAAGATCCTGTGAGTATAAACGGCTCTTTTGTGGCCTGACAGGCAAGGACTCCCAGAAAACTCCAGAAGTTGCCTCTCCTCCCTACACATGTGAGATCTCAGGAAACCTAATGAGCCTCTGTTGCTTCCCAGTGCTGCCCATTAAGATAGCTAATGGCTAATGAAGCCTTGCTGCAGCTTAACTCTGCTTCTCCTGGGTTCTGCTGCCCCAGGGAGTGGGGTGCTCCACCACAAACCTTTCACAAAATCACGCAGTTCCCATATAGGGTTTGAAGGGAAGTGAATTCAGGCTCCATCGTGGCTGAGGAGAAATTGTGCTGCTCCAAATGTATTACAATGCACCCCAAAACACAAGTCTGCTTGAAGTGATCCTGAAGAGAGTCTAAGCTTGAGATAAACTCATGCCTGTATGAAGTAGGATGGAGAAACTGAAAACAGACCTGTTAGGAAAGGAAATGCATTCAAACTCAGCAATGTATATTGCCTGAAATATACTTTTGTCATTGTCTCAGTCTTAGGAGCAATGAATCTGTTTCAGGCACATGCCTTAAATTGCTGTAAGCTTTTGTAACACCTTATAAAGATGTGTTCTCAAATCTCAAAGGGTTGCATAAAAATTGCTTTGTTTCATACTTTAATTTCAGACATATGTTTGATAAACTGTTGATTAATTAGTTTCCTGATCACATCCAGAACTGTATTTGTTTATATGACCACAGTTTGGTATAAAACAAATTATATTCTGATTCTCCCAGTCTGTAGCAACAGTCACAGCTTCAGGTTTTGTCTTTTTTTGTCTTTTTTTTTTCCCCCCTTAGTTCTTTCTAGTACAACAAACAACATGTAGTCAGGATGAGAACTGCAGACAGAAGACTGCAAGCCCTGGGTTCTTTAGGGACTCTACTGAAGGTACAGGCAAACCAGATGAATTCCATAACTGTAGGTTTTAGATGGACCCTAAGTTAGATTTGTTCTTCATAGAGAAGTGAAAAAACTGCAAGTGGCCATTAAATCCAAAGCCCTGTCGAGGACCATCATTTCCTTAAGATATAAGCCAAGGACTGGCCAACCTTCCTCTTGGAGCATGATCTTATGCCCTGGGTCAGCAGCCAGCCTAGGAGAGCATTATTGACTCCCTTCCACTCCCTCCAAATGCTCTTGATAGCAGACCTGGGGCAAAATGCCCCGTTCTTTGTTTTTCAATGAAAGCAGACACAGATGACTCCCCTGTGGCTAAGATCCCCATAAATATAGACACCTCTCGGTCAAGAGAATTAGATGTGAATTTCCTTCCTGCAGGTGAACCCTGGAAACAATAACAATACCCTGGACAAACAACAGATTGTAGCACCTTTAATTATGTTTTGCTTGCCCTCAGTAATCACCAGCAAAGCAGAGCTCTTCATATGCATGATTAATGTGATAATTAAACAAGTGATCTATAGCAAAGGCACAGCAAGTAAAGTAGAGGTTTTGTTTGTTGGTAACTAGACATGCATCTGCCTACCAACAAACAGCACTCCCTGGTCTACAGGAAGATGGCCTGATAAGGACATTACTCTGACCTGATCTTTTAAAATATTTATGCATGTACTGTAGTCCCTCATGAACCTCCACAATATTTAATTGGAGACACATAGTCCTACTACTGGTCTCTCACTGCAGTAAATATTTAATCACAGAAGGAAGTGTGCCTTTGCAAGAGGAAGCATCAGTCACTGACTCTTAAAAACAGCACAAAGGGCACTAGTACCTGGAAGAAGTATTTTACTCTGTAGTCTAGAAGTCAAGAAAGGTCCATCTGATTATTTCTGCGGTGAAATAGCAGTCTCTCTCTGTGAGTTTGACATTTATCCCCTCTTCTCTGGAAAAAAAATTAATTGAATACAGAATTATAGCTTTTCCTAGCTAGTTTATTACTAGATTTTGTAGCAGGATCCATGGTGCTTGATTAAGTGGTCAGCAACATTTAATTTGTTTTCTAAGACACTGTACAGGCACTGTACTGACAGTATAGGTTCTGGGACTGCCCAAAAATTCTCATGCCAGGTCATCCTTATACTGCCATCTAAAGTTGCCTCTCTCAGGATAGAGTTTTTAATAATCACTCAGCAAGTATGAAAATGTGTTTAAAATAATTCAGAATAAGGTTTGACTGACTCAAACAGGTGATGAAGAATTAATGGCAAAAAGACATCTGCTTTTATAAGTGACATCTGCTTTTTTAAGTGATTTGCACTAATCCTTGCAAGGTTGTTAGCAGAAAGGGGGATAGATAACTACAATCTGGGAATATGAGGGCTAAATACAACTTGATATACACAGCAAACAAAGTGATGATTTGAGTAGGCATCAGGAGGTAAAACTCAGAAAAAAACCATATTGAGGAATGTATCAGGAAAGTAAAGTATCAGAATGAGGAAAATGGAGCAGAATGTGATTATTTTGGACTCAGAACAAGTTTAGTGGGGCATAGTATACTCATTCTGCTTTGAGTCTTTTCTGCTAGAGGTCTAGATTGTTCCATGAATTTAACTGTTGAATGATGGGCAGACAAACATCTCTAATATAAAAAAAAAAAAATTAAAAATGCTTTTGTTTGAGTCTTAGTACTTAGGGTTTTTTTCTAACTGGGATGTATACCTGGAATACAAAATTATGTAGGGCAATTAAAGGATACTACTATTAAATCACTGCTTCTTTTGATTCTGAATTATGTTTCAATTCATTAGTCAGAAACTATCTTGGATTATTCTCTAATTTAAATTTTCAGAATGTGGCTTTCACTGGAGTTGATGACATAAGTTTTTCTTAATTATACTGGAATAAATCAAAAGTAATAATGCAGCAATCTGTGGAATTGCTCTGGGTATACAACAACTTAATTGGAAACAGAATTTGAATCACTAATTCAGTGTTCTTTTTTTTTTACTGCCTTGCGTGTATGTGTCGCACTACATTAATTTTATATGAGGAATATTCTAGAAATACAAACCTACCTATAACTATTATTTTTCTTTTTGCCTGACAAATGCGTATTTGTTGCAATATAGATCATTTATGTAAAAATATTTTCTGAGAAAGTTACACTAGGGTTAAAGTAATCTCAGGATGATATTACAATGAAAGGGGTGTAAATGTTTCTGATCTAAGGACACCTTTTTTCTTTTTTAATTTCAGCTAATAAAATAAATCTAAATCCTTAAGCCAAGGTTTAGGAGTAGACAGCACATAAGGATTCTAAACAAGTATTGATGGAGATAGTAGCAGACATCAAAATGTCAATATGGTGGGTTTTTTGCAACAAACAGTTTCCTAAAAAATGTCCAGATGCTAAAGTTCAGGTAAATCCACACCCACAAGTCATTTAGTCAATTAGTAAAATTGCCAATGCCACACACAAGATTTTCCTTCTATTTAAATCTGTGTTTTGCAATAGATTTGTAATGAAAAACCTAATAAAAAAAACCATCTCTATAGAGAGGAATTTGGTGCATAAGGGATAGATCACACACAGGCATATACAATTTCCATTTTTCGATAGTGACAAGATGCAATTTGTGGTCTTCAGTGACAGAAGACCAAGACTTTGCTTAATTTGTTATATGTTTAAAGCATTGGACCAAGTGAATTGGGAAGATTGTTATCAGACATCTGGCAAAGACTGTACATTGTAATCTGGGCATGTATATTATTTTGATGTTTCAGGTTTGACACTTCCCCTACTATCAAAATGTATCAAATCCGACAGATGCAGGTCAACAGCTGGGTGTCCACACATACAGCTTCCTTACTTAGTTCAAAGGCAGATTCCCATTTCTGCAATCCGTGGCTGTCATCCAGGAAATGAGAAACTGCAAATAAAAATTTTTCCATGAGAATTTTTTTACAAAATTTCTTGTTTCCCTGGGGAAAAAAACCCATGTCAACGCAAAACTTCCATCTCCAGACAGTTCAGAACATTCCTATGAATGTATTTTTCATGATTGCCTGAGAAGCCTTCTTCACTGGTATTTTTCTATGGGCTCTCTTCAGCTGCCAATACCAAGCTTGGCAAGATAAGATTCTCCTGAGTTGTTGCACAGCCCAGCCAGCCTGATTAGGTTGATTAGGAGGTCTGGAGCCTGGGACATATTAACAATTGCTTAATCTCATGACACTCTATATGCCAAGGTGGCACCAAAAACCAAGGGGCCTTTGGATGTTGTTTGTACCAAAGTAATAAACACACATAAATAAAACGAAAATTTTAAAGTCCCAGGCCCATAGACAAAAATCTGAAATTTGAACACCTGGTGAAACTGTTTGCAATATGCCAGAACAAGTCCCATGACCCATAAGACTACACCTCAAGTTTGAGATCTCATTAGAGTAGGCAATTAAGGAATCCTGAGATTCTCTAAGACTGATGCTGTAACTGCAGAGCCCGCATGGGAGCATGGGACAGACACATACTCCTGACATATTAGATTCATCCAGAAAGACGCTTAGTTAGGACACAACTACTGCTTCCCTTGCAAAAAGGTGTATAGTTATGACAGACCAGGGACAGCCCCAAGAGCCTAGATGTGGTCACCAAACACCTCACAGACTGTGTTGGAAATACCTCTCCTGCCATGATAGGGAGAACTTGGTTGTCTTACATGGGTTTCCCTTTAGGAATACTACAGTCACCATGCACAGCGGTAGGTAGTTATTTGTAGTCTAAAATTTCACCCTGGTAGGCCTAGGATTAAATAGACATAGCCACAGTGGAATCATCTCGTTTGAACATGACCAATGCAAGCCAATGGAAGCAGAGGTTCCTGGGTGTGTGTCTTCATATACAGACACCAAAGCGCAGACGGACTTTTACGATAAAAGTGTCACTTGGGAATTTGCCTGTGACCTTTCAGTGATGCATCTGGACAAGGAATCTCATCAGTGCCTTTGCCCACTGCCTCAGCAAGAAACCAAATAGAAACACTCTACCAGGGTAGGGTCAAGATCACTGAGCAAACTGTGAGCTCACACTGTCCCTAGGTGGTGGTTGGAGCCACTAACACAGTCCCACCAAAACCCCACACATAGATTGCTTCCCAGAAGTGTCAAGCTTATCTGCAGCATCCAGCAGTTCTTATACAGGTTACTCCCAAAGGAGTCATCTTAAATCCAAAAATCCTCTTGGATCTATCATCCTTAACAATAAAAAGCACATTAAAAAGTGAGATTAAAAGCCATAATAAATCTATAATTATAAGGTAAAAAAGCCAAGAAGTTGTTAAAATTGAAAACTTTTTTCTTTCTTTTTTTCTTTTTTTTTTAACATGACAGCATAATAGCAATATACCAGCACTGTTAGTTTGAAGGGCTGTCCCAGCTTAGAATAAGAAAGTAAATCTTTATGTGCATTTTAATATGAATGAAGCAGTTAAGTAGTTCTCTCTTATAAGAAAGAGTATTTTTTCTCATAATCTTTGTGTGTACTTTAATGAAACTATAGCATCTCATATTTGAAAAGTGTTGGCCAAGACAAAAATCCGAAATTGTTGGGTTTCTGGTACCTATGACTACAAATGCCTATTCAGGCTAAATGAAAAGAGAGTTTTTCAGATGTTTCAGATATACGTATGGGGAATGGATGTCCCCCAAAAGGGACAACCTTTCCACAAGCATGTAGAAATTTTGATGTCCTTGGCTGAAATGTGAAGAAAGAGGTTCTTTTATTTGATGATTTCTCAGAGGAACAAAGCCCTGACTCATTCATTTTAGTTCAATCATTAAGATATAATAATAACAGGGTTTCATCTCTTTGACAATAATCCATTTTTAAACAAGTTATTAATTGAAAATGTATTAAGTATTACTTTCAGTTTTCAGTGCATTGTTTTAATGTAGTATTACATTAGAATGACTTCAAAAGAGTAATATATATGTTACTGCAATATAGTAATAGATATACAAATATAATTTATAGATAAAAAGATACATATAAAATAGAAAACAATTCAATTTAATCATTCTTTAGCAAATTGCAGTGAAAGGGAACATAGAGATATTCCTGAGAATTGAAATTAGGATGTCTTCTGGTAGAAGGTGAATCTTTAGAAGAGTTTTGTTTTCATGGGTAGTTATCAAATACTGTTTTACAGGAGTGAAAGCAACTTGTGCACTGATCCTTAAGAGATGTTGTGGAATTCCCAGAACATAACCTACATATTTTTAGCTGAGATCTTCAGCTACAAGCAGTAGGAGGAGAGATAAGAAAGACTATGACAGCTCTTAATAAGTAGTGTGCACAGCTGTGAAACTAGGAGTCAGATTAGAAGAAGACAGAAGGGAAAAGAAATTAGAGAGAACTGTGAAAGGAGGAGAAAAGTAGAAAAAAATTCCATCTGAAGACTATGTGAGAAGGAGACTGTAAAAAAGAAGGTTTCATGATGAAGATAAAAGATCTTCTTTACAATCAAATAAATCAATGAAAAGAATGAGAGGTTGATATCTTCCTGGGAGAGGTTGATGTGGCAGGCTGACCAAAGCTTCAGCAGAAGGGTGGCTGCCCATAGCATGTGTGCAACACACAGTCAGTGCAAGATCAACCAGCATTATGCTAAATTGATGCAGTGCAGCAGTGGTAACTGCCCTTAGCAGTTCTCTTCCATTGAAGAGAAGGATCATTAAATTTTAAAGGAATTATTGTTGCTTTAATTATTATTGGAAGCTAGGGAAAGAATCACCAAATTCAACTTTTTTTCCCATATCTTTGAGTCAAAACTGTTGCCTACTTGCCCACCTGTTGGCAAGCAGGTACATTTAAATAAAACCAGACATTGGTGTGGTTCTGTTGAGCCTTTTTCAAAGGCACTAAATTTTATTGGACAAAGAAGATCCTAGGGAATACAGACAGGGACAGAAACACAGTTTGCATTTAAGCCAAAAGTGTTTGTTTGGTCGTCTTAATTTCTTGACTACATTTCAGTCAACACCCTATTTGAAAGAATGCTGCCAAGCTTTGCACAGCCAAAATGGGACTTACCTTTTTTTGGTTAATTTTAGGGATAAATTGTTAAATACTCTCAGTTTCTTATTACCACTTGCTTCTGCTGCTAATAGAAAGCTCAGAGCCAAGTAAATCAAAGTATCCAGATGGAGGAGAAAAACAATTCACTCAAGAAAAGGAGTTCAGCTTCAGTTTTCCCAAGAAGCTTTTATAAACATTAAGGAACAGAATGTTCATGAAAAATGTCTCGTCAGTGTCCTTTTAAATGTGCCACACATACGTAGCATATACAAAAATGTTAGAAGGGAAATGAAGTTCCTGTAGATACTCCATGTCATCTGGGCATTTGGAAGCCACCCATGCTCTAGTTTCAGAGTACTCAGCAATACCTATAAGCCCAGAAAGGATCTATTATAACAAAGGTTTCTATCTGCCATGTATAGGGGAGAAACACATTGAATTGAATATGTTTGGTTTGGGAAATCTGTTTTTGCCCATTAAGCAGAGCTCTCCTTACACATTAATAGAAAGATGAACGTAATGTTCATCGCCTCATGTGGTTTTGTGTGTCCCAGGAATACTACTACTACAGTCTACAACTACAAGGCTCCATCTGGCTGCTCAATTGGAGCCCAACGTGACAACTAATTGTTATGCAAAAACAATTGATTAGATTTTTATGTCCCTCAACAAGCTGACTCAATTACAATGAGTATAATTTTTCTTTTATTTTTTTTTTCTTTTTCCTTTATAGCTTATAGTTCATTTTATTGTTTTCCAGATCTGGCACTGAAGTCTGTGGACTATCAAACGCCCTTGCCAAGAGGAAGCTATACCACTCTGGGAGCTTGATGTGCTGTGAAGGGCTTCTGGGAGGCTTAGCAGCAACTTTGCCAAAGCACAGTTGATTATGCAGCATTCAGACAGAATTTCTGAGTAGTCTTGTTAACCCCCTCTCCAAAACAATTGGGAGATGAATATTAAAAATGAATTTAAGCTACTAACTGTTCATCTATTTACATCTTCTGAGTTAGTCTGCTCTTCCACTTTTAAAGCTCTATTTTAGAGATGGAGTGAGCCAAACCCTTGACAGTACTGGTCTTCCTCATTTTGCACAGACTAGCAACAAGGTCTAGGGGAAAGAGGCTATCAGGACCTGTCACACTCAGAATCCAGACTGCCCTCTCATCTTCTGGAAGAATTGCTTTCCAGTGAAGTTCTTCACATTTCTATTGATGCTCTGAGAGAAGAATTAGGACCTCAGAGATGGATTTTTCCTCAGCATTATACTGATTTCTAATAAGCTAAAGAGCAAATATAGCTCCTTCTCCCCTGCGTATCCTGTATCTGGGAGTAACATCCTTGTGTTTATAAAGATTTGAGACTGCTATACTTATTTTCCCAATGTCTAGGAGGTGTGTATATACAAAAACATCATCAAGAGTGCACTTTACCTTCTCAGGCCACTGAAGTTCATCCAGATGATGAGCATCCTCCAGGATGCTCCTCTGTGTTTGAAGGCTACTTTTAAGTATCATCAACTCAACTGGGCTGATTTCTCTGCAATGAACCTTGCCGCCACCACCACCAGCACTCACAAATTCCAAAAGGTGCCTGCCTCCTTGGCCTCCTCACTGAATTCTCTTGAAATACAGCCAGACTTGCCAAGTCCTGCAGCTGCATGACTAAACACCACACAATTTTAGGTCAGCAAAGGACTTTCTTTGTCAACTGGTGCTGAAGATCACTGGCTTATTCAAATACTTGATTCATGGGTTCATAAGAAAGAGCAATTAATGTACCTGTCTGGATGCAGGAAAGTTCACCAAAGCATCTGGGAAGGTGAGAAGAAATTGAAATATTTTCATGTTCAACAAGTAAGTGTTTTTCTCGGTCAGCATTTTAATATGAAAATCAAACATTACGAGTTTCTCAAAAAAAAAAAAAGACAATTCAAATATTTGTGGGATTTTTTGTTGTTTGGTGGGTTTTTTTGGGTTTTTGTTGGGTTGTAGGTTTATTTTTTTTCCTTCAAGGGAAAGTAAGGGCAGGGGACCTGAAGGCAGAGTTAATTTTTCAGGAGACTAGACTTCACTCGACACAACTCTTTACCTGTGAACGAGCATTGTGTAACTGGGACACTGGAGAGGGAATCACAGCATCTAGAAGCTTTATACAGATGAACTGGCCATAACCTCTGCTAAAAGCCAGAAGTTTCTTAAAAAGCCAGCTCTGTAAAGAGCTTAACTCTTTGCAATGCTTTGAAAGATTGGAATAACTACTGTTTCATGCCTACCTTAGGCTGTAGCACAAAGATGCTAAATACCAGTACATTGTGATTTTTATAAAGCATAGTTTCTTCTTGCTTTTGTAGGTGAGACCAATAAATTAAGGCCCATAGTCTATCCTACCCAGCCAGTGTTATTAGACTTGTTCCACTGGGAGGGAGTCCCAAAGGTTTCAGTCCAACATGAAATTATTCAAGCTGCACCCCTCTTTTTTTGCAAGTAACCTTTAATACTGAGTCACATCAGCAGGCCTTATTAGCAACATCAGCCCTGCTGGCCCATAGCCCCACATCCCAGGTGAGAAAAAAAGCAGCAGCTGAGAATTTATTTTGAACATTTAAAATATGTAGCATAAAGAAGAACTCAGACTTGGGAACAAAATAGATTTCTCTTGAAGAAACTGAAAAAAGGTATTTCCACACTACTAAAATCAAGCGCTGTTTAGTACAAAGCAGCTCAGCTGCCTCTCAGTTGAAGGTCATGGGGCTAGTGTCTACCATCTCAAGGTTTAGTAATGAATGAATGTATGCATCTTTTTCTCTCAGAAGTGACAGGTGAAAAGAAAGTAATTTGCTCTTCTTCTTACATGAGTCTGTGCACACTTCGGAGCACAGACAAGGAGGACTGTTGCTTGATCAAAATCCTTAACTTCCACAAAGACAGGGGGAATTTCAACTAGTGCTAGAGCTGTGTAACTATTCTATGTCAATGGATAAAGAGCCCAGCAATGAAATGGACTCAGGTCTCACATACTTAGGAAAGCTGACACAGGGTGATTGCTATTTGGAAGTGCAAATACTCACTGAAGTATATACCACGTTACTGTTCTCAGCAGCAATGTTCTTCAGCTTTAATCATGCTGTCAAAGCACTAATTTTACCAAAGGTTAGAGGGGTAACACTACCAGCATCACAACCTTTCACAAATAGTAATACCCTTCAAACCGGAGTGTTTTGCTGCAGAACACAGTTGAAATTTAATTTTCCCACCATATAAAATATTGAAATACTTAAGTAATAACATTCAGCAACATCATCTGCCGTCGGATAGTGCACAGAAACTGGGCAATTATGTTTCGCCTCGGGTGGCTAATAGGCCTATTTCAAATTTCAGGCATTATCGGATAATAACACTGCCTGCATCTGAGTATGTTATTATAATTATTAGCTGTAAAGAAAGGGAGGGGGGACATGCAAACAGGGAGGGAGAAGGATTGTTTTTAATTATTTAATTTTGAAGTTATATAAGTTTATTGTTCCTCATGAGTTAATATTCAGAGACCAAGTGCTGGCACTGCTGCAGATTTAACTCAGTTCAAACTGTTTTGTTTTCACATTCATAAAACCTAGTAGTTCTCTAGCATTCTGCAGGAAAAGCTTCAGAAATAGTGAGGTGAATTTACACTTTAGACCCAAACACAAGATAGAATAAAAAGGTTAACTAATGACTTAAACCTTTTTCATTATTTCATGTGAGACTGCTCTTTCCAGTCCTCAAAGGTCATTCAGTGCACAAAAAAACTAAATGCCTGAGAGTTGAGTGCTGTGTAAAAAACACCTTTAATGGACTTCCATGAAAAACAGAGAATAAGAAGTTCATTCATGGCTAGGCTTCGCGAACGAAGATTTGGGAAGGCTCTATCCACATTTGTTGCAGGCACGCTGGTGGCTTATGAGGCCAATACGTGACAGACATATCCGATTGCAAAAGGCACAGCAGAAAGACTCCTTAGGTGGTATATTCTGCAAGACACGGTTCTTTCTGCATTGCCTTTTCTCCTCAAGGGTGATCCTGCGTGTGTTCTCAAAGGAGACAGCTGCATTATAGATGGTGTTTCTCCAGACCTCCCGACTGGAGGCCAGAGTAGACCAGTTATGGTGATCAATATGGCCAAGGCTGAGATGTTGTTTCAGGGAGCCCTTGTATCTTTTCTTTGGGGCTCCTCTCTTGCGGCAGCCAGTGGCAAGTTCACCATAAAGCAAGATCTTAGGGAGGTGGTGGTCCTTCATCCTGGAGACGTGCCCTGCCCAGCTCATCTGTGTTCTCAGCAACATGGCCTCAATACTTGTGACTGTTGCTTGCTCTAGAACAGATGTATGGGTCACAAAATCTGATCAGTGAATAAGAAGTAAAGGCAGTTAAAAACACATATTTGTCTAATCACCCAGAGGCAAATAATCCTCCATTTGAACAGCCACCATGAATCACTTCAAGCCACCAGCATCATGCCTAGTCCCGTCCCACCAGCTTTCCAACCACATCAGAAGCCAGCTTCTCATCTCTTACACCATCATACATCTGTGTTTGTGGATATGCTAGAAATAATTGCATTCTTCCGAAAAATGGTAAACTTAAAAATTCAGTTTTTACAGATGTCTTTTTCTCTACACATACTGCAGTTGTCTCATGAATAATTTACAACTAGAAAAGCAAGAAAAATCTTCTGCCCTCTGCAGTGTTAGAAGGTGGCTGTGAAAGAAGAGTTGTTTCAGGGAACTCACAGCAATGGACAGCCAGGCACTTCTCCAGATCACTCCAAAGCAGAGCTGCTCTACCTCCCTAAAGGGGAGCTTTGGCTAAAACAAAACACTTCGTGTTTTTCCATTAACTAATCTTAAATACATATGTGGATTTAGTTGTAAAGGATAAGGTGGATACATTGCAAGGTCTCTGCCTCAGCAGCAGTGGATTTGATGAAGAACAGGTTTCCCTTTTGAACTTTTGTGAGCTTTCACAAAACAGCCTTGCCAGCACTCATGTAGCAGGTGCCAGCATTTGCAGTTCCTCTGGTCCTATGTTCCAGGAAACTAGGTAGTTGTCTCCAGTGCTTTGCTCCTCAGCTGCCTGCAAGATTTCACAGCATGGCCAGCCCAACCTGTGTAGCCAGACCATGTACAATGCAAGGAACTTGGTAAAGGGGAGAATTGATTCTACCACACATCAATAGGAGACTGAGCAGCAAACATATGCTTTGGTTAGGCTTGTAAAAACTGAGACCATTGGTAACAGACAGACAGAGCTAAGCTGAAAAACATACTGAACTGTGATCTCCAGCATAAGGGTTCTGAGATGTAACCACCGGGAGGCAAAGGCATCCTGGCTTCCCTGAGTCTACATGGGCAGAGTTTGTGCATAGCAATCGTGACCCTGACACAGCACCTGAGAATCAAAATAGGAGTGATGTTTGTGGTTACAAGTTGACTTTATGCCTTTTTTAACCACCGGGGAATTTTTCAGAAAGTTATTTTCTCAGGGCCACACCATGGAATTTTTCAGCATGATGTATGTACTTACTTAACGTTTCAGCCTTTCCAGTGCCACACAAGAGGTAATTGGAAAGGACATGAAAATTTCCATTACTGCAGAGCAGTGTATCTCAGCAATTTTTTTTCAAAGTACATTATTGATATGATATTTAGCAAATTCTGAATGGCAAATTACTTTCTAGTTTGCAAACACTGAATGTATTGAGCACTAAGATATTCAACTCTTATTGCTCTCAAATAGAAGTAAATCACATCACATATTTAAAACAAACAAACAAACCAACCCAAAAGCAGAAATAAAACTGTTTACTCTAGTGAAACAAATCTCTTAGCTGTGGAAATCTTCCTCTCTCTCTCTCTCACTCTCCTCCTCCCCCATATTTTGAAATGGCATTGGCCCAAAATACAGTAATCCAGTTTGTTCAGTGACCAAACACTCTCTCACGCCTGAAGGATCAACTTAAGATGCCGCACAGCGAGAATCAATTCATGAAGCTGACATACGAGCACCCTCTGAAGGCTGCAGTACCTGGGGTGCCTGAAATGCCATTATTCTCCCTGTAAGCAGCGAATCTCAAGAGGTGAAATCGCTTTTTCCCTGGCCTGTTTTCAATGGCAACATGTCAGGTTTTAATTGCTTAAAAGGGTCTTAAATTTAAAATGCTTTTTCCCAGGTTCTTGGATAATTTAAATCCTTGACTAGTTCATTAAAAGGCCATTTGCGATGAGGGGGGCTGGCGCATCTCTCACTTAGCACGCTCAGTTGAGCTAGGAATAGAAGCAAATAAATGGCAACTGTGCTTCCTGACACTGAGCATGAGCGTTTGAGGGCACTCACAGCAGTGGCAGAGGGCAGATATACTGAGGTTAAAGGGCTCCATTCTTCCTTGAACAAACATATAAGGTGAAATCTTGGCTTTAGTGAAGTCAGTAGCAAAATTCTCCAAGCTTTCAATGCGACCAGATTTTTCTCTCTATTAGTTCCAGGGCTCCTACAGGGTGGAGCCCTTGAAGGTGCAATGTAAATAGATAGCTGATCCATAAGGGTCCAATGTAGCTAATTGGAAAACGTAAACCAAATAGACCAACAACATGAAGTAGATGTATGCTTTGGCTCAATGCCTTCCTTAGGGTTTTGCATTTTCATTCTGTGTTCTGTTTGTGTCTGTGTATTACTTTAAAATGATACAGTATTAGATTAGACCCACTAGTGGAAACCTGATTTAAAGAAGCATTCAGGAGGTCTGTAAAAGTCAGTTTCCCGATGACTGGAAATGGCCCTATAATAAAAATGGAAAAGATGCATTCTCAAGACATTTGGAATTGTCTTTGAGAAAGAGCAATAACTGAGAGAAGTAGGAATAGCCTCTCGTACAGGTTTTGCTTTCTACGCAAGATTACTCTAAGAACTTAATATTTTCTAATTTTGGAAAATATTAATATTTTCCAAAGTTTTGGATAAGGTAGTTAGGAATATATAATTAGAAAATTTCAGATCATGTTTAATGACTATATGTATGCACATGTGTAGATGGTACTCATAGACACTGCAATCACTATTCATATATACATAAACAGCAATAATGTACATATGTACAAAGAAATAATGACACTTATAATGCAGCCACCTGCATTGTTCTCACCTGAATGCACATGCACGATGCAGACCCTCCTTTTCAAATCTTACAGACCCCAACCACGAATATTTCACCAGCCAGGACTGCTCGCAAAATTCTAGTTCTAAACGTCAATCACTTTATTAATAAATTTACTTGGCACTTTCATAACCTCTTTTGGGTAACTGATACCTTCTGGGTGCTGAGAGTTTTTCCTTACAAAAAAGCCATACATTTGTGGTATCACAGTTTCTTGCCACAAGCTTGGCACTATACAGTGCTGAAAAGTTTTGCTCTGCAGTGCAGCCTAATCTGGTGCTATACAAATGTAAGATGCTGCTGATACCTCTAATGAATTTTTCAGGTATTCTAATTTTGGCTCTTAGGTAGTTGGAAAGCTAAATCTGGGTGGAAGCTGCAGCTTACCAGAAGAGTCCAATGGTGAAGCATAGTTGTTAATTTCCAAATGCCTAGGTATTTTTATTTTCCCGATGTAGTTCTTTCCATCACAATTTAAAGTAAGCTTCTTGATTAACTTTTTACATATTTCCCAAAAAGTTCAAAAAAGGAAGTGTGTCCTTTTAACTCTATTATTTTTTAAAAAATCTATCTGCTTCCTTCCCTCCTCCTTTGAAATCTTTTTCCACCTTCGAAATCCTATTCAACAGAAGCAGCCTCTTTCTGCTTTCTGTTTTTCTGTGAAAGGTAAAGTCTCCAGGTTTTCCCTTTCTTGCTTCTCAGTGTCACTTTGCTGTACAACTGAACAGTAGGAAAACAATCCATCTCTGTAAAGGTTGTTTGTTATTAAACTTAATACCTATTTGAACTGCTGCTTCTTTTTCTTGAAGGCCTATATTTGTCTTTAATTAAGAAGAAAGGATGTGGATGATGCATAGCTAGCTCCCTCTGATCTTTACTGTTTGATCCCATCCATTTGAATATAAATGTTCTTTCTTGTTCATCGAGACACTAAATCAATGCAACAAATCCAAAGATCTACTGCAGTGTTCGTTTGTTTGTGGGATTCTTGTTTTCTGTGTTTTAAAGAATGGGTTAAAAAAGTGATATTAACATAGCTGGGCCTCAAGAGCTCAATATTTAAAACACAGAGCATAGCAAAGCTAGAGCTGTTATAGGCGATTCAGGATATTTTGCAACATAATGCAAACATCTACATTAGGAAAGCATCAAACTCAAAGAGTTAAATACCAAGAGAGGGATTACTTGAAGCTGACCCTACCTTCCAGGGAATGCAATACCAATATACACAGAGGATTAGCAGCCTTAATACAGGCTAAGTGTATCCATGTCTGACTAGCTCCTCTTTCATGCTATGGTTCAGTCCATATTCTGAATCAGTTCAATTTACTGTTCCATTCTTTTTTCAGACATGAACTACACCATAACTTACAGCTTCTTTTCTGCCCCAGATAATTATAATCCTCTCAGAGACAATGTCTTTTCTGCTTTGGTTTTAAAATTTTCCAGTTAGATTTGTAATACAAGATGAAATTACATTTCCATATCTTCTCCCACTAGCTCTCCTAGCTTTCCTGCTCTGCAGCTTTACATGCTAAACTCACAGCATTTTTTCTTAAGATGGGTCTTGCTAATCTCCTCTATTCAGCCCTGTCATGTTGGCACCTTAGGGTAGATCACATTGGAATAGGGAAGAGAAGGGACCTGGTATGTCATAAGTAGAAGATATTTTGCATATTTACCCACTTTCTCTTTTAAAAAATATTTTCTTCAGATTGCTTAATATCTTCTTCATATTGCAACTGTCTTTTGTGTCAGAGTCATTTATGAAATCCCTGCTGGAGAATTCTATCCTAAAAATTAGCCAGCTGGGGACTGGAATAGTTAGGAAATAATATCATTACAATGCAATAATGTGTTAACAGTGCTATTATAGCTTTGTAATTCCTACAGTTCTCATATTCCTGGCCTGCTATATGCTGATTTTTCCTTGCACTAAAGGAATTGCTATAGCAACATACCTTCAAACACATATGATTAATACTTTATATGCCCGTGACTGACTAGATATTTGTTCTAGGCATAGCATATTGAAAAACAAGATGGAATACCTGCCACGAATCCACAGAACAGAAACTGATTTATACTGGGAGAAAAATAAATCATAAATTGAATAAGAACAAGTTAAAAATACAATTTCATAGATTCAGCATACAGGCTAGTTGATAAAATATACTGCAGTGCTTTGATCTCTATGGTATACCTAAGAACCCAGAATATCGCAAGCCATTGTAATGTTACATATTAAAAAATGGAATCTTTTCCACACAGGAAAACAACTTCATCAATTTTTCACCTGTATATAGATTCCTCAACCTAGCAGTGAGATTCTTCCTTAGACCTTGGAGAAGATAAAGCTGTCTGAGTTTGGGAACCTAAGAAGTGGTCACATTTTGCAAATTTAATCTCGCATGCACCTTCAAGCCTATAGTAAATATTTGAGCTTCCTCTCAACTACAGTTCTGCCTGGTATCATTCAGGACTTTTGTATAACTGACTATAGTTGTCATTCCTGGTCAGAATAGACAATGAGCAAAATACATTTTCTTAAAAGCTAATTATACAAAATTTGCCATTAACCACACTGGATTACAGTTATGGGAGACTGATTAAACTTATTCTCAGAAGTCACCCGGTTTGCATAATGCATCTAATAGCAGAATTTCCTCATCTATAAAGCAAAAAGCACCAGGCTTTCCCAAGCGTAGTTACACATTTCATCTTTTAAAATTAATAAGGAATAAAGCTGAGTCATGCACTACATGGGGCAGTTGTCAATAGCAAAATTGCCTTGCTATGAACTGTCTGGCAGATTCAGGAGGATGCCCACACACTATTAACAAGTCTTTAAACCAGGGCTTTGGTACTGTGTGTGAGCTTTTGCCATGCAGATGGTAAATTCCACTGTACGGGTGGCCAGCGATGGTCATGGTGAAAGGCAAGTCTGTGCTCCACTCAGGTCTGTGGACCTCTTGGCTTTCTGAGACATCCATTTACCAGCCCAGATCCTTCAGTTCTTTTCTGTCTAACCCCTTCAACATGGGCTTTGTGTGCACGCAGAATGTGTTTCGCCCAATGCAGGAGTCGGAGAGTTTGTCATACAAAATGTGGAAGATAAATAGGGGGAAAGAAGTGTGATCAGAGTACCAAAGGGCAATCTCCAACTCAGAATGTGGAAAATGTCAAATCTCTCAGGAAAAATGGTGAAATCTGATGCTATAATTAATAGATTATATGGAACATTACTGATACTGGAGAGGCTCTTTAACATTCCTAGAGCTGGGATTATTTTTCTGGTTCCAATTTCTTGATGTTGCATGTGGTGCTCATACACAAGCCCCTGAACTCTATTAACCTGACAAGGTGTGTGTACACAACTCTTCTCAGTCTGTGATAAACACACCTTCAAGACATTGGCAAAGAGAAACATCTCAGACAATCTGTCTTAAATGACGCTAACAGAGTCACTTGTGTTGGCTACTTTCCTAAATTCTTTCCCGGGATTTTTAAAAGGCATTGTCTTCCTATGGACAATCTCAGGGTCTGAGTGTCAAGGTAAGTTTACCTGCTAGACACACACGCCTTCCCACTTTATAAGGATAAGTATCCCAGACATCTCTAGGTATCTCTGACCAATTAAATAGGCAGGTAGCTGCACGGGTGAATTTGATTTCTGACTGCTTATAAACAGCTGCTTGTCCTTTCATCTGAACGTGCACTTCTTATGCCCAAGTTCTCAGCTCATTTAACAAATTCTCAGTTTGCTCTGTTTTAGCATTTTTTGGGCTCACAGCCTTTTGTAGGCTTTCCATTTCAACTTAGGCAAGGCCAATGGAAAAAAATGTCTCTAGCCTCTTTTTTTAAGTCAAAATTTTTAAACTCTGATTGTGGCAATTTTAAAGGTTCAGACAGCCTTCTGGTATCATACTGTCACATAATGTGCCTCAGTTTCTCTCCTGGCAATGCCAACTCATGTTTTCCAAATAACTGCCTATGGTCTTGCACAGCCTCTATGTTTCAATGCTTTATCCTGAGCTTTTCCTCAAACAACTCCTCCCAAGTAATTTTTCCAAGACCTATAAAGACTCCAGCTCATGCCAACTCACACTAATTCTTTTGAGAAGGGAGTGAAAAAAAAATGATGCAAAATCCACTCCCTGTTTTCCTAAATAAACAAAACTAGGTTGTCTGACAACTGTCAGTTTAAGTGAATAAAGTACATTTGTTAGAATGGATGGAAGCCGATGCCTAAAAAAATGATAGGCAGCATTAATCAGTGATGAGGACAAAGAAATTAACTAAATTGTTAGTGAGTTAGCCCTGAGTGATCTTTCATAGAAAGGTCAAAGTCTTCCTCAGCCATCACTGCTAGCTTCATTAGTACCCACAAAACTTAACACAGGAGCTTCTCGAGCACTGATTTTTACCTGCGAGTTGACTGCCAGTTGCATTCTGAATTGGGGGAGCAAAGGGAAGAATGGGATAACACAGGCAGGAGGTAAGCAGAGAAAAAATCTCACTGTCCCCTCTGCAGTCCACTCCCTCTTCTCATCACACATCTCGTACCATCCATCCTTGCTGCAGAATCCAAGAGGCAGGAGAAATGTCATTTCAAGCTTGCATGCCTTTAAAACCACACTGACAAGGGGTCTCTTTTCTTTTTCTCCAAAAATGAGAAGGCACTGAGGGAGGCAGAATTATGGTGATTTGCTAGTCAGAGATACCATTCCTGAAGAATACCAAGACATTTCTTCTTTGGTTATATTTTCTTTTAAAATATATTTCATTTTAAAATATGCGTTACTTTAAAATATTCTAGTCCAGATGCCTATTTCATCCCCATTTGTCTGACTGCTATCTAAACACTGTCCACATATAATGATCAGGGGGATTACAATAGTGCTTTATCATAGTTCCCCATTTTGTCCAATATACATGCCTTTGCTTGTATCCTTGTACCTGTACAAAAGACTAAGACATTCTGTATTGAGGCAATGGTTTAAGTGATTTAGATGCATCCTTCTAGACTGTTCATATGTGAAGATTCCCTTTAATCTTAATTCTGACTTTGTGTTAATTTAATAAGCAAATTCAAGGCTCATAAAGCTTTAAATTGAGCAAGAGGAACTGAGTGCTTGGTTTAGAATTTCTTACTAGAAAGATAATATGAATAAGAAAGACCTTCCTCCCGAAAAACAAATTAAATTTATAAGGCCAGGTTTTAACCTGCAAAACAACATATTTTATAGCTGCAAGGACAGAGAACCTCTTAATTGCCTCACTCCAACACTTGCAGAAGGAACTTGCAACTCCAATCAACTGAAAAATCACTACCTCATCATTTTGCCCCTGCCAGTTAAAACCTGTTTCTGTCACTAAAATCCGGAGCCATATGTAAGGCCAGTAAGTATCCAGCTTCTCTGCATTAGTTTGCCCAAGTCTCCAAATGTGCTCTTAAGAGAGCAGATCCTTCTTGAGATGCCACTGGTTCAGCAGCAAAACACACCCCAGTTAGATCACCAGAATGGGAGTAGGTAGCTTTTAAAGCAGCAGAAAATAGCATTGCATCAGCAATTCTGCCTCTCTCAAATGTGAAGTACTGTCAGACTACAAGTACATTTGCAAGATATTGTCTTTCCAGAATTATTCTAGTGGGAAAGTATGACTAGAAATCAAAAGAAAAAATGTTTTTAATCACCTTCTTTTGCTATAATCTAACTAAATTAGAAAGAACTGAGTACTAACAACTGCAGAGATTTGAGATAAATCATATATTCTGGACCATATAAGATGATGGCTAGATACAACACTAAGACACCATAGGTGTAATGCAATTTTTAATTTTTCCACATGTTGAGGCAGCCTAAGTTTCATTTACCTGAATCAAGAGACCAAAAACTCTGCAGAACGTGAAGATATACTTTATTTGTCACTCAGGGATGGATATATTCCACTGTGAATACAAAAGAAAATTATCCTTCCTTTCTACACTAAAAGGAGTCTTCAGATCCATGAACACTTGTATGTGGAAGACCCACAGGCTTGCCTCTGTGAGAGAGTAGGGAAAATATCAACATGCTACATTTTGAAAAATTGGAGGAAAAGTCACATATCCTGTATTACGACATTTGCTCTTTCTGTCTCAAGAAAATGGAAGCAAGCCAGAGAAGAGTATATGGAATCTAATTTGATCTCCAAACATTTGAAAACTGTGGGATAGAGTAACTTGGGTAGATTACACAGAAATCTGTAGACATAGGATATGGCACTTACTAAATATGTTTAGATGTTTGGTAACTGTTTCTGAAGCTTTAAAAAACTTTCCATTGTGGGAAAGCCATCTGGCGGGTCATCCACATTTGCTCAATGAGAAATTCTTTGTAAAAGTGAAAGTTAAGGACTGTCCTGAGCCTGAATGATTAAGAACCAAGAGATATGTCTGCTGGCAGGGCCAAGTCCCAGACCTTTATCAGTTTCAGTTCAGACAAGAGCTGCTGGGAGAACAGTTGGACACCCCAGACAGTTTCTGACAGACTTCAGAAGGCCAGTGAGCAGTGAGGAAATGCTGTGGCCGGGACAGTCTTCTCAGACTCTGAGCACAGATGACATTTGCACAAACATACTGTGGTTATGCTACAAATTTTAAGAACTGCCTTGGGAACGAGATGAGAAGGGAATTCCTTTGTATGCAATAAAAAGTGCCCAAACCCTCATATTTGGATATAAAACTGTAAGTGAGTGAAAGTGCATAAAGAATACAAACAGAAATACTCTAGTAAGTTTTGTTTAAAATTTTTTGAGGGTATTCAAAATACATTTTAGTGTTACTGTTTACAATATTTTCTATGTACATTAAACATTTGCTTCATTAAGGAACTGTATGGTATTTTAAACATTTTCTGGAAGCTAATAACACCTGTTTTCCAGAGCTGTGTCTCCAACTCCTTGAGGTGTGAAACTTTGAGACCATCTTGAAAAATCAGGTCTGTAAACAGTTCCTCAGCTAAGAGTTAAAAGTGAAGACGGGAATTAAAGGACCTGTGCAAAACGTTGCCTACATCATTATATTAACATAACTTAGTCTGCAAAAAGCAAACATGTTTAAACAGGAAATACCTTAAATATGCTAGCCTACATCTCAGCTGATGTCCTTAATTTTACTTCGGGGATATACTGCATCAGCCCAAGTTCAGCATTACTGCAAAAGACCTTCCGATTTCCCTTTTCAGCCCTACATAGATAACCTTCCTTCATCAGCACAAAACCCGTCATTATTATTGGCCTGCTATTGCCTCATCTCTCTGCAGGACATCTTCCATTCAAGCTTCATGCTGAGGTACCACGTCCAGGCTCTGCCTTGATAAAAGTTGTTAGTATTTTCTGCTCAAAAGCTCTTGGAGTCTTTCCTTCAGAGCAGAAATTCTCATTCCCCATCTTGAATATTGCAGTGTTTCTTCCCTTACCCTTATCAAAAGCTCTCTCATCTCTCTGGAAAGCTGTTTTCCCTTCTTCTAGCTTGTTGGGTTGACTGTATCAAACCTCTCTTCACATTTTTCAGTGGCTTCCTTCTCTTTATGACATCTTTGTTTTCACTTCCAAGGTGCTCCACAATTTATCCCCTCCTTGAAATCATCTTTTATGATACAGTTAGCCCCTGATGCCAGCTTTTCTCTGCTCACTTTGTATTTGAGATTTTTCCATGAGTGCTGAATTAATGTTCTCAGAGTGACCTTGATATCTCCCTTCACATTTGTTTTCCCATTGCCTTAACTTTACTGGTAAATCAAGGCCCTGTTCTGTGCTTGTGGATGCCTTTGGGAGTTTTGCTGCAAGAATGAACAGGAGCAAGAGAGAACCTCTGCGATGAGATACTGGGATAGTGTTACAAACCTTAGCTGATGTTTTGGTTACCATGTCATCAGTGCATTTTGTTGCATATTGTTTCTCTTTCTTCTAATGGAAAAAAGTAAATGAGTAAAGCTGCATTGAATAAGGGGGGGATTTTGTGTTAAACTGTGTGTGATTCAGTTTTAAGAAGGACTGGAAGCAGTTCAGTGAAAACTAGACTGAATCATAAACTTAAAACTGAACACCTCTTGTCCTTGAAATTCAAGGTTGAAGGAAAAGTTCAAGCTTCAAATCTCCTTGGGTTTTGATTCTGGGCTGCATTCAAAACCAGAAGGGACTTATTTTGCAAATGCAATTTGATATGGCCTGGGATAGCATAAATCTCACACAAACATCTGGGAAGAATTTTGCTGATAGAAAGAACATGGAAGTAGTGTTTCTTCATAATGCACAGCATTATAAAGCTAACATGTATTTTTTCTGAAACGATTTCCACTCTGACATTAAAATGTGGGCCATTAGTCCAGAAGAATAGCAGAGTAACTTTGAATAATTCTTTGCATCCTAATTACATATTGTTATTTTTATTTCTAAGAAAATAAAAATACCTGCTTGGTAGAGCTAATGATGTCCAACACCATCAAAAGGACAGTGCAATTTAGGTCACATTTTGTGGTCTGTTCTTCTCACACTTCCTGAGCATTCAGAAAGACTGTTTTAAGGATGTTCCAGGACATATTCGTGTCTACTTCACTTCAGTCTTAGTACAGATCTACTGTCCATTAGTTCCTCTAATTCTTTCCTGAACCTAGTAGTATGCTCTGCCTCCACAGCTTCAAATGGCAACACGTTACAAAAGCTCACAACACCATGTGTAAAGACATCTTTTTGTCTGTTTTAAACCAATCTCTTACTAGCTTCAAATGCTCCCAAGTCCAGTTATTGTAGAGTGTGGCAAAGAGAAATTCTGTATTTGCCTTACCCACTGGCTTTGGATTTCATAACCCTTCATTGCGTCTCTCCCAACCCAGCTGTCTCTTAAGGCTGAACAGTCCCAAACTTTTTACTGTCTCCTGGTAAAGTAGCTGCTCCAACTCCTGGAACATTTTGTTATCCTCCTCCTCACCAGCTGCACAATATCCTTCTTCAGTTATGGAGATCAGAAATATACACCACATTCAAGATGTGAGCCCATCAAGCTTTTGTATAATTCCCTCCTTCCTCCTTCCTGACAACGCCCTGCATTTTTTTGGCTGCTGCTGCATGCTGAGCTAATGATTTCAGCAACAACTAAGAACTCTTCCCTGAGCCATAACTGTCATCTCTATGTTCAATTCAGTGCAGCAAACCAGTTTAGATTATTTTATTTCCAGATGCATTTGTTTATATTTATCTGCACTGGTAATCCTTCACCCCCTTTTTACCCTCAAGCTTTGTTTTCTGAGGTCCTTCTGAAGTTCCTTGTCATTAGCATGGCATTTGGCTGTCTGAGAGTGCTTACTGTCTGATGCTTGCAGATTGCACTGTGAACTCCCACCACCACATCATTGATGAAGGTTCCGAATAAACCTGGTTTTAACACTGATTCTGAGGGAACAAACTACTGACTCATATCCATTTAGAAAAACCACCTTTAAGGACAGCTATCTGTTTCCTGTCCCTTTACTAAGTTTAACTCCATAAATGATCCTTTCCTCCAAATCCATGACAACTTAATTTCCATAATAACCTCTGGTGTGGAACCTTAAAAAATTTTGGAAACTCCAGGTTATGTCCTTCATCCTTTATTGACATGATCATTGACACACTCCAAGTGCTTGATCAGGCTACCGAGACAGGATTTCCTTTTGAAGAAGCCATGCACCTTTCCTAAAAGCCCATGTTCTCAAAGCTTTTACTAATATTTTATAGCCTATATTATCTGAACTGATTTAATAGCCTGTAGTTATATCCAAAGACTTTCTAACCAGACTGCTGCATTAAACAATGATGCCTAATCTCCATAAAGCGTGTTCTCAATGTATTATTCATGTCCTGGAGATGGGTAAATGGTGCAAGTTTCCCAAAGCTGTAGCTCTTGCTGAAAATTATTTTTATATGCTAAGTATATAAGTTCAAGGGAAGCCAGCTCCGACAAGTGATCACACCCACCTAATTTCATTGCTAGGCAAAGAAAACAAAACCAAAATAAACCCCAGGTGTTTTACACCCTTACAGTTATAATGCAATTAGCAGCATGATATAGACTCCTTTCAACTAGGTTTCTCAGCTTATATACACAGTCCCCCCGTATTTCTATAGGAGTAGTCTTTTTATTTTTCTGTTTTAACTCCTAATTAAGTTATGTTTGTTTTTCATTCCCTCTCCATTGTTTTTCCTTCACTCATCAATTTTTCTTTGCCTTTCATATCTCTTAACTTCTTTATTTTTCCCACTAAGAAGTGGGAAAAATGCTAAATTATAACCTTTAATAAAATACTTCCCTTTGTTATTAGAATAGATCTATCTTCCACATCCATTTAAAATCAAAGTGCTGAAAAAAATGATCGATTATTGAGAAAATATTACCCTTTCAATGCCAGTAAGAAAAAAGGCTACGCAATATAGAAAAAATTCTTACAATATCAAGTTCTTACAAATGCACCTAATTTAAAGTAAGGAACATATGATGTTCTGATTTTCTAAAGAGAGGGATCTGACATTGGACAAACACACATACACACTGCTTACACATGTTATAGTGAAATTGCATGAACCAATACTCTAAGGGCTTGGCCCAACTACTCTGGCTGGCAAAAATAATGATGCAGTATCCAAACCTGTCTTTTGGGGGTTCACTTCATGGTATTTATCAGTCTTGACATTTCACCCCCACTATGCAGTAGAAAGGTTACTAAGAGCACAGCACAAATAGCCTGTATTCCCAAGAGCATATTTTAATCAGGAAGAAAAACACTAACTGCAGACTCTGATAAGAAAGGGGCTCTGTGTGAGGGAAATATCAGAAATTGCATGGAAGAGTTTTGCTCGTGCCTGCAGCCAGGCACATCCTGTGGTGCAAAAGGGAACGAACCATCACCTGCCACCAGCTAGAGCTGATCTCTGGAGTCAGGTACAGAGGTGCAGAAGAGATATGTCCTTTTCTTGCTTAGCTCCCATCACCTGTCTTTCCTGTGGATTAAAAAAGACAAACAAACATACAAAAAGTTGTTCCTTTTTGTCTATGAGGAAGCAAAATCTGTGGTACACTTGTGGTCTTATTCCCTTAATTTTCTTGGTAAATACTACTGGAAATGTGCCATCCGTTAGTGTTTCTCCCCTGATGTACCTTTCAAATTTCTTTTTACTTTATTTTGTAAGCCATAAATAGGAGGGTCAACATGGCTTCATCCTAATTTATTGCTCCTAAAAAAAAATTAAGCAGTATGTGACCACACACGGTTGCTGACTTCCACCATGCTTAGGTGATATGGCTGGGCTGGAGTCACGTCCCAGCCATTCCTGACTCCTTCAGTGGCATCTCTGCCCAGCAGCTGCATCTGGCTGCCTGCCCCTTGCCTCTGCTGCACAGCAGTCAGGCACCCACTCAAAGTGGTGGTTCGAGTGTGGGATTCCTCTCCATACACCACAAACTTGCAGCCTTGGACAGGGCCAGAGAGGTGCTGGGGAGCCCTAACCATACAGGCAAACTGGCAAACAGCAAGAGTGAGAATTCTGGGTGCAGAAACATCTTCAGCCTCTTTGTTTAGCCTCAGTGTGCTGTACTAGAGCCACAGTAGCATGCAGGCATGTATTAATCCCTCATAAGTCATCACAGGGGAGAAAGAGGCAGATACAATGGGTAGTAGATGAGCTCAGGTAAAAATACAAGAGCCAGTGATTTTGAAGAAGGCAGGCAGTGAGGGAATAGCAGGAGCTAGTTGCATATACAGGCAAATGGAGCAGACAGCCTAAGTGTTGAGTCCTCTAGACCAATCATGCTACATCATCTCCTGTTACACTGTTCCATGGACTTCAGCTTCTTGCACTGGAAACACTCTTCAGTCTCAGCATCATGATCTGGTGACTGCATCCCAAAAATGCCCATAGCTGTGCAAGCAGCAAGGGGTGGAAGACCACATGCCATCGAGTTTTCACCAGCGCACTATGACACAAAAAGCAGAAATAATTGAAGGGATTACAGCTTTTTATCTACTTTTCTGCCATGGTAAGGGTGTTGGAAACATTGAGTCCTCAGCTACTGAAGGTCAATTTGGTACGTTAACTTCAACCTCCCTTGTTGATCTCTTCACTCACATCAACTCTAGAGTTGAAGACTTGAACAAAGATGGAGAAAGGTGAGCACAGAGGTTGCACTGATAGCCTCGGATAGGTAGACTCCTAGCCTGAAGAATGGATCTCTTCCCCACGTATTTGACATCTACTTCAGAATTTCCCAACATAGCGAACTGGAAAGAACAAGTTCTGTGTGTCTGCAGTTTTGCTACTCTATTGCCTTTTTTTCCAGTTCCGTAACCTTTTTAGGTATTTTGTAGCTGAAAAAAAATCCTTATTTACTATTTTTGAAGATTTCACATTTCTAAGTGCACTTCATCATCAGAGGGGATCTGCCTCAGGACTTCTGAATGCATGGCACTGTCTGCCCATGATGCAGCCTACATTACCCTGCAAGCAGACACACACTTCCTAGTGCTGAAATTCTCAAGACATCTCTCCACTGTAGCTTCAGCTGCAGTCCCACAGCTCTGGATGCTGTGAGGTATATACCAACAAGGCTGACTGCCTCAAAAAGCTGCATGTTACCTAGCAGCAGCATAAAAAAATGTGCCTACTAAGTAGCAGTGTCACTCTCACCGCTTGACTGGAGAGCACAATGAGGCTGTTTGAGCCTAAGCCTGATCAGCATCCAGTAAAAATGAAAAACAATGTTGTAATAAATCAGCTTGAACTTCACTCCCTAGGTATTCAGTGACATTATGATGAATTTCTCCATTCACATGCAATCTGCTTCTATCTTTGCCAAAGTTTCTCCACCATATTTTCAATTCCAAAGTCATGGTCATCAATATTTGATTAATTTAACTAGGGATAGTTAAGATAACCTGGAGATATTATTTAGATGTAGAAGCCAGACATTAAAAATGAAGCACTTCTTAGAGTGTCCATAGGTCAATCATTACTCAAGTAGAAGATTCAGTGCAGAATTAAGTGGTTTTCTACCTTTGTCTGATGTAGGTTTTTATCAGCCCTAAAACAAGCTCTCTACACCACCCCACAACAATTACATCATGCATTGTTTACATCTGACTGAGGTTTAATAACATTTAAACTTGAAAAAAGGCTGCAGTTTTTAGTCTTCCATGATACCTTAGAAGCAAAATGTTCTCTATCAGGATATTTTGCCCATGTACTATATAAAAAATGTATAATGTGAATGTGGAGTATAAATATTTATAACACATTCACTTAACCTCAATCCATCATATATATTCAGCTTTAACTGTGTAAGTTTTGGGGGAGAAGTATAGCTTCCAGGGTAACTTGTCAATAGCCCATGCCTGTTACAGGATGGTTTTTCCTTCCTTCTTCCTCTGTACCCCACAGGGAAAGAACATGGTGGTCAAGACCAGAATTTATCATTCCAAAGCATAATTTATTATTAAAAGATTAATTTGTTGATAACTGCATGTTAATCTTTCCTGAGTTACAGACAAACACCACAAGGCATTATCCAAACTATGCTGGAGATATTCCCGTGGGTTTTCATATCTTCAGTAGGTTTTGGTGTTATCTTTGGCAGCACTCTAGCTGATCTCCTTACATATTGACTAGTGCCCTCACAAATTAGAGCACTATTATACTTCTTATTGTAGGGATCTTTAATTAATTAGTTCCATTTAAATCTCCTTGTTCTTGAAGCTTCATTAAACAAACGGATAGAACTCGCTTCCAGCTATCCTTACAGGATGGGTGTACAGTCTTCCTTACATTGGTGTGGATGGATGCTTTCATACTACTCTTGTATTTCAGACTGTCCAGGTTTGCCCTGCATGTATAGGTATCCTCTCTCACTAACAATTATCATGCACCACATCTGCAGAGGGATGGAGAAATTAATTAACAAAACTTTATTTTGCTTTAATCTTTTGAAAAACATTTTTGTCCAGTCAATGAAACAGATTAGCAAAGAAATATGAATTATGTAAGTGACACTACATGGATCACAATTACTTAATATATTAAATGTCATCTAATGCTGTAAGCTTTCTTAGTATAAAACTACTGTACACACAGGATTTCATGTAAAGAATTAGAAATTATATCTTAGCCCCGCAAAAAAAAAAAAAGCCTTCCAAGGCTTTCATTAATTTTCACGTAAAAATATCCAATTAATACTTATCACAGAATGTTTATTCTTCAATTTTTTTTCCAAAAGCCACATCTCAATGTACAAAAGGGGAGCTGAAAATAACACAGTTGTTCAATATCATATCTATTTAAATGAATGTTTAGCTGAATTGAATATGGGTGAAAATGCACTCACAGAATAAACAATTTAATTTTCCTCCTTAAGAGTGACCTTGCAAAAGCAGCTTTGCTCCAGGAAGTAATAACTGACTCATCATGATGACTAGTTCAAAATTAAAAGTGCCTCTGACTTTCCACACCATGCAAGTCGTGGAAGGTAATAGGCTCTACCTTGGTAAGAAGCCAGCCAGCTCCTCTCAAGGTCATCCAATCAGGCACTGCTATTTTTGGTAGCTAAGCAAGGCCAAACCACTGCAATTTTCAAAGAAAGAAGACCTAATAAATTTGAGAGGTAAGGACTGGGAAGGAAAGCCAAGTCACCCCATTGTGAGGAAGGAAGGTGAACACAGTGCAGCCAGCTGGGGCTTGGAGCAAGCCTGCTTCAGCTGCCCAGTGACATAAAAACTGAAAAAGAAGAAGGATGGATTAGAAAAATGTAATAAAACTGTTTAGGAATTTCTCCCTTTATTAGCTCTATTAATGGCCTTACTTTCCAAGGGAAGGCATCAAGCAGAGGATATTTTAAAATCTTATAACTGCAGTACACGGCATGAGATCTGAAAGTCAGAGGATTTTTCTTGGAGAGTGTGCCACCGAAGGATTGTTACCCATCACTGAGGGTTTGTGTTGCATACCCTATGGGCTTTCTGAGTGTACTATACATGTGGCCTACCTGCAAGGCAGGGACATTTTCCAGCCTCCCAGGAGCTGGCTAGTGTGCAGCTGCTTGTGGTCACCTTGCTCAGGTATGGTAGGGCTAAACCCTGCCAACCTCGCTCACCCTCAGCTCCTGCTCTGTTCCTCCTGCAGGGTAGCCTGTCCTTGCCACAGCCTGACAGATGAATCTTACAACAGAACAACATTCTACAAAATGTAGTGTCTGTTTTACATAAGCTATTTATGGACCTGGGTCATTCAGACAAGAAAGAGAGCAGGCTCAGAGGGCTGTTTGCAGTCCCATCACAATCATCCAATGTTTTTACCATTATTCTTCACAACAGCGAAGAACAAGAGCAGTAAGAAATGAGCACTGCAGCATTATAGTGACAAGATAAAACTGTATTCAGGCTAAATAGGGTAGCTGCTATCTGAAGCCTCAGGGTTTCAACTACAAAGCCAGTGTTAAGATTATGTTGATCAGACGGTTTTTCTACATAGAGAAAAGAAGAGGACAATCGAGCAAATTAGCAGAGGGAAGAAAGAGAGAGTACATGTCTGGAATATGTGCAGTAAGCCACAGAATTCATTATGAATCATAGCTATGTGTACATTTGCTAAGCCAGCTGTGTATAATATTTTATATATGCTATAGGGTAGTTTTGCACCAATAACTCTTTAAATATTATTCTGTTTCTACACTGGAAGTCTGTCCCTTCAGTGTACTGAAGTTCACCATTTCTTTGACAAAACCATATTAAATAAATAATCCACTGCTTTGATGTTTTTGGTTTGAGGAAAATGAAAACAACATTCTGCCAGTGAATGCTGCAAGGAATTCCATTTTCCAGCATTAACAGCAAACTGTCACTTGTGCAGTCACATCTGCATGCACACCTCCAATTAGGGTTGATGATAGTGTTTGCAAGCAACCTGGTCTGGTGGAAAATGTCCCTGCCCATGGAGGGCGGGTTGGAATTAAGAGATCTGTAAGGTCCCTTCCAACCCAAATCCTGCTATGATTCTATGAAGAATTGAAAAACATTTAATTTCACTGCTCCAAATCAATCTGTTGGGCTTGTTTGCTCGGATTTAATAACCTGGTGCTGCACAACTCTGAGATGCTGTTTAACAGTTTCTGAAGAGGAGCTCATATCATTATTAGCCTGGACGTTACAGTTAACAGATGTCACTCAGAACCCAGCAAAAAGTGTCTATAGTCCATACGGTTCATGCTACCTATTGGGATAGGTTACTGCAGGAGAAAGAAAGACAGAGCCTGGACTCCTGATACTCATTTTTACCTTCAGCTTTGTGCCCTTTTCACTAAATCCATCATGTTTAACACACTGCTGCAACATGATTGTTTCTACTTGACTTGTTAACCCTAAGGCTGATTGACGTTTTGGTTAGCATATATCACATTCATTAGCAGTCAGAGAAGACATCAGAGACACTTGTTCCCAAGCTGGAATTCCAAAGAAAGGGACCTCATTTTCACCTGGCTTATCTTTCCGATAGAAATGCAGTACAGTCACTAACATCATTTCAAGAATGAGGGATCAGAAATCAGCAACTACAAATCTTTTCTCATAAAGAATTACTTCCTTCTCCAGGTTAAGCAGTTGATGGCCATCCTGATCCTTCTCTTGACTAAATAAGCAAAGCTATGGCTCTGAATCAGATTCAGAATGAACTAGGAGATCTGTTCCCTGCTATGCTTCTATAAAACACTGGTACCTAAGAGCTTTCTGACACTACCCGCTGCTCCATGACTGGGACATCTGCAAGAGAGATATATATTGACATCTACATATCTACAGACAGACTAAGCTATAGATATAAATATCTGGATATCTATCTACCTACTGTATCTAGGTGCAGATAGACACTGATATAGACATCCAGGTATCTTATCTCCTAGTAGATTGATACACAGATGTCTAGCTAGCTAGCTCTATACATATACCAATATATGTCTATCTAGGTAGATAAAGGTATCAAGATATAGATAATCTTTCTTTCTTTCTGTCTATCTATTTATCTATCTATCTATCTGTCTATCTATCTATCCATCTAATCTAATCTATCTATAGATATCTAGAGTTGTATGGTTACCTATCTAGATCTACAAATATCTACATAGACAGATATCTAGATAGATCCAGACAGATAGATAATCCCTAACCATATAGATCTGTGTCTATATCAATATAAGTCTATCCGTTCCCAACCAGATAAGTGTAGATACTGGATACCAGACCAAGACATGTAGTTCAAACATTTGCTGGTTGCTCCATTCATTTCATCCCAGCTAAAGGAAAGTGATATTCTCACCAAACTAACAGTATGGACAGAAGAAAACAATATTGTTCACCACCTGCTATTTGATAAAGTTGTACTGCTGAAACAACAGGAATCTGATTGGATTTCATCAGAGGTCTCTCTGATTCTTCATTTTCTTGGAGATATTTAATTTAGATTACTAATAAAGTGAATTAAATTAGTATTAACCTTGTCTGTGAAAATGATGCTTCAGAAAGGTAAATATATTTCTCTTGGCATGCATGAAAATGAAATGCTAGATTGTCCAAATCTCAAAGCAGATGTAGCCTTTCTAATAAGTTATCACCAACGTGTAAGTCTATTAAGTTTGTAGATTGTCAAGTGGGATGATACTGGATGAATTTAGAGAAATCAGTCTTTGAATATGTTTAGAGATGAGTCTATGATACCATTCTAGTTCTAAATCTTACCTGGGTACAAAAAAGCATGGAATGTCACCACCATGTTAGGTGGACACATGTCTGAGCAAAACTGACAAGCTGAGATACAGTTTATCAGATTGGCTTTGTAGGAACTGGATAAACTTTATTATCAACTATATACTGCCTAAATTATTAATTCAGTAGAAAGAAATGAGACAGAAAAACATTTAATAAAACCCACAGTTCACTGGTAGCTATTCAACTGAGGTTAGCTTCCTAGGTTCATACTGCTTTTTAGCAAATGAGGGGAAAAGAAATGGCTCATATTACTCTTGTTTGCCTAATTTTGCTGATGATTATCATTTTATAGGGGCTGAAAATTGTATATCAGTCTCTAGATTACAGCTTGGGTTCAGATGTACCCTACTAAATTATTATCTGACTTAAATTTTCATGAGTGCTGCCTGAATACCTGGCTTTTGATGTTCAAGATAAATTAAAATAAAGTCTTATTCTGTAGTGAACTTGAGGCATCATCTGCCTGCCATGTATTTGTTTATTACATCCAGTTCTATTTTATAATTGTTCCTAAATAGAACAATCTATCTAACTATCTATCTATGGTAGAATTTCTATCCTTGTGACTCAGTTCTAAAGAAAGACATGAAAAATCTGTAATATTGTGATAGTAGAATGATTCTCATACTGTTTCACTAGCATATTGTAGAGTCTTGCATTTCTGAAAATCACTGAGTTTTCTGAAGGGCAAAAGCAAAACAAGAATACAAAATAAAAATAGAAAATCCAACAGGTTTGGGTCACTCCTCTCCCACAAACTTATACAAGCTTTATTTTTATTGCAAAGAAAGACTTTGATCCATGTCTTTGATGCTTTGTGCACTTTCCTTCACAGACCCTATTGCTGCACTGTGTTTTCAAAGAATAATATTCACTTTGAGTTCTCCTTGTTTCAGAAAGTCCACCCCCACTGACACTTCTCCTAAGCTGATGGAGATAATATCAGTGCCTTGTACCATATTTTATCCTGGTATTCTTATAGCATAAAATGGTATTACACAGCAATTGGCTTCATTTGGGTCATAAACCTGTCTCGTATGGGAGGTCTGAATTTTCTAAAGCTGCAGAAAACTATTTGTCTTGCCAGAATATGAAGAAGACATATATCAAAATTTTACAAATTACAACAACAAAATCCAGGAATCATAGTTCAATTTCTCCTGGGAAGATTTTTCCCAGCATTTCAGGGTGTAGAAGGTCAGAAGCTGCCAATATTTGCTTTTCACCAACTAAGAAGAGCTAGTTTTCCTTTACTCTCTTCCCTCCTTTTCAGTCCCACACTGCTTTTCTTTATATGTTCAATTTTTCCTTGAACCAGATTGGCTCTGATCTTCTCTGACTGCTTGCTAGACTAGTGAAAGGGGGTGAAATGGAACAGGCATAGAGAGTTCTATGGTATGAAAGAGAATAAAGGAAAAAGGAAGAATATGGGGTCTGTAATGTTTGACCCTTCTCATACGCATCACACTGCAGCACGGCACATTGCACCCAAGGTTGCGTTGTATGATCATACCCCATAAAGATGTGTTATAACCTATTGGAGTAACTCCACTGAGGACTATGCTACTCCCTTCCAAACAAACATCTTCTCTTAAAAGTCATCTGAACACACGGCAAAATCTCCAGGCTGACTTGAAGACAGTGTTTGAAAACTGTATGGAAGAAACCATGTTCAAAAGAAGGTGCTATTAGAAAGTGGCCTGATACATATTTGTTTTTAAAATGGAGCAGGATAACAATAAACATTACCAACAGATCCTATAGAAGTGACAGATGTTTAGTTCTCTAGTGAAGCTGTCAGGATAAAGGCTTGGTAGAGTTTGACTGAAGTATTTGAACCCTATAATTTCTGGTTCAGCTGTTTTCATAACCTGTTTTCTGATAAGCAGTCAAAATGCCAGTTACCTAAATGACCATTAGATGAAAAAGCCTAACCTTCCCATTCTCCCCACAGCAAAACCCTTTCTGTAGAGTTTCTCTAATTTTTAAGCTATGGAGTCTGTCAAGAACACATTTTGTCTTTGGCTAGCTGCTGAAAAAATTATATATATAGGATGGTAATATTATGTAGTTTTATGACTACATTATTTTATCCCTGTTTCACTTCATCTTTTTGGGACTCATCCATCCATCCATCTTTTGTTGCCATTGGACCCTGAATCTTCCATTGTTTATCAGAATAATTAGATCAAATAATAATTGATATTTACTGGAGCTCTTACAACTCATTCAGTGGGTTCCCGAAGAGTCTTGGAAATTGAACAAGTTCATATTTTGCCTTTTCCTTTCCCACCAAAGCATGCGCCAATTGCCTGGCAAACTCATGGTGCTGCACTAAACTGTCCTTTGACACAAAAGAGTTTGATAGCAGATCACAATTTCCCTTTCTCTACATGCCAGTTAGAGTGGGAGAGCTCAGACATTGCTCAGTTTCTCCAGATGACTAAAAAGCACTGGTTTTCACAGTGCAGAGAGCCAAGTTTAGTCTGCCTTGTTGAAAACAACACTGTGCACGAGGGTGGCTGAATATGAAATTAAAGAGAGATGTAATGAGGGGGTAGTAAGGATCTGACCAGGGTCCATGCACAGGACCCTCTGGAGAGAGGAAGAAAGAAGACAGTTTTCCAGCTGATGTTACAACCTCAGTTACAGCGTCCTGCACAGAGGAGGTGTCATAAGGAAATGGCACAGGGAGCACAGGACCTCTGCTGCGCTCTGAGCCCAGCGCTTTCACCCACTGTCACGCTGGGTCTCGGGGCACCACAATGAGACACCTGACAGTGCTGTGACTTACCACCACCCTTACATACATGTGGTGGGCACAGGGTCGTGGAATGGACACCAGCCATCTAACACTACCTTAAGCTCTTCAAATAAGTATCTGGCTATCTGTGCCAAGGAACACACTGTTGCACTTCTACTAACATAATATTTGTGTTCAACTCCTGCATGTTCTAAAGCAAACATAGCAGAGATTATTACTACTGGTGGAAAGCTTACAGTCTGGAAAGAAAAGGGCTACTTTCTTGAAGGGTAAAAAGAAGGTTGCACTGCTTCTTTGTAGTTCTCTGCACCATACCAGAATGGAAACTTCTTGAAGGCCACCTACATTTTTTTTTCTTTCTTTTTAAAGATATTAGGTATTAGATTTGAAATGTTGAGGCTGAATTGTCAGTTTAAGATTTACATAATGCAGGTCTCTGGCAAAGCTGCACATCTTTTCAGCAAGACTTCTCTTGGGAAACAGAATTTTAGAAAAATATCTTGAAACTTGAGTTATGTAAAATAAAGAAAGATTACTGTCAAATAACTGGTTCATGGAAAGCATCAGTCATATCCAAAGTGATCTGTAATGAGCTGTGTGCTTATTAAAATAAAACAGTAAATGTGAACTACTTGGTATATATTTTATCATCTACATCTTAGTACATTACCAGTTAAATATGCTTGGTGACTCTGAGATGATCAGCTGCATGGGACCTGTGTCTCACCCCTCCAAAACAAAGCCATAGCACCTCATTTCCAGCACATTGGAAAACAGCCCATTCATCACTGCCATTGGGACTGTAGCTACCTGACATTTTCCTGCTAGGGAGAGCAGAGGATTTTGCCAAGAGCTATTTGCTTGCTCACTGCTGCCATGAAGCATTGTTCTTGTCCTTTGGTTGGAATATTCTGCTCAGCACATAATAACCAGTGCACAGGTCACATGGGAGCAGAAGCAGGAGAGAGATCAAGATGTAAATGTAAATCTGTACCAGAAATAAACAAAAAACTAGCTAAGTTAGCTCAGTCAGATTAAAAAAAAAAAAAAGAGACTGCAAAAGTCAGAATGAAACGGTCGATTGTACCTTTGCAATGGGTTGATGGCATATACTCATGTTCTGATACGTATTTTTTTCACCCTTTCCCAGGAAAGACAATGACAGGCCATGGAGTCACAATCAAGGGTTGAACAACAAGAAAATTACAATGGATTTGTACTTCCATTTCCTTATTGTTTCTTTGGACTGGCAAAAGTGTTCCATTTCAGATACATTTCTGAAATGAACCACAAACATAATAGGAAGAGCAGAGTGAGAAAGTAGAAGTACAAAGGAAGGGAGAGAAAAGAAATGTGGGCTAGAAAATGCACAGCAGGATTAGGTAAGTATGCTGTTAGCATTCCTGACGTGGGTATGTACATGTCCAGGGAGCTTTCTGATGTGCTGTTGCTTTGATAAGCAGAACAGTCTTTAGGTTTGGGTTAAGAAAAAGCAAAATCAGCCAAAGGAAAGTGTCAGGTCCAACATTTGATAAAATTGGCCTAAAACTGAAGATCAGTTGAGAAATGAACCTCTTATGGTTTTCATTAGATCAACATATATGTGAGCTGATATGGAAGCACTTACCCCAAGTCCTAGAATGGCAATGCAGATCCAACAGTCCCTGGAGTGGGAGTGCAGAGCCTGGCCTGACCAGTAAGGGCTTCCTCAGAACTGCCTCCTTTCTGATTCTTTCTTATTATAAAAATACATCAGCTGGCTCTTGAAAGAATAATGAACAACTGGCCTCTGGTAGAAAAAGTAACACCAAATCACACACATGCACAGATTTATAGGTTATATGTGCTTTTCCTACAAGCAAAAGCTAGAGAATTCATGCAAATCTAAATTTTGCTCTCCCCTTTCTCTAATAATGCCTTACTTTAACAATGCCTCCATTTAATTTTTCTTAGCCTTTTCCCAAGAGATATCACAATTATAACTACCATTATGCTAAACCAGGTGATGCAGAAAGAAGTGTTCACACAATATATTTCTCATCCACATTGCACAAGAAAATTGGGAAAATACTGGTGCTGGACATAGATCCTGTACCCAGTAACATATACATGCTATCAGCAGACAGGAGCCTTTTATTTTATGAAATGGTAACATAAAACATATGCACAATGTGTGCTTACTTAACTTAAGCTTACCGCATGTACAGAAAACGTGATACTCACAAATGCCCTCTGCAAGCGTCCATCTTTCATGTTTTCTCTGAAGAAACTTCACCACGCTGAGCTGCCAAACGTGGCTAAAGCCCAGTGTGATGTCAGTGGTGGAAAGTGCTCATCACTGCACAGAACAGAGGGAAAGAACTGTAGGAGAAAGCTCTTCTGCTAACTTGCAACTTAGAAATCCTAGTTTTCCATGCTAAATAGACAAGATAAGTGTATTTCCTCTATTCCTGTCTTACAGAACCAAAAATTCTTTAGAAAACCTCTTCACAGAAGAAATTAGTCTCATGTAGGACCCATCCCCCACACACCCATTCAAAGTAACACCCTGAAGAACTAATGACACACTCTGCTTACCCTCAAGAAACTACTCGCCCATCCACCCCAGGCTCTGAGCGCCAGCCCTACCAACCACACGGGGCATAGCAATCAAACTGCTTTCAGGATGGCAGGAGGAAGGAGTTAAAGAGACTTTCAGTTTGGCCACAGTAGTGCTTTGCACAACCAGGATTTCAGACAGAGAATTATCCACAGTCAACATGGTTTGGCACCATTAGGATGGTAACAAAGACCCTGAACAGAGACTGAGCTCAGTCTTGTGTAACCCTTTGCTGCCTTAAGCTGAGTCAAAGTTAGACACTAGTTGGGATGAATATTCATGTCAAAATATGTAACACTCTTTTTGAATACACAAATTCCTTCTTCAAATACATTTTCCTAAAACCTAAATATTAATATATCTTTCCACTGTGTCCAGACAACTGCCTATTTCTAATTTTTTATACACATAAACAATATTTGTACATGTGAGGGTTTGGATATGGAACTGTAGGAACTCCCTTTGGAAATTTAGATGATTGTTAAAATAAATATTAATGTAGATTTTCAGGGGTTTTTTAGATATTGAAAATGTTTCTTTTGTGTTTTTGAGGAAATCAGGTATTGTTTGCATGATTTTATATCAGCTTAGTGTTTCTAAAACAGAATCCAATCAAAAGAAAGTCCTGAATGAAAGTTCATTCTAAATATAAAAAGACATAAACAATACCAAGGAAAAGAGCCCAGGCTGCAGGACACAGTTTTTCTGCAGTCTAAGGCTCTTTTTCTAAACTATTCTTTAGCAAAATGAAGCTCATTTTTCTTTTGTTTGCACAGATACTTCTTTTTTTTTTTTTTTTCTGAAATATAAGTTCTTATATTATGCTCTTCTGATTTAGCAGGCCTCTGTTGTACTCTAGGAGCAATATTCCCCCTCGGTGACTTATTTTTATCTTCTTTAATATTGATAGAGGTAAAGGTGGAGAGGGAGAGCTTTCTTAGCTACAGTGCTAATATTTAGCACAGAATTCATTTGGTAGCAACATGGCTTTAGCCTGGGCTGCCGAGCAAGCAATAAACCCTTTAAATGGCTCAGGGACCACTGGGGCCAGGGCTGTGAAGAATTCATGAAGCCAGGCCTGCAAAGGCTGCTACTTTGATATTGCTTTCAGTGCCTGGAGCTTTCTATCTGCATCCAGCCAAGCCTCTTTTGTAATCCTTCATATTGATCCACCCTCAAGAGCACAGCCGTGGGCAAAGGGCTGGAGCTGGAGGTCAACACCAGAGCCGAAAGTCACTGCTGTCGCCTTCAAGGTGCTGTCTGCCCATTTGGCTTAGTTGAGAGTCTTGGGGTTGCTGGGTTTGGGGAGCAGAGCTGCTGTCCTCATTGTAGCTCACAGTCGGAGAAGGAAGGAGTGTAGGAATGGACAAGGAAATGACATGACAAACAGAATAACAAGGTTTCATGGAGCCCTGCTAATAAAACGCCAAGAGCACCCTCTGATATAGTGAGGGATTCTGCCAATATATTCTGCACATAATGATAAAATCTATTTCTTTCCCCATTTCCTACCTCCCTTTGTTTATTTTCTTGCTTACAGGGCTTGCCAGGACCCCTTACTGTGCTTCTTTCTATTACTCTTTCCAGTTTAGTTGCTTTAGTATCAAGGAGATTTCTTTACTTTTTTCCTTTTTTTCCCTTTTTTTCCCCTCCCAGTAAAATAGTCTAGGGTATTTTTATTCCTTCACACTTGATAGTAATTTCTGCAGTCTCCTCTGGCCTCTGTGGCCATTTACAATGATTAGAGGTTTACAAGAGGTAATGAGTTTCTATCTTTTCCTTCTCCCCCTCTCTCTTTTACTCTCTGATCCTTTTTCTGGTACAATCTTTCAGGTATTCAAAATAAACAGGCAACTGCATAATTAACAACTTTAATGCCAAAAAGAAAATATAATTGAGCCTTCTAAATACTAAGGAAAGAGAGGGAGAGCTTGATAAATATCGCTACATTTTCTTTCAAGTCAGGGGGTTGGGATTTCTTCTCTACCCCCTTTAATTTCTGTTTAAGAACAAAAGATTTTTGTGTTTGCAAGAAAGAGGAGATAAATGATTTTAGATTTGCATGTTCTCTTCACTAGAGCCTGGCACTTTATTGAAAATAAAAAAAAATTCCATCTCAAAAATGAAAACATCTGTTTAAGTAAAAAGCCACTTGAGAAAAAAAATCATAAAAAATAATTATTATTATTATTTCAAAGCAGGACTGAAATATCCAGAGGTCAGTAGAAACTCCTCTGCGGTGATTAGTGACTGGACCTGAGGGAAAGGCCTGAAGTTGTGTCAGGGTAAGTTTAGACTGAATATTAGGAAAATGTTCTTTCCCCAGAGAGTGGTTGGGCACTGGAAGAGGCTCCCCAGGGCAGTGGTCACAGCACCAAGCCTGACAGAGTTCAGGAAGTGTTTGGATGATACTCTCAAGGACGTGGTGTGATTCTTGGGGATGGTCCTGTGCAGGGCTAAAGGTTGGACTTGATGACTGTTGTGGGTCTCTTCCAGATCAGCATATTCTGTGATTCTGTGAAATAACTAGCACTTATTTAAAGGTATCTCTTTCATTTTTTGAAACCTCCACTTAAACTGTGGATAAAAATCTGCATTAAATGATCTGCTCTCATTTCACACAAAACATCTTGCTTCTTTTGAACAACTGCAGAAGCCTTTTAAATATATCAATTTTAATGAAGCCTGTTTATCAAAGTTGGCCATATGCAAAGCAGCACTCAGAGACAGCAGCCAAGACTTTCTTCTCTGCCCTGGCCGGGTGGCATTGGAGCTGACTGAGCTACCAGCAGGCTGGGGAGTCAGGCAGGAATGGCGTGAGGGGTACAAGGCACTGCAGTCTGATTGTCAGAGTGCAGCCAAGATCTACATATATGTCATGACTCCCAGGCCAGGGGTCCATCCCCTGGGCCAAGTCAGCGCCTAGGAGGGGGCTTCAGTCTGTCACTCAACAGGTGTGGCAGTCTCACCAAGGTGTCCTGCACTGGACATTTGCTGTTCTCATAGCCTTGATGAGCCTTTGTAATGTCTCCAAGATATCTGCTGGCCACATTCAGGTCTCTTCATTTCCTTCTAGTTACTGGAAAAATACTTTCATTGTTTTCCATGTATTCTGAACAATTCTTTTTGAAGGGCAGAGTATAAGAATAGACAGAAATTTAAAAAAAGAATAAAAATTTGGAGATTGATTGTTCTTAATTGAATTCTGCCTCAGTTTGACCTGAAATAGAAACTAGGAGTCTAATCTTTGAAAAGGAGTTTGGAGAAGCTATTCTTGGACATCTTCTCAGCTTTGAAAATATCTGAAAGTAATTGATTTCTCCACTTTGACTAGTGAGCTCCCTAGGCACCTGAGCAAAATCTCCAGAAGTCCACTTCAGACCCCAGACTGGCCTGGTACATTTAGATTTCATATTAAATCCCTTAGACATTTCAATCCAAAATCCCACCATGATTACGTGTGATATAATACTTCTGTTACTCCTCATCTTTGCGAAATAATTTCTTAAATACAGCATTCACACAGGGAGATGGAAATCATTTTGGGAGTCAGCCTGGGGGGACTTGGCGTGTTGCTCCCATATTCCAAGAGGCAGCTGAGACTGAGTTGGGATCAAGCTGCTTTTATTTCTTGCAATACCTCATCTCTATGGGGCGAGTGACACAGCCTAAGAAAAGCCAAGCCTGATTCTGTGGTCTAGCTTACATTAGAGCCTCTGGTTGGAGGATGGGTTTTGGTTTCTGGTCCCAGATAAAGAATTTGCTTATGCTTTTTTACATTGGAATGTCACTGAAAAAAAGTACCAAAGAGCTGAGGAGCACACAGCAAGGCTCAGAGACCCACTCACAGCACTTCCACTCAGATGGAGATACCCAAGTAAAATGATCTTTATTTGTGGTGAAAAAAAAGATGTTTGTTTCTCAATAACCCAATATGTCATGATTTTTTTTCCAGTAAGGTGTGTTGATTTCATGTTGTATCTGATACTGCAGACTTTTTTTTTCTTGTTAAGAAAATATTATTTTTAAAGATCCTATGAACCTTTTGGAAAAACATAGTTGCTTTATCTTTCACTTGAAGCCCTGCCAGGGACAGCAGCTCCTCTGTTCTGCTGCTCCTCAAAAAACAAAAGTGAATCAGAAGATATATTGAAATCCCATACAAGAGCTATGCTTGGTGATGGCTCATGGGTTAGCCCAAGTCCAAGGCCGGTGCCAAGAGGCAGCCTGGATTCCCAGCCTATTTTAGGAAAAAACTTTCAGTTTTCTGGGCAAAAGTCATGCTCATGCTCTAACTTGGGGGCCAGGGAACAATCCCCAATCCATTTTATTTACTAGTAAAAATGTAGCCAGGGAGACCATTGTCCTAAGAATACCTAGTTGGCCTCAGCATACTTTATTAGTTGCTATTATTCTCTCTTACCTCTCTTGTCTTAATAGAAGACTTTTTTACAATAATAAAGTGAGTTGAATTTGACCCAACAGGAACATTAGTATGGGAGATCCCACACAAGCTGCTTTTGTTTTACAGAGCACACAGGCAGTGCAGCTCCAGTACTTTCACCACTGTTTATTTCTCTCTCAGTTCAGTCTCATCCTCTACATTTTCCAGTTGTCATGCTGAAGTATCTTGGCAGAATTCACACGCCTGTCAAGGTCTGGCCTGGCTCATGTCGCTTTACCACACTTACACACTTGTGTACGCTTCAGCCTTACAGTAACAGAAACTTAACACGCTGTAAATAAAGCCTATTGTTTTTACCCATGGGCAAGCCTATTATCATTAGCCTTAACTTCATAGAGGGCGAATATGTTCTGACTTATATAGCATGATTTTTTCCATTCTCTCGCCGATTTCTCTCAATATTTTATTTTAAGCTCTTTGTAGCTGAATATAGGCCAAACTCAGGACACTTCAGCTGCTCACACAGAAACGATTTACTCGGTTCCAACTGTGAGCCCAAGTCAGTCAAACTGCACAAGAAATGGAAAAAGAAAGTGGTTGTATATTTTTCAGTAAGACCTTCATGTGGAAAGGAGCCAGAATTTTCCCATGCCAAATTGCTGACCAAGGGAGAGTACCTTCCGCAGGGAGGGAGCCTGTTGGGTTCTGGCTGATCCCATGCAGGGAGGTACAGCCTTATGGGGATCTGGTGCCTGACCCAACCTCCACCAAAAGGCAGATTCAAAGATCATCTTGGTAGAAAGAAGTCATTTGGTGGCCTGATCTGTTCTCATGCCTTTGGCTAGAGAGCAGACTGGATGAAAGACCGAAATAGTCAGCATTACTAAGTCACTTCTGCAAATGGCCAATTTTGTTTACTGACACAGTCCATTGCTTTTTTTTTTGAATGATGTCACACCTTTGCTTTAGCTTTATACCATGCTATACTGCAATTCACTGATTAGGCCTCTGTTTTTAAAGAATCCTCTTCCCATTTTTGTATTTTGGCATATGATAAAATAAATTCTTTTAGTTTTTTCTTATTTTCTTGTACAAAGGCAATAGATTGAATTTACTTAGGTATACCATGGCAAATTAGGTTATCTATTTTCCTGCATTTTTGTTTTTCACTGGATGGCTATGGAACAGTGTATAAAATGCCCCATTCTAGGTCTCACTAGAATGAGGTAGAGGAAAAATAACTTCATTTCCCTTCTTTGGTTTCTGAGGATTCAACTGGCTCTTGTACCTCCAACATCATACATCGACATCCTGTTCAAATGGTTCTTTTTTTGAGTCCTTCTCAGAGGCACTGGTTTTGGAGATATTAAATAATTTTAAATTTGGTAATTTATAAACAAGGCTAGCAATGATCAGATGCATTTATTTTCTATAGTGAACTGAAGCAACCATGAACTAAGATTTTCATGGTGCATGGTCATGTGCTAACACTTTGATATAAAATAATGTTAAAAGAGGTCCATCTTGCTAAGTGTTACAATATCTTTGTACATGAATATCTGGAAGGAAATAAATAATACTGTCATTTAAATAACTTCCATTTAGGAATTAAGCACCTTGAAAAAAATATAAGACATTTTATTTTGAAGTCTTTTCTGGAAACATGAGTAAAACAACAGGTCTGCATTCAGGCTCCAGCTCATGGATATTCATTAAAACAAATAAACAATGAAGTGATGAGGAAAGCATTGCACAGCTTAAAGCCTGGTCTAGTATCAGATGAATAATTAATATATTAGTGTTGGTTGTGCAATGGCAAAATACATTTCTACATACCAGGAGATAATGAGGTCACTCAAAGAGCCTTGTGTATGAAAAGAGATTTCTGAAGAAACACATCACAGGATAATTGAGAATTTGTTATTTCTAATCCTAAGGCTTCGAATTTCCATCCCTCAGCTTTCTTTTTCTTTGATTTGTCTCAGCATACCGTATGTAGCAGTAAATACATATAAGTGAGCCCAATACAGGCAAAAGAGGGAAATACAGAAAGCAGTGCCTAATTGAGGTGCTATACTCAATTAGAACAACCACCCAGTTGCCCTAACATAATACGATATGTTTAGGAGTGGTAAACCATTTTAGTAACAATTATTCCTTCTTTTTTTTTTTCCCTTCTTTAGACGTTTTTTTAGTGCTAAACCCCGGCCAACATATTTTAAACCTTATGGAAGCCAAGTGACAAATGTCTTCAGTCATTTAGCACACACTCTTAGTAATCATAACAACATTTTTGTATTATTATATGCAGTATTGGCAGTATGTTCAATTGTGCATGGAATAAATAGCTCGCATTAGAAGTTTGCCTTAAAATTCATGTGATGGTAGCAGCCAGCTTAATTAAGCTCATCTTTCTGGGAAATCAGTAATAATAGTAATGAATGAACCTGCTGCTGACTTGCAGAAATGACAAGTCATTTCAAACATTGCTGAGTTTGGAATTAGGAATCACCTAAAGCTTCCTACTCCATAGTGCTGTGATTGGGAAAGGCAGCCAATACTACCAATATTCATCTTAGCTTGATAATTGTCCCTTTATTCCCTACTGGCCACTATACATCATGTTAGGGTTTGGTTGGTTTGTGTTTTTTTTTTTTTTAATGGGATTTTTTGATGTAATATTTCAACCAGACAAGGGGCTGCTGTGTGATTGGGTGCCTGAATTCTTCCACAAAAAATATTTAAGAGTAGTTTAGATATTTTGGCCAGTGAACCAGAAGCAAGAAGCATCCATTTGGTTTCAAAAACTAAATGTGTCTATTCAGATCATACCACCCTAAAACATGTCTGGGGGCAGGGGAAGCAAATACCTTCTACAAGAGAATTGTCTCTGATTTTGCAAAAATAACTTTTCAAATAAAAAGCAAAACAAAGAAGCTTTTCACTGGAAAATTCCCAACTAACTTTTGCATTGACAGATTGTGACTTCTGAGAAAAAGCCAAAAACAAACACAAAGGCATAGAGCCTGGAAAACTTGCCTTGCAAGGAAAAATTGAAAAAGCTGAGGGCAAACATTTGACAGAGATAGAAAGACAAATAGATGTTTAAACATATTTGAACTGCATAAACATCGAGCATGGAGAGAATTTCTCTAGTTAGACACATGCTGTCATAGAACCCATCAAGGACACTTATAGTCATGGGGCGGCCTAACAAGAGAGGAAGTCAGAGACACAGAGTATATTTTTATAGGTGAAATCCATTTTACTAATAGCAGTAAAAGAATGGAAAAGGTTAAGAGTACACTGCCTTAGTATTTGGAATGTAGAGAAGGAAGCAGAAAACAAACTAAACAAATGGAAATATTAAAGAATATAGTTGATATTATACAGGAAATATAGGAAAATTACAGAATATCCTATATCCATGTTGGTAAGAAAATGTGCTGAACAATGTAACAGAGCATTTTCTGATTTTTTATTTCTATAGCTGTCCAGAGACCAGAGTATGAAGAACCTGGATACCATGCATGGGACACCATAGACACAGAGAAGATGTTGTTGACAGGCAGTGAGTCATCATTGATGACAGTTATTTAAATAAAAACTATAGCACTCTTCAAATAAAGTTCTAGGAAAAGCCATAGGCAATAGCTAAAACCAGAAAGAGTAAACAAGAAAAGGGATGTGGGAGAAAAGTGTTTCATACCAAGAACAGTCTCCTTCAGCATTTTGAACTCTGCCAAACATCTCAGTCAGAAAAAAAATGTGCAGCAGTTTTGTTTTAAAAAGAAAGGACAGAGGGAAATCTTTGTTTTCCTTTCTTTTTCTCCTTATTAATTAATTAATAGCAGTGATGCATCTCATCTAAGCCAAGCAAAGAAAGGACAAAGAAACTGGAAATAATACCTTGCACTCTAAGTCTCTGAAATGATGGTCAGTTAGGGAAGACTTCCATTTCCAAGGGAAAAAAGACTCTTACATTTAACATTATTAAGGATACAATAAAGAATCATAATGCTCAGAATTAAGATTTTTTTTTTATTCATCACAGGGTCAAAAGTTTAGTAAAGCTGGCAATGCAAAATTTGCCCGAAAACTTAAACGGAAAAATTCTAGAAATCACAAATAATAAAGAACCATGAATTGTAGGATTGATACCCATATATGCTTTTAACCCAGATGGCCAGTAGTCAAATTTTAAATGAATTAAGACAAAGTCACTGGCTAAAGAGAAGACCTAAAAATGTACATAAAACCATAAAGGACTCCAAAGAATCAAGGTCTCAAAATCAGGAACCAGAAGTTAGAATATTTTCTTTAGTCCAGAGAGAATGTGTTCAAGGCTAGATTGGACAGTGCTTGGAGCAACCCGATCTAGTGGAAGGTGGCCCTGCCCACAGCAGGAGGGTTAAAACTTGATGATCCTCAAGGTCCTCTTCCAACCCAAGCCATTCTGTGATTCTATGATTCTCTGACATTCTTCAAAATCCTTGGAGCCTATAGCCCAGCAATCAAGCAAGGAGTCCAACAAGAGGTAAGGGACGAGACAGAGTAAAAGATACTGAAGTTCAGTTGAGTCCTCTGTAGGGTTGCTGAGGTCCATTGGTTGCTTTGCTGCTGATCTGATATAGTAGCAAAGCTTACCCATAACTGTGTTGTGGAGATATAACAGAAAAATAAATATTTCCATGCACTTATCATGTTAGCTTTGCTTCAGACTAGGTCTCTGAGTGTTATTGTTACAGGGCCAGACCACAATACTCACACAATCTATACATAATCTGGCTAGGCAGAGTTCAGAAAAAACAGATCTGGATTTCATTTTTTTTCAGTCTTGAGTAAGCTTGAGAAGTTCAAAGAGCAAAATAAAACCAATTAAACCCTATTCACCTCCATATCCACCCCAAGTTGCTGTGGAAAGGAGAGGATTCTTGGGGAATTACACTGATAATCTACCCTGTTCTGTTTTGGGGCTCCTTATCCAAGTCCTGAGGCCAGCAGCACAAACAGTGCCTTGTTCTCAGCAGCAGTGGCTGAATTCTCCTGCCATGTGGTGACACTGGTTCAGGGGAAAAGAAAGGGGAGGGGGAAAGGGAGAAGCCCTGCCGTTTCCATCAGTCAGACAGACAGTGAATTGAGGAAGGAGCAGAAGTTGTTTAGGACTGTCTAGCAAGTGACAACTGCTTGATTGGCAGGAGGCCACGATGAGCATGCGGTGCCTTTAAAATAGATGTCTATCTTCAGCCTGGAATACATTCAAATCAGGTTGCATAAAAAGCTGTTCCAGCTACTCACAAGCTACTTACAGCAATTAAAAACAGAGAGCTGCCTTTGTCTCCCAGAATCTGCATAGAATAAAAAGCAAGCAGAGAAAAACAAAACCAAAAAAAAGCAATTCCCAAGGTCAGTTCTAAGGTATTATCCTCCTTTTCTGCATATGCAATTGAAGTTTACCTATATAGGGCAGCACAAAGTCACTTCTCTGCAACACTTGATGACATACACTGCAGGAGATGAGGATCCTGGAGTATTTAGTCCATGTAATTTGGATTGTGAAACACAGGCAGGGACAGATTATCTGAGCTGCCAGTAGGCATGGTTAGGAGTAGGCAGGCAAACTATTATGCTCCAGACTCCTGTTCATCTTGCCTTTTTCCTCGGATTTTGTCTATGTTGGCCAAAAATATCATATATCCAGAGATCCAGTTTCTGAGTGCTCCTGGGGCACTTTAGCAGTGTGAGACCCAAAAATATGAAGAACTGATAGCAAAAATTGGATTCCATCCGCCCTACACAATCCCACTGTGATTTGCATTGGAAAACTCTGAATGTAATTAAGGCATGGAGGTTGCTCAGTCTACCCTAGTGCTCTGCAGAGGTATGCATCTGTGGAAGAGCATAAATAAATTTAATGAAGGGCATTCTGTCCCAGTCTGCTCTGCTTGCAAACATGCACCTTATTTGTATGTCAGGAGGGCAAAAGAGCAGCATTCCTTCCACAGAGGAAGCACTCACCCTCAGATCTCCCTAAAACAGTGAAGCTCTCAGCCACTTACTATTGCTTTGCTCTACTTCCAGACCACACAAAAAGGAATGGGAAAGAGGCTAAATGTATAGTTAGGTGATGGGATATTAACTTTCTCACAATTTGGAAACATGGAAAGAACCACAGTACAATATGTAAAAAAATATGTAAAAAAAATATTAATATACACAATATACACAATATCTATACTATATATACGTACATCAGTAAAATATATTGAGCAATACTAGTATGCTTATGGTAAGAACTCTGCCAGCTTCTTCAGCTAACACACCAGGACTTTGTCACTGTCAGTGAACACTTACACAGAAAATATTACAGTATGTTTAATAGTAAGTGAACCTTGCAAGTTTGACTGAGAGCATTGTATGAATAGGTATATGGTGATTTCTTCAGCATACTGAGTGTGCAGGGAATACCAAACCCAGCAGACCAGTCGAGGCAAAGCCATCACAACTACATGCCCCCAGGTCCATCCAGCAGCCAAGCTGAGCACATATTCCCAATAGGGGCACATGCAAATACCCATATGTGATACATGCACACACACACACACACGCACACACACACACACACACACACACACACACACACACATACACATATACACATACACACACACACATACACACACACACACACACACACACACATACACACGCACAGACACATGGCCAGCCACACAAAGTGTCACAGACACACTCAGCAATCACACAAGCACACACAGCACCAGCAGCCCCTTCCCTGTCCCCCTCTGGATGGCCAGGCTATTCCCATATTCCTCCATTTCAGTCTCTCCCTTTCCCCCCCTTTGGTGACTACCCTAAAGAACCCGTAATAACTTTTGTGTAATCACAAAAGGCTCTTCCCTGCATCCCAATGAGTCCTGTCCACATACTCATCTTTGCCATGAATTTGAAGGCTCCCCTAGGACAGCTCTAGGAGTGGCTGGGACAGGGTGTTGTTCATGTTTTCCCATCTGCCCTTGTGCCTCTGTTCTCTGTGTGGCTGCAGATGACACTCATCACACAAACCAGCACTTCTGCTCCCACTGAAACATTCTTTTTCATCAGTCTACACAAAACAATTTATTCCAAACCCAATCCACCTCTGATTTTTTCCTGGAAATACTAATAAATACCTTTAATAGATACAATTATATCAAGAAAGACAAATGATTTATCATTTTTCAATTCCATCTATTAATAAACAGCAGAGAGTTAACCTAATATTCAGGAAAGATGGTTATCCATTATTTGCAACTTCAGTTAAAATTCCTCCTAGTAAAATAGTCTGAACTGAAAAATGGGCTTAATCAAAATGGAAACTTTTTGTAATTAAGATGAAAAAGTTTTCTCTCACTTTTACAATTCTCTCCCCTTGTGTTTCTCGCTCCTCAGTTTGTCTAGGGAGAAGACAGCCAGTTTATTGACCTTTTAACCTTTCTTCCGGTGTATTAGAAAAATAACTCGTCTACTTCCAATATTTTATTTCAAGGAGCATTTTATTCTATAAAATTTCAGTTTATTTTATTCCATAAAATAACACTATCTTATTCTAGTGGAGTAAAATACAGTAGTTTTCCCAACCAAAAACTTTATTGGAAGCTTGGGAATATTTTATTAAATATTTTTCTCCTAGCATATCAGATACTCCTTAGATTTTCATATTTTACATATGTATATGCAAATATGAAAAGTATTTGCAGTAAATACTGAAGTATTTATATGTATATTAATATGTATATTTATATGCATATACATTAAATGTATATGCAAACATATACACTATTTCAAAGTGGCTCTATTTGTTTGTAACACATTCAAGTATGAACAAATTAATATACAAATTTCAAGATTGTTTTATTCCAAGTAATTTTTAAAATATGATGGAAATTTCATAATAGATTACAAATTCAAATTTCATTAGAAAAAACACCCTCTCAAATGTAGAGCATTTTACTAATAATCTAATAAATTGTTCATTGTACATCCACAAATGGATTAATTTATTTTGAATGCCTTTTTAAATAGTTATAACTTATCAACAGTCAACAAAATTTCCTTTATTCAATGATAAAGTCTATTAATTTTATTAAATATGTTTTCAGAGCTTGTCTAAGCCATTTATGTAAAAGTAAAATTTTTATGATGTAATATAGTGTCTATGTTTGCAGTAATCTGTGATGCTTGATAATATAACTGTCATGTCCTGTAAATGTATTGTAAGACATTTAAATCACTGTACAATACTGACAACGTCGTTTTAAACATGTCTTTGAGTCCTCACAATTTTTATACAAAAACCTATGAGGTTTGTTGCCACCAAGGTAATAGAAACTAAATGCTTACAGTATCTCAAGGTATATAAGGGAAGGAAATAGAGACTAGAAAAGGCCACACAGGCTAAACAGCAAATTATATAATCTGAAACACTCAGATGATCATGACTGCCGAAAAGGAACATTTTCTCTTCTATGTTTATTCAGGTTATGCGGTTGTTTCACAAGGGTTGTGCACCAAGGTGTACATACCATGAGGGTCTACAAATCTCGTTTCACTTGTACCACGAGAAGCACTGCACACATCATTGCAAAGATAACAAGATATTATTCAGAGCCCCTGGAGAAATTAAAAAACATACCCTGAAAAATGATCAGCTAGTTTCTTAGAAGAGAAATAATCCAAAATATAGAAACACAGAGCAGAAGCATGGAAAAGAGCATGAATTTACAATACCCCAAATTCAGAGGAGGGGCTAGCACAGTTTTGATCTTTAGATACAGGACATCACGTCATGATCTTGATGAAGATCAATCTGCTGCAGTATGGTGAGTGCGAAGTCATTCTCTAACAGAAATATATCAACTGACATACTGGAAAGAATTCTGATAAAGGCAAGAAAAAAATGGAAGTAATTTTATACACCAATCCAAATTCATCTGCTCTTGCTAGCCTGATGACCTATAGACATCTCTCTCTGCTCCAGACTTCTTGGGCTAAAATCTGGGTCTGTCTCTCTGACATCTCGTCATGAGTGTTTAGCTGTCAGCTGAAGTTAGGGAGGTTAAAACAAAACCGTGATTCCCCCTCCTCAACCTGGTTTCTCAATCTGTGTAGACAATGCCATTATTCTGCTTGTCACTCAGGCTCACAATATGGACATCAGCTTTGGAGAGCAGTCTGAGCTGGCAGTTTCCATCATTTTAGGCCAGCCTAAGTGCGAGTTGCCACAAAAAGCGTAACTCAATTTTTCTGGGCGACGTTTAAGTTGGATCAGTGCCCTAATCCTGCGGCAGCATGGCTCCATGGAAACTAACAGAATTGAGAGGAACATGGTGTCTCTTTTGACAACAACCTGTCCGGTCTCAAACTCATTATTGTAGTCTAAGTCCCAGTGCTAACATCTGGATTTTTTTTTTCTCCCATGCTACTGCAGAGGTGAAACTCCCCTCACACCACATCCACTTTCTGCACTCCTTGAAAAATGAAACCTTGAACAACTGTAATCTGGCACAGCTGAGCTCTCTCCAGAATGCTACTGCAAACACTGCACCCTGAAGTTGCTTTGACCGCAGCTGTCCATTCTTTGCACCCTTCACGAGCTTCTTTTCTCTGTCATACCCAATACAGACTGCTTATTTCCACTTTCAGATGATCCTGACTTTACGACTATCCTATCAATCATGTCAGTCACTGCTCAAACATTCACTCTTTAGCTGGCTTAAACTTAACTCTTACCGTAATAGTCAAAGCAAGAAGCTGTGTTTGCTTTTAGCTGGAGTTTGGTCCCTGGCCTCTGGATTGATCCCATTATTCTACACCTGAAACTGTTGATGGAAAATGTACCAAAGAGTGCCTCCTGTTCCCTGCTTTGTTCTTCTGAAGCTCCAGCAGATAAAATTACGGCAGCTGCAGCACTTGTCCATTGCAAGGAGTCCATCTGCTTGCAAAGGACATTCCTCTCTCCTCAACCCAAGCCCAACGCAAACACACACACAGACTGACGCTTAATCATCTGCCAGTTATTCTCATTTCAGTTGAAACCATTCCCCAAGGGAGTGCAGATTCGTCATTTCTAAGAACTTGCTGTTTTGAAGTTCTCTGTATATATTTATCTACAACCAGTCTCTTCCGTATTTAAAAACACACACCAGCCAGACCTATAGCAATTTACTGTTGAGAGAACCAGCTCGTGGTTAGTATCACCAGATATCACACCTTTAATAAGCAGTGAGGTAAAAGTTTTGGACCTGGACTTACAGTGCTAAGCATCAGAGCTCAGACTCAGTAAACGAAAGCCATGGCTACATTTCCTTGTGTTCCCATTGCTATTTGCACAAGAGGTCTCTTGCTTCAAAGCATGGTAGGGAACAATATCTTCATCTGCAGGATTCCTTAGAGTTATAAGAACTGCAAGAGGAACATGGTTGGTGGGAAAGACATCAACAGTTTTAAAATTAAATATAAAAGGTACAATATGAGTAAGGAACAGAACACTTTATCGGGTACCTGTTTCACCACAAACATAGGAAATATATGTCCAATCTATTAGTACGGGAAATCTACTCTCAAAGTGATCTCTTTCCTGCCATAGCAAATATATGTGATAAAATATCCAAGAATAATCACAAAGAGAGGAAAAGCTTTTGAGATTGCTACAACAACAACAACAAAAATAAATAAAAAAAAAAAGAAAGGAAGTAAACCTCATGCAATATATGCTTTAATAATACAATGTATCAGCCCACAGAATGGTCTCTAGGGGGTATAGATGGAAATACCATCATTCAAGGCATTTGCATATAGAGAGGACAAAGCACATGAGAACATAGAGTATAGCAGGTGTAATCTGTCTTGACATAGGAATGAATCATGTCCTCTGATTATAGGGAGACCAGTAAGGCTACCTTAAAATTTGGACTATAAAACTGAGCTCTGTTTTGTGATTGAACACTTAGTCTAGACTTAATTGCCCTTCCCCTTTCACAAGTTTATGATTTTCACCTCTTTTAGATATGTTGGTTGTAACAAGAGTATTTGAAATACAGTGAAGCAAAGATGATAGAAGGTGGATCTTAAAAAAGGGAAAGAAGGAATGACTCCACAATGTTGCATGTTCAAATGGTAACCTGTCCTCAAGATCTTCTCCTGGAGCTGCAGTCACTCTACCTGCATATTTCAGTGACACACTTCAGCATCCATCAGCAGCTACACCACTCTTTCTGGTAGCATTCACTTACCGACTTCCTGCAAGACCTAGTTCCTATCTGGAATTCTCACCAAGGTCTCCTATGCAAAATGTGAGTCCAACAACACTTTTCATGTTCAGTTAATACACATTAACTGTGCCACAGGTAGTTAACCTCAATCCCCCTGTCCCAGACGCTCTGTGCTTCGCCAGGAGCTCAAGACATCCAGCTCAGGTGGAGAACCCCTCACCTTGCACACATGTGACTTCAAGCAACATAAAATTTTTCTTTTAGTCTTTACTGCAAGAGGCATTACCAGGGGGAAGTAACTGTAGCCAGAGAGAGTACACACCTTAGTAATACTGCATCTCTCTACATTAACCTTCTGGGAGTCATAAGTAACAGTAAGGTTCAGAGATTACTTCAAAGTGGCCAGGGACCAACACAGTTCCCAATTGGCCCTGGGATTAGAGAGGCATAAAAGCAATTTAACGCTGAGCCTTCTTCCACACAGCAGCGCACAGCTGAGCACAGCTCCATAGAGTTTTGAAAGTAAGCCTTATGCTTTTAGTTTTGATATATTAATTCATTTTCAGGTTTTAGTAGATAACTTGGATTTATTTTTAGACATGTGATTTTGTTTAAGAAATACTTGATTATGAAAAAGTTCGTATATCCAGCAAACTGTATAAAATCCATTAAAGCAAAAGAAACTGAAAATTAGCCTGAGTGTTTTTCCCTCATAGTGTTTAGAAGAAATACTTGGCAAGCTCATGGTGGGCAGGAAAAAGAAGAAGCACCATCTTGCAATCGGTGAAGGGACATTTAATACTTCTCATAAAAATCACCAAATTTACTAGACAGTCCTGATTGATCACTAGGTTTTCCAAACTAAATTGAAAAATTCATACAAACATCAGAGCATAATCAAAAGCAAAAATTAATTAAGCAAGGTTATTTTAAACACTGAGCAAAGGAATACGTTCCTGTTTGGTGTTGTAAATAAGCAGCCAAAAAGGTTCACCTTTTCTTTGCCAATAAGGTTTCAAGTCTCATAATTTTAGGATGAAAATCACTTGTGAATGTGACAGGAGGAGAAATATTTGGGTCGGTGCCATCTGTTTAACAGACCCTTTATTTCTGTGTGATACAGGAAAGAAATATTGCAGGAACGTTCCTTGATGCCAGATGATGAAATCTCCTGAAACAGGTGTGTGTGGAAAGCCAGGGTTTGTCTCTGAGACCGTATGTGTTGTCAGCTATTACTCATCATTACACCTCACCTGCCACTTTAAGATACATTTTGTTAAGCGATTCCTGGATTGGACATTTATACTTTAGCAGATGAGGACCTGCAATTAAGTCCTGCTTACGAGCAGTTGGATCCTCACATACCAGCTACAGAGCCACCTTCGCCTGGTCAGATTTGCAGGTGTGATTGGCACGTAAACATGGCAAAACTGCTCCCAGGCCAGGTCAGTTCTGAAGAGAGCACAGCAGTTTTAGTGCAGCATCACAGCAGAACAGATATAATACTGCTTTATGTCAGCTATGCCCACACAGAACCATGGCTGGTGTCTTCCTATTGCATACACTAAGCAAAGAGAACATTGAAGAGACATGCTGGGCATGCACCAGGGTGTAAATCACATGGGATCGCTGGGCATGTGGGATCCAGGTTGATGCCACCAACAGTACTGTTTGCACATCCCAGCATGTAGTATTTCCACATGACCTGTGTGCCTTTCTGCTGGGTCTAGCTGGGGCCAACTCTGTGCATTTACACTGTGCCAAATCAAACAGGCCCCACACCAGAAGCTGGGGGCTGCTGCAAACGCATCCAAGAGGGTCTGTGGGAGCCAGTCTCATTCTTTCATGACCAGAGCCAAGGACCTGGACCCAACATCTCTGGCTGCACTCACCCTTGTCTCATCAGTGACACTGAAGTGGCCCTGCACTAAATCCTCAGTGAAACCCAGCGACAACAAAATGATCAATGCTTCACTCCTGCCAGTCAATCTCAGATCCTCACTGCGCTAGTAAACAGTAGACACGCACGTAGCCACTAGCCATTGAAATCGATGTAAATATTGGATTAGAAGCCACATTTTACAAGTGACAAATATTGATCTTATTTGCAGCAATAAAAAATCACTGATTGATGAGTAGCACAACACACGCCAGTGCCTACAGACTATATAGACATGACATTTTTGTCTCTTAGGGCATGTCCTTCATCATGGAGTACCAAAGATTATTTCTTTTTTAAACTAATACAAGGAAATGATTCGGTATCATATATTACAAAAAAAAAAAAAAAAAAGTTTCCGCATCAAACTTTTACAAAACAAGTATTCAAAGTACAGTTGGTAGAGTTTCTCCTTTTTTTCTGCTTCCCTAGTTTATTTTTCCAACTGGTTTTTCCACATGAACAGAAATCTTCCTGAAAATTGGACTAGAAGTCTTCAAATGCCAAATCTTTTCAAGCATAAATGGGCTATTTCATCTTAGTTTAAATTAATTATTGTATATACATTATGTGAACCAAATTGCTTCAGAAAAGGAAGAAGAGGAAGTCTGCACTAGATTATGCCAGATTAATTTCAGTGCAACTCCTTCAATTTCAATAAGAATAATTTACACCACGATCACTAGGAGCAAAATATGCCACAATGTCTGGCAGCTAATGGAAACTCAGTAACTCTGGCAAATGCAGTGCCCAGATTTTAGCTTTCTTTGTATAATCTTGTATTTTTTTCCAAGTGATTAAAGCATGTACAGAGAGAATCTATCAATTTTCACCTCACTCTGGTTATTCTTAGGGATTATTGGTTACTTTGAATGAAGTCTTTCCAAAGTCTCTTAAAGAAATATGGGGTTTATAAGAGATAATTTATTTTCAAGATTTTTTTCTTTCTTCTATTAGAAGTTGAGCTAGTTTGCAGTCCGGTCATTCAGAAGAGAATTAACACTACCTATACATATTAGTCACTTGTGGAAAAGAGGTCACCTGGATTTGCTGCTTATTTTCTCAATGAAAATCATTATTTATGTTAAAAAAGCCGACAGATTGTTCTGGAAAGGAAGGTGTATTATCCAATATAAGATGCCCATATAAACATGTTTAGTTTAATGCCACTGAAATTGTAAGATAAAAGCACAGAAAAGAAATGACAAAAAAAAAAGACTTTAATAAAATGCTAATCAAGCCTTCCATCAGCAGTTTGCTAACTGATTTAGACTGTAAACCAAGGCACTAGGCAAGCAATAAGAAGCAATACTTGAAGGAATGGGAGAAAGTCAGAGAGAAATTAAGAATCTCTAAGCAAGAAGACTGAGGAAACGTTCTACATAGTCAGGAGTCCTTGTCAGGTAAAAGCATTTTGAGGGAAAAAATATCACAGCTCACCTTGAAATTTGAGTTAGATTGCTAAAGAATGTGATTTGACTAAAGAGATCAAAATGGCTTTTCCTTCCAACTTCCCCCGAGAAGAAATTATGTTTAATAGCATTAGGAAAAAAACAAAACCCCATACATAACAAAAAAACCCAAACCCAGCAAAAAATGGCACTTAACCAAAATAAAACTGGACAAGTCACGAAAATAATGAAGAACAGGTCATAAAGGGATTAGACAGCTTTAAAACCAGAAAAATCTTATGTCAAGAGTAACAAAAACTATTTATGTTTTCCTCTGTCACAGCATATATTTTGTTATTGTTGTTCCCAGCACACTGAAAGTGTTCAGCTTTGGGACTCTGAAATATTAGAAAATTTGATTGGCAGAAAACAGGGAGAGGGAAAAAACAGGGTCTGGGAAAGTTAAAAACAAAGTAAAAAAATAAAACCCCATCTAGAACTGTTGTATTAGATGCATTTACTTGCAGGGAAGATGCAGGGAGGAGGGAGAGCAGTTATACCAAGCCTGGGACTGACCACAATTAATGAGTTGTGACCAAGACAGACATGAGCAGTTTCACAGCAAACAGATTTCCATTGTTCCTGAGAAGTTAGAAAATGCTGCTGCTTAGAAAAATACCAGCTGTATCCAAGAAACTGTCAGCTGCTGTTATCAATATTGCCTCTCAGTTCTTGACCCATTGCCCAGAAGTCCACTGAGTGACCTTGATCTCAATGGTTTGTAGTAAAGCAATAGCTATAAATAATGCATTAAAAGTGTTCTTCCATGTTGGCAGACTCACATTTGTCAGGCATTTCCATACTATTCTGGGCCACTTTTTGTCGTGTTCACTTAATATGTTGTACATTTTTCTTCAACTGCTTTAACGTGGATTTATCACTTCCTTAAATACAAATATATTAATATAGACTTGTCTCTCATCAAATATGGTCTGAAAACAACAGTTGGTGACTACAGTGGGGAAAAAAAAACAATTTAGGGATATCAGATAAAATATTGGCAACTTTACTACTTTTTAAAATGGTGTTTATTGTGAGGGAGCAACTTGTATGCTAATGGTGGTTTTTGTGTAATCTGATGATTCCAAATGTTTTACAAAGCAAATAGTTACATTCATAGGACGACAGAATATCATTATAGGCAATTAGGCATAAGTAGGATATTACTTATGTTATAAACTCAATAACCTCTTTATTATCAGATCATCAAAGGGGGGGCACAGAAGATACCACAAGTGGGCAACCTCTGCTCCAACGCAGGAATACCAGACCCTTAACCCAGCTTTCTCATCCACTCAAAACTCTCAGTGATGGACACTTCACACTTCTCCTTGGCACTCTACCTCTTTACTTCATTGTTAGACAGTTTTCCCAGAATGTAACAGAAATCAAACTCATCAACTTCTTAAAATCGGCTTAATTGGGATTGATTTTCTTTAACTCTCCTTTCCTAATTGCTACCTTTCTCCTTCACATTCTCTGCAAGATTTTCTTGTCAGAATCAAATTTCATAGAGGTCTCCATTAATTCGTTTTTTCTCCATCCATACAAAAAAATTTATTCCAACACAGTCTGATAAAATTTTGGACAATCCCTTCTGTTCAGGTGCAATCAGTCCGTGACAGGTGGTTAAAAGATCTCTATTGACAGTCAGATGTTGGATAACTTTGTTAGATTAAATCCACATCCATCTGATCCTTCTGCTGTGATAGAAATTCCCTTTTTTTATTATAGATTGACAGTAGACAACTACTCATTAAAACATCCCTGTTTTCTCTTTTTGTCATGGCATTGAGGCTATCAAGAAGACTATTTTTCCTCACCTCTGGGACTCTTTTGGGATAGGCATCCTTTTATTCACACCTCATTTCCTTCATTTCTGTCAGTCAGTCCTTCCTAAGCAAACTCTGATCTTCTATTTTAATGTTCTGTTTTGTTTGTCTTTATATAATTATGATTGCCTACTGGGACTTTGATGTCCTCCTGTTTTTTTCCCAAATTGCCTATGGCTTCTTGTGAGCTTGTGATGCCACCTGCACCTTTGAGCCCCACTTCCATGCCCTCCTCCTTGCAAGATTAGCAGGTCTCAGATGACATCCTTCATGGGGCTGAGAGAAAGAGGAACATGAGCCATCTTAAAAAAATATATCTCCAGCAAGCTCTCAAATCTAAGCAACATGATTCTAGGGGAATTTGGCTTTTAGCTTTCAAAATAGTGTCATGCATCTGAGTGAGCACATTTGAAGCAGAGGTGTCCCCAAAACCCTACAGTGGGGTGGGGCCACACCTCAAAGCGGCATGCTCCTACAGGCAGCCCTGGAGACCAGCAGTGCTGTGGTGTGCCTTCGATGTCTGCAGCTGAGAGATGCCCTGAAGGACTGCTCAGAGCCAGCAAGAACAGAAGATTCATGGCACGCTTGCTGAGTCTTCATATTTCTATTCTCAATAGTGGTCACTTATAGCTGAGTTTCCAACCTTAGAATCAGGAGTTTACTCCTTTGATGTACTTGATGTACCCTTTTTTTAAATAGACATAATGCACTGTTACAGAAAAATCCCTTTGGTGCTGAGAAACAAAGACAAATTTGGAGTGTCTTAGCAGCTGGGATGTGTTTCTCACCAACCTGCTAAAGTCTTTTGACGGATAAAACCATCAAGGGCCAAGACATGGAAAGAGTCATTCTGGTGAGACACTAACCAGTGCCTTCTGGCAAAGGACAAGCGACAGAGACACAGCCCAGGACTAAAGGAATCCCCATGTTGTCACAATCTATAAACAAGAAGTTTTGGGAAAGTTTCCAGGATTACTTGCCATTTTCATATCAGCAGCACAAGTTACCAGGAGAGACTTCTCTGCTTTTTCCAGTGCCTATCAACACACAACATGTGTCCCAGCTTCTTTGTCATGTGAAATTGTGAGAGTAACCATGCAGTCTTATACATCACAGACTGTTTTGTCTAATCATGACAAAAAACACTGTCTCAGCTGGTAAAACATCATGTGGATTAATCGAGGGGCAGTAGACAACTCTTAAACTTCTACAAACACTCATGACAATGCTGGATAACCAAAAGATACTTCTTTTGTCCCCGAGATTAAGTGACCTGTACTTTTTCAGATTTTTGGATGTTTTAGCAAGTGTTTAACCATCCTCTATAAGCATGATCTTTCAATAAGTGCAAATACAATAACTGACTCTTCTATGCTCTGCTTCCTGTAAGAGAAGAGAGGTTTTCATTTTGTGATACAAGTGCGTCTGTTGGTAGTAACCAGTACATCAGGTAGATATTGAATCATAAAGTCGTGATAAAACATTACATAATTATCAGCCTAGATCTTAAGCTAATTGCTGTCCTGGATAGGGATGTTTTCCCTTGCATCATGGACAACAATCCCGATCTGCTGTCACACTATATCAGAGACAGGAATTTTACTCAACCTTAAATTGGAAAGTACGTTTAAAGTATGCTATATTCAACTAGCATACTTTAAACAAACTTGTACAACCTGCTCTCACTAAAGGATCACACACAATCAATCTCATTGTCAGAGAATCTGAAAATATCTCAGATATTATAGACATTTTAGTCAAAGAGAAATTTTAAGTCATAATCAATATTATACTACTTTTAAACCATAAGTGAACAAAGATATTGAAAAACCTCACAAACTATGCTAATTTGGAATTGATCTTAAAAATTGTAATCAATGTTTCCAGAAACTTGACCTTCTTCACCTCAGCTAAAATGTGATGCTATAGAAATGCAAACACAGTTTTAGCTATAATACCACTGCTGTTTCACTACTAGTTATGCTTTCAGTAGAGACGGAACCCATGGACAGAGAGTGGTATGTAAAGCATATTTAAGTTTCTAAAACATGATGAAAAAGCACAAATGCAGTTCTTTAGTTCTGACCGGTAAATAAGCACTGACACCAGTGAGTATCATGCACCTAGTCTTCTGTGGACACAAGTTATGTTTAGTTGAACAGTCTAGTAGAGAACTTGGAGATTAGTGGTGTGGGCAAGATACATACAACACCTTTACATTACAAAAAAAAGGCTTTATACTTCTGTATGCCTGTACCCAGCCAAATAAAAGTGCACTGTCACTACTGCAGCTACCAAGTTAAAAGGTGAGAATTAGTCCAAGTCAAATTATAAACCCACTGTCTCTGGGCCCTTAGGAGCACTGGGGAAACAATTCCCTGATGCAGCTGCTGTGTATTGCTGCCAAGCAGCAGGACAGTGCACCAAGGGCAGTGAGGGAGCCTCGTCCCTCAGCACAGCAACCTCAGCCTCACACAGACAAGGGACCGCTCCGAGCCAGAGTGTCCTAAAGGATCTTTCTTTATTCTAAAAGAGGCCATGCTGTGCTCCAAAGCCTCTGCAATTTCTTCATTTGTGTGTACCCATATAGGTGTTGTCTGTCAAGAGTGGTACTTTCCAGGCTATTGCCCTTTTCTACTTTCTCTCATGCTTCACACAAGCAGGATTAGCAGGTCTTGGATAGCTTGGTGACAAGTTACAGATAGAGAACAACCCTGATTCACTGGCCCAGCACTATACCTCCTTAGCTTCAAATACCCTTCATAACACATAGGTTACAACTGTAGTCACCAAAAGTTTCTGTTTTCAAATTTCAGGTGTAGCTTTTTCCAAAACTTGGTAGCACTCACCCAAACTCATTAGACTTACAGGCACACGTGCAGAAGGCTACATGCAACCCTGGGAGCTGAAACTATTTTTCATACTCCCTGTCCAAAGTATATTTTTATCTATGTTGAATGAGAGAGGCCAACAGACTTATTTAGAGAAATTCTTTTTCTCTCTTTCCTTCCTGCCATGTTCAACTTCCAGCCCTTGCACTGCCCCAGCCAAGCAAACCCGAGAACATTTTTCTTTTACACCTCTGTGTTTTCCCTGATGCATGCACTCCTGCGCCTATCTGCTGCAGAAGATTCAGGGCATCACACTTAGCATATGTGACTGCCCACAGAGAGGATGAGGACATGGCCAGCAGCTGGCAGAAAAAGTGACATTCTCTTACACTGATATGGCGTTTAATCCTGGGTTCAATGAAATGTATGGCATGATATTTATTAACTAGCTGAGCCATCCTATAACAGAAGAAATTGGCTGCAGCTGTGACAGCCTGTGAACTAGTCCAGGAAACTGGCTGGGGGGCTTCTGAGAACGAAAATCACCACCAAATTTTAGCATCTTCCAAAAAAGCAGCTGTTTTCCTTTACCAAGTGTTGCTACCACATGGTGTCATCAGCAGAGCAGACAGCAAGGCCCATTCCTGGCTGACTGGTTCTTTCAGATTTGTGTGAGAGGAGAGAGTCAGCCATACCTGCCTGCACTGCAGTGCAGAAGTCTATGACAAAGGACACTGGGGGACACCACTGGGGAGATGGCAAGCCAAAAGATGGCCCGTCCCAGCTCTGACTCTCCCTTTCCTATGACTCTAGGGGAGTCAGTCTCAGTTAAAAGCTTCCTAATTATAAGAAAAGCCTAGACATAAACATACACACATGCACACACATATATGCGTATATATATATTTACATTCACATGTGGATACATGTATATGTGTGTGTATATATATATATGAGCATAACAGAGAGATATGATGAAGCTTAGAATTCAGCATATCACAGCTTTTCTGTTCAAACTCTGTGTAGTAGAAGGATTGTATTGGATTGCACTGGATTTTTCTTTCTTTTTTTTCTATTTTTTCCTGTTTTTTTACCTTGCTGCTGTAGACAGGAGCAGTCTGGGGGAGGGGAAGGATGCCCAGAGGCTACTTCATAAAGCTGGGGTGCTGCTGCCATCTAGTGAGGTGCCTCTGCCCGGGGACAGATATACACACACACAAGGTGTGGGAACACCTATGTGTTTGCATTTTCCAGGTAACATGGGGGGCATTGTGCCACACGGAAATTAAAAAGGCAGCTCAGCCTTGGGACAACACAGTATCCAGCGAAAGTGCTTTTTTCCTGTAGTGCCAGATTACAGCCTGTACAAGAGCAGTTTATTAAGAGGGTTCAAAGAGGCTGTAACAGAACCTACTAATGCCTGAACATTATCACTTCAGAGCTAATACATGAAGCCACCTGTCCAGGCTATACTAGCAATCAAATTATGAACATGACAATGATTTAGACCCCGTGTATGAATTGTCATGAGAGACCCCAACCTGTGAGCACAGCCTGCCATCTGACAAAGGCAGCAATAAAATGCAGCTTCTCTTCACCCAGCACTTCCATGGGAAAAAGGGAGCCTTCCCACTCACTAGGCAGCCCTTACCTAACCTATAGCCAGTTCCTAGGGTTTTAGATCACTCTGCATTAGTCAGGAATAAAAAGCAGACCATGAGACAATAAAATGCAAAGTGCACAGAGCTACCACCTTCATTTGCAAAAAACCTTGCGATTAGTATGTGTTATCCCAGCTCTGGAGGAACAGAGTATCCCCAGACAAAGGCACCAGCCTTGGGGGGTTCCATGTCATGGCTTGCAAAGCCAACCCATCCACACCATCTCCTTGTGGCCTGACTACACTTCCCCAAGCTGCCTCCTGTACTCAACAACTCACTGCAGGGCTGGATGGGAGAGTCCAGAAAGAAGTTCATATATACACATTCGGTAAAGGGAATGAATGAATTATATCACAATGTAGAAAGTCAGGAAGGGAGTTAGTTTTGTAGTTGTTAAATTAAAGCTCCAGAGGAAAGTAAGAGGTCTGGGCACTTGAAGTGCTTGTTTGAGAGTTCTCCTTCAACCCATAGCACATCAAAGCTGTTCCTCCACAGGGAGCCCTAGACACATGGTTATCTTATGATGCAGACATTTGGCATATTTTCCTAAATATGTTGAAAGACCTAAAGATGATACTGTAAAATCTAGTTTGCTAAAATACCTGAGAACTGATTGAAAAAGAAAGCACTTTAAGTGCTCATTGTGCTGGTTTTGAGTGTGAGACCATTAATTTTCTCCATAGTAGCAGGTATGGGGCTGTGTGCTAGAAACTGTGTTGATAACACAGGGGGAGTATCGTTATTGTTGAGCAGCACTTACACAGCACTAAGGCCTTTCCTACTCCTACTCCTCCTCCAGTGAGGAGGCTGGGTGTGTGTAAGGAGCCGGGAAGGGACACAGCCAGGACAGCAGACCCCAAATGACCAAAGGGATATCCCATACCATAGGGCATCATTACAGTATATAAAACTGAGAGAAGAAGGAGGAAGTAGGATGTTTGCAGTGATGGTGTTTGTCTTCCCTAGCCACCATTCAGTGCAATGAAGCCCTGCTTTCCTGGGGATGGCTGAACACCTGCCCGTCCTTGGGAAGCAGTGAATTAAATCTTGTTTACTCTGTTTATGTGCGCAGCTTTTGCTTCATCTATTAACGTTTCTTTATCTCAATGCAGGAGTTTCCTCACTTTTGCTCTTCCAATTCTCTCCCCCCTCCCGCCATGTGGGTAGAGAGCAAGTGGCTGTGAGACACTAGTTGTCAGCTGGGGTTAAAACACAACACTCATCAACTTTGAGACTTAAAATACCAAGTCTTCCAGGACTTTCTGTAACCTGGATCAAAGTGAAGCCATTCAGCAGCCTTCTGTTCTTGCATTATGGATTCCCCATTGACTGACTTGGTTGCTCTCAGGTCGGAACCTTGTGGAAACGACTGTTTTTGTCTACATTTGGATAACAGGTCTTCTAAGAAAATATTATTTTTCTGTTTCATTCTTTTTTTCTCAGGCTCATCTAGATTCTGGAGATAAGAATGCTCTTACACTGTCATAGAATTTTTTTTTTTCTTTTGAATATATAGATTCACTCTTGTGCTCTGATTTGGAACAGATTATTAAGATTTAGCTTCATACCCTTAGCCCAGCACATTTTAATTTCATGGCAGGATTATACAGCTATATAGATCTTTGCAGGACTCAGGACTGCATTTTTTTAAGTCTAGGATCTAAGGCACTGTTGCTATGACATTATAGAAAAATATCCTTCTAGCCAAGGAAAGTGTCTGCAAATTGGGACATTTTCACTGACAGCTATCAGCCTTTTCCCCTGGAAAGATATAATAAAAATTCTTAGTCTAATATTCAAGCTTCTCCTAAATCAATCAGCCAAGCAACAGTCTCTATTCTAGTCAACATGGGTGAGGAATCACACTCCAATCTGAATAAGAAACTACAGATGATAACACTTGAAGCAAACTATTTCCAAATCTTTATCAAACTAAAACTATATGCTGACTACAGATGGCACTCACCCAGAATAAAACAACCTCTAAAACCTGGACTGAGTCATGATTTTTAAAAGAAAAAAAAAAAAATGAGGACTGTTTTCAGAGCAAAAGTTTTGAGGCAGGTCTTCTGCCAGATCCCTGGAGTAGGTGACCCCAAATTAGAAATTAAATATAAACAAGCCTTTGTCATCAAAATAAATATGATGGTTGCATCACCCTCTCCCGTAATGGAACTGTAACCAGGTAGAGGATGAACTCCTGGTGTGCTGGAAAGTGAGTGAAGGAGAATTGTTGGTAGAATCATCAAACTGACAGAAATGGCCTATTTCCGTTAGAGTTGCGAGGAACCAGGTCCAGCAGAGCAAAGGATCTGGTTTAGCCTCAATGAGAAAATTAGATTCCTATTTGACTTTCTAGAGAACTTCACAGCTCCTTCACTGATGTATTTACCTTCTCTCCTTTTCCCACCAAACCATACTCACATTGAACCACTGTGCACAGTTATCACCTATAAAAGAGCCACAACCAACACACATATCATACAGGAGAGGCAGGGGATTTAATTCACCACCACAAATAATTTACACCTGAAGTCTAAATGCAAAAAGATTAACTCTGAGGCATGTCCTCATACTGCTGCTGTTTGTTACAGCACACCAAGCAATAGCAGTGTTTTTAATCTTTGCCGTAGATGGCATGTACTATAGTTTATAACATTATAAGCAATCCTCACATATTTTCTAAAAGGAGGAGAGCCAAAAAAACGCTGAGGAAAACAGAAAGATGAGACTGTGAAAAAAATAAACCCAGTGAAAGAAACATGCAGCTAAGAGCCATCTTATCCTGCTATATCTGTCCTCCCCTCTAGACACCCCTATGGAGCTCTTTTAGTAAGGGCAGCGATTTACTATATTGTAAGCCCTGTCGCTTGATTTACTGGGCTTTGGCTGCCTCAAGGAGTAAGAAAATCTCTCTCCCTTCTCAGCTTAGAACAGAAGAACATTTTATTACCATCTACGTGGTGGCCCCAGTCCTTTCTTAGTGATGCTATTTCTGGTGCAGACTGATTGAAAAGTGCTGCTGTCCCCCACATGGCTACTGGTTTGATACTTTTTGACATTTCTAAAATCTCGTGCTCTTCCTGCCAACTCCCCGTTGCTTTCTAAACCCTTTTAATCCTGAAGAATGCAAACTAATCTACAGAGAGAAAGAAGCCGTTCCTGGGAAGCAGAGCTGGAAATGTCAGAGTGGCAGAAATGATAAATATACCTGCTACGGAAAGAGAGCCAATACAGGAGAGGGGCAGTTAAGGGACATTGCTGACACTGTGACCTGTTAATGTTATCTGCTGTAAAGAAACACATAGTATATTATTAGGCAGAACTGTATAATATCTTTTTAGAAAAAGAATGGTTTGGAGGCAAGCACAAAACATGGTTAATCAAGTGGAATAAAGCAGTGATCCCTGAGGGAGATTTAAACTACTTAGACTTAAGTAAGGCTAATAAAAGTTAGTAATTCAAGAAAGTTTCCAAAAGGCTTTATTATTATTGTTCTATCATGCCTGATCTTTTGAATGGAAAGGTCAAAGAGCCTATCATGTGCTAACCTGATTGATTTATTTTCCACAGAGCACTCTATGTATTCAGAGAACATCAGTGCCCCGAAAGATCCCCTCTTCCCCCTTCTCACTTTCCACTCTGTACAATTACTTTTCAGCAGGCCTTCTCATTCCTGAAAGAAAAAGACGAAGTTTCTATTCTAACTATAACACCATAAAACAATAGACTCCAGATTTTTATCAGTCTCTCTTCATATTACTTTCCCTTCTTTCACTCACAATGCTGCATTTCAAAGAAATGTCCTCTGTCATTTCTTTGCAGCCATAGCTCTCTGCAGAAACAAGGCTACCTTCAGTCAAGTAACCACGCATCTAAAGACAAGGCAGCAAAATGTAACCATGGTTTACACTCAAGCACACAGCACTGCTAGCAGGAAGTCAAGTTTGAAAAAACCTGAGCTGTAACACACAGCTCAGTGTGTGGACAAGGGTTCTCAGCATTTCTAAGCCATATCTTCCCAGATGCCTGGTGGTCTTAATCTATTACTCTAGTGTGTCAAAAGCAGGCATGTTGCCTTCAAACTCAAACAATTTCCCACTGACAGTGCCTGACTGAAACTGGCTGCTCAGCACCCTTCCAGCCCAAGTGCGCCTATCCCCCACCCCAGCACATTTCCTCCCTGGTTCACATCACATGGGCAACATTCAGAAAACTTCCTCATTGGAATGTAATTAGGGTGATGTTAAGACTCTCTAAATACCACCTAGGTTTCATTGCTGTTTCAAGACACCAGATGCGTTTGACTGGTAAAAGCCAGAAGTTGAAGGATACAAGAAGTTAGGCTGTTCAATTCTGAATATAAGCAGAGTATTCAAAGATAAGACAGTCTGACACTTTTGGGTTTTTTATTCCTGCTGTATAATAGAAGAATGGATTAGACATTGACATTTCAACATAATTATTGTCAGAAATAACTTAAGAAATGCATCACCAAGAAAATAAAATTGTTTCTTTTTAGTCAAAGATTCACCACTTCTCTAGCTTTATGAACAATACACCACCAAGGAGCAGAACTCAACCTTCAACCAGTTTCTTTGTTCCTACCAAAGGGCAAGACTGAGAAGAAATATAAAGACACCAACAATGACAACCTGTACAGTACATACCTTAGATGACATCCTGGGTTAGCTTTAAAATGCGATTTATGTGTATTTTCTTTGACGTTTGGCAGCATATATTCCAGTACAACATAGAGGTTCCTTGCTATCAAGTATCTGCTTACAAGAAAAACTTCTAGAAGAAACTGAAGAGAAAAACATTAAGGAACAGGAAAGTAATTATTAGCTTGATGCCACCTGTGTCCATCGAAATCTTGACTTTCTCTTACACTCTTCTCTGTGACAAATCACTTCTGACACAAAATCTAGAAAACTGCCATTGAAAACTCCTGTACAAATTGAAATTAAGTCCAAAGACCTAATTTCAGTGACCTTCCATTTTACACAACCCAAACAGAGCTATCTATCTGCCTTCTTTGTGTGGTGTAGAATTATATGAACACTGGCCATCTCTCCTAGAAGGGAGTTTGACACTGTAGCAAAAGCAACAATGAAGAGTGCTAGCAGTGCTGCTTACTGTGCAACTACTAGTAATTCAGCTGCATTAAACTGAAATTTACTGAATTAATTAGGAACCTGAAATATATAGTAAAAAAACAGAACTCTGTGTTCCCTGCCTGTCAGATTAATAAATTCTGTAAAAGTTGCATTAGACATGTCAGGCTGATGAAGGGAGAACAGCACAAAAAAAAAAGGAAACTGAAGAGACAAACAATTAAATAACAAGAATGCATCCGAAGATTTCAGCATAATCAACAGGGTCTGCAAAACTCCCCCTTTTGCAAAGCATCCAACATACACTCAACCTACTTATACATTAAAACAGTGTGAATTTGATGGTCTCTCAGTCTCAAGTTGCCTTTCAGCACACCAGGGAATTTTACCCGTGTACCCAGTAACACAGGACCTACTGAAAACTAGCTTAAACCCAGAAGGGCTAGAAGAGGCATGCACAGTTTCACTGCAGACACAGCAGTGAACACAGGAAGTAAGAACAAGGTTCAGTTGTCAGCTCCATCACCCCAGGGATATCATCCTTTCTTGTGCATCCTTCCTGCTTTAGGAATATCAAAGGAAGATGTCTCCTCCCATGCCTAGCACAGTGCAGCTCTGATATCAAGGGGTTCGTGTGACACAAATAACAATGGAGGAATATACCATCACTCTTTTTGGGCCTCTCCAAATCTCTTGAGATTAGGATGGCTTCTCCCCCCTTAGGCAGTATACTGTCAATTTGGATCCTACTGCTGTGAAACACACATTTCCTTTAGGAAAAAGAAAATACACCTTCAGCGAATATAGCAATATCAGGCTGTCACTGGGAGGAAACAGGTGTGTTTCAGAATGTTGTAAGACAACTTTTTCCAGCAGAGTTTACCAGTCATCCCTAAGTGAGGGACAGGGGATAAAAAGGTTCCTCACAGTTAACCTTTTAAAAGGGCATCCTGGCAGTGAGCAACCATTTGACTTTTGGAGATCTCTGGGTCCCACAGCCAAAATCCCTCTGCTTATTCTACCCAGACAGAGAATGCAGAAATGTAAAAGAGCACTTGATTATAAACAGTAAGGGTAAAAGCCTGGTTTTAATAAGTCAGTGGTGAAACTCTCCTCAATTTCTCAAAGGCATTTCTGAGTTGCAGTATCGGTTTTGGTCTTTTAAGTTTCTGATTTTTTTTAACTTTTCCTTCTGAAATAGAGGTTTGAAAATATCTGTGATGGTGGCCACAATTACTTTTATACTAGATTATACATACAGTAGTTTGCCATTATATACTAGTGAGTTACTCTCACTATTTTCCCGTCTCCTAAAGGGCACAGTGTATGCAGTTTGGAGACAAAACTTACATTTCAATTTTCATGTTATTGCCATGCTAGTCTCCCAGGCTCATTTGAGCTTTGAATTTAGAAAGTTGAAATTCTTATCTCTCTGCCCATACGTTGTGTATGATTTGGGTCAGGTTCCAGAGTCCCTGATACTTTTTTATGCTGCGTATATAGTAGTACTGCAGAACTGAGTTTCTCAGCTCATATATCCTCTTTTGTCCAGATTAATATACTGAAGTCACAACTACCACAGCCCTTTTCTGACTTTAGAAGGATTAGAGGACCCAGAAAATCCATCTCACTTCACATCACTGTGACATGAAAAATTTAGATTCATACAGGGAGTCTGCTGCATAGCCATGGTAAGATTTACACCTCATAATGGTTAGGACATTGAATATCCTTTACCTGTGAATTCCTTTAATTTATCCTTTACTTGCTGAGCTTTGCTAGTGCTTTCTCTCTTATTAGTCATTATTAATTAGCCTTGAAGCAAACGTCCCTTTAATTTCACCTTTATTTCCATTGTAATCATCCCTTGTACAACAGCAGCCTCTTATATTTTCATGCTTGGTACACATATATTGGAAAATGGGTTTATCTACAGAGTTACACAGACTATCACAATTTATAACAGTGTGTTTAATTCTTTGGAACCAGACTGAGCACTAACTGCCTTGAGCTGTTTGGTGGGAAATTAGATTTGTGCTAAACAGCTTAAGGCTCTGGGGAATGCAGAATAAACTAGATGTGGCAATTTTATGAGTTTCAAAACTTCAAAATGACTATATTTTTATCACTATTACCAAGCTTGGATGTCATTATCTAAGATTTTTTTCCCTACATATCATTGTCCCAAAATGGATTTAAATAAACTGGGGGGAAGCGTGGTAGAGGGGGGTACTTGGGTATGCAAAACATCTCTAATTTAAAACACTTTACACTTAAAATATGGAATGGAAGAAAGAAAGATGATTTGGGAGCAGTTTCATTTAAATCTCATCTTTTAGATAAGACTACATCAGTAAATGTGATGTGCTTTCAGATGGGCAATCTAGAAGTAAAACCTAAATTGGAAATGTGGAAAACCACTTCTATCTTACTCCTTTTCCAACCTGTAGCAGAAGAACAGACCTCTTAAATCCATTCTTTTATGACACTACCCAAGTCTCATCAGAAAAAGAGGAAAAGAAACAAAGAAAATATGACAAAATCATTTGCGCTCAACAGTTTAGGCATTCCAGCTGACACCACACTTATTCTGAATAACAGCGCTGCTGTATGGACAAGAATTCTTTATTTAAATTCCCAAGTGCTGTTCATGTAATATGATAATGCAACACAATTAGCTATTTCAGCAAGACTTGATATTAGCAAATCTTTTATTGTATGATGAAGTGCCATTTCTATTATGAAATTTCATAAAATACATTTATCATGGCAAAAAATATATATATTTACAATAGGACAATAGAAATTGTTAACGAGATGATGAAGCTTCTGGAGCAGTAATTATGTGGCTAAAAGGCTGTGATTGTCACACAGTTCTTCTAAGGCAGTTCTCTGCAAGTGAGGTCTGCATTGCAATGTTTTGTGCTAAATTCACTGCTGATTCTGCCTTTGCTAAGGAAAGAAAATTGATATTTTTCCTGTCCTTAGCAATGCTGTGGAAAGATAAAATACACAGTGAAAGACTATGGATTTGCAAATGAACCCAGCATGTCTGCTGAGTTATGAAAATGGAGAAACCTTTGCTCTGAAAGGAGCAGAGTTTGAATATTTCCATATTGCTTTAGTCTGATGAACAGGCAAGACAAGCTTGACCCATCTGTCCAGTTGCTGTTGCCAGATATTGGCCTTCATAGGGTTCAGGAAAAAAAAAAATCCAAAAATGTATTAAAATTTAACTTCTTTTTTTGGTTGAATTGTCCAAAAAGCTACTTGATTAGGTCTTTTTTAAATGATAGACCAATGAACAAAAATGCCTGCAAAGACTTCACAGAGTCCTGATAGGACTTTCTACATTTTTAAGTCCTTGCCAATGAACATGTTTCCAAATAACTGGAGCTTTTAACAGGATTAGCTGTAATTAGGATTCACGTCATAAAGCCTACTGTGACAGGGAACAAGAAAGAACTGAAAAACAAAAGTAAGAATAAGATAGGGTATCAAATATATCGCAGTTGAATTACTAGATCTGGAGATCCATATAAACCTGAAAATCTAAAAAACAATAAGGAAAAAACTTGGCCTGTTATGATTTAAAAAACTATATGTACAGCATAAAAACTTGAGTCTGTAGAGACCTGGACTTCTAACTCAGTGCTTTTTTTCAGGAAGAGATTTGAAGAGACAGATGCTGTCCTCATATAGGGTAACTAATTATGGAGACTAATATACTAAAGCTTTAATAAGGGCTGTTGGCAAGTAATTACCTCCATTAGTATTTCTAGACTTACATCATTGTAAATTGTTGTTAAATGATGCCCTTTCCTGTCAGATGCATATCTACCAGGGCAGTGGTTTTCATAAAGCCAATTTCAAATTTTGGGAAAGGTAGACAGAGACTATTGAAAAGAAGAAACATTTAATGAAACCAAGAACACTACCTGTACTGTGCATGTAGATTGAAATCTTCAACCCATCCAAGTTGTTGAGCAGCCAAGAGTTAAAAGAGATTAAATGGATTTCATTCTGCAGTGTATAATGGAAGTAATTTCTGCCCTGCAACCAGTAAGTCTCCAAAGGTTTTCATTAACTTCTCTTTACTGCTGATAAGACTTAGAAGAAGAAAACTTGTCCAGTTGCTGAGAAAAATAGTTGGGCTGTCTTTCTGGTTGCTTATTATTCTTACTTTTTTTGCTGTTGTTGTTGCCATTGTTTTAAGCATATGACTATTGTTAGTAAGTTTATTAGTAAACAATATCATCTAAGACATTAATATTATACATCACAATATTTGGATAAAATTAAATAATCATATTACTGGAGCATGACTAAGAAGGGACACAATCTCTAAAAGTAAAATTTTAATTAAAACATGTGTTTTATCAATAAAGTTTGAACTTCAGTGTTTGGACAGGGAATTGGGAAGAACAAACAACAACTGCAGACACCACCACTCAATATGAATCATTCTTGTTTGAATTCTTATGCTCTTTCCGTGGTTTTAGCACTTTAGGGAATCTCTCTCTGATGTCAGTAATACTCCTCGTTAAGTAGCATACAATCCAGTTGAAGAGATCAGGGAAGATCAATTTCTACTAACAGAGAAAAAAATCCAACACAATTGCATCATTGTACATCTTCATTTGGGTTATTTTAATGACATTACGCAACTCTGCAGAGTTGGACAATAGAAAAAATTCATCACTTCCAATGACAGAAATAATTTTTCATTTTGGATATTTATCTTTTTAAAATCTTGATGCATATTTAACTCTAAGCAGTTTTCAAACTAATGAACACATGTATACAATGTTTTCTACATAGCTTTACCTCAGGTTTAGTTTTACAGGTATCTTCTAAATAGATTTCACAATAGTTTCTACAGTATTTCATTAAATCCACCTTTCTACATAAAATTTTGACTGAGAGACCTTTGCCATGGGACTCTTTAAGCTGACTAAGATGACCATTTTTTTGTCGTTATGTTTCTCTGACCTCAGGTCAGTGCAGTGGTACATGGCAGTTCCCTCTCAGAAGAATAGGAGAAAACAACACTGGCCCTCTGTCACAAGAGTCTGATTATGTATTGCTAGGATAGGTCCAATGTAACAAAAAATAAGGGAATGAGATTTTAATAGAAACATCTTCATGTTTTTCAGTCACTCAGAAGGAATTCTCCGCTCCGTGTAATTTTGTCTTTATACCATGGGAACCATCTGGATCCCTGTGTTTTCATACCATCTGTATGTGATCATTGAAACAGTCATGGGAGTCCCACAGCGCAACTGCTGTGCACTTCTGGAGCTCTCCCCAAAGAATGAACTAATACTTGAGATGACTCCATATGGTACAGTCCTGAAGTCAGCAAAAACACAACTACAAGAATTTGAGATATAAATAAATGGCAGTTGTGTATAAAAAAAAAACAACCCAGATATTGAGGATATTTTCTTGATGGTGTTTACAAAGACACCCAACAGAGCTTGAGATACTGGTATGAGCCACTGAATTTCAGTTGGAAAGGAACATCCAAAGCAGTATCTTTGTTAACAAGTAGCATATCCCCATAGGAATAGATTTATAGATCAAAATCTTTGATGTTGAAGATCTGACACCCCCACACACACCTGAATTTCAGGGAAATTTTATATCAAGTTAACTCCAGTCTAGCCCTGTGTACTGAAAGCTTGACTTCTGGGTGAAGCTTATGGAAAGGTTCAGTCTGTGTCCTCTGGGACTGCTCCTCAATGCAAATCCAACATAGCAAGTTGTGCAGCTGGGAGAGATTGATTTCAAAAGCAGGGTCAGGGCAAAGCAAGCTATTCGTACTTTAGACACACCTAACTTGCTCTGGAACTTCAGTAGCTCCTACCTGATCACTCCTCTGTGATTTTAGGAAGAAGAATACCATCGTGAATTCATGCCTGAATCTCAGTCTGGACCTTCTGAATTTAAAGGAAAAGTAAAAGTTTAGGTATCCTCAGATTACTGCCCAAGTAATGCCAGTGTGCATATATTATTTGTATCATGGCAGGAGACATGAAGAAAACAAAGATTTTATTAACTTCCTGGGGTCATTCCCGAAAGAAATTTTATAAACACTTGTTTTAAATCATTTATGTAACAACAAGTAAGGAATATACAATATTTCAGGAAATATTTTTAACTAGAATTGCTATTTTCCTCATTACATTCAATGGTTAGTTTTGACCACTCTACAAGTCACAATCTCAAGCAAATAAAAACAATGGTCAAGCAGGCAGCATGCAAAATATTCTGTCTGGAAAAGAGATGGGGACTTGGTTAATATCCAGAGAGAACTTTTTTCACTCTTTTTTCCTCAACTATCATTTTTCCAGAAAAGACAGGGGAGCAATTTCTAACGCAGTCAGACAAAATCTGTCCGTCCAAGCAGTCACGGCTACACTTAAAAACACATATAAATATAAATACCTATGGATAAACACTAGTGCCTGGAATAAGTCATTTAACATCAGTGCATATAAGGAGCCCAACTCAGGAGACAATTTTTGGGGGGGTCTCCCTAAATTTTAGGTGCTTGTTTAAGTTATTGGTTGCTTGGATCACAAGTGCTGCAGTCAGTCTGTTCTGGAGGAAGGAATCTCTGCAGAGAAAACACCATTTTGATTAATTTAATTAATCACAGCCCTTCAGAGTACAAGAAGCCCATCACATATAGCTAAACAAGACAAAATCCTCCTCGGAGCCCAGCACCTCCTCAGCAATCTTTCAGTCTCCAGTCCTCTGTCTTTAAGGAATGTTGAGTTCCCACTGGACTGGTTTCACTTAAACCAGTGCTTAGTGAAAGAGTTTTCAGGTTTTCTCTAGGAACTGAATGGGTTTGCCTACATACCTTCAGGAGAAGAAACTTGGCTTTAATTTTTTTTCTCCATCATTTATCATTTAGAATCTCTGGCTCCCTAGGAACATAGGACACTATATATAACTGCATTAAATTTATGAGATGTGTTTGAGTATTAATCATTTCACATATGTCAAAACACGTTTTGTAAGCTAGCCAAAGCCATATATAAATTTCTGTAATTTTAAAGGGTAACAGCAGCAAACCGCTAAACACAGTGCAGCAACAATGAGCTTCTAACATAGCTCTTCCTCAAGATCTTGATTTAAATTCAGGTTTATCAATAAAAAACACTACAAACTTTGAAATTTTAATTTCCTTTTGAAATAAAGGCCTCATCTAGATAGAGCTGGTGTTACTCGCCTCTCAATGCTTCCTACTTTCATTATACAGAATTTTTTCATACAGCTGCTAAATCCTATTTTCACAAGAGGAAAAAACAAAAAAGAAAAAAAATTGCACCTCCAATCATCAAAGCAGCATAATTTAGGCCTTTATTGTGTCAGTCATGAATTGTCTTTCTTGTGAGCTCACAATGTCATAATATTCTTTCTGATTAATGAGGATCCTACAATTACAGGGTAGGAACCATCATGCCATACTGCAGAGCCTGTCTAAAGGCAAAAATTACAGTTAATGCTAATGTGTTACCAAAGAGTTAGGGGTGGAATTATTACTGTCAGCAAATTGAAAGGATCTGCACCCACAAGACTGAGAGCTTCTGTCGTTTCTGGAATGCAATTCTGGGCAGCCAATGAACTTTGACCTAGGACCTCACCAATTCCCACTCCCACTTCTTGCATGCATAGTGCCACTGCACACATTATCTGGAATACCTCTGCCCACCCATCTGCAGATGGGGTCAGAAGCCTTTGAGCATGAAACAAAAGGGATCTAGCAAAAGCTAGCCTGACTAAATGGAAATCTACCGCACCAAAACCCAAGCAGTTTCAGTACAATCAACCTCCATCAGGCAGGTGAGCAGCTATGAAGGGCAAGGTATATGGAGGAAGGCAGAGGGCTTTATTTTACAAAAACTGAAAGGCAAAAATCAAATCAAACTTTGAATTTTTATAAGCAATTTTTCTCCCTGTTAGTAGCTAACAATGGATTTTCCCATCTGTAATCACACACAAAAAAATATATACACACAAACCAATATATCTTATGGTACAGCCAAAGTACTTAACTGATACCCATATGTCCAGATACTGATCCCTGCTGTAGAAAAGGCAGCATATTTTCTAAAATATTCTCTGTGACTCAGATAACTTAATCCTATGACTAAATGAGAAAAGGACATGACATTTTATGTGCTGCTTAAGTGTTTTTCAAATTTTTCTCTCAGAGAGAATTCTAGAGGGTACTTCAAGCTTTCTACTGTTTATTATTTTTCCACATCACTCAGTAGTACAAGTATATACTAAAGATCAAAACCATAGGACTTAAAATCTGAAAACCAATTTTTCCCTTCAGAAAATAAATACTCAGGATGGGAATGATTAAATAATGAGTAGCACAAGTGATGTCAAAAACCAAAGTCTCTTTGATGCTGATTTCAGAACACAATATCGTCTTCTTTGAATCCTTCTCTTTTGTCACATCTCCTTATTTAATTTCATTCTGGTAGGATGTATCATATTTGAACAACTCAAGTGGGGAGGCTCATTGCAACTTCCAATATGTCAATGCCATTAACTGAACACGTGTTTTGCAGTGGAAGAGACTGGCTGATGTAGCAGTGCAGTCACTATTTAGCAGGCAGACATCCAGCTGAAAGCCATTAACCTAGAGAAAACAAATGATTGCTCTCAGGATTTGCCCCTCCAAGTTTACACTGCTGCAAAGAAAAGTACTTCATCCCACACTGCAGTTCTCCTTCATGTAAAGAATTTTCTTTACGAAAAAGCATACCCTTCAAATTAACAAATAATTTAAAATATTTCTCTTAGCTTGGAAAGGCAACACATATTTAGGGAAATGGTTCTAGAAAGTAGGTGAAAACAGAAGCAAATAACATTTTAAGGATATGAGCAAATATTACAGGTTTCTACCAACTAAGGCGTTTCAAGGTGTAGGGAGGGGGAAAAGGAACAAAAACATTTTGACCTATCACAAGTTTTTTGAAGTTCTGGTTAAAGTAATAGTCTGTGATAAGTAGGATGTCAAGAGACTAGCTGATTCAGTAGCATTTGACAGTTATTAAAAATGTCATAGAAATTATTTTAGCCACAATTTTTAAGCATATTTAATGATCTATTGATAACCAAATATCAAGCTTTTTAGGTAAATAAAAGATTCAGCTTTAAAATATGTTGATGCTGCTAACATCATTGAGAGTTTAGCACCTAACTGAACTGGTCCTAAGATTATTGTGGAATGTGTCATTTTACATGGCAAAATTTCAAGAAAAATTCACATTAAAAACTCCCAGAAACTCAGGATGTTCCACGGAACAAATTAATCGTATATATAGTAAAATATTAATAGATTTTTCCATTGGATTTCATTTTTTGGGAAAAGTCTAATGCAAAAGGTGCTTAGGAAGATGAATAATCATTATATTCCTTTGAGGCATTTGTTAATACAAACTACAGCTTTGAAAATGTAAACTGATATATTGATTTTTCAAAACTCTTCAAATCTATTTCTTTCAGAACAAAAAAAAGAGAAAAAACCTGCATATTTAAAGAGCAGGAATCAACATAGGGGCTTCATAGTGAGTGAGGCTTGTAGACTATCTATTTCCAAGCCCAGTTCTTATAACTGGTAGTAGTGAATGTTTGGAAAAAAGTACAAGTGCGTGGCTAGTAAGCATCTTCATGCCTTACCTGTCCTCTAAACTTTGCTAATCAGCAGGTTAAGTCAAAAGTTGTATTGAGGGTAATGACCTGCAGCTGTCAGGGGATCGAGTCTCCATGAACTGGCCTGCCCTCTTTTGGAATCCATTTTGAGGAAGGATTCATGCAGCAAAACCAATAAGCAACTAGTATAGATTTTGGGGCAGACCACCAGAAAATGCCAGTCATTGAAACTTCACTCAATTCAGTATAGCACTCCAGTCTCTCACCAGCCAAGCCCATTTTAGGAAACACAATCTTTCTCCCAGTGTCAGCTAAACTGACATCGCAGACTCCTGTTTCCTCTGTTAATCCAATTGCCATTTGCATCTAGGCGTTAACAGTGCAAGCATTAGAAACAACTCACAAAATCATCTCTAAAGGCACTCTTAGAAGCCACTTCTCAGCTAACAACATCTTCTTGTTTCCGCTGATGTCAGTGGAAATTCCTTGCAATCACAGTGGAGCAGGACTGTGATGGGCAACAACTCACCTCTGCTAAGTGAGAAGTGATCCATATCCATCCTGTTCCTGGCCTCTACATTCATCATCCTCACTCCATAACACAGATTTCGACCTTATGGACTGAGATCCCATTGCACAAAGGAACGAACACTACAGCACAAACTTTTTGATTTCAACCCCCTGTTGTTGCATCAGACAATTATCCCGAACAATTTAATGCAGGAGTTTATCGAGTTTCATGTTCAAAAAAATTCAACCATCCCATTTCAATATTCTTCCGAAGGCTTGTTCCACAACCTTCTGTAGACTGCTTTGTATTCCAGATGGCTAGAAACTGTCTCCTAATTATCAACCTGAATTTATTCATGGGATCCATTCGTTCTTCTGCCAGCATTGTTTTGCAGCAACAAATTGTAGTTACTACTGAGTTGGGTTTGGATCAGCAAGTTGTAACCTAAAGGTAAAAGAATCATTGTATTGCATTTGTTTATGGATTTATTGCCCCTATAGTTATTTTAATAGAAAATATCCAGTGAAGTGCTGAGAAATATAAATGAATGGCATTGGCAGTTAAAATGATAGCTTACAAAGTTACACGACAATTAACAGTCTTCCTAAATTATAGTTTAAATTATTACTAATTATCTATATATGTATATCTCTATAAGCTAATTATCTGTAGGTTGTTAAATACATAAGTATTCTACAAAAACTTCAGTAATTATTAATAGAGTAATTAAAAAATTATCAATATTGTGCTTTGAGTAATTACATAGAAAATAAATTTATTACATATATTAACCTGATGAACTGATTTGGCTTGTTAGAAGCCTTTGTATCCTGCAGTACCTGAACCTTCTTTGCCCTCTCTGGGAGCCACAGTTGCCTGCTCATCCTTCACATCCCGCACTCACCTGTTCTGATCCACCAGGGCAACCACCCTGGCTCACCCTGCTGCCCATCTTCATCTTCTTGTGCTGCTGATGAGTTTATGCAAAACAGCTGGGCAGGGCCCTCTCCTAATGCACGTAAGAGAAAGTCAAGCCATTTGAGCAACCACAAATCCTGCCACTCTCTCAAAAGTATGTCCTCCCATACCTACACGTGTTGTTGGAGTGGAGATCCATGGCAGGGAGTGGCAGTTCAGAAAGCTTAAACCCTGTTTTCTGGTGTGAGTAAAGCAGGCAGCTTGCTACCTCCAGCACTCCTGTCACTTTCAAGAGTTTTAGCTGTTTGTTTCTGCTTGATCTTTTTGCACGTTGCCTGTAAAACAAGTGTGCATGGTTGAAGAGTCAGCAAGCAAGGATGAGGGAGCTGGAGCTGGCCAGGAGACAAAACCTGCACCACACATCCCAAATAATGACTTTGTCAGACAAAGATTCCTCCAGTCCTCAGGGCAGGATGCTGAAAAAAAGTACCAAACAGATAAAACAACATGTGTTTTTCATCCTCCCACAGCTGCTTAGATACTTGAAGAACAACAAGTACTGAGTAGTCTTGTCCAGTACATGGTTGGAGTATCTTTCCGACCAAGTGTGGCATGAAGGTGGGGAATTGTGGCTAATTCCTCTGTTAGCTGATAGAACAAAGCAGAAGCCCTGTCCTTACAACTCAAACTATACTTTGGCTCTCCAAGGTCACTGCACTAGGGTCCTGGTTCCCAGTGCAAGTTCATGGACTACTTAACGTAACTCAAGAACACATCCAGTTCTTAATAATCCTTAATGTTTTGGCGTTTTTTACTTACAAAACAGATTTCCACACAATTCTTGACTCAAAGCTGTCTCTAAAAAGTATGCCTACATGGTCTACCGCTAATAAATGTACATGGGCACATACATACAAAAGCTGCTTCTTCAAGCATAGTACCTATTTCTCCACACATGAACAGAAGGTGAAAGGACAGGCTTGCCTACTCTTGACTCCATGATAGCTTTGTGGCTGAAACCATTCCCATGGAAGAGAAATAAACTCCACTGCCACTAATCTTTATATTTTTGCTTTACAGGTTATAAAAGATTTTTGCTTCTCTAAAACACACTTAAAAAAACCCCAAAGGCAAATAATTCTGACAGTTTTCCTGAGATCCCCTCCCATACCTGTTGGAGACAATGATTTTGCTTTGCTTTATATAAAAATAAAAGGTCCAAACATGACAGGAGTACTACTGAATGAATAGTATTGAATAAAAGGGATATATACAAATAGTATTTTCCTTAAGTCTGAGTTGCATTAGTAGTAGGCCAGCATTTTTCTTCTTTCAAACGTTCACGCTTGAAAGAGGATGATATTCATAAAGGTGTATTTGGATATCCATAGCTATCTATAATTTTGTTACAGACAGGTAGTAAATAATACCAAGATAAATAGTAGCAGGTCACTGAAATTAATGGTTTGAACATTTTTTGAGTAATTTTTATAGATTATTTTGTAATATTTTTTGCAAAGAATATATCACTTAAATCCAGCTTTGAATCCAACATTTTGCACAGTCTCTCACTATTAAACCACACCACTTCTCTAAGTTTTAGATTTGCTGGTGCTGAAGATGGCAAGGAGAAAGCAGGGACTGCTGCATACCCATGAAAGCAGACTGACTCTGAGTTTTTGCATTTTCCTTGAAATATAAGTAGCCTCAGTGGAATAGAATTCAGGAAAATATATGAAATTGCCCTTCCTCCTCTTTCCCCCCATTAATAAGAAGATTCTCTGTGTGGTTTATTTTGCTTTAAAAAAAAAGAAAATCTACTCCCCATGACAGCCCGGATTGTAAATGCAGAATTTCAATTGGAAGATTAGTTAGCTTTCATGGGAATTAACAGAGAGTCCCATCATTCACAGCTAACTTGGACAACAAAATCTGTTTTCTGTCATTAATCTGGCACCAACTGGCTGACTGGTCACCTACAGCGAGCTGTGAGAGATGGGAAGTAGGGAACAGTAATGTTTATTCACGAGATAGTACTGTGGAAAACAAACAGAAAATTATCTTGGGAAAACTGTGGGCCACAGAGAAGTTCTTGTCCATTCAATGCAGGGTGCAAGGTTATTAATGTGATTCCTCAGAGCTCTTCTTTTACCCACAGCTCAGGAAAAGAAGCTATTTCCTTCTCATAGGAGGAAGGAACGGAAAAAAAATATACAAAAGATTGATAAAAGTAAAAAGAATAAACTCTGGCAATTCTTTGAGGAACTACTTATTCATTAATAATATTTACTTAGCAAAGCAGATGTTCAAATGTCAGCTTTTCAGTGTTTTAATACAGAATCTACTTTAATGTCATTACATCAAACCCTCAGTATGGCTGGAGACCAGAACTCTGGGTTTAGAACCATACCTCTGCAGGAACTCATTTTACTCCAGGTAGACAAGAGAACTTGAGAAGACACCCACTAGTTGCAGAAAGGACTTCAAAACTGTTTTGCATTTAGCAGTTGTTTCTCAAGCACCAGCCTTTTGTTCAGTTTGCAATTCCCGGTCCTGAATACTACAAGGAGGCTCAGGAAATGTGTTTGCTCAGCAGCACAGGAGTTGCTGTACAATAACCTGGGCAAATCTCAGAAGGCAGAGCTTGGGTGAATTTATTAAAGCTGGCTAAAAGTGAGTAGAACTAACACTGAGTTTTCAGGATGGCAAACCAGTGCCAGATTCCACCACAGCCTGGTCAACTAACTTCATTTGATACTAACAGGTTTTCTGATAGAAAAGCAGAAACCCATGTTGGTTGCTCCATTTTCAGATTTCTGATTGCGGAGATTGAAAAAAGATGCCAAACCAGAAGAAATGAAGAACTGTGTACCTGTGTGAGCTTGGTTCTTTGGCCACCTCCATGGCTGTGGATGCTTAGACTTAGATAAACCTTTCATAGGATTCCCCTGAATCCATATTGTAAGCAACTGACTGGTCACATATCCAGAGAAAAACAGAATATGCAAGAGGAAGTGCAATTTTACATCCTAGTTTTCAGGACATTCTACTGTTCTGTGTACTCCTCATCAACATTACTGTGGGCTGAAAAAGGCAGAGATGTGCACCAAGCCCAGCAATAGCCAAGACATTGTGTATTTTCCCTGAAATACGGGATGCCGTTCAGCTCGGGGTAGTTGTGCTGAGCAGGAGCACAGAGCCTAGAGGAAATCTCCCCTCTGTGTGTAAGGCATTCTGTACTTTTATCTTTGAGTTAAATGAGTAATTTTTGCCAAAAGTGAGAGAGAAGATCTGCTCTCAGTGAGTGACGGTGTCTGCCAGATGCGTGCTCAACATAAAAGAGGCTGTAAGTCCAGGACCTTCATCACTCTCAGACACAAAATACACTCAGATGGCTAACAGGACCTATTTTGCTTCCCTAGCAGGCATCATCTTCGGGTTTAGTCCTCACATGAGCAACAGCTCCCACCTAATCTCCGTATGATTTTTTATGGAGCTGGCTTCTCCCACAGAAAAAAAAGTGACTGATTTTCAAGTTACCACTCAAGACCTTTGTGCAAAAAAAGACTCTAAGTGGTTTCTTCCTAACTTACTTTAAGTAGGAGGTGAAAATGAAACTGTGGCATTTATGGCTGATTTTGTTCACTGCACCTGTAAAGTGAACTTGCAGTAAAACTACTTATAACAGAATTATTTTTTTTTCTGTCCAGATCAAAAAAGTTCATTATTAGCATGCACTTGATAGGTTAATTTTTCAGGTCTGCATGCCTAATTACAGCACTTTGAAGGAAACATCCTATACAACAGCAACTCAGTGTCTGTGTATTTAGTCCATTTCTTTCTAAGATATATATATATGCACAGGAATATTAGTGCCTTTTTTTTTTTTGGTAAAACCAAATCCATTTAAGAACTTAGAGTGCGCCGTTTTAAGCAAGTCAAAGTATAAAACAGGATAGAGTAAACATCACCAACTCACCAACTAACAGTTTCTTTTCTTTTAGTAAATATATTTTTTCTCTTAGAGACTGAATTTTCACTGAAACAAAATATGTTAGTGAGAAAACAGCTTTGCACTGTCGTCCTTCTGACATTTACAGACTATGTTACAGTAAAGTAAAATCAAGAATTTTGAGTTGAAGAAAATTACAATCTTAGTTAAAAAAAAGGAAAAAAGAAAGGAAAAGAGCAGTACAGAGTAAGGAGTTGAAGTCAGCTTTATTCACTGGCGTGACACAAGGATGTATGAAAGGTAGGAAAAGCTCAGTTTTTTTGAGAACTGGAATTGATTACCAAGAATCAAAACAATACTTGGCTTCATAGAAACAGTCTATTACAATAGTAATGCTACAGTCTTATGTAGTGTTTTTATTGTTAGGTCCCAAGGCTGTTTATAGTCAACGCACATAAGTGTTGTTGAGTAGTTACAAAATGCACAAAGCTTGCTTATAAAACACTTTTTAAAAGGGCCCCTCACCCTCTTAAAGACACCTAGATAAAAATGTGACCCACAGGGCCTAATTTGGCTCTTGATTGCTCTGGTACATGGAAGCTTTGCCCAAATTAATGCCACCAAGAGCCCGAGTGCATCTAAACAACTGAACGACCCAATCACATTGACATATAACATTAAAAGGCCACAGAATAAAAAACCTGGTCCAAGTCCATGCAAATTAATGGAAAACTTTCCTTTTTATTCCCCCACTAGGGTAGAAGGTGAAATATTTACCAAAACAATTGGTGTTGGGAATACACAATTTCCCTAGAAAGAAAGATCTTTACTATTGTACATATTTAGAAGGTAGGAAGACAGATGTGGAAGGCAAGAAATCAGATCCCTGGAATTAATAAGGCTTCAGTAGAAAAAAAGACCTTTCAACTGTGGGACCTGCAGCCAATGCCAAGAGCTACTGAAATGTGTAAAGACACAGACAAGACAAGAAAGAAAGTGAGCACACCTGTGCCAATAAAAAGTCAAAGCTGCAAGTGCATTAACCAGACAAAAATACCCCCAAGAGGTATCACAGACAACCTAAATACTTAGAAACAACAGTTCCACTACTAACCTCACATAGCTTTAAAGGTGAGTCTATAGCAAGAAGCAGTTTGAGGCCACACATTAAGTTTCTGCAAGTTCCTTCAAGACGTGTTGTACCATGCAAAAGAAGGGAAAGAGTGCAACTAATCCTATTTTCTACCTTCTTCAGCTGCCACCTTCAGACAAGGTGCACAGCGATTAGTGCCCTAGTCTTTCAGGTATCTAGCTACAGCAGCAATCTGTGCTCAGTAACACATTCAAGAAGACCCAGGTAGAATTGCATAATTTAGCTGAGAATTAATTTAGCTAACACTACCACTGGGGAGTTCCCATCTCAGGGATCAACTCTCTGGGGAAAGAAAGACTATAATATCTAATGGGACATCCAAGCAGAAGGGCCATTTTTTATATTTTTTTGGACTGTTCCTTAATATTCTTGTCACATATTTGTGGGTATGTTAGAAATACTTCTTAGATTTTATTGGACAGAAATTACATAGAGGTATAAAAAAATCATGAACTACTATCTTCTAATCAAAACAGCCTTATGACGACTGGAATACCACATCTATCCTCTCTAACTGGTCAAACTAAAGGTGTCTTCTATTACTGATTTCCTCATACATTTGCTCCAAGTTTTGATGTCAAGTGGACAGTAGGTCCACACAAAGTTTGCCGTATTGGGGATTTAGACTAAAGCCTTACAGCGATTACATAGAAGTTTAGAATCACAGAATATTCTGAGTTGAAAGAGACCCACAAGGATCATCAAGCCCAGCTCTTAAGTGAATGGCCCACACAGGGATCAAACTCATGATCTTGGTGTTATTAACACCATGCTCTAACCAACTGAGCCAATCTCCCAGTTTTGTTGAGGTTCAAAAGCTTGGCCCGTAAGACAAACAAGTTCTTGGAATTTAATTCTATTGGAAAGCTTTTAATCAGAAAGACTGGAAGACTGATTATCTTTGTGAAGAGAACGAGTAAACTAACCCTAACAAATGGACTTAATACGAAGTATGTTTCATGTATCATTAACTATGTAAGCAAATCTATCATTGACTTCATAGGAGAGGGGTGAGCCAGTAAACTAGAAAACTAATGAAATGTTTCTTAATAACTGGATCTTCCTTCTTTGAGAACAATGTCTCTGATTTTTTTCTTTCTTTTTACAAATGAAGCTTGGGGTTGCAACTTAGCAAATTCTTAAATCATGCAGCTAACCACACTATCCATTATGTATAGCACAGTGCATATTTTATCAATAGCACTGTTTTTGTTAATACTATTTCAACTAAATAAGTAGGGGAAAAATTGTCCACATTTTGTGGGTATTTTCAGTTGCTGAGTCAGAAAACAAAATAAGGTCTAACATCTGCATGTATTTTTTGTTCAGTAAAGCTTGCATCTCCCTTCAGGACTGAGAGCAAGCAAACTGCTGCTAACCATGATAATTACACAGTACTCAGCATGGTGAGTAGAATAACATTGTAATTGTCCAAGGGTTTGAACAATTTGGACTGATTTTGTATAGTGTATAATTTACAGTAAAGATTCAGAATGTGTTTTCTTTGCTCCAAGAACACTTTCATCCTTTAGTTTTGGATCATTATGCATGGAAACAAGCATCCACAATCAAATTCAATCCAGATGAAGAACATCTGCAAAAATAGAATAATTTATTTTATTGACATTTACATTTACATAATTTTATCTGTGTCTGATTTTGCTTGTGACAGTCAAGGTAATATAAAATAACCAAGACCCCATAGAGTCACTCAGACAAAATAAAAGTATGCAAACGCTTGAAATTTTACCATAATCATAACAAATTAGTGACAGTGACTGAAGCTGGGTGAAAGGACTCAAGAAAATATTAACAGGGTCCGTAGTTATGTATTGTTTATTTTCCTCCATGAGGTCAGGGCAAGACTTGATCATATGCAGTTACATATTAAGACCCTCATTCTGCAAAAATCTAAGTGCTTATTTTTACACACAGAAGAGTCACTGTGAAGCAACTGAGATTAATAACAACCAAGAGCAGTTATAAATCAGGGCCCGCATAATTTCTGAGTATCAGATGTGGTGGTGCATAGCAATGGGAACAACGAGTACCAGAGCCATCTTCATTGCCACTGTGTGTAAAGCAGCAGCATGACTTAAAAGTGTTCTAACTTTTCGCAGAAAGAAGTTAACAGTTCAGCTCTGTGAATGTACAGTACCATCCTTTATGAGACACAGACAAAAATCTCTACAAAAATAATCAGAAGTCTTAACAATGCTTTGTTTTCTATGGCCTTTAAGGACATAATTTTTTTTTTTTTTTTGTGGAATTGTTTTAAGTGGGGAAGAAAAGGGAACAATAGAGCTGAGGAGATGTCGGGGGAAAACGGGAGAGGATACGCTGCAAATATACAGTGAAGGCTTTTATTTTTTCCCATTAAGATGATTCTCAGTCAAAAAATGTCTTGAACAGTTGTGTTCCTGACTTGAAATGGGGAATTTCCCTCTCAGAGATTGCACTCCATTCTCATTTTGGTGAAAAAAAGAGATACCAAAACCAGTAGGATTTTTTTTTCTTTCTTTAATATTTTGTGGCTGCCATCTATAAAATGAGAATAAGAAATATCTTTGAAGAAAGAATTAAGGATAAATATTTCCAATATTGTTAGAAAGTTATATCATATCACAGAATAGTTCTAGCAGAGAATTAAGGACTGTTTCTAAATCACAGGATTGATTTAGATAGCTCCAAAAGGACATTTCTAAAGCTATTGAACTCATTGCTATTAGAGAATTTAAAGGGGTCATCGTGCCAGTTGCCAGCTTTATAATACTATCTCAGTATAGCAGTAGGTTAAACAGTAGATCCAATATCTGCATTCTTGAAAATTATGTAGTAGAATTACATAATAGGTGGTTCAACAATTTCTACATTAAAGACCTTCTAATGCTTCTTCTGTGCTTAAGATAAAATTTTAATTGTACTAGGTAAAACTGGACAAAAATTTTTAACTTTTTAAATTACCATTAAGTCTAACAGCTAGAGTAACTGTAAAGGAATTTAACTTTGCACATTGGATTTTATATATCTGACTTTGAACTGTATATCACAAAGACTGTCAAAAGTAAGATTCACAATCTTGCTTCCTATCAAAATGGACTTAATAGCAGTTACTGGACACAATGTATCAATGGCATATGACTGACATTTTATGCTTAGACAGCTTTAACCTATACAATGAGGAGGAGGAAAAATGGGACTTGTATATAAGGTGATATCCTTCTTAATGTCAACAAATATTAATCAGCTCTGGAAAGCAAGCCTGTGCACTATTGAGGCTAGGTGACCTTAACAATCAGAAACAGATTTTTCAATTAATTCAATATTCATCCCTATAATGCATTTAACACTGTAATATTGCAAGTCAAAACTTCAGACAAATCTCAGTTTCCAACAGTTGGTCTGATAAACTTAAAAGCAGATGCTACCAAATTAAACAACAACTAATAAAAAGTAAGAAGACAGAAGAAAATAAGGGTTATTTGCTTAAGGAGGTTTTCTACACATATTGCTATAGTTCTGGAGAAATGATTTGCTTCTTGCACTACTTTCTTCACTGCCCACAGCTCTAAAAGGAGGTGATGAACCACTATGAACAGAAGACAACCATTTGGTTGCTTTGCAAACTACACTTGGCTTCTATGGCATTGATTTCAACATTATCTCCTGGAGTGAAAACTCCAAGCACAGATGTAAAACTAAATGGTCCCAAATTGGCTGCTACACTCAGTAACATTGCTTATCCAACACACATTAGACATAAGATTTCTGAATTACAGCAGCCCTATAGCATTTATTCAGCAGGAGGTTAAAAACTCCTTCCTAAGAAAGGAGAGCAAGACCAAATGAAAGACATCAATCTGATCTAGGCACAGAATATCTTGGCAGATGTGGACATGAGCATGGCACCTTTTCTTGACATAAGCACTAATATTAAGGATGTCATTGTACACCACACTCTCCTCTGCTATTTCTAAGCTATTAGATTTACCTATATATCGGTGTATAGAGAATATATTTGCATATTCAATGAGTGCCCTGTGTCAGCTCTTGGTCTCAGGTGTACTCTGCAGAATTCTGAAGCAGTCTAGGTGAAGGAAGCGGAATCAGTTCTGAACCAGCAAAGCACATCATCTCAAGAAAGAATATGTTCATAAACATGTTGCCAAGCTGAACTCCTCACACACATCCTTTCTCGGATAAAAGGAACAATTTTATTTTACTGAATATAGTCTAGCCAGGTACACCCAGGATTCTGGTTCCCTCTCTATCCCAGGGGATGTAATATATAGCTCTCATAATGTACCGCAAGTGTGGAGGACAGAAAGTGGAAGGGAATATCTCTCCCTCCCACTGAATAGAAGCATTTAATTTAGGTATTTCTGGGCACAACAGGAACCCAAATTTTAAGTTGGTCTAAGCTCACCTTTGTACAAATAAAATAACTAACATAAAATGGAGTGTTTTAACAATATTATTTTTCTCCATTACCACAGAGGCAATTGAACAGGATTTAGGGAATATGTTCTTCAGACATGTGAAATCCTATGTTAGATCTTAAATTTTTTTTAGTTTCTTATTTGAAGTCTGTAAGGATTCTCAAGTCCATTCCAGGGAAGAGAATAAGAATCAGAAAACCTGGAAAGTAAATTTCCCAGAGCTCCCCAGGTTCTGTTCACCTCCAACAGGTCTTCTGTCAGGATATGGATCTACATTTGCCTGGTATTTCCATTTCATTTCTTCAGTAACAGTGAAGTTCCTTTTTCTTAAGAAAATTCTAATCACATATTTAAGACAGTCCACAGGCTTTTAAATAAATACACACTGAACTTTTGCATTGAAACATACAGAGATTTGGAATGGTTGGGATCTAGCCCAGAAAACTTGATTGCAAAGCAGGGTTGTATTTATGTCAGCTTTGCAGAAAGCAACATTTCAAATTCTAAAAGGAGACCTTTATATCTAGGTTCTACATTAAGCAGTCTGTTGTCTGGAAAATTATGCCAGTGAAAAGAAAACTGTTTTCTTAATTATCTCAGCCCATTCTAACCCCAACAGTCTTTTCTTCTTTTTTCTAATGAGGCTCAACCTGTGGAGTTTATTGTGTGTATAATTTCTGAGAAAGGGGAAAGAGAAAGACTGGGGTTTTTTATTATGTGATGAAAACAATGGAGCTGTTAAGGGTTGTGGGTTTTGGGTTTTGTTTTGGTTTTTTTTTGGGGGGGGGGGGTGGTTTAAGGATGCATGCAACAAAGTATGTCCCAAAGGATAGAATGAGATTGCTCACAGAGAGATTTTTCTTGATAACTTTTTTTCCAGGTTGCAACTATATTGAGTCATATACTCAGCTTCTGTAAGTCAGCATAACTTCACTGAAAACACTTATTCCAACAGAACATCACTGTTTTACAGTAGCTAAGAGCCTAGACAAAAATCTTGCAGAAACAACACATCCACTTAAAATAACTCCTCTTCTTCATTCCTAGCAAAGCCTCTATTTATAGGTTATTTGAATACACAGTAAGATGTCAATACCTCTTTGCCTTCCTCATCCACAAATGACCATTATATTTTATGCAGTTTATTTTTAGTGAACAGACTTGAGGCAATTAACTTTGGAACCAATTTGGTAAACAACCTTATCCTTCATCATCTTCCTACTGCAGTTATCTTTTTCCTGTTTCACGTGACATTGGTAGGAGATGCACCATGGCAATCCCACCTGTCCACTTCCCTAGACACAAAACCTCTGAGATTCAGAGAGATATATTAGAAGGGAATTTAAAAGTAACAGAGACAGTAGTTTCTGTAATGGTAGGAAAAAAGAAGTGTGAAACAGGCAGTAACTAGTTTGAATTTTTTTTTCAGGAAGCTACAAACAGACTGTTCAAGTGACCAGCTGAAGTCACGGAGTGCTAAGCATTGATCCCTAACAGAGAAAAACCTCGCTTGCTATGTTAAAATCCATTTTTTCTTGTGCCTCTCCAGAAAGCACAAATGAGCTATTAGAAATAGCACAGCTCTCCATGGCAAGAACAAAGAGTACCACAGGTTGCTCCTCAGCATCTGATTTTCTTCTCTTGGAAGCAGATCTGAAATCTCATAGCTGAGTTTGGGATGTTCTTTGTTTCAGGAATCTGTTGTATGTTGTAATATTCACTGGTGGGTTTTTGTAATGCCAGGCACAATGCAATGAGGGTATTTCACATTCACATGAAAGCAACAGAAGCTAACTTTGCCTTTTAAGCTCTTGCTTTATTGCTGCAAAGGTGTGTTTTGAAGTAATTACTCAAATATGAATCAAAGAAAAAAGTATGCTGGGCACTGGAGCTAATGAACATACGTCCACAAGGAGGTACAGCAAAATGAGGATTCTGATTTATATATATTTATAGTGTTGCTAGCTGTACTTCTGACTCCAAGTGCCTCAGAGCTATGACTCTTCAAGTTTAAGTTAAAATAAATGTTAAAAAAAATAAAATAGAAAAAAATATTTGTTACTTTTCAACCATGCACAACTGGTTACACACAGCACAAGCAGGAGAGGCTCCATCCAAGGCTCTACAGAATGGTCTTGGAAGGCAAATAACGGATTGAAGCAGACATGTCAATTCTTTTGACTGAAGTAACACATATAAAAAGAGTAAAAAAGCGCCTCAGTAAGAGGCCACCAAAAGCAAGGGAGCCTAGATTAACATGGATTGTTACAAATATAAGTCTGTCATCAACTCACAAATAAACTTGGAAGGAGTTTGTGCTGTTTTAATAATTGACTTTCTCTTTTAACAGTGTTTTAGGGAAAAAGAAAAATATTAATTTACCTATTCATTCTCATTGTCAAACATTGAAGTTAGAGCCTTTCACAGCAACATTTTTCAGTGTTGAACATTTTCATATATTTTAATGACTTTTAAGTAGTGTTGTTATTTTTCCATAACAGCTGTCTGCCTTCCTTAAGATATGTATATATGTACTTGACTAACTGAAAAGGACACTTGTATGCAGCAGTTTGTACATAATCCAACATTTCAGCATTTTCATAGTTTGCTGGAGACATAGCTCAACTCAACTGCATTTCCAGTGAGACTGATGCAGTTGAAACTAGGGAGATATTATGAGTTTAACTGCTAAAATACACAATTGTCCCAATCTGTTTGAATCTATAATTTCACTAAGTGAGAAGCAAAGAGGCTAGATTATGCATACAACATGGTCACAATATGTACAGTAGGGAATTTTGTGTGGGAGGCCCTTGTCACAGAGTGTACAAGATGCTTTTCATATCAGATAATCTAAGGAAAATATGTGGGGACGCAGCAGGAAAAGTCCTCTTAACTAACAGTGGAGAGAGAAGAAAAAGATATAGTGGTGCACCTAATGGCTAAAATATTTGATTTGCCTATAATAGTAGACTTGCCTTTTATTTTCATTTTTATTGAATTTCTATGTACAGCTGTTTTTAGAACCATCCAAACGCCTAAGTACTTAAAACTTTATTTTTAAAAACTGTGAAGAATTGAAATTTACTACTCATATTCTTAGTGCTTTGAGCATTTTAAATAATCTTAACATCCTTTCTCCAAGAACTCCAGTGTTTCGGTTTTATCCAGGTATACCAACAAGACATCTCCCATGGGTTCGGTTCTGTTGTACTTAATCATGCAATGGTATCCTTAGTATGCATCAGAAATGTGGATAAATACCACTGACATTACTAATGCATCTAGATTTATACATACTGCTGACAATAGAATTAGAAAACAAACTTTTTTCTGAGATTGTTTAAATTCAATTTATCAAAACAGACATTTTGACTCCGTCTAATCATCCAATCGCACTGATGTTTCTCAAGCAGACAATTTATGCTAATATTCACATGCTTAAGACTCCCAGCAACTCAGTAAATATCCAATCCTTCAGTGATAAATTGTGCTAAGAAGCACGGTAATATCAAAAACTATTCCCAATACCACGATGTTTCATCAGAAAGAAATTGCATCATTTTTCTTACAAGATAATCAAGAGAAAACAAAGAAAGTAAACATACTAGAGAATGCAAAATGTAAAGGTGATACAGCCTAGCACACATTGGTTAAAAAGTTATGATGGAAATGTAAACTGGGGGAGATATATTCACTGCAAGAAATTCACAAATAAGCAGTGATTGCTCCCTAAAGACTTCAGACAAGTACAAGGCAAAGGCAGGACACATTTATAGAAAGATACATATGATGAAGAGGAAAAGAGAAATAAATTATACGGCAAATAAACCAGATCCCTTTTGTCCCACATCTAAAGCATCACACTATGTGAAATTTCAGCTAATAGCCATGAAGTCCAGAAAATGAGTTCCATATACAGGATGGGAAAAATATTTGCCAACCTTTACAGAAATTCACATCACAAAATTGGCCATATATACATACTAAAAGTAAACTTAATCAGTGAAACAGAGTTGCAACAAACAGTGCCTTTAGAAGGAAAATTAGAGTTCCTTTGTTTTCCCAGACCAGCCTACAGCATATAAAACATTATGCCAAGAAAGAAACAACATATGCTGGGGATCCCACTATCCTCTATCAGGACATTAGCTCCCACTTCTTGGGCATGTTTCAGGGACAATACTCCTACTTACTGTTGGACACAAACTTAGGTGGAGCCCCCAGATGCACTAAGGTGAATTTTATAGATAGCAGCTGAGCTGAAATACTTTGAGGTGGCAAAGGCATGTCCTACTTAGTTAAGACAGATACCCCAAACCTAAACATCAGGACCGCATTAAACACAGATAGCAAATATATTTTTGGTTGTTTATGTGCGCTGGGCTTCCAAAGATCTCAAAGCTCCCCAAGAGCCTCTGAGTAGTGGACAAGAAGTGCAGAACCTGTGGAATAGAACTAACTGGAAGGAAACTTCTGCACATCCATTTCTAGATCTTCAACGTTTCAAATTTCCAGCGATGAATATATCATCAAAATTAACCTTCCAGATTAAATTTCCTGGAAATGCTAAAATATGCTGCACTAGAAGCAGTTAATACAAATAAATAATATACATGGTGAATACAAATAAACTAAAGCCAGTATTTCTCAATTTTCATTTTAAAGACCACCTAAACCTTTGAAATGGAACTCCAGTCCATCTTAAGGAGTATAGGTATGTTACTTCTCATTTCTAACCAAAATTAGACCCTGCTTTGAATGTTCAATTATTACTTTCTCTGTTTTAACTGATGAGATTTTTTTCCTGGGAGATTTTTTTCCTTGACATCATAGTTAAGTTATAATGCTTTATCAACCACAGCACACAAAGGATGTTGCTTTAGACAAAGAGAGGCTGTAAACCTTATGACAAACTTTGTGTGTGATTGTTATGGATGACAACGTTCAGCATATTTTTCTTATGAACAGCCTTTAAAAACATCTATACAGTTGGAATAAGTTTGGAGTTTATGTAAGCAGTGAGAACGAGACTACAATACATCTAGGACAGGGGAAATGCATTATTTTTACTTTTCAGACAAAAGGAGTGTCCAAATACCACATATATACAAGATGTAGTATATTAATTATACTGTCACTACTTTCAACCGAACTGTAAGGCTATGCATGTGTATCTCTTTTCTCCTCAGTACTTAGGACTTGGAGGTTGCCACTGCTGCTGTCATTTGAAGTACAAATGCTATTACGGATCTAGGATCTCAGTCCTTCATTGAAGAAAGTGTTTTGGAAATTTCTAATCCACTTACCTGGAAGGGACATTCTTAATCAAATGAAGCTGAAGATAACAATTCAGTGGTGAATCAGAAATTTTTTCAGTGCCCAGAGAACTTTACATTTCCCACCTGTTTTTCCTATATTGCAGTTCTCCATGCTAGTGTTGAACCAAATCTGAGGAGGGGAATGATGTTATTATTGCATAGAAATATGCATCCTTCTGAGTTTCAGCTTCACATTTCTCCAAAGAAAGACTGGATTATGTGATTTAATTCTACAGGCAGCTGAGAGTAAAATCTTTTTCTGTCATGCTTCATTGTGAATGACAATGCTTATAATATCTCTGCAAGATATAATTTTTTCATGTCAATAGAAATTTGATATTCATAATCTAAGTAACAATTTTCCTTTGTAAATGCCCTTGTTTTTGGCTGCCATGCTCCTTATGGTTGTTTCAATTCATCATCTCCTGCCTGTAGAAAGAAGAAATGCAGCCATTTATTCCAATGAAGAGAGGAGAAAAGAGACTTTTGTTTTATGGAAAAAATGTAAAAAGCTGGAGAGGTTAATACAATTAGCCTAGTGCTTGAGGTCTTTCCCATCTTCGAATTTATTCCTAGAATTCTGAAAAAAACCCAAAACTGTATTTGCAACTAAGAGTGGGACATTCTAACTCTTCCATATATAATTTCATTCCTTTGTTGCACTTTTAACTGTTTAATTGCAGAGGGTGGACTATATAACTTCCTCTTTTAGTAGGTTCTTCACTGAAAATAGTTTACCTGCTTGGAGAAATGCAATTGACTTTGATTTATAAGCCCTAACTAAAAGGCATGGTATCACATTGTTCTGTATGTGTATAAGAACCCATTCGTATAGAATATGGGGCAGAGGGTGGGAAGGGATTTCCTTTTAACTGCTATTGAACAACTGACCTAAAGCCTGAGGACTCTAACTTGATATTTTTAGCATTACAGATGCATGTAGCTTTGTCTTGTCTTCTTACATTGTTACACTTAAGGCTGCAGGGAAAGCACACTCTGCTTATTATCCAGCTGCTAAGATGTATTTGCAGCTACACATTATTTGCAAGCAGGCTTAACTCTTGCTTTTCTATTTTATTTATTACCATGAGTTATAGGGAAATAGACTTTTACACCCATCCAGAACACCTGTGCAAACTAAAAGCCCTTTCAATCCAGCAAACATAATAGGCAAGTGGGCAAGAAGTGGCCTTCTGCTGACCTACAGCAGAAGATCCCACAGTCAGACATGTCTTTCATACTCCTGTCTCTCCCCAGCAGGCAGCTTCCAAGGATGCTGTGACAACAGCTTTGGCAAACCTTCTAGTCCTCTGTTGTTTGTCCTTTGTTAGAAAAGCAAGAGCTCTGAAAGAAGCAAAAAATTTGTACACTTTACACAGAGAGAAAAAAAAAATCTCACTTTCATCCATAAGAGAGATTGCTGTGCTAAGGTTCACTCAGTATTAAAAAAATGTATAAGGCAAGATATCCCGAACAGTCACCTCTCTAAGATTAACTATAAGTACACGTCCTGCTGTTTTTCTGATACAAAACTACAACAAATCTTCCTCTTTTCCTCTTGGTGTATCTCAAATGTCAGATGAGGGGAAAACTTAACAGAAATATGAGAAAAGGCCACACTGGTAGGTCCTCACCTTTTATAGGAGTACCTACCCATGCTTAAATGGGTCCCTTTCCACAGCAGAGTTAAAGATGGAGCAATTGTAATAACTAGTAACACAGTACGATCAAACTATATTACATACAATTTACAAATACAATGTTTATATTTAGTACCTTTAGCTGAATGCACAAGAACAGTGTTCCAAAAAGGTGGTGCTCCTGAGGTTTTGTCCACAACCTAGCTTGGTAGGATAAAGGGGAGTGGAGATGTTGGAAATAATTAAAACCGACGCAAAGTACTTTCATTCGCTGGAAAGTGCCAACACCACACCTCTGTATTTTATTTACTTCTTCTGTGCAAAGTGATTTCCCCTGGTCACAACAAAGATTCTAGCATCTGTGCCCAGATCTTTACTTTCTTAGCTCTTTCTCTCAGCTGAGCCACCTTCCAGCAAGCAAATACTTTGTCACTAATCAGTCCCTTTTGTGGGCTTGCAAGTTGTGGGAGATTTGCTCAGCAAAACATACACTACAACTGTTCCTCTTCATCACTTGATTCCGATTTGCACTTAGTGCTCCTACTGCTGTTGATTAACTGATCTTTTTTCTGTATTTCACTTGTTGTTCATTGCCATAACTATACATTTTGGTATCCTGAGTGAATGCAACTTGACAGAGAGCATGGTGCTGTGTGACATGTCTCATCCACATGGCACACTCAGGAAAATTCATCTGAATTATCCTTTTAAGTGGGTCAGTTGAACCACATTAAAAGCCTAGCATAAATACAACCTAAATCTGTTTTTGTTTATTTTGCTGCAGTAACAAATTAAGCAAAATTAAATCAGGCCATGCTTTTGTTTGGTTTGGGTTTTTTTCTAAACGTATGACTTCACAGGGCTGTAATATGGTTTACCTAAGGTACTTTCAGTTTATACCTCTGTTAGTCTGCACAGGTAAACCCTTAAAATCCAGGAATTAGTGTTCAAGACAATTTTCCTATACATTCAATTTCAGGATCAGAGTGGGTTGCTTGATGAAACAAACCAGAGCAGCCAAAGCACTGCTCTCAATTTTCCATCCACATACTGCTCCCCGGACCCTCAATTCCACTGCAGTGGGGACTAAATTCCCAAATTCTGCATGCCTGTCTTTGACCTCCACTTTCTGAGATGCTCTTCTCCTGGAAAAAGATACATATCAAAACAAATAAGCTTCAGAAATGAGGGGAGAAAGTTGGAATAAACTAAAGGAGTGGAATGCAGCCAAAAAGTAAACACAGGTAAAAGAAACAGTGTCATTTCCATGGGAAGCAGAAACAGGGGGATCCTGTCTGTGCTATTTTAGTTAGACTGAACTAACCAGAGGGTATGATGTGGTGAAGGAAGAGAGGGGATAGAGGAGAATCATTAGTTATCTTCATATTTACTTTTCAAGTTAACAAATATACTCATTTATGAAAAACGTGAGGTGGCTTGGGAAGACCTCCAATAAGCAGCAGGCAGGGAGCCAGCTTTGGCTTGAAACACTTACTGAAATGACAAAAAAAATAAAAAAAAAAAATAAAAAAAAGCCCTAAAGTGAAGTCAAAATCCCTAATGCACTTGAAAGCAACGATGTCAATCTGCAAGTTCATTACAGACAAGAACAAGTCCCCACTGGTGAGAAGGTCTCAGATACAAAACATCTTTTTCAATGACAAAGTCATCAAAAGCCAGAAGCATCCATTCCTGTGATCCCACTGCTTTTTGAAGAGAAGGGGCTGGGCTGCAGGGGGAGCTGTGCACCCATCGTTTTGGTGAAGCAGTTGATAAGGTAATATGTTCTTCCACATTACAGTGACATCTCAGAGGTGTGTTCTCTATAGCAGCAGCAATATACAGACTCAGTGGAACCACAGTCTTGGCTACATTTCTGTCTGCATTTATTCTGTAGTTTTTCCAGCAGCTCTCCGAGTGCTACACTGAAAGTGTACTCCTGGACTCTACAGTTTTGTCTTGTGTATGTACTGTTTAATTTAAACTGGTGCAGTAGTTCCATTCTCATTTAGCACAGGAAATTTATCCTTTTTCCAAGGTGAAGAGCCAAGCACAGAAAAAACAACATGGTTTAAAAAACTTTTTAACTAATGACTACACCTTCTTCCAAATTCCAACTAAATGCTTCTACCAGCACAAAGAATGTCCAGATGAGTATCTGTCAATTTACCATCAGTACTAAGGAGATCAAGTGTCTAAAAAATATTTTCTGGCCAATCACTTCAAGAGAAGTTTAATTTTGCAGTATTCATATGGCCAACACACGAGTGGTAAACAATGTTGCATCAGGTATGCACATATTTGGAAACTGAAAAGGTTTTATAGTGACCTCTGAATCTGTAGAACATGCAGTGTGCCTGCTAATTTTGTCAATCTAAATTTATGCTTGATTTAAATAAAAATGAAGCAGAGGAGCCAGCTTAAGAATTCAGTATATATTCCATTTAATAGATAACTAAGCACACTGAGTGTATTTGATTCAGTAAATTCTGGTACAGACATGCATTTCCTGCAATACACAAGGAATATAGGCCAGGATGTAAACCATAAGAGGAATATAGGCTATAAATAGGAAGTGGAAATGATCATTATGGTTATTTCTATCTAAATTTATGGTGATTTATGACTTGGATATATTCATTTAGAGACTGACTTGGTAGCCGTGGAGGCTATTTTAAGTGATCAGCTCTACAGCCACAAACCTAACACACAAGTGCTTGGATATGGCACTGATGATAACTAATAGAAAAACCTGGCTGCAACAACATTCATCAAAGTGAGCAGTCTTGACAAGACCTCTGTAATCCCCTGCTTCAGCTGAGAAAAAACCTTGCTCTTTCCTGGGCTGTGCTAAAGCAGTTTGACCATATATTTTCAGCCAAATGTTGCTAAACAAGAAAGTTAATAATTTAGGCATTTTTTGGCAATCTGCCTTGCGCCAGGCCTAACAGGAGGCTGAAAGCATTTGTGTGATTATACCAGGAAAAACACAAGTAAATACTCTAGAAAAATTGTTAATGGAGTAGAAGAGGCATTACAGCTGGACTGTCTCTACAAGCTTATTTGTCAATGTCTCTATGTTGCCCAGTTGTTATTTAAAGCCACTTGGCAAAACTCTGTTTTTACCAGAGATCACAGAAGAGTAATTTACTGACCATTTCCCCTGCTTTATTCTCAAAAGAAATTTTCCATAGTCGTTTAGTCCCAACACTGTTAAAAACATTTATTTAGAGAATCAACAATGGAGAAAATGTAAAGAAACTATTAAACATAAATAAAAATCAACATGAGCAGGTGAAACAAATTAAAAAAGGAATTAGCAGTGCAAACATATGACATTCACATTTAAACATGAGAACATGGAGGTAACTTTTTAAAATGGTTTACACCATAAATACACCCTCACCTCCATCAAACCGCCTTCTGGAGTCTGATGATTAAAAACCTGTGAGGGTGTTTCAGCCTCAAATTTGGTTGCTAGGTGAAAGTATCGCCTCCTTGGCTTGTATACACTTGGGCATATCAGTCATTGTGGTATGGACCTGTAAAAAACTGCAGCTTACTTCTAGTTCAGAGATGCAGAAACTAGTTTGGTTTCTTAAATATTAGCCTTGAAAACGCTATCTTGTGGTTCTTGGTCATGCCCTGGGCTTTGGGAAGAAGAATATACACCACAGCACAAAAGCAAAATTCAGATTTCATATGTTCCTATTCACTGAGAGCAACAAGAACACAAGCTGGTGTTACGCAAGGTTTCTTCGAGAGAAAGCTAATTCTTTTGACTCAGACTTCCAATACTCTGCAGCAATAGAGCATCAAAGTAGCATGTGTAGCATATGTGCCATAGAAATTGATCAATGCTGCTCTAATGAGCAGCAAAGGGCCATGTTCTCATGTGACTCCACCAGAAACTGCCTGAAAAATGAGCAGAAAAAGAAAGTATTGGCTTACTATATAAGAAACTTCATTCTCACTTCCCAAGTATTTCAAGAAAAATAAAACCGTAAGAGAAGAAAAGTGTTTTAGTTAGCATGAGTATTGAGACCCTTTTTTTTGTTTTACAGGTAAACCATCTACTTCTACCAAAAATCCTAGATATTTTCAAGACTAGTTTTTGGTGCAACAGTCAAGAGGAAATACACGAGAAAGTATTTTAAGGTTGACCTGTTTGAAGTTCAGAGAGGAGTAATATACTCGTTTGCCTATCAACTTCAAACAGCTACTGTCTGTGCACACGTTGTGTTTATCACCAGGGTATCTTGGCAGTTATTCCAGCCATATGTCCACGATGTCCTCATAACTTTGCATACAAATGCTGCAATTTCACGCACAATTTATGAATTTACACTTAACAGTGTGAGGCAGCAATGTTCTCTTTGTTAAAGTGGGACAGAAGCCATGCCACAGCTTTTACCTTGTACATGTGTGTGCATCTATATTGTTTTTACCATTCATTCCCACCTGGACTGTGAGGACAGCTGGAGACAAGGTGGTTGTCCACAACTATGCATCTTTTTAGCCAGGATAATCTCTACATACATATATGTAACCAGAGAAGGGCAACATAGTTGAAGATCTGGAGCACAAATCTTAGGAGGAGCAGCTGAGGGAACTGGAGTTGTTTAGTCTGGAGAAGAGGAGGCTCAGGGGAGACCTTATTCTCTACAACTAACTCTTCTTCACTGAAAGGGCAGTCAGGCATTAGAATACTCTCTCTGGGAAGTGGTAGAATCACCATCCCTGGACTGTGGATGTGGCTTCCCTCAAGGGAAGCCATATGAGAACTTGGTCTGTTCAGCCTGGAGAAGAGGAGACTAAGGGGAGACCTCATTGCAGTCTACAACTTCTTCATGAGGGGAAGAGGAGGGGCAGGCACTGATCTCTTCACTGTGGTGACCACTGACAGGACCTGAGGGAATGCCCTGAAGTTGTTTCAGGGGAGGTTTAGGTTGGATATTAGAAAGAGGTTCTTCACCCAGAGGGTGATTGGATGCTGGAACAGGCTCCCCAGAGAAGTAGTCCCAGCACCAAGCCTGACGGAGTTAAATAAGCATTTGGATGATACTCTCAAGCACATGGGGGATGGTCCTGTGCAGACCAGGAGTTGAACTTGATGATCCTTGTGGGCCCCCTTCAACTTGGCATATTATGTGATTCTGTAAATCTGTTCCATTCATTGTTCAACTGTTGGTAGATGCATGCTGTTCAAGTACCCACCCATTACTTCTCTGAGCCCAGATCTTTCTACACCAACTATAGTCTTTACAGCTGAACCAACTCCTGTTCTCCCTCAGGCCACAACAACTCACCCTTTATATGGTAGTAATTGGCTTCAGTTGCCTTGAAAAACATATGCTGCTAATGAAAGCTTCTAGTCTTCTGCCAGACCTCCTCACACCTGCAGTCGTGCCTCATGATCTTACTTGACATTGTAAAGCTTTCCAAAGCTGGAGACTTACTGCATTTTTGGAAGTGACAAAAACCTAACCAACCAACCACACACATAAACAATCACGCCAGCCTGCTGAGCAGTCCCTACTTGATGCAAGCCAACTACTCCTGCTGCTGTATCAGGGGAAATCAGGGAAGGTTACACACATGTCCTCCTTCCTCTTGTGAGTGACAAATCAGGGAATGAGGCTCAGAGCCTCATGGCTAATTTAGCGACAAGGATGTTGAAGTGGCTTACAGAGACTGCTCTTTTACTAGTATCCCAGACCTTGCCACTCTGCCATTTACTGGGGCTTGACAGGTGCTCTGCAGCTGCTGCTGCTGCTCTACATCAGGGAGAGAATATCCTGCCTTTTGTGTACCAGATGAAGAAAATGTAGCCTATGAGACATAATAAGAGATTCCCTCTGGCCTCTGCAGAGACTAGGAATGCCATAATGGTACACCAGTTAATACATGGGGAGACAGAAAGAGCAATAGAGCACTGGAAAAAAAAATACAAAAAGAGTCCATGCATCTAATATATTTCTGAAAATGATCACTTTCCTACAAGACACGTGGGAACAACAGCTTTAACTGGCTGTGTAATGCCCCTTCACAGAGAAAAGGCCAATCTGCCTGACAGATGACACTGAACCCAGAAATGCATGATCATTCTCCCTGGGCCACGAAGCAATAAAGTCTCTGCACTAGAGTTACTGCCGCTATTAAGAGTAGGGGCAGGGCATTAATTATATTCAGAGCAGAAACAGAGGTACAGGCTGTGGCATAGCAGCATAATAGTATTGAGACTGTCATTTCCCAGTCCAAGCTCCTCTAATTAAGTCCCAGCTGAGGTCTCCCGTTCAGGTCCATAATCTCGATTTCAAAGGTGGGGGAGGGAATAAATAAATAAATAAATAAATAAATGCAAACAGTTTAATCTCTCTCCAACTAAAGAAGGCCAGCTATTTGGAGGGATTTGTGGGTATTTTTATTTGAGAAGGTTGGTTGATTGTTTTTATCTAGTCTGCTGGCCTATTTCGAAATTCATCAACAGCATTCGCACCATAGAACATGGATGACCTTGCAGGCCACCTTGGTGCCTCTTAGGCTTGCTTTTCACATTATAGCTCAAGATTCACTAAAAAATAAGAGCACAGGAAAAATCCCACCACAATCTTGCTCTATATCTCCACATAGTGATTATATCTAACATTTAACAAAGCACTATTATAACCCAGTCCTGATACCAAGACATAGTGTCATGGCACCTTATATGACTATTTTCCTTCCAGTTCCCAGATTGTTGTATGTAAATTTGACAAACAATTCTGCACATCTTGTGGTGTTTTCCTTTTTTTAATTTTTTTTCTTTTTTTCTTTATTTTTTTTTTTTAGTGGTAAGAACTATCTACAAATTTCTGCTACTTAGTACTTTTAATGAAACTTCATTCCCCGTAAAAAAAAAAAAAAAAAAGAAAAAAGAAGCTTCAAGGACAAATTTGGGAAAATTTAATTTTTTTTTTTAAATTTACATACTCAATGACATTTCAAACTAAAAGTTGAAATTTTATGTTGCTTCATGAGGAAAATGTTAGCAATCCCAATCCTCCTTATTTTTCCATTTGTCGATACACTACTTGAAAATAAAAAAAAAAAAAAGGATTTACAAAGGTGAGCACAATTGAAAAGAAAGAAATCACAATATTTGGAAAAAAGACAGTCCTTTTTCTTTCTAATATTTTCATTTTACTTCTAATTTCTTAAGTAGAGTCCATTCATGAGTGTACCTTGCTGTCAGCTTCCTTTTTAAATTTAAACTAGTTTTCTTATAGGTTTATACATTCAATCCTCTTGGGGTTGTTTAAGAAATCATTAGTCAATGGTTTATAAAATTGTAATTTCATTTTCCCAGGTTATTAAAAACTAATAGCATGCCATTTAATTAGACTAGATGATGAGAATCCACTTAAAAGTTAGAAATAGACTTACAAACTGCCTATCCTCTTCCTTACTGCCAAGCAAGATTTTATAATAAATCATTATTCCTTTTAAAGGAATTTAGTAATTACAAAGGACTTCATTATATTCACCACAGCTATACATATTTCCATAAGTTATCTCATTTATTTGTAACAAGAGTACTATTAAGTATAGCATTAATTTATCAGAGCGGGGTATGGAAAGAAGCCCTTAGAGGATATTATTGGTAATGGTCTGAAACAAAGCTTTTTGCTTTTCTGAAGAATGAGCCTCAGCAAGAACCCACAGGACTAACTCTCACATCACAGCATGGCAGTGCTTGCGAGTCCTGAGCAAGGGGACAAAGTACCAGGCAAAAGAGCCCTTCCGTGGCCATGTCCTTTCCAAGTGCAGTTCCTGTGCTGAGCCTTGAACTTAGATGACAATTACTGTCAGGTGGAACACAGGCCTCTTTCCCTAAGGAAATGAACCGAGACCTCCAATTTATTTCACATAGCCTATTTAAGAGCCATTGGATAATAATGGCCTTCAGTCATTGCCAATCCACGGTGAATTTAAAATAGTGACTTAGAGGAGAAAAGCTCTATGTCATAACCCCCTAGGTACATGATCCCCTCTATCATGCCATTTATTAGGCAGCTTGGCTCTGACACCACATTTATTTATACCATAATATTTCATGCTACATAGTCCGAGGTTAATAAAGTCTCATTAATAGTTGCTGGTAGTCCTCATAAAGTTCTCCAAGATTTCATTTTACAATAATGACAAAGAACCTCACAATTTATTTTCCTCTTACCCAATCTCAAAGACTCTACAGCGAAGGCTAAAATGGGGGAAAGAAGGGGAAAAAAAATCCCATAACAGGAAAATAGTTATCTGTGGAGGAGAAGGCAGAGCAAAATGTGTCTCTCTAATAGGCAAATATGTTTTCCCTGTGCACCAGACTATATTTCTATTGGTTAGTCAAATACTGCTTAAAGAAAAAACCTGGATAAGGATGACAGTGATTTTTAGTTGTTGTCTCTTTGCTGCAAAATTCTCATTGACCTGACTTGAATCAGAATTTCACCTCAGACCCTAGGCAGACTGCCATTTTCTGGAGTCCTCTGAACTTCTGAAAGATGAGTAGTCTTTCTCTTGAGGTCTTCTTTGATAAAGGCACAAGGGAATCTGTGCCTTGGTGCTTTGATATTTTGATTCTGAATATCACTAAAAATTGCTGATGATTTCTAAAAGAATAAGATTTTCAAGACATTGGGGATTGGGTTTTTTTTCTTTTGTAAAATGTATGAGCTTCTTACAAGGCACTTCAAGGGTTTCAGTAGATGCTCATAATTTCTTTCTTAACCTGTTCGATATCAGAACAGCTCTGGAACATTCAGAAAAGAAAATAAACTAACATATCAACTGAAGAGACTTCTTAAAATCTGTGTATTAAAAAGAAGCACATTGGAGCTTTTAAAAGAGAATAAAACAGGCAGCTGAAGGAGTGTGCCAGAAGATCATGGCAGAAATAAGATGTATATACTTTTTACATGTATGAAGGAGGAGAACAGCACATTCAGCACAGTCACTTGTGAGACAGGACAAACTTTGCCTCAATATGTCTGTCATTCTGAAATAAATACACAGTGTCTCTTCATCAAAGAAATCACAGTCCAAAAAAAGGAAACAGGAAGAAGTGAAAGACAAGAGAAGGGATGAGCAAGAAAATTATTTGTCTACGATCAACTTGAAACCTCCTGGCTCCTATTCTACACCCAACTTTGAGGAGAAGGGGTCAGGTCTAGTCTCATTTTCTTCCATATGGGCATTCCTCCCTTCCCCTGGCCCTAAAATTAGTGTTCACATGAAGATGGAATTTGAGGGGTTTGGAACACAATAGGTAAACACTGCATTGCTTGAAGAAGAGCAGCATATATCAGTTAGTGCTTTCTGTAATACTAAAGTGAGATTAAAGAATTATAAAATATTTATTCCCCCTCAGTTTTATGCTTATGTATGGCTAAGCACAATTTATGCATTATATACTAAAAAAATTAAGTTTTCACTGAAAAGTGAGTTATGAGTGGAAAGGCTACATATTCCTTCAGAAAGAAGGGAGGTGAACTTTTCAAAAAAAACAGTCACACGTGAGGATAGAGAGATGGATGTCAGAGCCTGTGAACACCACATATATATACCATATATAAACCACATATTTGAGATTTCTGCTGTATTCAGGTATTTACAAAGACAGAACTCACAAACAATGTCAGAGTTCATAGGATTATGAATAATAAAAAGGAATAATAAAAGTAATTGTTTCTTAAATAGCATCGGAATTATTCAGTGAATATCTAACATATATACACAATTTTGCAATCGCATCACACACTAAAATTTAAACATTTGCTCAAATGCTCAATCAAAAGACATGGGATTCTTTTGATATGAAACTAAAAATTTACATTTTCCTTTAGTCTCTCATCGAGATTATTTTATGTCTGTAAATTTTATACTAATAAAATAGACCACTGTATGTTGATGCTGATCTCTAGCATAAGAATTAGGAACAAAGAAATCAAGATAAGACCATTCTCTCTGTGTATTTGTTGTTGTCATTGTAGGGTTTTTTAATTCATATTCAAAATCATCCAGATGGGAAGTACCTTTGGTTTTTTGTTCTGTGAATGACAGGAACAGGTATGAACTGGGCACACTGAACTATTGCACTTCTAAAAAGAATACTTGCAGAAGTTTTACTTAGGATTGTGACTTTCTGTGTGCTTCCTTCTTTTAGATGTTCTTTCCCCTCTTTCATATCTTCTACATTTTTAATAACTGTTTTGAAATAAAGATTACATGGGAACTGTCCATCTGCTTGTGCAATAACATTGTATAACTCAACTGCAGTCAGACAAACTTCAGTTCTAGATGACTCAGGGCAGAGGCTCAGATTATGAGGCATAAGACTGTCACAGGATTGTTGCCCAGGCCTGGGAAAGGAAGATCTTTTAAAACTGATATGCTTAGCAATATTGCTTGAAAGAATGCAGAAGATAGGGCAGTATGTTAGAACTGCATTTCCATAATGCAACATCTGTGTTACAGCTCTCATGAGCCCCTACATAATTCAGCATTCAGCTCTGCCTGTAACTGTTTCTAGGTATCGATCTAGCAATCTGCAGTACTTCACATCACACATAAACAAAATTCCATTTATTTTCACACACCTATTGTCCATTATATAGGACCAGCACATCCAAAAAGCAAATGTTCAGCAGGATTTTAAAGATGATTTTGTAATAACAACTCTTTTTCATCTTGTTTTTGTTATTCATCAAAGGGTTTAAACTTCCTGAGCAGCTCAACCATAAGTTGTCAACACACAGGCTAACACAGCATGAGAAAGAGAAAACAACCCCACCCACAAACTCAGCATACAAACAGGTAATCCTCATTTGCCAAATCTATTACATTAAAGCACCTGTAAAAAGCAGAGAAATAGGAAAACAAGGGTGGTGGCTTCTGTTTGCTCTAATTCCAATCAATGAGAAGCAAAAAAGGTTGTGGGTACATAGAAGTAAGAAAAGAAAGGAAAGGGTAAAAGAGAAAACATTCTGCAAACAGAGCACTGAGCAGGAACACAAGAAACTTAGGGGTGACCGAAGCCTAGAAACCTTCAATACAAAGACAAGGAATACATGTAAAAAAACATAAAGATATCAGAAAGGCAAAAAAAGGAAACTGGCAGTGCTTTGCAGTCATCTTAGGATCTCAAGAATCACCTTTAGCAGTCTAAAGAGAGGAGAAGCAGAGACAAAATGCATCTGCCAAGAAGTCAAGTGTTGACATTTATTACATAAAAGTTTTTTAATGATTTAGAGTCACAAAAAATTACAGAGAAGTAAAGAAACATCAATAGCTCTGACACGACTGTAGGTAGTGGGAGTAACCAAGTACTATAACTAGAGAATTAAATATATGAAAACACATATGCAGGTGAACCAAAAAATCTATATATCCATTTTCCAGCTGAATTCAACCTACAGAAAAGGTAGAAATATTGAAGTTACATTTGAAACCTGCTCGCCACAATTAATATTACATGTATTTTACACACTTCATTCTTGTTTATTCATGACACCTTGGTAAGAGAATTTTCAAGGGTAATAAGGTACAAAATCACTTCAAAGAGAAAGACATCTGGAATTTTGATCAGATTATTATTAACATTTATATTCATAATTTTCTCCCTTCTAAAGTAGTTCCAGGTAGCTCCGTTTGTAACAATAAATTGAAGAGTCTTAATTGTGATACGCAAGGCAAAACAGGAAAGATGAAAAAATACCCATCCATTTAACAAAACAGTTTTAAAGAAGAAAAGAGGTAGCATGGAATTCACGCTGAAGAGAGCGTCATAGCAGAAGAGGCAGAAAGGTCTACTCGCATAAGTGTTTCTAGGATAATGCTGAAAACAATAGGATCTGCAAATATTTCTCATGATGAGGAGCAAGTATGAAATCACAAACACACAAGATTTTTGATCCCAAACATCCAAGGATATGGGCTTCCAGTAATATCCAGGCTGTTGTCACTCTTCCATCACGTAAGATACGCATCTAATTCCAAATGAAATGAGGAAGGAGTCACAAGTGCACATGTAAACCCATAAGATCCTGCAATACCCAAATGTGTCTGCAGGTCCCAGTGAGGGACAATGTGCTCATAGACGTGATAAGGGCTTGAGTTTTTATTATTTTTTGTTTGTTTCAATTTTTTTATTTTGTGGAGAATTGACATCTCCTTTTGAGAATAAAAAAGTTGAAGAGTGGGATGGGAAAAAACAGTGAATAAACTTTTCAATATTTAGACTCCCAAGGAGCAACAACAACAAAATACTCTTTTGAATTTTGAATTGACTTTTTTTTCAGACTCAAAACAGTGGCCAATATATTTTTAGTACTAGTTATCACACACGCTTTTCCATCTCCCTTCATTTTTGCCTTCTCAGCACACAACCTCCTTTCCACATTCCTAGCCTGAATAAACAAGAAAATGGGTTTCCATCGTCATTGCTCAGTAGTAAAGCAAAGCAGGAAAATGGAGGAAGAATTAAAAGCTATGCATAAGCAATTAAGTGAAAACATATTCTGGTAATAATTTGAAATTATTAGAAGCAAGGCAACGTGAATCTGGAAACATTAGCTCAAGTTCAGAGCCGTGCTTCTATGTGCTGCCTCTCACCACATTCACATTTCTCTTGCACTGCTTATTCTTGCTCCAGTCCTTTGGAAAGGGATTATCCCAGGCAGTTACTTCCAATAACAGGGATTTAGACTCAGTGACCCAGAAGGTCCTTTAGTCTGATGTCCCTCTGAGTAGTCTAATTCCTGCCCAGCCACACTCCATAAACTGCAGCTTTCCAAGTAATAGCTTGATCGACCTTTTCCTTACATACAACAACATCTTTTGTTGAAAGCAGAAATATTTGTCTGTATCCTAGCACTAAGTTGTACCACGGTAACTGGGCAAAATAGCATTCTGTTTGCACACTAGCAAAAAGAGGTAACACTGGCATCCAAAGAAAGAGTTTTATCTATAAAATCTTTTATTTTAGAGTATTAGGCCTGGATTGAAGTTACATTTTAACCATAAACATTGGAGAAGCTGTCCCAGATGGTAAATGTAAAACGTGATGTAAATTTTAATGAAGAAAATAAGTCACTAATAACCATAATGCCAACACTGCTGTGTTTTTGGTAGATGTTAATAAAGGAAAATTAAAAAAGAGCATGCAGCATTCAAATAAGTGCTTAAGAAGCCCAACATAATTTGCTAATTCAGCTATTCACACTTTGATTGCACAGCCCCTGGTCATCTGCTCACGTACAGCTGCTTCATGTAAAAACAAATAAAAAAAAAGTTTTATTGTCCACCAGATGTCCCAGCTTGTAATACTTGCTGCTATAATTCAGGTCACCCAAGGTTCAAGAACATTTAGAAATTAATCGTTCTCAGATGGCCAACCTTGTGACAGTGGTCAAGGCACTTTGGCTGTGGGTTTATTCAGCCAGAAGGTGAGAGAACTCTTCTGTATTGAAAGTGCTGTGCCTTCATATTATGAGTATCATAGGTATCCCAAACAGATAATTACTACTACAGCGTAGAGGAAGAGCTGGAAAGAGCTGGAGGGGGAAGAATTCAAGCAATATATGCCCTGTCTCATAAGGCCACTGAAAACCCATTAAGAGGGCCCTACCAGGTTTGTTTTCTTTCCTGAAAATGGATTTATTATTATTAAAGAAAAGGTATAAAAGCACAAGACACAACAACCACTGCTTTTCTCCCTCAATGTTCTCACTGCTCTTGATAGGGGGCTAGACTATATACGTAGTGCAGCCAGTGCTTCTCCCCTAATCAAATGTAAAAATCAATGGAGCAGAATTATCAGCTGGAGCTAAAACATCTTGCATGAGGGGTGCCTGCTGTTGTGCTGCATAGAGCAGGTTTAAAATCAGCAGGCAATGTTTTGTTTACGGATTTTACAGGGCTGACTACTAAGGAAAGGCTGGGCTGGAGGGAAAGACAGCTTGTTTCTGCAAACACCTCCTCCTCCAGAGCAGGAAAAGGGCATCGGTGAATGCAGGGAATCTCAGCAGAGGCAGGGACTCCTGACAGAGCCCTGCTGAAGGCACGGCTATAGTACATAGACCCCAACACCAGATTCCCATTAGGATGAACCAAGAAGGCTAATGATTTTATACAAGAGTGCATCACACCCAAAATACTATGCCTTTACTGCACAAGGTACTAAACAACCTGAAATTTCCCAAACGTGTCAAGATGTTTCAGAGCAATCTTTCCCTAAGTGGGACCTGTGCAGCCTGTCTTAGCAACACAAGCATCTGTTTGTCACCTTCTCCGATGATTTACAAGAAGCAATATCTTGACATGAATGTTTTGCAAGGAATAATGTTCTGCTATACATAATTTACACAGTGATGCAGAAGATAGGAAAAGTTACATGTTTGTCAGTTACCTACCTCTCATCACACCGTTCCTCTCAGTACACTGAACTTTTGCACCTGTATGCAGCCAACAGTAGCCCCTGGCACCTAAACATGTATTGCAATTAATAGAAAAGTGATTTGAGTGAAAACTTTTATTCTTGAACTTTACTACTATTAGCCTCAAAATGGAGAAAAATGCAAGAAACAGAGTATTAGTCAGATACTTACTCATTTCGCATAAAAATGAAAGTCCCTCTTGTCCTACTATGGACTGAATTTTGGAAGTGTTGTTAATATCTGTGAAGGGGCTTTACCTCTCAACTTGAACAGCTTTAAACCATCAGTCTATTTGTTCTTCAAAGCCTGCCTTTCTCATTTTGTTCTCACAGTTTGTGAGCATCTCCTTGCCTATTTTGGCTCTTCATCCCCACAATTGACCTGCCATGATGCCCACACAAGCCAGTTTATCAGAGTTCCCTCTGCTTCTCATTTTATTGCCAAGTCCCAATGGATAACCACAATCTGTGTCCTTGAGTGCCTTCAAAACTTCAGTCCTCCTTAAGGTTGTGCCTGCTTTCCAGCTGACACTGACAAAGAAATGCCACTGCATCTTTTATCTTTCTTCATTTCTCTTTTGAAAAGTTATTCCCACCTACACCAGTAGCCAATTGCTGTCTGTACTCTGTCACTTGGTGAGGCACTAAATAGCCAACAACAGTCTAAAGGACATGGAACAACAGCTGGCTCAGTGACTAGGCTACACTGAAGACAAGGGCGCACTGCTGCTGGTACAGGAGCTGTGCAAAGATTCTTGCATCTTCAGGGCCCTCTGCTATACTGTGCAACAGAAACAGGAGAAGAGCAACCTGGCTAGGTGCTAGCCTCAGGCTCACTATGACTTTGGGTCAGCCACTTCACCAGCCTTAACACTTTCTGACACATCAAAGCAGCAGAAATATCGTTCAGAAATGCAGTGAGCTTACATCCATTTAAAAGAGTGTGGAATAGACTCAGGGAGAGTGAAATGCAGCAGCTTCAAACAGTTAAAGGGATTAGGTTTGAAGAAGTTGGATCAAATTTTAATCATGTCAGGAGAAATCCACCTACACACCCAGGGAGCAAAATATCTAGCCCAGGACTTGCAAAGAGATTGTGGTTGCAAATGCACATCCTTGCCTTTTCCCCAGCTCACCCAGCGGCTCCTGGTTAATTACCCATCCAAAGTTCTGTGCCAAGTCTAGGTACAATTGGAAAGCTGTCTTTTCATTCCCGTTTATTACAAGTCCCCAAAAGCTGGGGCAAGTGTTGGAAGGATTAAATCACATTTAAAAAGAAAAAAAAAAAGCGGATGTGGAAGGGAACAGAAGGATGAGAGGAGATACCTGGACTCAGTGGAGGTGGGGTGCAAAAGGAGGGAGCAGGTGCAGGAAGCAACAGCATGACTCCCAATCATTTCTGTGGAGGTCCTAGTACAAGCTTTTCATCCTGGAGTGATGCTGGCAGCGTGCACCCCTTGTGAAGACAAAAGGAAGCCTGATCTGCTCTGTGCCAAGATGGCAGCCCCGGCATGCAGAATGCCCTGGAAACCCGCCCCAGCTGCAGTCACTCTGCCATTTTTGGCAGGCAGCACCATGGCACCAAGTGCCACTCCTGGCCATTGTACAGGCTCATACAGACTAATCCTCTCAGAGGTTATCCTAATGAATTACCAGCCACTGGATTAGATGTGAGACAGGCTGCAGCTGAAAGCTTGTACCTCTGTTTCTAAGCATCAGTTTTAGTTTCCAGCTATCAAAAGATATTTTTCCCCCTTTTTATTCAACTGCTCTGTTGAAGACCCATTGATCTGAATAACAATTTTGTTTGACAAATGACAAAATTTGATTCTATCTTTTTAAGACTCAGTGTCACTTTTAGGTTATTGCTAGCTCTCACAGTTTCATTGCCAGGCAGACAATAACAGGTATTCTTCAAGCTGCAAGGACTAAAGTCCAGGGATTTTGTAACTGGGAAAACAATATGTGACCCAAATCTAATGGCTCAGAAAGCAAATGTAAGGAAACAGTGATTATTTGTCAAGTCTCAATTTTAAGCCAATTTCAGGAGCTTCTAAACATTGAGGGTTGAACAATTTGTATCACTGCCAATTCCTTAAAACAAAATTTGTCCCCTCTGGTGTTTCAATTAGGCAAACTGCATTGTGTCTACAGACAGACAGTGTTTACAATTTCAATAACAGATCTTAATACCTAAGCAGACATGCAAGCAACTTATCTCACTGTGTTTTCTTTGAGTGTTTATCAGAAAAGGTTATTATTTTCTTGGGACTCTGCAATTAGAATTCACCCTTTATTGAACTCTGTCATACTTTGAATTATCCATTATCTGTTGTTACTAAATAGCTACTTTTGATTCTCATTTCATTTGCAGTTTCAGAGAATGGTTAATTCATGTAATTTAATGGAGTTAGGTCTTGCTTGTACCAGCAGAAAAAAAGCGTTGTGACTTCCATTTTCCAGCCTCTTAAGCAGTTACAGGTCTGATCTCTGAAGTCCATGGAAGTCAGTCACCCTTCAGACAGGTAACCTGAGCCAGATTCTAAGTCTGATATCTGGTGAAACCAGCAAATCAAAACTGATAGCTGCGGTAAGGCAACATCTGAACAGGAGGAATATGAGAAAGGCTTTAGAAGCCAACAGAGGACATGGCATTATGTATAGAATACATGAATGTTGCTAAGGGCTTTTTTTTTCCTGTCCCCCTTTTGTTCCTAAATGATACTTCTACTAAGGTTTTTCCTCTAGATTTCACAGTTCCCAGTCTTCTGTGCTAACTGTAGCTAATACTTTTTCTTCCACTAGCACTAATCCCCTAGCCTTATTATTGGTTTAAAGCTCAGCCCAAGGGCAGAAATAGGGCTTGCCATTCAAATAAGTATGAATGTATTAGCATATGTATTAAACTCTAGGAAGTTTTATTCTGAGGATGTTTTGCAATCCAAAGACAAATTTGGTTTTAAATTCTGGGGACACCTTTAGTGATTGTGATCTGACCTAAATGGTCCCAGATGGGGTGTATTTTAGAGATACAGGCCTATATATTTCATGCAAACACTCATGTGAAAAGGAGATAATAGATCAAATATTCTAGTCAAATAAATAAATAATTCCACAAATACTAAAGAAAAAGCCCACCTAGAAGAAAAGTAGACAAATTGCTATACAAGAGGGCTACTGTCAGACAAGTTTAAAGTGCAGTTTCAGATCTTCACTTAAAAACTTTGGCACAAAGAATCTCTTTCTGATGATAGCTAAGTACATTTAGTTCTGTACAGCATAGTGCACTTGGTAAAGCACTGTAATGCTTCTCTTCCTTCCCCTGATTCTCACTCTTTCCACATCCCTAGCAACATGCACTTTATAGTACAGAAGCTTCAAATAAATCAAGGGCACAGGGTCTATGGAATGGCACAGAAAGAAACAAGTGCCTCCCCAGTGAATGGTTTGTAAAACAGTGCAGTAAAGGTGAAATTTGTTTTTGCAGCTACTGCAGAGGTTTCTGTATAAGGACATTACCAACCAGAGGTCCCTTGCTGCATACCATTATACTGTGATCTGTGTGGCTTCTGTGATTTAGTCTAGATCACACATTCCAGTTAATTTATCTTCAGAGTGCCCTAGCGTGATCCAGATGTACCACCATCTTCCCAGGGACAGAAAATGAAGCAAACAGAACTTAAGACCTCCATCAGGCAATATTTCATAAATAATTATTTCTTAATAATCATTAAAAAGGACAAAAATAAAAAACAAACAAACAAACAAACAAAAACCCACAGAAAAACTGACCAGAGGTACCATGTGGGGATTCATCAAGATACAGACTATTTAAATGAAAGTTTTACTGAAGACCCAGGTTTATTTACCTTGATATCACTTTTATCAACTCCATGAAAATTTGTTTTTTATATTTTAATGCCAATAAGACATAATCCCCTTTAAATTAAAAGTGTATCTATTTCTCCCTCAAGAATGCTTCATCATCTGAATCTGCAGTGATTCTGAAAACTTCACATTAAGTGTAAATCTGTAGCAGAAATCTCAAAATTACCTACTAGGAAAAATAAGCTTGTGAATACTATATGTAACCTCAGTCTACTTGTAATAGTGTGTTTAAAGGTTGGCTAATGAAACCCATTTCATTTAAGTAAGATGGTCTCCTTTTGCATTATATCTCTGCTTACTATTCATGGCCTGCCTGGGCAATACTTTGTTAAAATCCCATTTTAAAGCCCTTGCTTGTGAGATGACATTTTAATGTAGTCAGTGCTCATCTCCAGAGTTTTTCTATGAAAAAAACGTGTCTGTTCTGGGGAGATAAAGCAAGAACACACACAGACTCAAAACCCCTCACAAGGGGGCAGAGGTTCAATGCTAATGTTTCTGTTCTCTGCAATTCTTTATTAAGTAGTTTGTTAATTAAAAGCCTTTTTTGTTTGGTTGGTTTTTGTTTGACAGAAGCAAAGCATTTGATCTGTTAAACCCTTTATACGTGGTCAGATGTGAATCCCTCTCATCCGCTATCACCACAGGACTACCTGCAATCCTCTTCAAACACCCGTTCTTGCCTTGGAGCCCATGGGGATTTTGCACAACCTGAATTTATATTAGCTCATGCAGTGCATTTTCTTCCCCTCACCACCTGCCCCCTCTTTGTCAGAAGATGTCTGTTGACTTGAATTCACAAGGATATTAACAACCTTGGGGGTACTTTTTCCTGAGTTTGTCTCTGCAAGATGACACTTGACATGCTTGGTGCCACAGTCTAAACACAGCTGGGCAACTGCTGCCCAGACATGAACACTCATGATAGATGAGTTTATTTAAAAGCTGTGTCAGATACTGATGACTGGCTTGCAACACCTGCCTCACCAGCACCACAAGAAAGTTGCCAGACCAGGGAAACACCAATCATCACTCATCAGCAAGAGATGATACTTGGCTAATAGTTAACTTTCTGACCTATTACTCTGCTTTCTGTTTATGTGCCAAACCATGAAAGATGAGGGGGCACACATTTAAGTCACCTGATGGCAAACATATGCCAATATTTACCTGCACTTTTTGATGCTGTTGTCATTCCCCCTGAATACAAACAGCTACATGGAGCATAAAAGAAAACCAGAGCTAACTTGTAGGCTGACTTTGCTGCATACTACTGCAGACACAGCCTTCTTCACAAGAATCATCCTACAAAATTTAATTCATTCAGCAACTAAACATCTCATATTACGCATCAGTGCTGATTGTGCATCAGGCTGGCATGTGGAAAGGTGATTCATTCCTCTTATTTTAGCATGGGACTAGAATAGAAGCGCCTGTCTCTCTCTACACTTAATATAGAAGCACCTGAGTCAGCAAACTTGTAAATGGCTAAAAATAGAAAGGCTGAATCCCTCTCTCAGCTCTGCAGTGTAGACCAGCCACAGATACAAACCATCTGTGTCAAAACCAATGTCGATCACGAGGAAATTCAGGAGACTCTCACAGCCAAAACCATCTCGCCCACCACTTTACTAAGGGAAAGCCAAGAGGACAATTAAAGGAGCATCAGTACCAGGCCACAGCATGAGCACAACAGACAAAACGTGATCAATTCCAAGAGGAAGCATGCATAGAGCTTGGGAACAGCAGGACCTTCAGCAGCTGAATGACCAGCAAACCACCACTGGAGTTATCCGCATGGCAAACTGTCTCATGTATCTGTTTGTTGCAGAGATGATGGATGCCTCTCACCTGTGGCAGCAGGATTCTAATATCTCTTTTCTTTGTAAACCAGCATAGTTATAGGAGAATTGCTAATAATGTATATGAGACTTCAAAATTAACCCAATCAGAAGGGAATATATCTTAATTTCTTATTAAAATCCCAAGTGAAGAAGAGGAGATTTATTAAAATTATGCTCAATAGAAAAGCAAAAGCAAACCAAAAACAGTAGGAGACTTTAAAACTAATTCTCATTTAAAGAACAACAGTGTAATTTCTAATATGTTTTTCCAATCAGAATAGTCCTAATACTGCAATGAAAATAAATATAGTTGACCACAATGCAAATGACTGAGAATTTCTCCACTTGTTTAGAGAGAGGAAAGAGAAGGTGGGAAAGTGAGAAACCTTTCCCTGCAAAAGCAGGAGTAGATGAGTGTGTTAATAAAAGAGTACTATTAATATGTAAGTATGCAAGAAATAATAAAGTCCAAATTTAATACTGGAGTTTATAGAATTAATATTGCAAAGAGACTCAAAGGCTTCAATAGAATAAGAACCAAGGCATCAGTATTTCCAGGTCTGAAAAGTCATGGTCTGTTTTGGGTTTTTAATTTGTTCAGCTCCTCTGCCAATCAAAAACTTCTACAGCTTTCAAAAATTATTTAGAGGCGAGATGAGGAGACAGCATGATCAGAATATATCTTACTTTTAGATCAAGGGCCACCCACAACTGTCAAAAAAATCTTAGAAGAAAAGAGGATGGATAAAATATGGAAAGTAGTGGTCATACCAGTAGCTGGTTACAGTGCCAATTCAAGCACTAGTTTTTCCCATGGACAGACCAACCTACTTAAATTGAAAATGCCACACACACACAGGTTAAGAGATGGTTTGTGCAGAGGACAGTTAGAAGGGATATAGATATTTGCAGAAAGGATCTAAGAGGGCAAGCAGCAGTCAAGTCAAAATTCAATAAAATAATATATCCAAGTAGTGTGAGTGTTTTGAAGTTATCCTAGCAGGTCACTGATGATTACTTTTTTCACAGAAGACTCACTTGCATATCCAGCTTTCTTTTTTTTTTTTTTTTATGTTCTATGTTAGTATGAGTTACACTAGGGAAATGAGAAGGACCCACTAAAAGCACCATCTATATTGACATGGTGCAGCAGCATGTTCAGGGGTCCCTGCTTCTTCATCTTCCAAATGGAAGATTTGATCAAAACTTCCACACACTTCTTCCAGGATGTGCTCCCAAATTTCCTTCCACAGATAGCAAGAGTTTATCACATCTAGAATGTAGAGAGTGTACCCTGTCATGGACTTCAGATGTAGCACAAAGCAGCACATAGATAACCTGGGAGCTCACGAGTGTCTGCTACCTGAAGTGCAGTCCAAGTGATCTGAACAAGTAGTAGCTTACGTAGTTTAAGAGCAGAGCCTAACAAAGACAGGAGACTAGTGTCTGGCAAGTTAGGAGCAGAGACCAAGTGCAATAGGAATTTTCTCCTCCTCCAACCACTGGAGGCAAGTGAATGTCAGCAGTATGTGTGGCAGTCGCCTGCAGCTCTTGCATTCAACTTCGTTGTGCTAAAATGTCAAACATGATCTTTGCCACTGGCATAAACATTTTAGAGAGCTTCAGGGAATATACTTCATTGCTTACATCTCTGCTAGTTCTTGACTTGCAACACAGGAAAGATCCCTCAGAAACAAACACAGACTGTGACTTGTAGTGAAGACTAGGATTTCAGCTGTGAACAGAGGAGGTTTGGGAAGGAGGGGAGGAGAGGTCTAAAGATTTGAGAAATTACAGAAAGGTCAGATGCTTACCTTACACATGCAGCTCTTTCAAAACAAACTCGTGCCACATGGTACTCTTAAAAATATAAATAACACAGTTCCCGCAGAATTTATAATTTCATATACAAAGTTCCCCAGGAGCAGCAGAAACCAGTTGTACAGAGAAGAGTGAAACACCAAGATTCAACTCAGTGTGAAGAAAGAAATATTTTGGCTTTCTCTGTGCCTATCAGCATGGTGATCACTTTAAATGCATAAGGCAGCAAACGAACACTTCAAGCACATCGTGTTTCTTAGCTTCATGGCCTATGTGAGATCCTGTTCTCCAAGAAAGCACTCTCTAAAGAATAAATGTTCCTCCTCCTAGTCAAATCCAGTAAACTTTGAGGCATTGCATGATGCCTCATGAAATCTTTGCAGAAAACACATGTTCCCACTAGGGTAAAAAATTGGAAAGGATCAAAGTAACAAATGAACACTCAATGTTTATAACCAATTAAGAAGTCAGAAGAGGGAAAATACTGCAGTAATGATCTGTATTTTTCCCCACAAGGTGAGGTAGTCTTTGATTTAAAAATATAATATATTTTTATATTCTATTCCCACTTTAGCTCTGTTACTAGACAAACTTTACCAAGAGGACAACAAATTACAAACACATAAGGATTGAAAAATATTGTGATGCACAGCTCTATATAGAGACTCTATTCCAACTCCAGCTCTGTTACTAGACAAAATTTACCAAGAGGGCAACAAATTGCAAACACACAAACACATGTATACTAGGGAGTGTGATGTCCTGAAAAGATAGCCAGCCTTATTAGTTTTTTCATCCCTTGTAAAGAATGTACATAACTGTGGCAGGATTGCTGAGAGTTGTGAGTTATATGGGGCTATATATAAACCTAATACAAGTTGTGCTCTCACAATTTGAATTAAGTGGAGTGTACAATGTGGCTAATTGCATTTATTCTTATCTTTATGCTCCCATACAATTTCCTTTCATCTTAGGAGCTGTGTTGGAAAAATGTAGAGACCATGCTAGTTTGTATTTTGTTAGCATTTATTTTATGAACTGCAATCTCAGACTACATATTACAGCTGTCAAGAACCACAAAACTTTAGAGAGAAGCTGCACTGATTTTTTTTCCTTATTTTATGCTATTGTACCACTGTCACAAAAGGTATTAAAATGGACAAACATTGCTTCATCATTTATGGCTTTATACAATTGTTGCACAATGAATGATATCCAAAAAAAATCCTTTTTTTCCCCCTTTAATGCTGGCAGATATAACAGATTGAGACATTGCTAGACAACTACTAGACTGAAGTAATTAAACAGTGTAATGTGCAAACAGCATTTTAGAGTCAGCAATTAGATCATTCAAATTAGATGTTTTATTTGCCCAAACTTGTCTGTAAATCTCATAGAACAAAAGACTTCATTTACAAACAATACAGCACCAGACTTTCAAAGCACAATGCTACAGCACTTTAGACCACTGCCTGTAGTCAGAGCCCAGTTCCTCCACTTGCCTATTCCTTTTCCTACCTGCAGCCCTCTTCAGCAGCAGAAATCTATCACACTGATGCATTGGCAAGACATATTGTCATTGTCATTGTGATACGTTGGAGAGAACAGCATTGTAATAAAAATAACATCCCACTGCCTGCTCTGCTTCAGACCTGCTTGCATGGTAGTAAAAAGACAAAAACTAATATTCCTGTGAGTTTTCTCTGTAGTCCAGGTCCACTTATTATCTAGAAAATGGTGTAAGTCAATCCAGTGAGTACCTACAAATCTTATAAAAATTGACAAATGACAGACTGTAGCATTCATTATTTAACACTGAAAAATCCACACAATTAATTTGTCTATACAGCAGCACAGGAAACACCTCTTTTATACTTTGCCTATCTTAAAAGACCAATGACCTTTGTTTCTCTTTCTCTCTCCTCAAGTTAATTCTTAAGGGATATATTTTGTCATTGTGCTGTCTGTGGCCACTTTCCAGATAGAGACAAAAAACTAACTGAGAGATCACCTACAATATTTCAATCCACTCTTTGACAATGCAATAGGAGCAACGCACCTTAGATAAGAAATCTCCCTATATCTTAGATAAGAAATCTCTTCCTTAATTAAATACTGTAAAATCCGTTCAGAAATATTGTAATGAGTTTATCCTAACACTTGACATTATCTTCCCTGTAAAAACAAGCAGAACTTGTGTATTAGTTTAAAGACATGTATGTGGCCAAACAAAAGAACACAACCCATTCAGAGACAGAATACTGCAGTCCACTACAAAACCAAAGTAAATTCTATGTTGGCTACAAATTTCTTATGGAACTTTGTCAGAACATTTTTGAGTCATGATTATAATATCCTGATATTTACAAATTAACTCCACTCTCTTCTGAAGCCTCCAAACTGAAAATGTTCCATGTCTCCATAGCTTTAGATAATTAAGAAATGCACTGGATACCTAAATCATATCCATCCTCAGTTAGGTGTGCATTAAGATGCATTTATCCTGATTTCAGTGGAGTTGGAACTAGATGTTAAAATACTCCTCTTTAAATTTAAAGTTATTTTGAACAATCTATGCTTCTAGGAACTACAGCAATAAAAAAAAATGGAATAATCAATGGGACCATTTATAAATAAGAGTGTTGGAATCATCTGTAGAAAGAAGTCTCCCTTCATTCCTTCAGTCTTGGGACAGGTAATAGCTCTTGCCAAAGCAAAGCTTCAAAGAACATCCTGTAGCATAGCAGGACTTCTGTCTTCAGAGGGTTAGTTGGTCTTGAAGTAGACATGTCACTTGGCATGAACACTTTTCAGTTCTCAATATTCCTTTATACCAATGTGAAGTTCAAAAGTGGAGAAAAAGGATTTTCCCTTAGTTTCTGGCTCTCAAAAGTGCTGTCTCATTTTCAGCCAGGAATTGGGATGCAAACTTATACTGTTATACCTTTTATTATTAATATTGTTGGTTTTACTCTTTGTTTTCTTATCTCACGGCTGTTTCCAGTAGATTGTGCTTACCTCAAACCCTGATCTTTACCTTTTGTGTCTCCATTTGGAGGGGGGAGGGACAGCAGCGCTTGGGTTTTTTTAAGTAGGAGTACTAAATTGGAGAATACAATTCCTAAACCATGATACACACCCACTAATAAGATCAAGCGCAGTAACAACCTTGCCTATGCCTAGCACAGTCCCAGGTTATTGTGATAATACAGTGTTCCTATTTAATCGTTCTTTTATTTCCTGATGGCGAGAAAATGGGAGGTAAATTCCCTTTCCTCAAGGAAAAGAAACCCACATACTGAAATTACCAGAGAATTCACCAAAAACGAACAGAAAGGAGAAGTTAAACTGAAGACAAGGGCAGCAAAACCAAAGTAGAAATCAAGGACCCATACAGGTGCCAGGAATGGCCTGGAGCCCCACGGCCCCTGCAGGATCTGCCGTCTCTCTGAGGTGCTCAGTGGTAAAGAGTACTGCTGCTCTTTCTGTGACAGATTCGCCAATTACTCTGGCACCAAAATACAGCTGACCTTAGCTGACCTTACCTTTCCTGCTGCAGCATGTTTACTTGCAAGGGGCACTGGAAATGCCCTGATGGTGAGTACAGCTGGCCTCCCCAGAAGAAGAACTAAGAAAAGACAACTCTGAAAAGTGTAACACGTGCTCCCAGTGACCACCTTCTCCAGGCCAGTGCAAGAATATCAATATAATCTCAGATATATGGGAGGTCAGACTATAGAGACTGAGCATCTTCTTGCAGCCCTCGATCGCTAGACTCTTCCATCTCCCTCCTTGAGTGCTCACTCCTTGAGCACATACACAGAGCCCAGCATTATTTAGCATTTATCATTTCAGCAATACAAAAGTTCAGCAAAAATATAATGATCTTTCCCTTTTTCTGTATATATGTGCTGTTTGTTTACTTTTGCTCTCACGTGAATGTCATTAGAGCAAGGGGCGGAGGTGTGAAAAAAGAAGACTGAAGGCATCATTGCATATTATTATCAGTTACTATATATGACCTTGCCACTGATACTTCCATTTCTGATTTAAGGAAAGAAAGTCAAAATGATTCAAAGTAGCTGATAAAAACAAACCAAAGCTACTGGAGTGTGATGAAAGCAAAGGAAGATTATTAATATGTTGCAAGTACAGGAGAGAGACACTGTTATAAGATTCAAGGGAAATAAGGCAGACAAAAACATCTGCAGTGAAAGTCTAATCCTTTGGAATTAATTCATTTACTGCATACTCCTGTCTTTTGAAGTTTGGGATTCACAGCAAATATTACCTCTTGTCAGAAGAGCTTTGACAGAACACACTTTGAAATACTCATCATCCAACCGCAAGGATAAAGTAGGCATTAGAAAGAATGTGTTTTCTTTTTTTGTTTGTTTTTTTTAAGGTAGTTATAGACACTAAGAGCCTTATTATCATTCTAGGGACACATTTCAAGGAAAATAAAAATAATTGTGAGGTTATTTTGTTTCTTTCTTTTTTCTTCTTGTTTACAAAAAGTTCTATGATCTTGACCACTAAAGTGCACTGAGCTCTTCATACTGTATAAAACATGTACATTGGGTCTTCTAAATCAGACACAGACCAAATAGCCCTGCAAGAGAATGAGAAAAATCAGGAATGTCTGCAAGAAATACTGACATGCAAAAATTAGCAGGTATGCCAAAAGATGGGAAGATAAAGTAGTAGGGAGGGCACTTCATCCAGAGCCTGACTACAGACTCCTGTCTGACATGTGGAATCCCCATCACTGGAGAGCTTTATGAACTGGTAGTGAGGGATGGGCTAGACGAGTGTCTGAAACACATCCAGTCCAGATTGTCTGTGATTAATATCTCTTGTTTGCATTAGAAGAAACTGAGCCATGGATGAAGACCCTCTGGTCTAGCCACTGCACACATGGGCCTTTATTCCATTAAATTTAGAAAGGCTGGAGACCATTCACATCATTCACATAATTTATTTAAAGGCTAAGGTTCCTTGAACCTCTGCAGCAAGGCCTAATTACCAAGCAGCATGTTTCTAGGTCTTTCCTTCTCTATAACTGACATACTGCTGAATATGGTTCCCTAAAATCCAGCTCACAGGCATGCACACCCCACCTCCCAGACATCCTACTCCTTCAAAACAGGCTGGATCAAATCAAAGGAGCCTGTCATAAAGGAAGCAAAGAGCTGCAAAGACTTCCTGTCAGACGAGTAAGGAGGACAAGATGGTGACAAGTGTACCATCTGGCAATTTGCTCTTCTCCCCGGGGTTTCAGCACACAGCCCAGATTGAAAAGCTTGCAGGAAATCCTTCCTACACCCGTTACCTCTCAGCTTCTGTGTTACTCTCCTCCTCACGCAACTTCCACACGAATTGGGCAATGTGTTGCTTTCACAACGTACAGAGACCACAAAATGATCCACAGTAGCTGGTATCACTGAAGCATACACAAAATTTCCTGTCCCCTTTCAGTTTAACCGGACAATGCCGTGGCATCCCAGGCTCCAGAGCCTGAGGCAGGCAGGTGGTGCACTCGGAGTCTGCAAAAAAAGCAAATCACCAACGGTCCCATCCCATTATATTTACACTTTTTAAAAGCCACTTTGTTCTGTATAAAATCATGTTAGAAATCAGGGGAGTTGTCACGGTAGGTGTGACACACACCTCCTATAAGTGAGAGAACAAGGCTCCATTCATGAGCTGGAGGCTAGGACTACAACCATTACATCACAGCTTCAAGCTGTAAACAGTTTAAATCAACCTTTTAAGATTCAGCTTGGCAGAATCTACACCTGCAATCCTAGTGATCTCAAGTGTCTAAACTCCATCTACTTAAAAAATTCAGGGAATTGCTTGTATTTGTGTAAGAAATTGATAAAAATAGTAGGATATAAAAATATATATTGCAAGTCAAGTTGAAGGACAAGTTTCTGGTACAGGACATGCTAGGTTTATTTAAGAAATGGTTTAAAATATAATACTGAGTAAAGAACTCAGCAATCAAAAATAAACCAGTTAATGAATAGTGTATGATAACTCTCAAAAGAGCTTTATTCTGTAAAATTTTCCAAGCATTTTACATTTTTAGAAGAAGTTCCAGTGTCTAACAAGAGTCAATATGAACTGGCTGTAGTATTCAGTCACAAATGTTATATACAGAGAGAGAGAGTTTGTGGTTTTGGCAGAACCCAAACATGGCAAACAACCATTTGCATTGAAGCTTTCCCATTTCTCTGCCTTTGTCAAAAATAATTAACTGTCCCTTTCATTAAGGCATCATTGCACAGATATCAACTTCTCTTTTTCAATACTGTGAGAGAGAACGAGGCATACCAGCCTTCTGGATTACCCAGCTACAGCTCTGGCACATAAACCCAGTCCAACAAGGCAATCCTGTGTTTGGATATGCAGATTTGAAACATAAAATCTATTACGTCTTTCCTCTCCCCTCTCCTGATTTATCTAGCAGGACAAATTTTGATGTATTACACAAGGGTGCAAGTTGTACAGGACCCACATGATGCACACATCAAAATATCAAGCCCAATTCTATTTGCCTAGTTACATCAGATTAAATACAGAGGCTCGTTAGATTTCGGTGGAGTTTTGGCTGGGGTAAACATTAAAAAAAAAAAAACCTAAAGGAGATATATTCCTGGAATGAGAATATTTTTTAAAACCAGCTTAATTTCAAGAAAAAGGAATTGGTGATAGAAAACTTAGCTAATTTCTTAGCATACAATTCTATTTACAGGACAATAAATTCATTCAACCACCTATCAAATAATGGTACTTTTTGATGGGCTTTAAGTTGTGTCTTTATAAAAAACTTCATTAGGCTACTAAGACCCTTTCACATTATCTTCAACTGGAAGAGCAGCAATAAATCATTTCATTGTTCATGATCCTGCTCTGACCCCTGACAATCGAAATGCTCATACATAGTCTAATATCTAATTTTTTGAAAAAAAAAAAAAAATTAATTTAAATGCAAGCTTTTTCAGTCATGGCATCACATAAGAGAATTAAGCTAGTTTGGAATAAGGTCATTCTTTTAGCAAATCAGTAAAGAATATGAAATAAAATCAAACTACAGGCTAATCTGAATTCATCTCACTGTAAATAAAACACATAGCTCTGTTTACATCCCAGTTTGAATAAATCAGCATAAGAGAGACACTTTTACTTCAGCTGAACAATGTACTATATGCTAATCTCACTACAGTAAGTTTCAATAAGTTTTGTTTAACTTAAAGGGGACACAAACTTCCTGCACAACTTCCACAAAGCTTCCCTTGTATTTTGCTTTCAGGATTTTCCTAGATAAATAGAGATACATTTATCCATACAGCTTTTTGCAAATTGTATATACAGAGTTAGTTTACCCCGTGCAAAGTACATATTGCCTCCAATACAGAAACCCCATATCTATGCTAGTGCAGCACTGTTCTCCAGCCATGTACCTCCGGTTCTTAGCACAATGTCAATGACAAGACAAGCCAGTGAACCCACAGGAACCTTCTCCCATGTTCTTCATGTTGGGCAGATCATGTACTCTGCTCCATGGGGGATTTTTTTTTGGTTTTTTCGGAGTTTTTTTACAGCCCCCAAACCATCTTCAGTAACATTAAGACTGAGGTGATATCCTTCCTTACATTACTAATATGTTTGATTTTTGAACAGTCTGATGAACTATCTTCCCCACAAAATTATCGGTAGATATTTCTGTTCTAGAGTTTACCTTGCTTTATTTATTCATCGATGTATTTTTCCTATTATTCTCCCTAGTTCTCACTGTACAGTGCCTTAGATGTGCAAAGGAGGTTTTTTGTTGCCCTCATTTAAAAGAACTTTTGAGTAATATCTTTTTTTTCTTTTTGTTCGGCATCCTTCTCTGCATGTAGTAACTAAATTTCCTGCATTTGCTTGATTGTTCTTTACAACTCCCTGACTCCTCTTTTCAGCTTGCTGTCATATACTGTTTGATTTTCAACCTTCAGATTCTACTTTTCTGTGATACCATTCCCTATCCCAGATGGCCAAAAAATATGTTCGTTTCCGATAACTTTGTTGCTTTCTTTCTCTTTTTCTTACCTTCACAAACTTTCTAGCGCTGCATCGCTTGTTCATGATGAAACGTGACCCAAAATACTGTTCTTACCTAATTTCCAAGGTCTTCTTAAGATTTCCTTCCACACAAAGATCATAAATCTTCTCAGTCAACCAAGCAACAAGCAACAAGCAATTAACTATTCTGGGGTCTTGTTTAAAGAATGTGTCATGATCAGATTTTCCCATCTTCCTCTCCCTCTACAGAGGTATCATTTTTGCCTCTCCTCTTTGTCATTCATAAGCCAAATATTAGTTTAAGATACTGCTTGAGATGGTCTGCAGTAACCATCAGGAACTGCTTACAGTATGCTAGAGGGATTCTGGAGGACACTTGTGAAGGTGACTGTGTCATATCTTTTGCTGTAACGCAAGCAGCTAAGTACTAATTCTAAGTGTTAAAAGGGGCCAGGGCATACATGAGCAATGGACATCTGATCTCCAGTCACAGGACATATCAACTGCAAACAGGTGATTTTGATATTGTGAAGGGGAACAGAGCAAGAATTATCTTAATTTACTGGATGTAATCTCACAGTACCTCAGTGAATAATTGCTGCCCATGCTAACATGAAAACTTAGATAAAATTTTAAACTTAGATAAAATTTTAAAGGTAGGCCTAGAAAAAAAACACAACTAAACGCTTCCATAATAAATGTGCATAAACCTAGGGAAGTACATACCAATTAGTCTAAAAGGGGCCTCTAGGATGTAGGTTTGTGGGAGATGAAGGATCTGTACTAAATTAAGAGGCAACACCTTACCTGACTTCCTTCAGGTCTTGCCACAAAGCATTGTGCTAATACAGAAATAGTCATTTGTAGCTCCTCTTATTCCTTTGCTAATTCATAATTCTGTTGCTCTTGCTCTACTTTGGAAGAACAGTTATCTGTAAAAACTGTTTATCAAGCACAAGTCCTAGCCAGCCTGCAGTATCCCAAGCAGTTCCCAGCTGCAAGGTGCAGGGTAGTATGTGACAGGGACTGTATCAACAGACAGTGAGATGAGATAGTTATGGTTGGTTGCAGAAGGAGAGTTCCCCTTGTCAGATAAGAAATTACTTTCTGTGCTTATTACTTACTTTTCAGGAAAAGAGGGCAAAATCTAAACTGCCTTATCTACTAACATAGAGTAGACTGCAATAATACTCCTGAAAAGGAAATTGTTATCTCATCTTGTTCGAAAATCATCACTGATTTTGGTCCCCTGAGTTGTTCTACAATTGTAGGAGATGCAGGAAAACTTGGAGCATTGACTGGAAAAAATTATGTGATCCATTCAGATGAGCTATTCTTTCCTTCTGCTAGCTAGTTGAATTAGAAAGCCTTATCCCAAAAACAGTCTCACACGTGGTGTGGGCCATTTTTTAAACCCTGTGCAACAGAAGAGATGAAAGGAGCAGGACAAATAATGGAAAACAAACATTTCCATGAATCCAGCCTCTCATTTTGATTCTGGTTTTTTTGTTCCCTTTTCCACACCCATTCACATGTATGAGTTTGTATTTGCATAAATGCTGAGAATAAGGGCCATACAAATACTTATTCATATGCAAACAAGGGTATTCACTCTTCTTCCAGAAGCGTTTGCCCTCTGTTTACAAGGCTTCAGTAGCAAAATCACACAGAAGAGAAATATCATGAATTCCAGCTGGTCAGTGATATCCCACCAATAATGCTCACTAGCGCAAAGAAAATAAAAACAAGCAAACAGAAACACACTGATGTTCACCATGTCTTGATGCAACTAGGTACTGAGAATAAATATACACAAATCAGACTCTGCACACATCATGCTTATAGAAATACTGCATTTGCTGATAAGCTGGCTGTTTCATAAAGACAGAGTCACCGTCTACCACAGTGGAGAATGGTGGAACACCTACCTCTGCCTTTTGCTGCTTCACAGGCAGGCAGATTTTGACTGCCATTCAGTAGTTTCATTCTGATGCACAAGAGCCCAGAAAGAAAGGAGAAACTCCCTAAGGAATGGTTGAGATGTTAACTTGGGAATGGAAGCAGCAGCATTGAGGTCACTGGCACTGACTTCTATAAAACAAATACTAGAACTTGCTTTTCTATCTTCCTGATAAATTAGACCACTGATTTCTTCTATGGCTGATAGCTCTCTGTCCCACTCAGCTACTGAAACTGCTAAACTTCTTCCGTCCTACTCTCCATTTGGCCAGAAGCACCTAATGTGTTGAGTGCACTTACCCTAGAACCACACTGGGCCACTTCCTGGCTTTCAGATGTACACTGAGCCTTGCTCTTTATTTCTGAAGTAAGCACTTACAAACACAGTGGTACACAGTGACCTCATCCCTCCTTCTTCTCTTGCCCAGATCTCCCATCCTGAGGGGTATTAGTTTATGGATGTATCAGCATTTTCTGACAGTAGGTTTGGTTGAAAACAATCCCATCTTACCCATGTGTCTTACCATCCACATTCTTTAAGAGCAAAAGACCAAATCTGAAGTATGAGATATTCAACTCCCCACAACAAAATGGAAAGCTTTACATACAAAATACATTACTTGTTATGGATTTTACTCATAAACTGTGAAGGCAAAGCATTGTTCTGGGACTTTTTCCCCATTAATCCTTTGCTAGGAATAATCCTATCAGTGATTTGAGATATGTCCTTCTTGCTTTCACTTTCATCCTCAAGAAGCGTTCTAAGAAGAGAAAAGTCATTTTATTAAACAGGATTTTTGAAGCATCTTAAATAAACTCATTTTTAAAGAAACTTAGAAATGCTGGCTCACATCTTGGCATCAGTTATGACAGTGCAAACATTGACACAGATTTCACAATCAAAATTTGTCTTTTGCATCTGTTGTCTACACAAAAAAAAAAAAAAAAGAAAGAAACCCACAATATGATCAATATTCATTCCGTATGCAGAGTGAAACCTCCCTAGATCTAAATTACAATTATGTTTTTAAAAATCTCTTCACAAGAAACACTCCACTTAGGAACAGGGAGTCTACAGCTGGGCACTGACCAAGCTCATGCCTGGCAGGCAGCGCAGCAGCCAGCACCCTGCAGAAGCCAGAATGACCAGTCAGTGGTGCTTCAGCAGGTCTGCAGTGCACCTGCAGCTCCTGGGATCTCAGCCCTAAAACAAAATAGCTGCCTGGCAGCCAAGAGCCTGCTCCTCCACCAGCGTCAGAGTGCCAGGAGTGGTTTCTAAGACATCTGAAAATAGCCCAGGAAACAACTGCAATTTACAACAGAAGTAATACCATGCACATTCTCAGGGAGGCAAACACACGGTCAGTCAAACCAAGAAAGGGGAATTACAGTAATGAGCATTCAGAACACGGTTCCACAGGAAAACCATTTTGGTAACACATCTCAAAACGTACTGAGTTTTCTTCATGAGGTTGGATTCTTTTGATTAAATCAGTAATTTTAAACTTTTTAGAATTACCTATTTTTCACTTCCTTTCCCAGCAAGACTTTCTGTTTATTGGAATTATCTTTGGTTGAGGTGCACCATTTACTCCCAGGTTTTTTCTCATTTTCAACAGATTTGCATGGGGCTGGGCTACAGCAATGAGCAGGAAATAGACAAGTCTTCTATGTATTTTGATAGAGACACATTTTGCATTCACTTAATTTATAGTTTGTATTTGTATGGAGCATAAACTGTATAAGGAAAGCAACTGATTTACAAAACAGACTACATGCAGCACATACAAACTGACTCCTCTTACCAAATAGGAAAGACTTTCTCAATGCAACAGCTTGGTGCAGAAGAGCATGCTGAGCTGAAAAGCAAATACAGCTATCTGATTAATTGATTCTGACCTCATAAATATTATACTTTGGGGGCTCTAATGGAACTTCCTGAGGGTAAATTGCATGGTTCACCTCATTCATTTATATCTCTGGCTGACAGATGTACATTATGAAATGTCACTGAATATGCTGGCAATAAATGAGGTATAACATTAGCATCTTGGTTCTGTTTTCCTGAAGGAACACTTTTGTTAAATGAATCCCACACCAGTAAAAATATTATTCTCTACTAGGTACACTTCTTTCTATTTTAATCAGTCCCACATAAATATATACTGGCCTTCCAAAAACACAGAGCCCTAGTAAATTAACAAAACAAGATGCTCTTTTGTTGTGCATGTTTCCATTGTGAAACTATATTGTTGGAGAATATTAGGCTGTGACAAGCATTTGATAGTGTAGTAGTTGCACTAATGTTATGGTTATTATCTTTACTACCACACAGTGAAACACAGTTAATTAAAATATAGTGAAGAAATTGCTCCCTTTTCCCTGCCCACACATAAATGAGACAATAAATTTGTTGTTGTAGTCAGCATATAGGGTCCCTTGACCTCTCTGCATGTATTTAGGCATTATTCCATTTTATTTTATTTTTTATTTCATTGCCATTTGAGACTGATAAAACTGCATACAGAGGTCTTGGGAATGACAGCAAATAACCATAATATGTACAATTTAATGAAATTATATACTGTGGTGCATTGCATTCATAAGAATATGTGCCACACTACTGTAAGGTATGCAAATTCCAATAAACCATTAATCCTTGCCATGAGCAGGCCATGACTGCAAAGGTAACTTTGCCAAGGGATGGGGTAAGGGGAAAGAGAGGAGAGGAGGGAGGGAGGCTGAGGGAAGGAGAACAGAGCTACTGGCAAGTGTGGTAGTTAGAGGAAATGAACCATCCTTTGGGATTAAACCTACTCCTAACTACCCCCTTTCCTCCCACTGGTAAGGCATAATCATTATAAAGAACAGCACTGGAAAAACATGTAATTTGTCTCTCAGTAGTTGCCGACAGCTATGGGAGGTTTAGGAGCCCAAGTGAGGCTGAAAGTTATTTCATTATATACTGTTACCTCTAGGACAGGTTCTGAAGAGCTGCATGGTGTCTGGCTGCTGCACCTCTGCACAGAGTGGTACAAAGGGCAGCCCCCATCTGTAGCTGCTTCCCAGACACTGGACACAGGCACATTCACCTCTAGCAAACCTTTCTCAGCAAGCTCCAAAGCTCTCTCTTCAGTATTTCAGAAGGGGAGTGAAGGAGGGAGAATGATAAGATTAGGAAAATTGACCATTACAGGAATTTTCTGCAAACAGAGATTGAAAGTAAGTCACGGAATTTGTGCCTGCTCCGCTACTACATCTGTGCACTTATTGATTTACTCTCAGGCACAGACTACAGCTGTACTGTAAAGGGGCTGCACAAGACACCTCTGTCTTTGCATAAAACTGTAGAGGTCAGCTGTCACTTCAGTACTTACATTTTTTTGGTTGAGTTTATGCTTTCAAAAAGGCTAGAAAAACACGTGCTAGAGGCAAAGAGCACCACTGAGCACTAAGAGCAGGAGCAGAAAGCATTGGTTTTGTAGTATCACCTCTGCTGCACGCTGTGAACGGTTCTGGGAGCTGCCAGACTCTGTAATTGGGCTCAAGGTGGCTGCAAGGGGAGAACAGTGTCCTTGGCAGACAAGGATACCTGGGATCCAGGGACATGGATGGTATGAGAAGAGCTCCTCCCCGCTCCAATGTAATTTACTTTGCTTGGTCAAAGTCATGAGTCAGACCACATAAAAATCATCAGGGTTTTTTTGTTTTGTTTTGGGTTGGGTTTTTAGTTTTGTTTTGTTTTCTTTGTTATTCTAAATAAAGCAGTGGAGATGAGGGGAAGCAAGTTGTAAACTCTGTGACATTGCCTTCCTGTTCAGACTTCTTGTCTTTTATTCTGCTAACAACATGACTCCTAGTCGCAATGTTTGCACGTTTGCTAGCATACCTGTCTGTTAAAACAGGAGCGGAGATATGTTAAAGATCAGTAAATAGGATTTCTACCCCAGAAAATCTTTAGAAAGTATGTTCTTAGATATAGACAATTAAATATTTATATGTAAAAAGCTGAGAGACAAGTAAATATGGTGATATTGGGTTTCCCTCTTCTTTGCATTTTTCTACCATTTAAGAACACTTGTTTCTTCTGCTTCTATCTTGCATACAGCTGAGAAAAACAAAACACAGAGAAAACAGGCATAAATAAAGCAAATGCAAGTGCTTTACCAGTTTCTGTCTAAATACTATCACACCCACACCTTGGCTGAAAATTTGGATTAAACAAGGGACTCCACACTGCTGCATAACGGGGGACATCATCATGTGCATGATTACCTCGTTGATAAACCAGGGTCTCAGTTACGCAGTATCCAGTGCCATAAACCTAAACCTGCCTAGGCATCAGACAGGTCAATGTGCTCTGAGGGTGCTTAGTGCTCCCACTCAACCTGGACACAGAGTGAGTTTTGCCCTGCTCCAAAACGTTTTACACTGTCAATCAAAGGTGGATCCATTAGTCATGGTCATGAATGACACCAAATTGGACAATTACAATCCCATCCAGCAGGGAGCAGTCAGGTGAACCAAGTATGTGCCATTAACCCTGTCTAAATCCTGGGGTAGAAAGCAGATCACTAACACAGAGAAGTCTGCTTCAAAAATATTAAGCATGTCACACTTGTACTTAATGTACAATGTCTAGACAGTATTGACTGTATGTACAGACCATCCTCTCAGGGATAACCATCTCAGAGACCTGAAGCTGTGCAGCTATAATCAAAGCTTACAGTCTTTTTGGAAGCCATTTGCTTTTACACTTAAAGTTTCCCTGTGTGGCCTTGCAAACAAGGTAGCTATATATACCTCCCTAATACAACAGGTGGAAGATGAGGAGAGGGGAAGTCCTCCAACCGACTGTGAGCAAATTTACCTGCTTTATAAAGCATTGTGGGTGATAGGAATAATGTTCTATTTATCTACATAGAGCAAAATTTGTTTTTCTTTTAAAATATCTAGTGTACTGGTTTATAATTTTGATCCCTAAACATCAACAGCAACCTTTAAGACAAGAACGTATTGTTTTCTCCTCACAGACTAGGTTTGCACTACACAGAAAACAGATGTTTTTAAACTCCACAAAAACTCCACTTTTCTTACAGCTAATTTGGTGGGTTTTTTCACCACACCTCTATAAATGGCCCAGCCAAAACATCATTAATTTTACCTCCAGTGGCTCGCCACACTCTAAGGGTATAAGAGCCAAGGACCAATTAAATTGCCTTAAGGCCCCAGGTTTGTCAGTTGTTTTGTCTCTCAGGCAAGTCAAGCCCTGCAATAGCCAGTGCCCATCATGGCACAGGAACAGCCTCTCAATTCGCATTTATTTGGCCAGCAGTGTTCAGGGAGCTGAGGACCGCCAACCATGTCAGCCAGCTCCCTGTATCGTTCTTGAGCAGCATAGCAGACACATCACTCAAAAGTTTCTCTATTCGCAAGTGACATTTCCATTAAAAATAAAAAAATCCTGGGCTGTCTTTTAAAAGACCTGAAATGCATTGCAATCTCCTTCTTTTTAAAGCTGGTACCCATACTGTTGTGTTACCCATTTCTCCTTTCATCCTAATGATCAAGCAAGAGGCACACTGTTGAGGGTATTTGCAGCGCACTCTCTCTCTGCTATTTGTGATTCAATAGCTGCCCAGATAAGGTCAGGAGCAGAATAATGTCTGGCCAGCTCAACATGCATATCTTTGGAGAGAAGTCAAAGGAGAACAGAAAAGAAATGAGACCAAATACATGTCAGAGGATGAAAGAAGAAAACAAAAGGAGCTTGAGAACTTAAGCTGACAGTCTTGAATGCTCAGCAATAATGCCACAGTGTTCTCCACACCAGACAGAACAGCATAACCCGGAAACTTGTAATATGTGCAGAGCTTTCTTTAAAATTAGGGTAGGTATCCATGATGAAGAAAAGAGCCTTTCTGAGATGACAAAGGAGTGAACATTTGGCAGACACCTATCAGTAGCGTACACTTGCAGTATCAGAGATTGGTTATGCAAAGGTAACTTACAGAAACACAGAAAAATTAATAAAAATCAAATGACAATTGTTGCAAGGAAGGACAATTTATCCCCCATCTCTGACCTTCCGATTCTCCTTGAAGAAGTAAACAGTGCCATTCCTCTAAAACACTAACCTTTCTCAAATGAAACCACACTATCTAACATCAATTTTTTTCAAGCATAGGCCATAATGAGGGATGGGGGGGGAGAGAAGACAAAAGCAGAACGACAAGCCTTAAAACAGTGTGAGCACTTTTTCTGTAATATTGAAACAGATCATGAGCTCTAGCTCTCCAAAGATAAGCAAAGGAATCTTGCTTAAGCATTCCTGAGTGAGTTAGCTTGGGTGTAAGCTAGAGAAAATCACATATTCTGAAATACCCATGATAAGCCACTACCATTTCCCCCTCATGTCATGCCAGCAGAGCTGATCTGACTGTTGTTTTTTTTCCCCTGCTGGACTAGGCCAAATGACACCTTCCCAATTACAAGAAGATACAGAGAAAAAAAATATATTAAAAAAAGTGTCTAGCATTGAAAGTTTGCTAACTCCTCATGAGGCTACATATTTTCCCATTGCCTGGGTCAGCATACATGATCTATTGGTTTTTAGTTATAGCCATACCTATATATCTATCTATATATATTACACACACATCCCCCTATCTAATTGGTTCAAATAATTAACTTACAAAAGTAGGTTACATATATTTCTCTCCATAAATCTTCAGTGGAATATAATACCACGAGTTTATGACAACCTATTTTGGTGATCCTTTGTTAAGTTTACTAGCTTGAGCTCTCTCCTAGTCTGTATGCTGGCTTCCAACTCACAGCCTGATCGGGAACTTATAGAAAAGCTAGACACAGCTCAGAAGCAGCTGGGTCAGCCTTGGAAGGCAAACCAGGAACCAATCACAAAGGAACTGCTGTCATGGACTGCCTCCTGGGGACCCTAAGTTATCTTTGGTAACAGCCTGCAATGTATCCAAGAGGATCTTGGAATCAGGACATATTGAAAATGTGAGAGAGAGAAGAAAAGGGCTATCATGCCCCCTATGTACGCCAGAAGTAGGAAGGAAGGTATCATGTCATTTGCAAGGTAAGCACAAGAGCTGATGGAAATGAACAAAGTTGCTTGTGTTAAAGCTCATTCATATGAGTGCCTGGGCAAATCATAAGAAAAGCAAGTCAACTTGCATTCTGAAGCACAAGCCAGAATAGCCGAGAAAGTATTGGCTCTAACAGTAAAGAAAGAGAATGGAGAAAACTCACAAACACTGCTCGTCTTCTCAGAGACAGAAGCCAGCTTTCCACTTTAGAATAGATCCCCCTAACTAGAAAAGCACTGAAAAAAATAAAGTCAGATCCTGCCTTTGATTTCCTCATTGCAATTTATGTATCCTGTCTGCCAGGGAATTAAAAGAAGAGAAGCAAATACTGGAGATTTGCATAAGTTACACTGAAGCAAAGATGCATGCTGGTCTTCAAAGTGGCAACCTTCAATGTGGCTTCTTCCTTCCCTGCTCACTTTATTTTATTATTTTTTTCTTTAACCTTTTTTTCCCTTAATGAGCCTCTCCCCACTGCCTCTCTTCAGAGTTACACGGAAAAATGCTGCCATCCAGCGGCATTCCCAAAAAGAATTCCAGAGGCTTTGAGGGTCCGAAGAGCAGGATCCCCCCTTTATCTTCCCAGAGTAGAGAGGCAGCAAAGGGTGCTCAGGAGATGGAGTTTAAAGACCTGCTGGCACCCTGCCTTTCACTGCCAGAAATGATTTTCTCAAATCAAGGAAACAGTAACTCCAAGCATCCTGCAAAGCACAATGATTATTCATTAGCTGAATCTGGTTTAATTACAGGTAAACAGAAAAAAAATCCTTTGAAAAGTCCTGATTTTTTTCCCTAGTACTATTTAAAGAAAACTGTACAAAAATTGACTGAAAAGTCAAATATCTAATTTTAAAAATGCAATTAGAAAGATAAAATCTGTAATTTTGAATGAAAAATACTTCCTTTTTCCTCATTCAGCACCAAAAATTTGGAATTTCTCAGGCTGAAATAATGCAGCCTGCTTCCATGTTATAGAACACTTTTTTTTCTCACCTTAAGAGCATTTAACATTGTTCAGTAACTTACTTGGGGAGAAATGTCCATAGCCTGTAAGTTAGAGTTTGAAGTCATACATACATACATACATATATAATGGCCAGTCTTCGCGAGCGAAGATTTTTGGGAAAGGTCATTAACCCTTCCAGCCTGCGCAGTGGATTTTTTAGGTGAGACACAGCGTGCGCTGAACTGAGCCCACCCTTTAGTCCTGAGGTTCATCTGCCGGGGCCGAGCAAAGCTTGGACAGTGGCAGTGAGGTCCCCAGGATGTAGGTTTGTTTAGAGTGACCTTCTCTTAGGTGGATTGCCTACCAAGGCTGACGAGCTCCACCTGCCCAGGGGGCCGGGAATCGAACCCGGGTCGCGGTGGTGAGAGTCAGGCACTCTAACCACTAGACCACCAGAGGCCCCACATACATACATACATACATACATACATACATACATACAAGTTTTCGGAATCCATTAAGGCTGTGGAGATCTCTTCATCACTTTGGTAAAAGCTTGAAAATATCTGTTCTGGACTAAGAAATTGTACTTATAAACACATAGTTTCATAGTTAATGTTGCTGTCTCTGGAAAGGAAAGTCAGGAAGGACTAGAGCAAAAAACAATCCTCTTAAACAAGCACACACACTTGCAGAGAAGGTCAACAATGGTCAAATTAAAAAAAAAGTGTCATTGCTTATGTATCTTAGGGTAAAGGGATCTTGTATAACACCATCACTTAAAAATACATATGTGTAAGACTAATCCACCAAGGTTTTTATGAAAAATTAGCATGTTTGTGGACCTTTCTTTTGACTGCTCCTTTAGCAGTATGTGTTAGTATATTGCATTCAGGTTGTGTCTGTAGCTTGAGTTTATGCTGCCTTCTTGCTCCATGCATCTCAGTCACCAGAAATGCTCAGCTTGACATGAATTTATCTGCTTCCAGAAACAGGCATGCAGCTCCCTCCCTGCCCTCTGCCCCCAAGGGGTGAATTTTGAATGCTTTCCATGGTGCTCACTCACAGGTGGTTGACTGCCAAGGCTAGCGCTCCCTGATGTCCAGTACCCACCATCCTGCCCTGGGTCACCTCCCAAGGAACAGAGGACCCTCTCCTCTCTTTCTCCTTCAAGACACAGCAATCTCGCAGGGACAAAACCAGTCCTTTATTTTGAATACAATCAATAATTTATGTTCATTTTCCCCAGTTTACAAAATCTACTCGCAGTTTCAACCTTTCAATCTCTTTACACACTGAATGCATAACTGCCTATTGCACAGTCCTACACTAAGTCCTACACTAATGAACAAAAGCCTCACCAAAGGAAGCAAAAGTGGTGACTGGATCATCCACACAATTCTCCCATGGGAGTGGTTAGAGTCAGACTGAGGGCTGGCTGGGTTTCAGTTGGACTGTCAGCTGTGGGGCAAAACACCAAGTCTGTAGATTTCCAGCTCATGTCCAGATTCCACCTTCCATATCATGACATCTACCTCCACATGTACCCATGAAAGAAAGCTAAGATAGAAAACTCATTGCCTCAGAGTAAATATGCAGCTTGGTTTCAGTTTCATGTACTTTATTCCCCGTATAAACCACTTTCAGTAACCCCACCAATTTATGGCAATCTTTTTACATGTAGTAGCTCTTTGAAACCCATAAACTGCAGGCCTGCGTGTAAATTCAAGAAAGACTATTTTTTTATTTCTGAAGCTTAAGTTTTCCATTCATGCAAAGCCAAAAAAGATAGTTCAATTTTAAATCAACCAAATCATCAATCAAAAGGCTCAGCCTTATAGGCAAGGTCAAGACATCTGTATACAGGACATAGAGGGACACATTCACAATATGTGGTAAAGGGACGTATATTCCACACATTACAGTGATAATGGAAGGCTGCAGTCCCTGTTAGACACCTTGGTTAAATCTATTGATGATCATTTCCTATGCCTGTTTATCCAAATTGTCTCTCCACTCTTTTTCCCTCAAAAAATGTTTTCCATCCTTGTCAACAGCTGGCTACCCTAGCTAGATGTTTTGTGAAATCCTTTATCACTCCTGTTTAATGTGTGTCTACTCTTCAACTAGACATGACTTTACACTTCCCAGAAGTGTTGCTGTGGTATGTTTTAAAACAATGAAGAATTATCAAAATATGAAAATACTGTCCTTTGGGCCTATTTAAAGCCATTAAAATCCAGCAAAGTTCAAGGAAAGACAGACTCACATTCCACAAGATACCTTTTCCCTCCTATGTTTTACACACATCCCTTTATTCATACTAGTTGCATGAGCCAGTTTCTGTTAATTTTACAGGAGTCAAAAGACCTAGATTGTTAAAACATTCTGCTTACTGGCCTGCAAAGGGTCATCTCTTTCAATGATTGTCATTAAGCCCATTACTGCACAATTTAATCATAGATGCTTAGAGAAAACACTCAAAGCAAAATATCACAATCAACATGTCTAAGTGTATTACATAATAGATTAGTAGAATGGAAGCTTCCAATTTCCCGTCAATACGACTGAGTAAATTATTTTCTTGAGTAGACTAATTACTATGAAATATCTCAACCAAAACCTTTCCTAAACTCCATCTATCAGTCATTTACTACATGTATCCTTATCAGAAGAAATATCCATTTATCTGCTCCATTTAGAATAATGAGACTAATGACTTTATAATTGTTATTTACCAAAATCTGTTGAAAAAGTAATGAAGGAAAAGCAACTGTTGCATCAAGTAACTAGAAAAAGACACTCCCACCATTGATGCATTTCAACAGCTGCAATATTGCTTACAAAACCTTTGACCTGGGCATAAAAAATTATCAGGGAGAAAAAGTATCTGTTTCTTTCTTTCAAAAGATCAAAACCTTCTCTGGTCCTGTAAGCATTTTCTATTGAGAATAAATAAATAAGCTTTAAAAGAAAGAGTAGATTCGTCTTGATCTTCATTAATCATGACCAAAAAAATGGAAGAAAGAAAGATAGAAAGGAAAGAGAACCAATAAAGAGATCCTTACTTTTTTCATCTGTTTCTTAACCTTGTTTCAGTCAAATAACCCAGGTTTACCAAGACTGTTTCAAACTCAAGTTTCTGCTAACCTGTCTCATTTGGACTACAGTGGGTTTAGTCAGGGCTAAGCACAGCCACTAAATCAACAAATCAGAGGGAGGTGGCATATGGAAAACAAGCAGGGTAAATATCTGACAGCAACAGCCTCTACAGTCGACATAATTGGAAAATGACACTTCCACAGCCCTAGGTGGTAACTAGACAATACATCAAGGCAAAATGCAAAACATATGATATGGTATTTTCAGCTGCCATCAAAACCCAAGGAACGACAAAGTTACCATTAATGAGAAAGTATGCACGTCACCTCCCATGGGATAGCCTGTCTGTGGGAATTGCATTGCCAGCAGTGGAAATTGCACTTTTTGGACAAAGACAAAAACAGTAGATTCAGCATTGTGCAGTCTTTCTGTATGATGGAGTAAGAAAGGTGTGGACTCCCACCTTCCCAGGATGCTTTTTCTGAGCTACACAAAAACATGCAAAGATAAATCATTATGGAACTGTTAAACTAATACTGCCATCACTAAGTCACATCATTTCTCAATGAAGTAGGACTCCTGTCACATGTAGCAGTACATTTACACACCTTCAATAATGCTCTTGCTTGCCTCTCACTTTCAGTTGATAGCACTTCATCCTTCCAAGTACTTTGCAAACGTTAATGATTTTAAAATAAATAAGTAAATAGAACTGTCATAATACAATGAAGACCCAGTCTAGCAGACTGTTTTGCCCAGGGCTGCAGGCAATAAATCAATGCACTACAAGATAGACATATAGTCAAACTGAAGGTTCAAAAAACACCTCACATCTAGGACGGTACCACAGAAGTAACACAGTAAATCTACCAACAGAACTCCATTATATTTAAGGGCACTTCAATCCTGGATCTTTATTTCAAAATACTCATTAATATCCTAAAAGTTCTCTTCTGAACTGTCAGACTGTTGTGTTGACACACTCATATTGGTCCTTTATTCACTTAAAGACTCACCATGATAAATAACGGGCCGGATTTAGTCTCTCTCTTCAGGCCCCCTTTCATTTTATTACCTATGTCAACTGTGTCAAACATCAAGACAGTGCAAAGTTTCTCTCTCTCTCACACACATCCACACACACCAGTCATTGGCTGCCTTTTCCCTTTGAGCATCTTTTAGACAGAGAGCCTCTTGAGCTTAACATAATAGAGAAGACTGTATTAAAAGTGTACGCTAAGTCACACTACTTCACATCAAACACACCCCAACAAGCAGAATTTATGAGATAAATTGTTAGGGAGTAAAGGAAACAGATATACTTAAATACAGAAATTAAAATATATATATATATAAATAAGCAAAACCACTTCAACTGAAGGAAAAAGATTAAAAAAACCTTGAACTTGAAGTCCTAATGGACTATGCTGAACAGCCTTATTGGATTGGGGATGCATTCCTTCTCAAGATATCAGATATCAGAGTGGAAATAATAGAGCATGTAATGAATAGAAATAAATCTGAAACTGGAGCTAAAGTGAGACTGGGACAATACACCAATGAGTTGTTATCATATGCTGGTCCAGTTCATAGACTCTTTCCAAGGCATCCAGCATTAATTTCTGTTGAAAAGAGATCATTCAGTCTAAGCAATACTGTTGTTTTCCTATTCTAAATTCCTTTTCACTTATAAGCTCTTTGCAGATGGTTAAAAAAGAAGAGATTTGAAATTCCACACTAGAAAAATAAAAATATTTTAGAAGAGGCAAAACTACATGTAAGAACTGCAATATTTCTTTTTCCTTGCCCTTGTGTTTTATACACAGTTAAACAATTTCACTGCATGCTGACAAGGTTATACTAAAGGATGAGAATCTCTGAGAAATTATTCAAAAGAGATAGGACTCAATAAAAATTCCTGTATTTGAAAAACTGCAACTAATATGTCCCATGTGAGACATCAGCTCAAGAGATTTGATCATTTTTGGCTCACCCCTGAGTCAATGCCTGACTAGTCTGAACACTTACACTACTAGTAAATTGTTCAGCAGGACTGACGAGAGAAAGGAAACCCCTTCCAATGAAAAACATTGCACTTGCAGTAGGTTTTTGATCCCAGCCCCATGACGAGATAATGTAAGAAAAGAGGGTGATATGTTTCTGGTTTCTTTGGTAAGATGCCATTTTTAACAGATAAGAAAAGACATTTTGTCTCAGATAGTTACCAACAGTGATGCAGCCATAACACCTATAAAAATATTTTATTAGTATGAAGGCAATGTTTTCCTGTCAAAAAGTTGATCTGGTTTGGAACGTGCATGTCCTTTGTTAACAACATGCCTACCAAACAAATTCAGAGAAAAACTTACCTTACAGAATTATGCAAATAGGTATTCAGTTTAAATCATAAGCAGTGTTTAGATATGGTAAAAAAAAAGTACTAAAAAAGATAAAAAAAATTATAGCCTATCCCCATACATTCTAGTGCACATCTGCTTTACAATTGCTTTGTAGGAATGCTGGGAATCTGTCTACAAACAATTCACATAGAAAAACATTCCAAAGATACCTTAATCTCTTTGCAATTTATTTCAACTGCCTTTGTTACCAAGACTTTGGTTAACAGAATAGGATAAGCGTACAATTTGGAGACAAGTATTGTTATCAGAACATTACTGTTAGGATCTCAACAACCGACTATTTGAAGGAAAGACAATCAGAAAAGACATAGAAACAGGTTTTACAGTTTCCAGCCCAGTCCTGCCCTTACCTCCTACGCCCATATGAAGTCTTTGACTATCCTGGCTGAAGATACTGTACCTAGTTTGAGGAGCTTATAGCTTTGAGAATTAAAGCAAAATCCAAACTTTGTCTGAAAGTCTCTCCTCCTGTCCTCGTGTATTCACCTGAGGTTAGCAAAAGGCAAAAACATAAAGGTCCCTTTTTTGTTGCAGCAGCAGCATGGGACTGTATATTCTCCAGGATTTCTCCATCTAAAATTTGAGTGACTAACTTTCCACATTGTTGCTTACAAAAACTTTGCCAAGCTCCACTGTGATGGCTAATTCTGTCATGTTTAGAGTCATTAGGAATAATTAATGTTTAGTATCTATAATTTTAAAATGGGACAAATAGAAACCAGGTCTAAACCAAAAAAAAGAACACACGAAAGTGCACTGACTTGAATACAAGGAAGATATAGAAAATCTTAGAAGTGGACAGAGATGTATTTAGCAATTGTACAAAGCCAATATTGCAACAAATTAGATAGGGAAGGCCTTTCATGAAAATAGTGCAACACATATCTTGGACTCTGGGCACAAAATTCATTGGAGATATGAGAATTTCACTTTTTTCTCCAGGCAATCATGTCTATCTCCGCAACAACAAACACTGCTTATGGAGTGAATTCATATTCTTCATGCTTTTCATTAAGCCACCTGTATATCTGAATACTTAAGCAAACATTTGTATAGACAAACAGTGACTATTATACCTTCTCTTGCCTGAGACCTGTTTTTACACCTGTACAATATTGCTCCTTAATTACTCACCATCTGAAGCTTAAAACAATTCACTACTGCTTTGAAGCTGGGGGAAACCAGGATATTATCTTCTCTAAGAAAATTCAGAGCAACCTCTCTGGAACCTACACTGATAATTCCCTCCAAGACAAGAAGATGAAAAAAAAAAATTAATCCCAAACCTGTCAACTGTAGGTTTGATCTAAATTTGAGAAATTCAAGGAGACTGAGAAAAATAAAAACTGTTACTCAGACACTCATAGAGTGTTTGTTGAAAAAAATAAACAACTTACTACTGGCATAGGGTGATGTGCACCTGGGGATTTAAATCTGTCAAAGGTGCTGGTCAGTCACTTGGGGCAGGGATGGGAGTCCCAGTGATGGGAGTCTGTTGCAAGTGAAACCTTAACCTGGGTCAGGTGAAACACCCCAAACTATGGCTCTGCAGATTCCTTCTATCCAGCTGACCCATGGCCTAGCTGACCACTCCAGTACATGTTGGAATCTGTTGTTATTATCTCAAATTTCATAGAAAACACCCCCTAACCTTCTTACCTACATATAAAATACTCTATTACATGATCACTTTTGCATCTGTAGGAACAGTTTTAACTGACTTCACAGGTGTTTTATCAATGCACAGTTTGGTCTGTTTTGCAGCAGGAATCTGCAGTGTGCCAGGGTGTTGCTGGCACACTCAGCTTCTCCAGTCAGCATGCCAATAATTTTATTTAAGCAGAGGAACTGGTCTGAACACAGGAATAGTTGCCTAGGGAAAATCAGCTGTCTAAATTCCCACATGGAGAGCTCCAAATATTTGATCAAATATTACTCCAAGTATAAGTCAAATACTTTGCTGTGAAGATACCTAGTAGTTCAGTCAATGACTGAGTTTCAAATCCACTCAGTGTCCCAGATGAGTCCTTTATCTTCTAAGTGCAGATGACTAATGAAGAAGTTCCTGGACCACCCAGGCTGTTAAAGACTGAAGTGCAGGTGTGCATGCAGGTACATCCTTGGCTATGATTATAACACAACAAACTTGACTTTTTTATTTATAACTTGAATACCATAGCCCTCACAGCAAAACAATCAAAAACAAAACAGACAGCTACTGTTACTTGTTACATGGATGCTCTTGGAAGTCCCTGCTTTCCAGAGAATTAGTCCCCTAACCTAGAGACCACCATGGGGCTTGCCCACAAATTCTGCATCTCAAACATTTGAAACATCATTTTACAGAAGAGGAAGCAGGACCCTGCATTTCAAAAATTTGCTCTCACAGCTTGATGGGTTACAGTTCATGGTGAAGTTACCATATTAATTTCTTTAGAGTTCAACTGTCCTAAATATTAAGTTATACCAAACAGGGCATAGGGCGCTGAAGAAAAATCAGTATCTCGCTCTAGTCAGTAAACAGCATTTTGCTCACGCTGCAAAATTCTGCTTAAAATAAAGGCAGTTTTGCTTAAAATAAAGACAACAGTTCTCAGAAGGCCACAGATATGAATATCATCTCAGCCAGCACCGGATTTTGTGAGCATTAACAAGCTGAGAAAAATATGCCTCACATTTATGAATGGTGTCTATTTAAAGGAAAGGCAACATATGGCAATTTTTATTTCAGGATTAGAATGTTAAAACAGGTTACAGTAGCACCTACAGTGCCTGACCGCTAACATGACTCAGGACAGGCATATGACAAAGAAAGAAAACTGTGTCAGTCCTAATTGCTTTTTCCAGTACTACATGTAAACGTACTGGAAAGGTCAATAAGAGACTATATTTGTACTTCAGTTATCCTACTATTCCAATTTTAGCTCATGAACTAGACCGAAGGAGACTTGGGAAACATTAGACATTTAAACATGGTAAGACATTTAACATGGTAAGAAACTCAGCTACTCGGATAAAGTAAAATTATTTCTGTCAGAGTTCATAGCTCTCTATATCAGCTACTGAGTGGCAAGTACATAGATCTCATCTGCATCTTCATAAAATGAAGTGATTACTACTTCACTGATGGTTAACTGTACCAATACTGGAGTAATTCCAAACCCTGAGAATCCATTAAGCCTTTGGAAACTGGGTGCTTTTTTATCCACTGCTGCCAAGATACCATTCTTCTCGTACAAAAGAAGTTTAAATTCTTAATGTTTGCTCCAGGCAATACTTTCCAAACCACAGAGGGTCAAGCAAAAGAAAAAGAAAGCAATACATAACCTGAGATTTGTAGGCAAAATCAGGATGGCAAAAGATGAAGATAACCTGTTTTGCCATAAATTAAGAGAAAAATAATTTACTACAATGTTTTTCCCCACAAATTATAATCCTTGTTTTTCTTCAGCTCTAACTACTACATCCAGTGGAAAAATACACATCTTTAAGCTGTTAGTATAAAAATTGAGTTGTTCTGTCTAGACCCGAAGCATCTGATTACTGTACCGGAGGGAACCTGAGAAGCCTTTCCTTTCACTGGCAGCAGCAGATTTATAACCTATGTAAGACACTGGGTCTAGATTATTTCAGATTCCTTTCATTCTCTACAAGCAAGGTTACACAACAATTAGATTTTTTAGACAGTGATTTATTTGCCAAACATTTGAATTTCTATGTAGTGCTTTCAGTAACAACTTAGCAATCTGCACCCCACTCTTTATTCTGCTCCATTTTCCAGAAGTCATATGACTCCTAGTCTATCACCTTTGATCCTCACCTTGGATTTGCCCTGCTGTTCATTATCAGAACTGCTGGTATTCTTAGGAAAGAAAATTATTTAATCTGACTGTGCACAGCAACTGAAGTTCCTGTTTGATGCACAGATTTGGGTCCTCAAAAGAGGCAGTAAATAAGAGAGACTTTTGTAGAGAAATGGAATTCAACTTCCTACTTGTTCCCCTGCCAAGGGCTTGCAAGACCTGCTCCTAGCTTTGCTGTGCTGTGGAATTTGGGTCTTTTTGTACTGAAATGAATTAGAGGGACTGTTATGTAAATAAAACACTACAATTGGCCATGGTTCACTCAGTCTAGTTGGCATGCTGTCTGGGCAAAAATGTATTTCAGGTTGAAAAATTTTTTAGCTTCACTTAAGACGACAGTTGACACCTTTTCTACTCCATTAACTTTTTACAGCAATCATTTTTGCAGTAACAATTCCCAAGATTTTCCTTCTACCACAATCCACATTGCAGGGAAGAGTGGGCTATGATCCTTTCCAGGCATATAAGTTTAAAGCAAAAGACTTCTCTTTTCTGCAGGATTTTTCGTGAGTCAATTTGTTTCTGATTACAAACCTGTGGAAGTCGTCACTCAATTCCAAATAATTTCCCAGATACTTACACCGACATGACTTTTTCTATAATAAGTTGCCATATTTTATGTAAACAGCACAAGCATTATGTGCTGCTCTAAAAGTTCATCTGTTTGATCTGGTCCTGTCAGGGCATTTTGAATTAAGGTATAAGCTATTTTCTCTTGCTGTTACCAATACCGTGGACAAAAGCCACTTGCATTGTCCTGAATAAGTATTGCCTTACTGCTATCACTGTAGGAAACTCTTGTATTTTTTAACATAGATACAGAGGCTAAGATTACTAACTAAGCGTTTGCTAGTGTTTTGCTTCCCATAACAAGGCTGACTGCAAAAGCAGCATGCCCTTCTCACTGCTCCAGTACTTACACCAGCAGGACTGTCATGAATTGTAATGGATGGCTAATCATACCTTGTGCATATTGTACAGCTCTCTATTTGATAGTTCTAGGCATATTTATCTCAGCTTGCAATTTACTCATGTCAGGCTGTATCCCAGCAGCAGACAGTCTGCCTCTTCAAAATGTTATTTCGCTTCCAGAGAACTGGCAATTTTCCTCCTTCAGTTTTTATACAAACTCTGCTGAGTTACCTGAAGCCTCTTTACAGACTTTTGGTGTCCTTTTTTGTGTCATTCCTCCCTGTATCCCCTCTTTGTCATCGCTTCTTCTGTCATCATTAGCAATCCACACACTGACATGCCTTCCCAGGTGTCCTATTCCATGCTCCAGAGAACTGTGCAATACTGAATGTGCAGAGCATCTGATACATGGTGATAACCTTCCCAAGCAAGCCTTGCCAGAGGCACCTTAGATGCAACTCATCCTCAAACTTTATCTGCCAGGAATGTGTGAGACACTCACCTTTCAAAACTAATAGGAAGGCAGCTTTTTTTTTTTTTTTTTTTTTTTTTAGTGAATGAGTTAAGCACACAATCTGCCTCTTTTTCACCATCTGGCAAACGAGTCAGATAGCCCAATTAGCTGAATGAAGAGGAAGACTCTAGAAACTACAGACTAATCCAAATTTTGTTTAAATTTTGTTGGAGAAAAAAAACATTACAGACACTCTGTTTTTTTTATTTAACTTCATGAGAAAAATGTCACAAATTATGTTTTATCTGGCAGTAGTGTATCCCAAACAAAACAGCAGTTCAGATGGAGAAGTTTGATCTTGAATCTCTGGTTGATTATTCAGGTTTTGTGGTGACTTCTTTAAAAGACTTTCTGCCCTTTCTGCCTTCAGCCAAATTATTATGGAAGGTAAAAGCCCCAGCTGTCAAATAAGTAAATTTAACCATGTCAAGCTAGTGCAGAAGATAGCAAATAAAGATCCAGAGAAATGGAAAAGTGTTAAAGCATGAACCAAGCCACTACCTGCTCCGAGGGAGCATCCAGCACACAGAAAATGTCTGTCTGATCTGATTCTGATTTTTTTTTAGCATCTACCAAACACTCTCGAAGTAGTCCAAGTGTTTCATCAGGTTAGCAGGTAGAAAGGTTTTTTTCCCTAATATCAGAACTAAATGAAAGCATATTATTTTCTACTATATAAACACAAATTAAGTTAATTTCTCCCTATCATAAGCAGTAAGAAAGAGCATGGCATCCTGATATCCTCTGTATAGTGTATATCAGAAATAGCTAAGGATCTATTAGCTAAAAACCCCCATTCTCTTCATCTTTCCTATCAGGCCATGGTTTCTGAACACCTTACTATTCTTATTAGTTTTTTCTCAGTTCCCACATTAGAATAAAACATTTTTTAGTGATTTTATGAAGATTTACATTCACATCAGGTTATTATTCTGTGATTAGTCCTTGCAATAAAGCACTGGAAGATGATTACAGTATCAGGAGTCTAGGTTCAGGCTTCAGAAGTCCCTCTTTAAAAGGTATCTTGCCCAAGGCATCTATATTAAGCAATGCTTCCCTACTAAATTGCCTCCATCACTAATGCTGTTTCTCTGTGATAAGCATGTTAATCTATGGATTCCCAACAGAAGCATATTCACCAACATCCAGAATAACTGCCACATCTAGTCCACTATAGTTCTGCCATTTGTCCTTCCTTTTGCTTCTTCACTTGTGGGTGCAAATGTCCCAGGACAAATGTCCTTTTAAGCTCACTTCTTTCCCTACCCCATTCCCACAGTGGGGATGTTAGCAATCAGCAGAACACAAAGCAATGTCCATGAAGGTTCTTTTCTAATATGCAAGAATAAAAGAAAAGCTGGAGGAAAAAGGAGAGATCTTCATCACTTAACTATTTCAAAATGTCAGACAGCAGGCAGCTTCCAGGATACTAAGGGAGTGCACAACATCATCATCTTCTATCACAACACAGAATAACACCACTCTATGCTATAAAGATTTGCTATTTTACCCAGCTTGCAATGACTTCAATGAGGTTAAGGTATAATGAAGAGAGGAAACCAAGAATGTGAGAAATGCTTTCACAGCACACATTTTGCAAGGAGTTTTTCATTCAGTAGTCCTATGAAGGAGTTACTGAGATGCAACCAGCCTTCCAGCCTATTTCCTCCCCTTGCTTCCACTGATTTCTGCTCACTAAATAATGCTTTACATGGAAAATGATGGGAGATGTCAGAGACTGATCAGAACCAAATTTGACTCAGGAAAGCACGTTGTAAGACAGCAGACTCTCCTGCACTGTTTGTCAGATGGACAGTGTGGAACTGCATCAAGCTGAGACAGTCTTTCATTTCCTATGCTCAGTATTCCTCTCTCACATTAAAAACTAAGACCACTGATGTGCAAGTACACCAAAGAGGCATATTTCTACACAGACTGGAAATAAAAATGTCTATATTTTGAGGCAGTAGAAGTGCTAGCATCACAGCAGTTTGTCTGTCTGTCTATCCAGGCCCATCAGTCCTTTCTTGTTATTGTGGACCCAAGCAGATACCTGACAGGTCACGATCAGCCAGACAGGGGAAGTTACTGTATTCTGAGGTAGAGAAGACATGCAGAACATGTTTCTTTTGTATTCTCCAGAGCATTATATCTTAATACCGCAAGTGTGAAATAGAATTACTAATGTCCTCTCCTCCCCCTTTCCCCCACACCTTAGGGAGAAGCCCTGCAGAATTTAACAAGAAGGTAACTCATCACCTTCCACAGAAATGAAAGTTTTCTGAGGAGGTTACCCCTATCACAACATGAGAGTGAATAACTCCACTAGGACAATGAAGTTCCACTGGGATAAAAGCATTAATAAAGGATTAAGAATTTTTTGCAAAATTCATTCCTGTCACAAGATACTTGGAGCCATTCCACAAAAGAGATAAAATCCTCTGCTTAGTTAAAAGAAGTGGTTACAAAATAACCTTTCATAAAGGTTTCCTATTGAATTTTTGAGAACTTTTCCATTAGTACAGAATGATAATATTGTCTCTGGAAAGTGCTTTGTTCATGCAATGGCACACCATCTGTACAATTCCACTTCATCTGAGCTATTAGGGCACACAAAGGTAGGTAGAGAGGGAATCTATTTTATGGAGGCTATGCACCACTTCAGAAGAATGAAGGTAATAAATGCTGTGACTACCAGCATACCTTCCAAATGCAACAAGATACTCATTTAACTTCACAACTTAAAACCTATCTGAAACCACATAATTGGATGATTTTCCCAGTAGCTGACCAAGGAGGACAAACAAATGCTCATCCTGTTAAGACAGAGTCATATTTGGAATTGAGGTCATCGCTACAGAAGCCAGATAGGGAATTCCTCAGCTTTCAGGGCACAAAGGTTTTTGAGACTTTGTTTAAGACCGTGTGAGAGAAAGAGGATTCATTACTGACAGTGGATTTTAAGAGAAAAATCATTTCAGCAGTAGCATGTTTGACCTCAAGTGTAATTTCTGTATTGCACAGTGCAAATGAAATACACTATTTCTAGCAATGAAGTAATTCCAACTGGTAAAACAAAAGATACTGTAGACTGAGAAGTATCTGAGGAACTGACTGTCTATCATAACAAATGAAATGAAAATTCCACTCCATTTAGTGTGCTCCCACAGGAGTAATGCACACAGCAAAGTTACAACCAAATGGAAAACGCAATAGCAGCACTTAACTTCATTTTCTTGTATCTGTTCTCAATTTTACAAGGGATATACTTTAAAACATCTGTAATAATTATAATGAAATTGTTTTTAAATTAAATGTCACAGAATATAGTTGAGAAAAAACAGCTTTCAGTACATGAATTACATATCATTTTAAAACAATACACAACAATAATTAACTGCAGGTACATTTAAAGAAAGGATAGTGGAGGAAACTTAGTGGAATGGCCCTTTTCCCCCCCTTTCCTAAAAAAGTTTGGCACTAGAATCCCAGTAAAAGGTACCCCTCTTCCCAGCCCCTGCTTCTGAAATCACAAATCCTTTGAAGAAATTATGTGCCATTGGTAACGCTGACATATCAGAAGACTTTCATTACTTTCCATTTGACACTGAGTACTGTGAAGTACGCCCATAATTCTAATTCACCTGTTTGAAATTATGTTATCAGAAATGGTTTATTTTTAACTGGAATAAATAAATTGAAGTATGTTTTTAAATATGTATAGGGAGAGTGTGTGTGCACGTGTGTGCGTACACATAAATATGTATATTCAGGCTTGCTCATGCGGTATGAGTACCTTTCTGGGACAGGACCCCTACAAACCCACCAACTTCTCCTCCTTTACTGAGCAGACATCCTGAGAGCTGAGGTTCTCCTCTTGCCAGAAAACCTTGAACAGCCAGAGCAATGTGCAGAGATATAGGGAAAGCTACAGCTGAGATTTCAGTTTATCCAAAGAGGTAATTAATGGCCACGTGGAACAGGATGACTCAATACCTCTTAATAAGTCACAAGTGGTACAGGTATGAGCAAAACAGGCAAATCACACAAAATGGTTGTCATCACGCTCTTCTCACAGCGCCATGTAGGAATGCATTCTGTGTCTTACAAGGTATAGAATATTTGTTTCCAAGTGGTTATAGATACTTTGTGAATAAATGTTACTGACATTATATTGTGTACCCTTATAGCTCTAAAGTACATTTGCTACAAGTATGTACATGGCGTTCACACCTATGGAACAGTTAACCTGGTCAGTCTAGCTGAGAATTAGGACATCCTTAAAGGTTTTAAACTAAGAAAATAAAGGGGTTGTTTCATTTTTTTTCCCCAGCAGAAACAAAACTGAAGCAGTATAAATAAGCTGATTTGCTACACATACACACATATGGTCATTGCCATTCCATTCACTCGTAAAATGCTGCTGTTCCAAACCTTTTTAGGAGCAAACACCAAACTCCCCAGTTCCCAAACATTGAGTGGACCTGCAAATCTAACACTAATGACCCCAGTGAGAGGATTCCCTCTGGCATTCTTAAAGCCCTTCACTTCTTTCAGTAGTCATCTTTCTCCCTTTGATCCTTTCAATATATTCTAACATAGCACTGTTTAACAACCTTCATACAGGTAAAAAAAAAATCTAACAAGAAGATTTTTTTATTTGTTTATCTTTTTTTTTTTTTAACACAGCCAGCACAGAAAAACTTAATCCTCCATGAAGACTTGATATGAAGCACCACTATATCACTTTCACTTTGACTTCACCTTTTTTGTTCACAAAAGCAAATGAGCAGAGAATACATTTATAAATTTTAACAGAGCAAACTGAACAGTTCAAGCATACTGTTCAATGATCCACACAAAAAAAAAGCAGTCAAAAATAACAGTTACTTCACATCAAGCAACTCACTTTTTGTTTTTAAAAGTACTCAAGAGAAAAATCAGAATCAAAAAATTCCTATCAGCTCCAAAGAGGTGATGGACCTGAAATAAATTGAAATGCACTTAAAATGTCCATTTCTAAATGTTTTTTCTGTTTTTTTCAGAACTGCCAACAAACTGAACAGCAATCTGTTCTTCACAGTCTATTGCGCTCTTAAATTTTGATACACCAGCACATTAAATTGAAAGTGTTTTAATCAATCAAAAGTGACTTCTCAAGGAGTTATATTCCTTGATGATAATCTTACCTTTACTGAGAAGAGGCTTCATCCTTTTTATACCTTTTTACATTTGATAAAAATACTACACAAACTTTTGTTTCACTTTGACCCTGTAGTGGAGTTTGTTTAAAATAGGGCTGAATCCAGCTTTTTGTCTTTATGTAAAATGACACTAGGAAGAATAACATATTTAATCAGGACAAAGTACTGAATATTTACTACAAAACCAATTTAGTCTTTCTGCAGTAGGATAATTCTTTTGTTTATTCATCCCACATCACCACCATATTTGAATCAGTGAGCTTTTCTTGATATCTCCTAGTCACAGGTCTGCAGCTGAGGAGCCTAAAAGACCTTTCTCTTTCCACTCTCAATAGTAAACTAAAATAAAAAAAAAAAAATCTTCCCAGAAAATTTAAAATTATTAGGTCTACAGCATATTTTTCCCAAAAACTAGCCATAGATCCCCATTCCTTGGACTGCCATGACTCACATACTTTTTAGGTTCTATGAAAACTTTTGATCCTTGAGGATAAATGCCATCCTCACCACATGTGGGTGAGCTCATTAGTGTTGGTGGGTTTTGCAGACCATTGAAAACTCTTGAATCAAAATGCCATTTTCTAATCAAATGATTTCTTTGTTGTTGCTTACAGTACTGTAGAGCTCTGTGCTCCCTCTGTGCACAGGAAAAGTTCCCTCAAGATGACCTTTATCCCAGACAGTGCCCATGGAAACAGATCTCCAACCATTAGTGGCACTACATCACTTGTGAAATTGCAAACATTGGGAGGGAAGATGGGGACGGACATTTCCACCTATCCACTAGAGACTACAAGTCATACATACTCATCAGCTGAAGAGCAGATATGCTAAACCAAACTTAGGCCTCCTTTCCCTGTACCCTCACTAACCAGACACCAACTTTCATTCACAGGTGACTTGCTCCCTGCAGTCCACTAAAGGAAAGCTGGACATGGTATTTTGGAGCGAGGGAAAGGAGGAACAGTTCCTGACATTGTCCCTACATCTTGGCAACTTTCATGTTCACAAAGCAAGGTAGCAATGCTGAAGCAGGCGCAAGTACTCAGGCATAGATTCACAGGGACTCTAATCTATTTTATTTTTTTTTCAATTTCCTCAGGGTGTAACAGGTTACAATTAAGCCCAAAGAGATTTTACTTTCATTGATACTGTCACTGGAAGGTATGTTTATGTCAAGAGATCACTTCGTATTCTTAAACTAACAATTTTGCTCTAGGGCTTTACAAATCCTTCATGTATACAATTTGTCATTAACCATTAATTTCACTACCATCAGCACACTAAAACTCTGAAGAATTATACCAGGTATAGATAGGAAACAATATCACTGCAACAGGATGAAACCCCCAGACACACCAGCTTGGAGCAGCTCTGGAGATAGGGCTTCAGGTTCCTTATTTTGCTTTCACATTAGCAAAACCAATGCCAAAAAAGGCATGAAATTTCATCCCACCAGAGAAACAGAGGTCTTATCTTTCTCAGGGCTCATTTTCCACTCTCATAAAAATCTGAAAACTTTGATCACTAAAACATGAACAAATCTACATTAAACTATATACTGTGTATGTGTTACCTCTTTTCAGACTGCTTTGTGTTTAAGTCAGAGGTCTCTGAAATATTTTTTCTGTCTTTTCATTGAATGAAGACCAGAAAAGTTCCTCTGATGTTTCAAGGGATATTTTAATCTCAGGTTAAGTTAGTGGAATACCAGAAATAAAGCAAAGGCTGTGTTGTGAAATTGCATGTTTAGAACAGAGCTATTGAAAAAATAGGTGTTCTTACAAATTTATTACTTCTTAATTTCAAAAAGAACTTGACAAAGTGCTTTTGATTGCCGTCCATAGACAGAAAGGGATGAGTCCTTCATCTGAACATCAGTGCAGTTTTGATATACAAATCTAGTTCAATCTCAGAACTGCTGGATTATAGGAAGGTTTGATTTAATTCCGCATTGTACTCTTGATGCCTACAAGGCTCTGTCAAGTCCAGACTTGTTTTGCACAAGGGAAAAGTTACACTTGTACAGTACAAAGGAAATGTCAGTTCCCGTCATTTTCCACCCCTTTACCCCATCCCGACAGATATCTATTTTTATTCTCTATGGATTTAAACCAGCTACTAATCAGAGATAATTTCCTGTGGAAGATGATGTTAGAAAGACATCAATTAATGCAAGGCCTAAAATCCCAATCCAAAATTATCACTAGCAATTAAACAGGTTCCAGAAGTGTGCCAGAGAATATGCCACCACAAACATGTATAGCATCTGACTCTGTAAGATAAATGTGTGCACCAGCTATAACAACAGGACAGGAATCACCACATTTGAATATTTAATAAAATACTACTCTAATCAATGTCCCAGCATCCTACACATAAGAAGTCTTTCCTCATTTCTATGGTGATGAACTTATACCATGAAACTGGAAATCTAATTACACTTGCTTGTAACTGTGATCATAGAATATAATTATAGCTATTGCCAGCCAAAATAATTTGACAGCTGCTCCTTAAAAAAAAAAAAAATCTTCTTACTTGACTGGACATACTTCGACAGGATGGAATTCAGAAATTTAACCATTAGCCTAAACAGAGAGGAAGAAGTGAAGGAGAGACAGCATTTGCTTAGAATATTGGGAAACATTTCAGAAACATACATTGAAGAATGAGTGAAAATATAGAATTTATTTGCTAACTTAGCATGAGCATTGATATTACTGTTTCAAAATTAGTTCAGAGGGAAAGCAAAATTATAAAGAAGCCTTTCTCCATTGCATTACTGTGTCTGGATGGATAAATCTTAAGAGAACATGAATTTGGCTGGGGACAGTGTGAGACAGTCTAGTGACAACAAAAACAAGTGGAGACATATGGGGGAAAAGAAAGACAAAAAAAAATCCAAACAGAAACAAGAGGAGAAGGTTACTACCCTTCTTGCCATTCAGTCAGCTCCAAAATACTGTCAGCTTTCCACCCCCAAAAATGTGTTAGTACCATTTCCTAGCAGAGCACAAGGCTCTGCTGTACAAGCAGCAGGAACAAAGCAACAGCAAGAGAGGCAGTAACAGAAGCAGGACAAGAGCCCCCAAGGCAGCAGTAGTGGCTTCAGCACCTGCTGTATCTTCTTTCCTCACTAGCCACAAAGCAATGGGGAAAGGAAATAAAAAAAGCATTTATTCTCTTCTTGGCAGATGAATTCTCTAACTCACCACCTGCTGCCCAATTCTAATAGCAGTATGCAACATCCATGCAACACTGCAGAACAGACATGGAGTCTCTGGCACCAGGAGCCTCTGCATAGCATAAGGAAGCAATAAACCCCACAGCGTTCCCCTTCAGTTCTGAAGCAGCCACTAACAATCTTCTACACACCAATCCTGACTCAATTAAAACAGCAAATTGTGTTATTGCTGGTGATTCAGGCACAGCAACATCATTTTTTGGGAGGCTGTGCACGAAAAAGCCCAGATGTGCTCATAGGATATCAAGACCTGACCAGCTGTTTGGGTGATAGGAAGAACCAGGCCAGAATTAGTCTGTTGGGGAGTGGGGAACAACAGCAGCAGGTCAGAGGGTTGGGAAGAGAGAGAGGACTTGTCTCTTACCTGTCTTCTTAATCCAGGGGACTTTTACACCCAAATTTCAAAGCTTTGCTCTCGTAGAGTTACTCTAAGCATCAATGTAACATATGGCTTAGAGAAGCACTCAAGCAGGAAATATCTACAGAAAAGTGGAGATTACTGACCCATAGGGCAGATGTGAAGCAATCTCTCTGGCTGATTTTGCCACTGCCAGCAAAAGGGTCCACAGGAGCAGTGTGGAAGGAACCAAAACAGATACATGGCATTGTGTCATGTTTTCTAAAAGCCAAACAACAAATAGCAGAAGAATCAAGCCTGAATACACCACAACACCAAAGGTATTCATTGCTTTTGGAAAACTGCATAAACATTAAAAACATCAGAGCCATTGAATGAACCTGACTCACGAATTTTGAAATATTTATATATATAACTTTTATATCAAAATGCTCTTCTTAAGAAAAATAAGAAATGTAAAACATCTTTAAGAGATATTTATCACAAATATCAAGTCTGCTTCTGATGATTTCTAATACATGATTAATATATTAAAACAATTACACATGAGCAAATTATGTGCAAGTAAGGAGAATTGGTGATATATTCTATGTGTGCATAATGCACTGAATCTAACTTTAATTTGTAAAAATATAACATGAATCACTTGCAGGTGAGCTATGAACTTGGTTTATAGTTGACATTTCCCCCAAAGTGCTGTTTATGATCCATTGGAAGAAAAGCAATTTTTATATTTAAGCAGTAGTTTCCTTCTATCTATGAAAGATATAAAATAACACATTGAGCAGTCAGTAACATAATGCCTTTACCCACTTTTATTTGGTAAACAATGTCATAAGGGTTAGCACAATTTTTGAGCAAGCTCAGATTTTGGGGGACACAACAGACAGTGTGCACTTTAAGTGATAGATTTCCTGTCAGAAAACAGTTGCTGTAGTAGGAAGGATAGTTCACCAGTACCATGGTTGTATTTCACCCAGCCTGTTCCACATGCTGAATGACATAGTAGGCCTCAGCATACAGAGTATATGACCACATAATTTTCTCACTGCATATACACAAGCAAGAAAAGTTTTGAAATTAGGGCTAAACTACTTTAAATACCATAAGTCTTGGAAAACTGGTTTCATAACCTAAAAAATTTTCCTTTGCTATATGCATATGCTTTCCCACAGTTCTTTGCTTCTTTGGAAATGAAACCTTCTGCAGAGTGCATGAGGTACGGTGTTAGGGCATTACTCATCCTTTTCCCATTAAGGAAATGGTTTAATTACAATTGATCTGTGAGGAAGAGGAAAAAGAGGTATTTTTCTGCCCTTTCAGTGAGTTAAATTAGGTCACCAAAGAATCCAAGGAGCACCATAGCTGCTGCAGGAAGGATGAGGATAAATTGCACATCCAGAAAAAGTTAGACCTCCTCTTTTCAGCATCAGCGAGCTGCTCTGTGCTCTCAGCTTTAAGAAGAACTATAGTCTAATAAGGTAAAAAAAAAACAAAAACAAAAACCAACAAAACCCAACCAAAACCTCATTTTGACCATTAGTCATCAACAGAGTTGGCACATCGCACGTGCAGTGCTATACAACAAGATTTATCCTCATTAACTAGCAGCAGGAGCAGGCTGTTAATCTGAGGAGGGAGGAAAGTAGCAGCAGGTGTGGGAGAATAGGTTTCTGGGGGAAAGAGAAGGGAAATCCTTGTGAGAATCTCTTCACTAATGATTGTGGTCTGGCACTAGCATTGACTTCTTACAGTACCTGCTCAGAGCTAAACAGTGCATCAGAGACACTGCTGAGAAGGTAACCGCTAGAAGGGAAGCAATGTACACATTGCTCACTCTAATCCACCCCAAGGGACCTATTAACAACCACCTCAGTTACCCTCACCTTCAGGGGTAGATTATAACATCCTCCCCTTATCATTGTGCCCCTACTTCTTTATTTTCAAAGATGGGAAAACCTCCTGTTCCTAGGTCAAGCAAGGGACGTGGTGCATGCCATGTCACCAGTCTCACTTTGAGAGGCGGACTGAGGCATCTCTCTGCCGCACGGACATAGCCAAGAAAACAGCTTGATTAGAGCAACTGAGCAGTAAAAAGCTTCAAGAGAGTTGAGGGGCTCTGAAAGCATACAGGACAACAGAAATATATTGAGAACAGTGCTGTGTCCTTAAGCAGGAAGAAAAACAAAACCAAGATAAATTTTTTTTCTTAGACTAGCTGGTGCATAAAGCTTGCTCTGTCTTGTATATCTTCAGAGCTTTTTAAGTCAGGCAAGAGGTAAAACTATGCAGCAGAACTACAGGAATTTGAGTAGTACTGCATGCTACCGGAAAACAAATAATTTTGGAGGAAACACAAAGTACATAAGAGTAAAACAGACACAAAGTATTATAGAGCTTATGCACGTATCTCACAAACACAAAAGGGAGTGAGGAAAAGTAATGAGCATGCCTGGGGGAAACCCCATCATGGCAGACCTGGCATGCAGATCACTTCCAAGCTCTAACTTTAATACACGAGCACACAACTGGAATTTGAGTAGCAGAAGCCACAGAGTCCCCACTGAAGTTGAAGGGCTACAAACTGGCATCCATCCAGACCTGGGCATAACAAGGCAAGTCAAACAAGCTTACATGATATCAAATACAAGAAAGAGAACGGAGGATGAAGCCTTAGTTACTCCGCTAGCTCCATCAGCACACATGGAGTGCTCAGAGAATATGCAAGTTTAAAGAAACTTTACACTGGTACAACGGAAGTAGCTTGTGGCAAAATCTTAAAATAGAACATAAAGTTTCAGTTAATCGCAGCTGCACGGACAGTTGCCACAGCAGTAACATTGGCACTGAAAGGGAAGACATGGCTGGGCAACAAAAGCTGGTGGTCAAGTGTGATGCACTGAAAAGTTCTCACATATGACAGTCAATGCTGTCTCTGGAAGTGCATATAATTGTATGGCAGTTCATATGAAACAGTGTCTCCATGCTCAAATATACTAAAACAGTATACAGCCTCTTTCTAATATTAAGGTGCGAGATAGATAGTATGAGTAAGAGGTGTGAGGCCACAAAAAAGAACAAAATGGATAATTTCAGAATAGAAGCAGCAAAATATAAGAAAACATGGAATTACAAAAAAAAAAAAGTCAAAAACAAGTACAGTGAGGCATGAGAACAAAACTAGTTCTCAGATTTATGCAAGAGTTCAAGTTGCTGTTTTGTCAAGCTTGGCCTCCAGAGGAGTTCGGTACTCAGTGAAATAGCACATGGATTTGATAATTTTTCAAAAACTGGTAAACACCAAACAACTGAAATTTTAGTTCCCACCCTCACCACACAAGGGAAACAGCATTTTCAGAAAAAGAATGTGGAAGATCCATCCCAAGCAGCAACACCTGAACAATGAGCACACTATTAATGAACAAAGGAAAGGCTGGGCTTTCTTTGCCATGGTAGCCATTACAATCTTTCCACCACCTAAAGAAAAGTTACACAGCACACAGGGGAATTCCTGTTACAGGAGCAGATGTTTCTTAAAATAATGCATGTTCTGGATGTTCTTAGTAAAAAGAAATGTCTTAAATCACTTACAAATAGAGATCAAACAAAGGACTGTATGACCTGGCAGAATAACAGTGCTTTAAACAGTTTTCTGCAGTACTTCAAACATCAGAAAGCTGTGTTTTGGATTGCTCAAAGTCCTCAATGAAAGTCACAAACAGGCTGCAGCACTTCCAAACACCGATGTTCTCTGCAGGAGGGTGAGCCAAAGGAGCCTCCACCTGAATGCTTGCAGCCTTCTTGCCACCTCTCCTCCTCTCTGTGCATTCAGTAGGAAAGAAATGAAGAGAACTGCAAAGGCAGAGCTAAAAGCTCCCTTGAAATTGAATTCTGACTATATTTTCAGCATGTGCATACACATCAAGAACAAAGAGACCTTCAGCAAAGCACTGCTGCAGAGCCATTCCTAGCTCAGAGATGCCATGGGTTTTGGTTAATATTGAGCTCTTACTTCAAAATACCAACAACAGTCACTGTCTTCTATCATGCCTCCCTAAGCATTTTGCAAATGTTTGTCAGATAGAATGTTTTTTCAAATTCATTTGTGAGTCAACTTGGGTGTGATATACCAGACCAAGGAACATAATTTCATTTGGAAAGGTTATCTGCTCTCTAATTTCTATTGTGAAAGCAGATCATGTTTCCATCTACCTTCAACCAGACATTTTACTGTTGGGTTTTTTTTCACCTCTCCTTTTTTTTTTTTTCCTCCTAATAATGGCTTAGTGTTGCCAAGGTCACCAATGAATCATTTTTCCTTTAATACATTTGAATATATATCAGGCACATTGTGCAAGAAACATAGTTTATTATGATGTGGAATAGGTATCTGTGGATGCTATAGCAGAGGTAGAAACCCATTTGGTCATGACTCACCTGCTCTCTTGTGCAAAGTTTCTAAGGTTAAGGAATTTTTTAAAGCAAACAGAATTAATGCAATTTCTACTGTAAAATTTTATATGTACTCATGTAAAAATTGTTACTATTTATGCAGAGATTTAATTGTCTCTGCCCTCTTATGGGCATAGAAGTCAAAGCTATTAGTGTAAACAGATTAATGTGAATTCTATACACTACAGTATTTCAATAGCTCAGTCACCAGTTTTAATTAATACCAAACAGAGGTCAATTATGTGCATGTAGAATGTGTTCTTTGCCTGTTATTTGTTTGCAGTCTAGAAACAGTGTGCACCACGTAAAGTTAGGGTAGTCAAGAAAATTTTAGTATTTACTAATCACTTGGCATTAAAAAGAGAGATAACATTATCCAGAAGTGAATGTCATACACTGATTAAAAGACTGAAGTTAATTTATCCTATCCCAGATCTCATTCTGCTTTTCTGGGAACTTCATACTTCTTCCTATAGAAGTATCATATAATTTCAATAAGCTACAAAGACCAATGATTCACAATGACATATGTAATCACCTGTTAAGTGTATTCCTAGTTGATTTGTCCATGTTTGCAGGCATTACTCCCTAAGAAAAGGTTAAATGGGCTGATTTTTTACAGCTGCCCTAAGAGCAGCTGCCTTCCAGTAATAGAACATTTTAATCTTGTTAAGCATTGTATTCAGCACCCATATGAATCCAATAACATATTATATACAATTGGTTCATGCTCCAGTGCTGTCACCATAGAGATAACAACCCTTCCTATCCCCTCCAACTCAGCAGGATCAGTTGGGCAAATCAGTCACCACCAAACTGAGTTTTGCCTTGGTGCATTCCCAATAGCAAGCAGAAGGCCAAGCTACCATGTCTGCCATCCCTCAAGTTAACACCAAAGAATATTTGTGAGATTAGTGAGTGAAACAAGGCAGTTGCCAGGCTGCACCTTCCTCAGCAACACGTACCCCGTGCATCCAGCTACACCCCTCACATCCAGGGCGCTGATGATGTGCTGACAGCTCGTGAGCAAGCCAAAGATTATTTTCTCAGTTCAGATGCTCATGATGAGCATTTTTGTTTTGGAAAGTATTCAAGCATATGAATAATGCTTAAGTGCTTTTTTAACCTAGGGCCCCATTACAAGTTACTCAGTGAATAATTGCCAAGGGGAGTGTTGAGTCTAGGATATAGGCGTTTTTGCCCTTCACAGAACTTTTAGGAGAGTTTAAAAGAGCTTCTGGAGATAAAACAGTGCCAAAAGAACAGACCATGAACAGAAACAGCAGGATCTGATAGCAACATTCACTAGCTAATATTATGCAGAATATTAACTGCTTTTTAGATTAATCTTCAATATTATTCCAAGGCTTGGAGTACAGCTCTGTAGAAGAGGGACTATAGTTGATTCAGTTTCTTATGTCATATCAGGTACCCAGGAATTCCAGGCTAGCACTAGATGTGCAAGCCAAAGCTCAGGCACTTGAAGTTTCCAAGTTTTAGCCAATAACATCACAAACTTTCCTGCAGTCAAAGTCACTAGATATCTTAAAGCTGTTTAAAAACTGATTTTTCATTGCTAACATTATTGTAATTTCCCCATTTTTATGCTAGCCTAATGTTATCTCTTAATCACCTGGAGAAAAATGGCTGCAACAAGAAAACATATTTTTATAAAAAAAAAAAATCACACTTATAGAAGAAAGAACATTAGAGAGAATTTATTAAGCTTTTTTTGTCCATCAGTCAAATGATTAACAGTACGATGTTGGAGGTAGAAATTAAATAAACTACCATGCCACTCTAGACTATTTAGTAAATTTACTCCATTAGAGGAGGATATTAGATAATAGTATTCTACCTTCTTGGGATTTTTTTTTTTCTGGTTGATGAGGAGAAGAAAAAGAAAACTCAAGAGAGTCTTTCATTTTAGAGGAGGAAAAACTGCCAAACCAAAAAGGTCAGGAGCCACACTATGTGCATGGCAAGGGGAATAAAAAATTCTCATGGTATCCCTTCAAAGATGTGGTTACGGTCTCTGATAGCTCTCCCTGAGCTCAGCACAGAGCAGGCTGCCTTGCAACCATTCTTGTTTGGCCCAGTGAGCAAATACCAAGCGAGGGAAGAAACCAGGTCAGACCCACCTGTTAAAGGCTTGTGTCACACAGCACTCTGTGCCAATGAGGCTGCCCCAGCCTGAACAGACAGAAGCATCAAGCATGGATTGGATAGATGTGATACAGACCTAGAGAAAAAAACTTCCCTAGATGACCTGGGAGACCACCTTTAAATCAATTCATTTATATAACAACTGTTGTGTTTACAAGATGCCCAAGATTTGGTTTTCCACTTCCATATTATAAATAATTCTATATTTTACATAAACAGCTCCATACAAGAACAAAATAATAGGATGCAAGGATCAAAACATTCACAGTCTCAGCGTTGCAATTCAGTAAGAGCAATGAGAACATGTAAGGAAGCAAAGATTGAGAAAAAGGCAAAGCAGGGATATCTTTTACTGGCTGTCAGTACAAACAGCTAAATAGATTAAAGACTTCTGGATTACAATATCACATGGACACCATAATGCATCACTGGACTAGTTAGCTAGACATTTAGTATAGGTTTGACTTTATTAAGAATCAAAACACTGAAAGCTAAGGTCACAGTGAGCATTAGCAACTTCTAAGAACTCAGCTTATAAACAGAAGAACCTTCTGAGAAAGGAGAAAATAATGCAGACTTTAAAGGGGAAGGCTTTAAAATAATTTTAAGATAAGTCATACAGCAGAACAGTATATAGGCTGACTTATGTAAGCAAATATCAGGGAATTAAGAAATCCAGTAATGAAAGGTAGATGGCAGCATGTATTTGATTAATGAATGAGGGAAAAATGCTGTGTAATACTAGAAAAAGTTGCATTAAAGTCACATAATAGAAGCTTAAAATCCTCACTTATAACTAAGTCAGCTCAGAAGGATCTTTCTAGGAGAGGCTCACAACAGACCCAGAGATTGTGCACATAGATGTCTTGACATGGGCTCAAGAGCTGAAAGCTATTGGTGAATGTGCCAGCATTGGAAAATACATGTGTACGTCGCACATACACACATATAATTTCGCTTTTAAAACCAAGAGGGGGAAATTATGGTGCTCCAGCCAACAGGAAGAACTGACTAACCCGTAGTACTGCTGGGTCCACAGTCTTTGTAGCTCAAGTAGGTACAGTGAAAGCTGAAAGGCAGGAAAAAATGTAGGGAGATAAAGCCAACATGCATCTATGGAGCAGAGGGACAAATAGAGCAGAGTGACAAGAGCAGCACAGAGCAGAGTTTCTCAGAGCAGCTTGCTGGCACCAAGGTTGTTCTGGTGCAGTTTTCCTACAGCATGACGAACACTTTTTAGAGGCTGCAGTAGCATTCATACAACAGAATGGCAGACCTCCCACTCTGAGCTGAAAACAGGGAAGAAACAGTTCTACTTAAAGTAACTACCTTAAAAAGTCAGCCCGGGTGACTGTCAAACTACAGGGAAGATGGAAAATATAAAACCAAGTTTCAAATCAGAACCATCTGCAGTGAATTGGGATGCAATTGTGAAGGACATCAGTATGCAGTTCTCATTTTTCAGGAACACCTTCTTCTATACCAGACTCCTCATCATTGTTCAAGATCTCAAGCTTGCCAATTGCCAGGAGGTCATCCTCTTCTCTCTCCCTGAGCAGGAAAGAAGAGGTTTCCCTAGCCTGCCCCATCATTAAACATCTCTCTCCCTTCTCCATGGGGAAAGCATGTCCTCTAACTCACCCAGACACGCTTCTCACACATTCTTCACAGACAAGAAATCATTTCCTGAAAATGTTTCTCCCTTTCCCCTCCAGAAAATAAATCCTACTTATTTCAACTAGCTCTACACAGTAATAATACTGTGGTGTCTCCATATCTGTAGTAATACAAGTTCTCATGTCACCCACCAACCCTCTCTCCCCTCTTTGGCTTCACTACAAGCTTTTCTAGTTTTTCGCTGGCCAGGGAAAAGGACACACAAACCTGACAGCCACCCTGCCAATATGCTTGGTAGACATTGACTGCTAACATCTGCAGATTTTGGCTCCCTTCAAGCCCAGGGGAGATGTTCCTCTTCTGACTCACTTGTCCCATTCAAAATTCCACTTTCCCATCTATAAGTATCTGCAAAGGCAGTGGTGTGTCTGTTGCAGAGTTATGCCTTCAGCCCTTCCAGTATCACTGCTCATGACAGTGCTATGACTTTAAATCCAGCGCCTATCTAAAAGGACAGGAAGAGTTTTGGTCCCCTGCCATAGACCAACCTACCACAGGCTGTTCTCTGGACCTACACTAGGCTCTATCAGAATTGCAGGCTACTATATGCATCCTCTGAAGTCACACCAAGACAAAACTTCCTTTGTCTCCTGTGTACTAACTTGGTACGAAAGATTAATGGAATCCCTGACTGAAGACAGAAAATTGTGTGACAGTTAAGGTACCAATGTACCAGATATTTTTCTCTCTGAACAATACTAGCTACTCAAATTGTCCTTTTTATGGGGAAATGTCTGTTTTTCAGGGAATCTTTTCCAATCTCTACTAAAGTGCATACCAACACAATGGAGCACATCTTTACAGCTAATGAATTTTGGAAGAGTTCACAGAACAGATTAAAATAAAAGCAGAGAGATTAAAATAAAAGCAACAGGGAGGATGAGTGCTAGCAGCTGAAACAGAGGAGAGGATCTCCTTTCCACTCTCATCCAGGGCCCCCATGTCAGCTATAATATGCTACTGAATTACTCTAAAGAAAATTTTTCAATAACAGATTTTTGTTGGTTACTTTGAAAGGTTTATCACTCACTGACTTTAGAAAGATTTTTAAGTAAGAAAATTTATACCTTGTGAGGTAGGAGGAGGAGAAGAGAAAATAATAAAAGAAATCCAGTAAATGTAAATGAACATGCCAGAAATCCTGTCTATAAACCAGAGAAAGCTGTAAGCAACCCAAACTGAGTCTACACTTTTGCAATAAATATTTACAAACTTGAGGGAATATATACAACCTGTATTTATAGGTATATTTTCATTTTTAGTCCATAAACCTTAATACAAGCATTAGTGTTCATTCCTTTAAGGGGGAGAGGAGGGAGGGAAGGAAGGAATTGAAAAATACTACCAAATCACCCTGTAGGTCAAACTCTCTTTGATGTTCAAGCAACAATAAATGGAGTTGGTATTGTTACCTTTCTAGAGAGAACTCAGTGTGCCCTGAAAGCGGCTGAAAGCAAGCACATGGTAAACAGAAAAAATGAGACCAGCAGGTAGCTGCCCATCCAAAATACTGCACAGAAACATATTATGCTGGCATCAAGGATGCATTTGACAGTCTTGAGACAAAAATGCCCTTTTGTCCCCAATACATTGTTGTCTAGCTAAATGACTAGTAGGATTAGAAAATGCAGTGGGCTGTGAGGAATAAAAGGAGGAAGGGTGAATTGAGGAACACCAGAAGGAGTTATCATTGCAGACTCATAAGAAAAGAATTGCAGAAAAATATACAATAAAATTATGCAGAAGAGATTAATCCTATGTGGTATTATAGTTCAAAGGCATATAATCTCAAACAAAACTTTTTGAGATTATTTAAACAAAAATAAAATCTCCTATATATAATTTTAAGACTACATGAGAGACTACTGAAACTGTTAGTTACTGGGGAAAAGTTTCAGTGTTGCCTACACTGAATTTCCAAACACAAATCTTCAGTCTGGGGGTGAAAAAAACTCAAACTATAAAAACAAACAAACAAAACCAAACAAACAACCCACAGCAATTGCTATCCACTGGCTTCTGTCTTCATTAAGAAATAGCTTCAGCTGAGTGACTTTCTGCTTAAAATTCTGTGCATCCAGCCTTGCTTCCTGATACCACCCTACTATTTGCCCTAGGAAAGAAGCTTCATAATGGTGACAAAAGCTACAGTTACTATGTCATATTTTTCCAGTTTTGATGCCTTTATTTGAACTCAGACAGACAGAAGGGCTTTCAGCCACAGGAATAGTAGAAGTCCATCTTCTTCTCTAATTTGTGCCTTAAATTAATCATGTCTTGTTTTCACTGATTCTCTCAATTCATGCCTCCTGCATGGCACTAGTCATCTATCTTGTAAGTGTTTGGGAATATTTGCAGCCATCAGACTGAAGGCAGCACAGCAGAAGTGAAAGTGGTGCAACACTTGAGCATTTAAAACCTGTCGTATTGGCAGTGGGAGCTCTGGTCAGAGAAGTGAAGAAAATTTTTCAAGATTTTGGGAGAAAACTGCTGATCCTCTTTCAATAACAATAGTTTTGCTGCAATTTAACATAGAAAAGGATTGATACATTAAACTCTTGGAAAGAGTCTGGCTTTTGCCCTGATTGACACGTAATACTAAACATTAAATACTAAAAAGCACTTTGACTGCTGTCCCAGAAGAAACCTCATTAATACAAAAGGCACCAACATTTGAGCAACAGCATTCAAAACCATGTGCAGTAAGAAACCCAAGGGGAGAGGTGGTTACTCTGCTACCAAGCTAGACAGAATGTTTTTTTATGAAAATAAAATTATGAAATAAGCTGACAAAATCCAAAAGTCTCCCTGTTATGTGAAACCACACCCTCATAAAATCTGGATGGCCATGCAGCTTAAGGGGTAGCCTCTCCACTTCCATCAGGAAACACTGTTTGCAGATGTTCAGCTATTTCTCTCATGTCCAATCACTTGCATCCAGTAGAGTATTAATAATTCACTCTCAGATATTAAAATTGAGATTATTATGACCCTCACAGAGACCGAATACAGTATGTATTTCTCAAAAGGAAACATTTCCATTCCTTTGTTGGATGGCTTTCAACTATTCTACTCCATTCCTACCTCCAAAATCCTGATCAGTTTACAAATCTTTTCCCTGTAACTTCATATTTCACCCTTCTGTTCCTGCCTCAGTATTTCCCCTCCTTCATCCCAAACCAAATTACCTATACACTTTCAAAGCCACCAAGGCTCTCTGGACATCAGCATGAGGCTCAGTTAAAATTTCATAGTATGTCAAGGATGGGTCATTGTGGTGAGGGAAGTTCATTACGATCCCAGGAAATGAATCATGGAAAAGTTAAGATCAGAAGACACATCAGAAGGTCTCTAGTCAATTTTATATCTTCTGTATTGCCCTCTATGACTCACTATAGAAAAGCCTATCTCCATCCTCTTGATAAGCTCCTCAAGTTTATTGACAGGCCACTATTAGGTCCTCATGTAGTTCTCTCTTTAATGGGCTGCATAGGGCAAGTGCTCCAGCCTCTGACTGTCTTGCTGCTAAACTTGCTGCTAAACTTGCTCCAGTTCAACAACTTTCTTATATTTGAGGTGGAGTTGGAAAATGGGACTCTAGATTTTGCCTAACAAATGCTGAGTAGAGGGGGATAATCACTTTCCCCAATCTACTGGCTGTGCCTGTTCCACTTCCTGGCTCAGTCTTGGGTGATTCCACTACTTACTCAGATGTAACTTTCTGCCCTTCATTAGCCACCAGGACACTGGAGCTAACCTGCACTTGCAGGCCCACAGCTGGAGAAGCAGCCACTCCCCTGGTGCAAAAAAGTACTAAGCTTTCAGTCTTCTCCATCAAACCAAACAGTTTCTGGCTGCCTCTCCTCTGTGCAGTTGGGAGTTCAGGCTCACATCTCCACAGGGTCTATGAAGATCCTCTCAATTGCTTTTTCAGCTTTCCTCATGGTGCACATTAGCTGACCTCCTCCAGACTGACCTTAATGTAGTGACACAGGTCTTCTATCACTGCACGACTCCTGCAGGCAAGGACATCATCTTCCTTGGCTCTAACCTCAGGAAGAGGCCCTGGGCATCTCTGTGTTCCCAGACCTGCAGGGCTGTGTCTGTCCTTGGGAGTTCCCTCAGGGTTCATGCCTCTGCTGAGGGGTAGAGCTCCAGCAAATGCTGGAGATCATGCCCTGTGACACTCCACTTCTGTAGGTGCTGAGTCCCGTGTTGTCAAGCAGAGTCAAACCACCACGTTTGGTTAAGCAGGTGCAAATTAGCGTCAACAGTAAACATCAGGCATGGCAGGTAGATATTTTTTTCTGGCAATCTTGGTCTTACTCTGATTTTTATTACATCTGTAGTAATTTTGCCATATTTGGTCTATTTATATAACCTGTAGGTATACTTCTCCCAGAAGTCCGATGAAGGGATACGTCTGTTCCTTCCACCCTGAGTAGCTTTTACTGTAGAGAAGGAAGAGATAAATATTAGAAAGAGGAGATCATAACTGAAGACACATTGAGAAACATTATCGTGAGTTTATATGAACTAGACCCTTATGTATATAGACTCTTGAAATATATTATTCCATCCTTCTGGTAAAAACATTTAAAGAGGTGCAAATACAGGAAGAAGGATTAGAAAGTTATTGAGCACTCCTAAAATTTCATTTTCTAGTATTTAAGAACAACTGAATGCGCTTCTTAGGCATGATTTCCATTACATAAATATTTAAGATAAAATATAGGCTTGCTTTTCAAGTAGGAGATGCACTGAAATAGCTTTGAAAAAAAGTTTCCCCCTATTGTTACTGGACTTCAAGTATATCTGTTCTCTTATAATTAAAAATGCTATTGACATCACATTTAATTCATATTCTTATTTTGCCAATGGCCTACAGAAGACTTATCATATTAATTATTAGTAATGAGACAGTTTTAACTGCCTACTGTCACTAACTTCTTAAATATGTACAATAAGATGCATGCTAATTGTAACAGATAATTGGTACCTGTCCACAATCTGCCTCTTTTAAAATTGCTCTGAAGTAGACCCAAGAGTTAATTATCATAAAACTCTATTTTTTAGACTGATGAAGTATAGCTTTTTCAAGCAACATATTTCTGAATTTAAGCTGAACCTTGTTCTTTAATGAGAAGGAAGAATTTGTCTGTAGACTTCCTGACTTAGATACCCAGTTATCCACCCAGAAAGGCTAGAGGATTTTATCCAGGTATACATTTTGCTGAAACCCACTGAAGACTTCAGACACCCAAAAAAAAAGGTCTCTTTGGTTTAAAGGAGTTTTGGGTCAAAATATCGTACCAGGTATGAGAGACAACCCCACAGCTAATAAGACAGAAGAAACAACTATAGCATTGGTGATAGAGGCATTTGTCACAGAGGGAAGTTCAAACCCTTTGGCCTGAAAGATAAAGACAACAGGATTAAACTTGAGCATTTCCACCACAGAAAGCTGTTCCCCTAATCTGCCCAGAGTCAGGCAGAAAGTATATGTCTTTCATTCTTGTCTGTTGGAGCTCCTCCCCTTTTTATTTGGTTTTGCACGGATAAAAGAAAGAATAAACCTGGAATGGGACATACCATACTGGGGTTAAACCTCTTGCTCTCATTCTTTCTTTGTATAAATACTGATTTATTCATACATTTCACTTATAGTGCAAATATTTTAAAAATAGCAACAGCTCCCCATGCCCCTCTGACTGTCACTGAAGCTCTCCGTTGAAAAGCAGTGGGGGTGAGTCAGCGCAGCAGGGATGGCAGCGGTTACAGATGCTCGCCGTGACCTGATGATTCCTTAGGGAACCGTGAAGGAAATTCATCTGACAGACGCAGGTTGCGTCCCACATTGCCACAGCCAATACGGCCTAATAAAAGCAGGCAGTTGAGTGTAGTGACTGAGAGGTGCACAACGAAAAGGGCATCCTCTGCACTCATCCATGGTCAGTCAGAAGACATAATATTAGAATGACTGTAAACTCTGCAGTGGGAAGGGGTTGGAGGGGGGAAAGGGAGAAAAGAAAGGAAGTGATCTATGCATAATTAGCCTCTACCAGTAATCAGGTACAGCTTTCTCTATATCCTCAGTCCACTTCCTTTCACAAGCTACTTATTTTTAATGTAAACAGTTCTGTGTTCTATCTATTTTTAGGCAGTTGCAGATGGGAACAAGGTGATGCACAGCAAGAAGAAACCCAATGTAAAAGCCATATTCTTCATTCTGCACAAGAGGAAAATTGTTTCCTATGTATAAGATGACTGTCAGGAGAGTGGTCATTCAAATGTGCCACATCCTATCTATATGTGATTTGAAATTATATCCTACCTGCTAGTTTGCTGCAGCACTAAATTAAAGTATGCGTCTTGAGTCCACATATGTATTATTGCATCTATAAGCACCTTCCTCTCCTCACAAAGAACCTTTGTGAACAGTAGGTATATGGCCCATTCAAATGAAATATTCACAGAATCACAGAATATTCTGAGTTGGAAGGGACCCACAAGGATCACTGAGTCCAGCTCTTAAGTGAATGGTCAATATGGGGATCAAACCCACAACCTTAGTGTTATTAGCACCATGTTCTAACCAACTGAGCCAATCTCAGGATCAATTTGGTATTCACACAAAGGTTTCAACAACATAAGTTCCTACTTCACATAAGGGCCATGGAAAATGAGTTACAAGCTGCTGGGCAAACTCCAAGAAAAGAATTTCCCCCTCATTAGATCTGCAAGTCAAGAAAAGTTCATAGTTGCACTCTTGTTCCTGACTGTCATCTTCAGCGGCTCCATCCACATGATGTACAACACACAAGTAAAGTTCAAGCATGCCTTAATAAAGATATCATTAAGCCCTAAATAAGTACACAAAACTTTCTAGGTGATCTTTAAGGTCCCTTCCAACCCAAACCATGGAATTCTATGATTCCATGTCTGAGTTTTCTACTTTTAGATAGGCCTGAATTAGGAAAAAAACGCCTGTCTAAGACAATGTTCTGAAAGTATACAACTCATCTACTCTGACCCACAAGATGTTGGAGTCTAATGAGTCACATCTTTGTGTTCAGACTTATGGTAGTCATAGGTATTTGTCAGCCTGACAAAGACATTTTTAAAAGTTAACCATGCCTCAGAAGCTGCCTTTTTTTATTACTTGTTTGTTTGATCTCCACCAGTAGGGTCCAAACAGCCTGGATAAGAGCAAGTTGAAGATTTTGACCACTCTTCTTCCAAAACACACAGGAGAGTCTTGCTCATGACCACTTACAACACTATATTAGAGATTTGTTATTTGTACAAACAGGTAGTTACTTACACTCAGGAACACCATGGTCCAGCTACAAAGGCTAAAGAAATGGAGTAGCTGTGGACTTTGGTATCATTTCCACTGATGCCTGTCCAAAGGCTTGCAGATGAATCTCTCACAGCTGAATCAAAATTGTAGTAACTGTTGCATCACGGTATCCTTTGCCTTCAATTCTGGCCATCAGATAAGACATTCCTATATTTTTTGGAGGGAACAGATGCAGATGCACAAAAGCCCAAATTTAGACGGCCCAGCCTCTCTCTAACACCTTGCATTTAATTAATCTCATGAATTTGGAGTCTCCACAGTCCAAAAGCTAAGAGTGGAAAAAGCCATTAGGGGTGTAGGAGTACGAGGGAGGCCTCAGCAAAAACATACCACAAATGTGTAGCAAGGAGTCCATCCTTTGAATCTGCTGCCTGACAGCAAAAAGCTGAAATTCAAGGTGATGACCACTGATTCCAAAACTGTATTGCTGCCTCAGCCCAAATTACCTTGAAGGCAGCTTATTCTGCTCTGACAGGTTATGCACTGTAGTAGTTCAGTATTTCATCTGATCCTTCCAGCATTAAAATTAATTCACTGCCTCTCTAAAGCATCAGTTTCAGCACTGCTTTTACCAGAAGTGGACCATTAACTTAATCCCTCTGCAAAGATCCAAGGCGCCTTTTTGAGGGATTTCTCCTGATCCTCAAATTCAGTCATTGGCCAAACCCCTCCTGCATCCTTCCAGCTGCAGGAGGAAGGCCTCCATAATAACATTTAGTCACCAGATGGCACTAGTACAGAAATCAAGAAGCCTGGAGAACTACATTACCCCCCCAATGACATAAGATAAAACCATCCGACGATTCATCTGTAAACATTTATTTGAAAACCATAACCTGAGTTAATTAATGCTCTGAAATTCTTGTTAGATGAAGTTGCATTGGCTTATGATCTTTAAATAAATATAGATGAGAAACTTGACAGGCATCCACCACGCATTTTTCTGTTTTCTTGCAGCTACACAAAACAGGGTATACAGAGTCTCTCACTATACCTGCAAGTACTCCAAGTGAAGACAGTAGCTATTAAGTGTTGCAGTGAACTAAAAAGAGCCATTACATTTAGTTCTGGCATACTACTTTATTATGAAGCAAAAGACATCCCCATAGTAAAGGTAACTGCAAATCTGAGGAGACAATTAGAACTGATGGATGTATCCCTCCCTCTATACAACTCCTGTTTTTTAGCTGCATGTTGATACAACCTCTTCTATGGATACTCCATTCAATGATTCTCCTCTTGAAATATTATCAGCTCTGAAAACAGCCAATGTAGCTTAGCTAAACTCTAACAGTATCTTCAAATTCTTACAGCAGTTTGAAGGGCTTACACTTTCCGATAAGTATTGCCACCAGCTGGAGAATGGACTGCCAGAGTCAGTTTGCAGACCCAATTCAGCATTTTTTGTTGAGATTCAATCCCAGAGATGTCAATTTGGGACCTGCCTGTTCTTCTGATCTAATTTTTCCTTTGGGTTCAAGAGTCAAGTCACCCTTCCACGGGACCCTTATAACACATACACTTCTTCGTTAACCAAAATACTCATTTTAAAGCTCTCCTCCCAAAGGACTGAGATATAAACATGCATTAAAGATGCTTGTGTTATTAGGGTATAGACAGATTGAGACATTGCCAGGACACACATTAAGCTTCTGACTAAAGGTGAATGCAACATCTCGTGCCTAGCCTGGCAATTGGCTAGAAACACGTTGTTTATCCCTTATAATTGAAGTTGTTTCTATACAATTCCTCTTCAGAGTATAGAGTTCAGCACTAGAAAACCACAAAAGTTCCACAAACACAAAAAGGAGAAAAATATGGCTTACTAAATACTGGTAGAAAACAGACACAATAAAGTACAAGAAAACTAGCATTACGGGACTCAAGCAAGCATGAAGCATAGCTTGCTGAAACATAACAATTGTGTAACCCTGATTTTTTTGAAGGTGGAAAATTGTGCAATATTTCTACAAAAACTGGTGACAAAATAGATCAGTAAGGTCAAGAGTTAGAACATGTCAGATAAGTTATATAGCTATCTAATCCTAATAGGAACATATAAAATACGTTCAATAGGGAAAAAAAGTACAGAAAGGTTCATATTATTCAGGGCATAAATGAACCTCTAGAAAAAAAGTGCAGATTATCTGCCTCATAATTGGCTACATTTAATTCCACTAAAGAATCAAGCATTATCAGAAACAACTTAATCTGAGCCTTTAATGCAATTTCTATGTTCACATATCCCAGCCTCTCTCTAGCAGAGCTCTCAAAGCAAAAGAAGAATTATATACAGTCATGCAGAATGAGAGCATTAAGTGTCAGCATTTATATTATAAATAATGCCTTAGAAGGCAACAACTGCTTAGAGACCAAAATCAGCAGCTTGCCAATTGGACAGCACGTGCAAGCTGACATCACACGGCTCCATAGCTAGTACATAAGCACATTAAGAGAGACCTTTGCAGCTCTCTTTTTAATCTGCATAATATTAAGTAAATGAAGGAGCAAAAAAAGGAAGGCTTACTCAGATTATAAAAAGTTGTTGACTGAAGCAGCACCATAAAGGCCAGCAGGTTAAAGAAAAAAAAAAAAAAACAAACAAAAAAAACCCACAACAAAACAACAGAAGTGAGGGAAAAAATGAGCAAGAGGAAAACAGATGAGGGTCACTGTGGTGACATTCAGGTCGCAGGAGGTATATTCTGCTTTACTATTAAAACTAGAAATGAAGGGGTACTGCCCACCACTCGAGCAAAAAACACCCACCCACCCCCAAACAAAAAAACACCACACAAAACTAAAAATTTTGGCCCCATGAAAAAGGCTTGGACACACAGGTCCAGAAACATTTGGATCCACTCATACAGTACAAGAGGAGTAAGAGCACTTTGGTGTCTGACCAAGTTTGAAGAGAAGTCATCCCAGGGGGAAAAATTAATATAATTTCAAAAAGACAGTTGGGCTCATTTTCCCTTCTCTTTGGATTTATCCTACTGAGAGGAAAGTATACCTCAGCACTTCAGAAAAATAAGCAAAAAATAATAATGGAAGATGGAGCAGGAAATATAAAATGAAAAGTGAGAGTTCACTTCCTACCGGGTTTTGGTGAGGGCAGTTAATGTACTTTTTAACATTACATGGAAAAAAATACTTGGCATAATGGAATTCACTTTGAGCTTGTAAACCTCAGGAACACACCCAATTCCCAAATTGATTATAATGGAAAATTGAACGGCTTGTGCCTGGGTTTTTGCTTGTTTGTTTTGACACCCACTCTGAGGGAAGGAAAACCAGATTTTATATGAAGGTTAGTGGAAAAATGTAGTCCTTATTAATCATTTTCCCTTATGCACTATTGAAAGGTGTTTACATACACTGTGCCATCAAAGGCAATGCATGGAAATACAATGATAACCTCGATTCCTAAGGTTTTTCAGCTACATTCAGCTCTTGAATGAATCAAACTATATTATCAAGATTTGTCTGAATATCACCTCCCTTACAGCTCATTAAACCTGCCCTTTCAAAATGCTGCAGTAGCTGAAGCAAGAGGCAACACAGAAAAGATAAAATGCAACTGCTCTCTGCCAGTCATCAGGCTGCCCAGGAAGCTCCTCTGACGGCATCTGCCTCGGGCAGGAAGGGTGAGGCACATTAATGATTGGAGAGGTCATAGATGTAGGGAGATTTGGACACTATCTGAAGGCAAAGCCATTTTACCTGGGCATTTATATATATGGTTTGGATTTCAGAAACATCTGGGGGTTGCTTATAGTTTCTTTGAACACACAGGTGTTGCTTTACATTCAAGAGGGTGTCATATTTAGAAAGGTGTAAGTTACCTTCATCCTCCCACAGACTGGTATATCACTTGTTTACTGATCCTCTGAGGCAGGAAAACTTGGAGAACAACAACTGTGATGTAGAATTTCCCCCAAAGCAGCTGCCACATTTGGATTCAGCTAGAAATATCCTCATTGGTACAATTATTTGCTCTCAGTATGACACAGCTGTCAAAGATGATGAAACTGAAAAATGTCACACTGCTGCTTTCCACTCTCCTTTCACAGCCCTGTTTTGGTGCCACACAACAGCACTGATGAAAAACTGCATTCTTTAAATACATAGCACTGCAAAAAGCTTGACAACATTGGATATCATGGCAAATGTGCTGCTGTGCAAGTACCCAGGTGTCTGAGGAGCAGTTTAAGCACAAAAGGACAAAGAAAACAAGATGAGGAATTCCAGCAGCAAAGCCAAGGGAAATACGTCAATTTTGCACAGGCTGGACCAACAGACCATCACAATAGTTTGACCCCTCTGGCTTCTTCCTTGGTGTTTCTGATCCTTGACCTTCTAGCTGGGTTACACTTACACACTCAAATAGTGCAAAAGACTCCCAAGCCCTGCAAGAGCCTGCCTTGAAAGCCACCATCCTTATCAGTAGGTCAACATACTGATGGAAACTTTCTCAGCCCCAACACCCAGAAGGCCTCTAGGAGACCCTATAACCTCTGCCAGCCTTCTTTTTCTCTTGGAGGCAGCCTCTTTGATCTCCTCTCCAGCTAGGACACAAATCCTGGGCCTGACTAGCAAATGAAGGCAATTAAAGGAGCAAGCTGCCCTGTAGCAGTCCTGCAACACAGTGAGCTAACGAAATGAGAGCAAGAGCAACAGCATGTGTACACATATGCAAAAAGCAGCTGCCTCCAAAAGGTGCTCAGTAGCAACAGACTGGAAAGACTCTGAAGTGGGAACAATCAAAAGCATTAGAGTAAATTGCTCACAGAGAAAAGGGCTGAGGTTTTGTTTTTCGTACAAAAGAAAAACAAATAATGAATTGTGCAATGCGGTTAGTCTCACTTATGATCAAGCAAAATGTGACTTAAATGGAGAGCCCTTGAAATCACATACATGGTAAATTCAGCAGAAATTACACAGATTTTAAATATGTCATTGAGTGTTATGCAAGCAATGATAGCTAGCATTTTGTAAATCACAGCAGAAATATTTTGCTTTGCTAATAAGTGATCCTTGTTTGGCTTTTCAGCAAAAACTTATGCATCTAGACCATGACATGAAACATAAAGCTTACATCACTGCAAAAGTATTACTAGTCAACTTCTCCCTACAAATGAAATCAAATTAAGAAGACCATTTCTGGGATCTTTCTCTGCCTTCCCGGATGGTCAGTGATTTTCAGACTGAAAGAACTAGTCAGTTTGACAAGACAACCTTCTTCATGGTATAAAGCAATGCTTTGGAAGATTTAAGTGAGGGGAAGCAAAAGTCCTACAAGATGGGATTCCATTTTCCACACATCCACTTCATGTTTCTATCTTGACCCAAGCCTAGCAATGGAAATCAGTAGGCATAATGTTTTCAGCAAGTGTCCCAGGAACAATTTTTTGCTACAGCATTTCATGGCATTTGATGATTCATTGGTAGTACTTGATTATGCACATTTTGATGAACTGTTGTCACTGTGCAGGGTTGGGAAATAAGCACACACATAGAAAGTAAATACCTCCAATTGCCCTTTGACATTATTGTCATAACTTTCCCAAGTCCCTCTATTTATTTTTGGATCAGTTTTGATTACTGTTTTTCAGGTTCTCCCAAATGTGAACTGCTTTTAGGTTCACTAGTGTAAATCAAGGAGGGAAGGTGAAGGGAAGGGTAGTGGACAGCAAGATTTACTCTATATGAAAAAGCCTCACAGTATTAATTCAACATCAGATTTGGAAAGTCAAGGTCCCAGTGTCAAAACTCAGAGGTAAAGTTGAAATCCCTTACAGCATTCACTAACATAACACAATACCAAGATGCATCCCTGGCAAAGCCTGATTGAAGATGTGAAGTTGCTGGAGAGCACAAAGCCTTCTCCCTTTAGGAGCAGACTGTAAGAGTACATGAGAAGTCTCTCAAGGCATTAGTATTACCAATTTATGATTCAGATATCTTCATATTTCAAATCCATCAGTCACATATCACTATTTAGACATCTCTCAATCCCAGGATACTATCAAATCCTCTAGACGGTTTCTTTTCTGCAAACACCCACAGGCAGCACATGCAAAGTATCATTTTAATGCTACATAATGGGAGTTGAATTTGGTCCCAAATGCAGTGTCAAAATTAAGAAAATACAGCCTGATGACTGAGTTACCTACAAGTCATCTTGGATATAGAAGAAAATAAACCAGATCCCTGGTTTAGGACTTTTTAATTTTTTTTTACCTTTTGTTCCATGCGGTAATTTTACTGAAGTTCAGCTTTAGACTGTGTGCCATCCTGAAACCAAGTGAATAATTTTCAAGTACTGTTGTATTTTTGCCTGTTACAATATAAGTCTTATTAACAGATGACAGATTAAAATATTTGACAGAGGTGCAAGTTAAAACAGTCCTGTAGTGGACAGTAGATGATGTTTCTGAAGACCTAGCTGTAATGCCAAATCTGACATAGACTAGGTATCATCATTTAAGCAGATTGCTCCCCATTTTGTCAGAGCAGTATTAAACTTCCACCTGTTTTACGCACAAGATGCTCTGTTAATAGTGAAAGTACATAGAAAAAGAGCTGAAGATAAAGAACAAAAGGAAAGATATCACACACACTTCCTGCATATACAGATTCCACTTCAGGGGAGCTAGGCTTGCATGAATTTTCTTGGCAAAAAGACACACTCTCTGCAGCTACTAATATCAACTTTGTGGCTTTTGTGGATGCTGTAAGACTCACTGCACCCAGAAAACAGAGTACTGGTTTTTGTAAGTGCATCAGTTAGCTGAATGAAAGGGTAACACTTTCATAAACCTCTACTCAAACACATCATGGCTATAACTGCAAAATCTCTACCAAAAGAGAAAAACAAACAAAGAAACAAAAACATCCCCTATTAAGAATTGCAAATCACAACAGTACCTAGACTAGAGGATAGAAGAGAGAATTCCCCCTTTGATCTCAATTAATTTCCAATTGCAAAATGACATGTGAACAGAAATCCAGTGAGTCATAGCTGAGTAACATGATTTTGTGCAACAGCAGGGAAGAATTATTAAGGAAATCAAGTCACCATAATACGCAACACAAAAATTTACATGTGGATGAATTTAGGTCTTTTTAACTGCAACAGCAAGCATAGGCTAGGTAAGCAGAGAGAAAGAACAAACACAGAATACTAAATTAGAATTACTTCCTTAAATACTCAGATTGCAATTGCTCTAGAGAACCATCTTTGTTTACAACCTTTACTTGAAAATTTTAATGACGTTGCAAGAGAAGCAAGGCACCACCTCTCCCCAGTAATTTTTCATCCAGACTTAATGATCTCCACAGATCAGAAAGCACAAAACTTAGAAATAAATAATTGATGGTTTTACACAGTCTGAGCTGGCTGAATCATCTCCAATAGCCTATTAAAGCAGCATCATGAGCTCAGCTGTTATAAAACGCCTAGAAATCCCCAGTTCTTCCTGCAACTGAAGCCTTTTTTCCTCTCAAACTAAAGACAATGAGAAAATCAAAAAAATTTAAGAAAAATCTGAGGGGAATGCAGGGAGGGGGGCTTGCATTCTCCCCACCCCCTTTTCCTTTTCCTTTCTTTTCCTTTTTCCTTCCCTAATTTGCACAGCTCTAGTCACAACTTTCTCTGCACACCTACAGCTCTCATGCAGGCAAGGAAAACAAATAGCTGTTACAACAAGAGAGGCACGCTCCCAGATTAGGACCATAAAATCAATAGCATTGTTTCTGGGATACTCTCAAGGATATAGTACAATTACAGATCATGGCATTATAGCTAACAGAGTTCCTTTCCATGTTTCTGAGCATAAATACCATAGCCTTGCTACTTACATTTAAGGGTAGACTTTACCCTCATAATATACATATCAAAAGATTTTTCAAGACATTAAGACATTAAGGAGCACAGAAAAGCCCAGAGTTTCATGAATCCAAGTTGTGCTATAGAATAATAGAATCATGTAATAGTTTGGGTTAGAAGAGAAAAAGGTGACCCTGAGAATAGCTCAGTTAATTAGAACATGGTGCTAATAATACCAAGTTGTGGGTTTGATCCCTGTACAGGCCATTCACTTAAGCCTATACTTAAGCCTGTAGTTTATCAGACTATTCTGGATACACAGACCCCTTAATCAGCCCTCATTGCAAGAATTTTATGAGGATAGAACTGACACTATCAAAAAAACCCAAACCAAACCAAATCAGACAAAGACAAACAAACAAAAACCAACAAACAACAAAAAAGAAAACAAACAAAACAAAACCAAAAACCAAAACCAAACAAAACAAAACAAACAAAAAAAAACAAAAAAAAACACACAAAAAAACAAACAAACAAACAAACAAAAAAAACTGCCTTCACCTCCAAGACTAGTTCTTCAGTTTGTGATCTTCTTGGAGCACCATGTGCTGGAACCACTAAGAGACAGAGGATGGAGAAAACTCTAAGATAAGAAGTTAAGCTGTTAGTTGCAACTTCTGCAGCTTGCAAAGCAAGCAAGCACTCTGAGCTAAGCCTTTCAAAGAGCAATTCTAGTTGATAGTCTAGCAGTAAGGAGCCATGAAAAGGAGCCCTGTTCTTCCATCCTCTATCCCTGGCCACAGAATCTTATTATCTCCTTGCCACAGGCTGGAAAGTAAATGGCAGTCACTGCTCATGCATACAAATCTAAGTTTTCTCTGATTTAGCAGGTTTACTGCAGCCAGTTTGGTGTAAACAAATCTGAGAAATAAGAAACTACCTTTTTTCTTTTTCTTTTTAATTGCAGTTAGTTAGATGCTGGATTAATTTTGCTGCACCACAAAACCTTGTCTTCAGGGGTACCCTGGGAGCAAGTTAGTATGTCTATAGGACACAGCACAGCAAGGAGCAGAATTTTTAGCTCAGGTCACAAAAGCAGACCAATAGCTGCTCAGCACCCAGCTGTGCTTGTCTCTATCTCTGAAGCACAGTGTCCTATCAGCAGTATCAATTTTACTTTCATGACAGGTCACGGACACCCTAATGTTGATAACTGAACAGATTATTCCCAACAGAGTAAAAATAAGGTAGCAAAGATGATCTTGCACTATCATTGTTGGTTCTCAAACTCTGGTTTCTCATTTTTTCCTATTTACTATTTAAACACACAAAAAAAAATAGAGCTATGAAAATTAAGGTTAGTAAATAAAATACGATATATAAATTTCTTCAGTGAAATTTCGTTTTTGAATAATTAACTGTTTCCATGACAGAAACATAAGAATAATTATTAAGAGTAGCATTGTAGCCCAACCTAGCTGTTCACATTTGAATAGAAAGTTCCACCTAATAAGACAGCCAAAATCCAGACAACTAACCCAAGAGTCATGACATCATGAACTAAACATGTAGAAACCTAGTTTAAGACAAGATATACCTCTGCAGGGTCTCCCACACAACACAGTTATCACTATCTTTATGCTGCCATTATCTTTACAGCACTGTCTTTATGCTGCTATTGACTGAATGGGCATGAGAATATGTTATCTTATAGAGTTGTCCTACAGAGCTACTGATCAAAATTGATTATGCTTTTGTTAATGTAATGATGGTCATAGGCTAGGATGGGACCAAATAATTGGGACAATTAGGTATGTCTACTAGAATTCAGTGTTTGCTAATATGCTTAAAAACATACCTCCCAAAGAAAAGATAAATAAGAAAATCCTAAAGTCTCTTTATGGTAACTAGTCCTCATCAAATTACTGCTAATTAATGATTCAAAATGCATTAGAACATCCAGATCCCATTTTACTGAACAATGTTGTATGATTCTCTCTCTTTCCCTGTCTCATCTGAAGAGTGTGCATAATGAAATTCTACCCCTTTTCCAACCTCCCCTAAAGCTCCAAACAATACAAAATGAAAACAAACGAACAAAAGCAAAACAAAGAAAAAATCTAGCATGCAAGACCTGTGAGGTAGGGAGAGGATTTGGGGTAGTGTCAAAAATTTCATCACTTTTGGAAACCTATATAGTAAAAGTACTTTAAAAACAGCAACTTGTTTATGACTGCGTACTCTATCTAAAGCAGCACATTAAGAAAACACCAAAGCAGAGAAGGAAAAAGGGAACTAAAATGGTTAAGAAAAAAAAAGAATCTGGATCAGGAAGATACTATTACAAGTGCCTAGGGGAAAAATATTGCATTTTTTAAAATTAGGTACCATCTCCCAAACAATCTTTTTCTATATCCTGACAGTTCCTCAGTACAAGATGTGCACTGCCAGAACTATCCCATTTTCCAGTGCTTCTGATGGGAAAAGATATTATGCTATAATGAATCTAACAATCTTATATCCTCTATTTATAATGGACTCAGAATGCTCCAAAAATAATTGGGCCAATTTCTTAGCTTCAAGTCTTGTAGTATTACCAGTGCTTAGCAGCAAAGAGAATTGAGCACTTTACTAAGTAATAACATGAAAATTCAAAGAAAAACTTTCCAGCATAGTGTGAAGTTTTATCAGGCATTGAGTGATTAAAGTTCACTTCAGACCGTGGTTAGCTGAGGCAATCTTTTGGACCTGATTTATCAGAGGTAGGGGGTTTTAGCCACTATATATCAAAATACTGTACTAGAATGGAGCCTGATAGAATGCAGAAAGACTGAACTAAGCTAAACAAGTTTCATTAAGGTGATCGGAATTTACATATCTTCCAAATATAACTTGTAGATCAAATTTTCCTAGCAAAGGGATTAAGACTTATTCTTAGCATAATAATTACCTAGACAAGGAAAAACAGATCAGCAACACTACCCAAAACCCTAATGTTGCAATAAGGTCTAAGTAAGCATTTGTACAGCTTTAACATACAAAAGTAAACCAAGTCATCCATCTACCTTAACATGAATTAACATTTAATTAGCCCAGAATACATATCCACAGTAGATTTCCATTTTGCTGCCTTTCCCATAGGCAGTGTCACCCTCCTCGCCCAAGTTCTGGTCTTCCTTTGAATAACTGAATGTTTCATACCATAGATCCGACCTGAGCAACTGCAAAATCTACTTGAATGTTTTATTTGCAACACAATAAATTTAAGTCTAATGTATTTAAATGCTACTTAGAAGCAACACTTTCAGGTCAATTTGTTGGTTTCTTAAACATCCACAGGCACTTCAGGTTTGCTCTTGTTCAGAGCTCCTACATCTGACATCATCAACAATCTGAAGTGGCTGTGATTTTCTATGTCACACTTACCTTATTTGCTATGGCTTTATAAAAGCACTGATGAAAGATTTATTATAAACATGTTCCAGTAGACAAGATTCTCAACTCCCAACTATCTAACTACATTCCTCTGCAGCTATACTTGCTAAAACACTGTTCAATGGCACATGATTTCATCAGACACAATTTGCACAAATAACACTAAGAGCAGACTTCATTTTTAACATCACTAAAAAAATAAGGGCTTAGGTCAGCCAGAATTTCTGATGGAAACAGGATGACTTCCCTTTCATATCACTCATTTGTGACTCCACAGTATTTAAAACTCCAATTACTGTGTACTGATATATAATTATTTTACTTCAATTCACCTATGCTTAGAAAAAACACCAAAAAACAAAAACAAACAAACAAAAAAAAAAAAAAAACAAACAAACAAAAAACACAAGCAGAAAACCCACAACAAGAAAAAACCACAAATATACAGACAGATCAAGCGTCTGTTTATTCTGAAACAACGTAAAAATGTTAAAAATATTTAGGGGTATTACATCATGAAAAAAAACCCCAAACAATTGAGGGTTTTTTTCCTGCTGTTTTTTACCCTGGGGAGATGCAATTTGCTGTTCCATTCTGAAATAAAGTACAAGTACATTGGTTGCAACGTGAAAATTTCCAAGAACTCATTTGTTCAAGAACACATTTTGTGTGTTTACTAGGTGCTTGAGATAATGGAAAAATAAGTTTGGAACAGTGAAATTTAATTTTGCAATTAATGACCTATCATATCTATTCCTTTAAAGATGCTTATGCCTCAACAGAACTTTTATACTCAGGAAAGTACGGCAAAAGGAACACTTCAATTTGAGGCATAATTTGACTCCCAAGTTTTATAGCAGCCTATGTATTATCCCATTTCTTTCATTAGTAGGTTTTAAAGTACTTCACAAAAGAGATCAGTACTATTAATCTCAAGTTCCAGGTGGAGAAAGAGGTTCTCACTGAAATACAGTTTTTTCCAACAGGATATGGTTTGGCCCCTCCATACATCAAGGTAGTCCCTATACAACCTACCACATTGTATTCTTTCTTGCTTTGCTTTACTGGCTACAAACATGATATCAAATGCATGAACAGAGATGCTACATGCAGGAATTATATGGAAGTAAACTGTAACTCAGACTTGTGGCACAGCGGAATTTGGAGTCTTTAGAAACCAAGCTTACTAAGTTTTACAGAAGTAGTATAAAGTTACCTATGAAGACAATACTAGCAGAAGTACTTCTGTACTAACAGAAGAGTACACATGATCTCAAAAACAAAACAAAACAAAACAAAACTGATTTTTTCCTGGCAGAAGTGTCTTCACTCTTCCTACTCAGGGGTTGTGTCTAATGCCATGAGGAAATGCAGAGCGAGGGCACTGTGTTTGTACATGTCCATGACAGTGCATTGCCAGATAGCCCTCAGGAGACACCTTTGCCTCTTGGTTACCACAGATGCTCAGGCACATATAAACAAATGGCAACAGATGCCATGATTTGAAGGGTGCACTTATGCAATTGCTTGCAACATAACAAGATTTAACGCTCTTGAGAAATGCTTTGATATTGGCTTGGGGTTAGAGAATGTATTAAACACTATAAAAGCCAATTGCTGAGGACTAGCTAACAATTCTTTCTTTTATAAATACATATTACACCCACAGAAAGTGTCGAAGTCTTGCCTTCTGTTGGGGAAAAGCTACTGAAGAATAGTCAATAAGCAATTTTCTCCTGTTAGCCAAAAAACATCTAAGTATATCAGCCAGCTCAGTTGCCAGTCTCTACAGTCAAAATAAATAGAAGTTTCTTCGGGAGGCTGGGGAGATTAAACAGTGTTTGTGATACTTGTTAAGTATTTCTTGACAAAATATTTCAGCGTGATGAGATTTTGTACTAGAAAACAAAGGCATAACCCACCATTGCATTAGCTAAAACACACTGTGTCTCACCAAATGCAGCTCTGAGAGCCATCAGCCATTCTATTCATTTCAGAAAGGACTGTTACGAATCTCTGTTGTAAAATGCCTCATTTCATTCAAGTTACTCTGCAAACCAAGTCCCTGTTGCTCACAAGCATGAATGAACCCTGCTATAGTCCAAGCGAGAGCATTGCATTCTCAGGTTGGCTGAAAGGTAGCAATAATGGACTTGCAACAATCCTCTTTGGTCTAAGACTCAGACTGAAATAGCCTTCCCTGCCTAACTGCCCTCTCTTAATCACTGCCAAGATTGTTTCTAACTATGAGTACCTGTCTTCTTTGAAATCCTATTCTAAGAAGGGAGCAGGAAATTTGTGCGGAAATTACAGGTTAGCACTCTGGTAAACGCATAAAATACTGATGTGTTCTGTGGCTTGCTGAGACCACCAGCACTTTCACATCACCATGTCATGATTGTGCTATGATTATTAGCAATCCAAAATTAAAATACTTACTCTGAAAATGGATCAGTTTGCTGTTTCATGCTGTCAAATGAACCTGTAGGCAGGCATTGATATTTCACTGGGGTCTGAAGGTGAATGGAAATGGAATTGAGCTGAATGCTAAATTTAACACTATCCACAGGAAACCAGGGTCTCTGAAACCAAAACAGATGAATCTTGCAATGAGTAAGTATTGGATTAGCAGCCTGAATGCTTCACCAGTTTCATCTTTCTTGCCAATATTATATACGAAAAGTCTCCCTGTTCAGTTCCTGCTTGTCAAATAGGTGCCGAGTAATCAACTTCAGACCAGGTTGATGGGGGATAGGTAGCAATGAAATCACCTTATTAATATGGTAAATAGATTTTAAGGGTCAAAATATTAATTTAAAGTATCCTGGTTTTTTCTTCAGCAAAAGGCTATCTAGCTTGCAGTATATGGGCCTTCGTCCAATTTTGCCTTTTGTGTTACAGTGATAGGAAGGCAATTTGCCACTGCCACTTCTACTAATCTATCTTCAAATCAGAAGTGAATGAACTAACAGAGCTTCAAGGACAGAGTTAGCTGAACCTTCACTAGGAGTTTCAATGAGATTAATTGACAGGATATTTTAAAACTCCCTTTGACAGCCTGACAGCAAGACAAGTTGGAACAAGGGAGTGTCCTAGCTCTGTTTTCTGTGTTTATAAAAATGCCAGACAGCGCACTCCACAGTGAGGTGGGAAGCAGCGGAGCTGACAAGTTGCTCCTTCCCCAGGCAGATCAGGGTGGTATATGGAAATCTTTACCCAGACACAGGATGAATAGAAAGGAAGCCATGAAAGCTAAAAGCAGACATGTCACAGCAAATGCCTCTCTTACTGCAAGATAGCAACTCCTGGAGAGCACAGAAACGACAGGATGTATCTGCTGGTACCTGGCACAGCTCATTCATCTAGCAGTAAAACATTTTTAAAGGTCTTAACAGTAGGAATGCAATACCCCCATTTTTGCCAGGTAATGACTTCCTGATATGAAAAAAAAAAAAAGGGGTTGTATCTTGTTATTTTTAAATTCACTACACTTTTTAATTTTTTAATTAAAATGTTTTAGAAATGAACATAGGAGATACCTTAGAAGAAAAAAGATGTTTGAAGGATCGTTGCTCTGTTCATCCCCAGTAGAGTTGCTTGCAGAGGAGAGGAGCTGTGAACACTTTTACACAAGCAAGCTGCATATTTCTACAACACTTTGCTAGAGTAGAATTCAATCTGAGCACACTGTCAAAGGAGGGCTGATGGCAGGCAACTAATTCATTCCCTATTCCAGGCTTTTTATTCCAACAAGTTCATTTCACAGGATAGTTAACAGATCTTCTCATGATAAGGATGACTGCTCAAAGCACTTAGGGTGTTGCTGTTTTAATATCAAATCTATACTGAAGTGGTTGACACAAGTAGTGCCATACAAAGTAGCTTACTAAGGCTAGTGGAGCAGAACAAGACATGAAACCTAATATCAGCATTCCTCTGTTTCTGAAAGTTCAATTAAGTCTCTTGATGCCCTGGATATTTTTCAAATACGATGCCTTCACACATTTTAGTTACAGCAAATGTAACTGTATTTGCAGATTAATTTGCTGGGTAAAGATTTCACTCTGAAAGTATTCTTTCAATTTTTGTAGTCCTTACACACCTAACACGTTCCCACTGACATTTATGCGATATGAGATTATTGCACTTTATTTCTTTGCAGGGAAATCACCCGAAAGGAGGAAGACAAATCATTTATCACCAGTTCAATGCATATGTCCTGATTTTACGTGGTATGTAATTGTTTATATAATAAATATTTATAATGTAAGGAAATTAAATATTATACAAACCTACTACAGAAAAAAATATTTTCAAGCATTAATGATGAAAGTCAAAGAGAGTTAAACTTTTCCTCCTGTTTTCCAAAAAGTGCTTTTGACTCAGCTTTTGAACTCACCCTGGCTGTTTCCACGGCCTCGACTGAAAATCTCCTCTCTCTCCTGCCACAGAAGTCCTTTAAACTTCACTACTACTTTGACCCATTGAATCCTTTTCCAGGTCATTAGGTATCTAAATGTAACAGAACACCTATTATGTATGGTTTGTCCTAATTATCAGAAGTCATGAGGATTGTGATGGTTGATTCATGAACCACATCTTTAACAGAATGAGAAAAATATTAGCTCAATTAATTTGGTTTTGAGTTCTTTCTGCAGCCTTTATTTTCACAAAGATATACACACACAATCCCATGTCACTTGGTCAATAGAGAACGAGTCACCCGCGGTTATGCTGCTCACACTTTCACCCTCTAAACTTGCATAAGCAATTAAAAAGAATTAATTGAATGTATGGATTGCACTGAAGGTCAAGACTCATTTTAACTCATACCTAGATATTTGTTAGGAGCAATCATTGAACTGTACCATCACTATGGTATCTATATCTAGTGAAAATGAACATTGATTGTTTTTGCCAATATTACATTGTTGTACCAGCTGTCAGTAAACTGCACTTTCCTGTCAACAAGGAAGAAGAACAGTGCAGAAAACAGAAGTGTCAGTGATGGCTACTATGCTTTGTTTAAGGCACGTGGAGATAAAAACACTTTGTCTCAAAATAATTATTAGGTTTTGGAAGTTTCCCTGAATTTTGAGAGATCGTTCACAAAGAGACTCAGCCAAATAACATTTGGGCTTTTTCAAGTATATAGAAGTTTGTCCATGAAGAAATTTCCAAATGCTCCCACATATCTAAAATGGTTGTGTTCGTAGCCCAATTTGTTTAGTGTTAAAATTGCATTCCCCTCCATGTCCCCCCATCAAACCCTGTGAACAGTACAGGTGTTGAGTAGAGAAACAACAGTTTTAAGTTTTGAATTTGCAAATGCCTCCTGAGATTTTGCAAAAGCAAAAATCTAATTCTGAGCATGATAATTAGTAGAGAGACACCTGCATTTGTCAGCCAAGCATTCATGGTCTCTATTAGTCTGCTTACAGTTGCACTTAACTTGCTCATTGAGCATACAAATATCAAATCCATAACAAGCAGTTTCCTGTAACTGCTGCTCATCCCAGTAATGACCAATAGAAAGGAGTGACAAAACAAAAGTCTGCACTGATATCTGTTATTCTGAGTTCTGCCAAAAACACCACAATGGGTAAAAAAACATGGAGGAAGAGGGGAAAAAAAAAAAAGGGCAGGGGGAAAATGCTTACACAGTCACAAGAGGGACACAGGGTCATGAGAGGTGATCTTTATGCATTCAACTAGATGCAAATTAGTTGGTCTGTTACACTCGGAGAGAAAAGAAAATTCTGCAGACACATTGAATACTTCTATCTTATGCCAGGGTCAAACCAAAACTGTTGACAAATGTCAGCAGCCACATGAGATGTTGAGCAACAACTCTAAAATGCCTGAGACCACACCTTTTCCCTCCTCTACCTCAGATCAAATGAGTTTACATCCTTACATGAATCCTGACAGGCAAGTGCCATATTTGAGTTTGACTAGAACTAAGGTAATGGTGCTAGAAGACTGTTGAACAGCTTCCAACATCTAGATTAGCAAAAGTATGAAGACATTCTTACATTTTTAAAAAGTTCATGGCCTCAGTTATGTTGGAATATTAAAGTTCTCTGTGGCCATCAGTCTGAACTTCTGTCACAGCTACTTCAGGGCAACTATAGCAACTAAATCACGAAGCATCTGGGGGAAAGCAGAATCCCAAAAAAGCCTGTGATTCATTCTGGAGTATATCCTGTTACTTCAGGGGGCGAACACTATTACCAGCACTCATGACAGTGAGCAAGTCTGATTTGTCAATATGATTTTTTCCAACACTGAACTCAGAAACCTGTAAGAAATCTTACTCATGCTTGTGGGCTTAGAGATTGGTAGAACTGATACAGAAACTGTTGGAGTTTAGCAGCAGTGGTCATCAGAACTAAGGGAAGCATGCAATGAATTTATTGTTTAATAAATTTTCATGTTCTCTGGTTAGCTTGAGTCAGTCCCCACAGGAAACTGAAGGGTTTCTCCATAGGAAACCTTCTGCATCTACTTCAAGAGGTAAGATATTAATTTTATTTTTAATAAAATATTTTTTTAAGTATCTAAATTAACAGAAGCAACAAAACACTACTTCTCTCTGTGCTTCAGGAGTAGCAGTTATGTATGACACAGTTATGTTTTCATCTCTTATGCTGTATTTCTTCCGAATACATCTAGTTGTCAGATTTTGAAAAAATGAAGAAAAATTAGATGAAGGAAAAAAAAACCTTTTCCTGTTAATAGTATAGGGCTTTTCCTATAACTCACTGCCTTAGCACTACTTCCCTCCTTAGTGATATTTTGGTACTGACAATGCAGTGCAAATTAAGAGAAGTAAGCCTTTCTGCAGACAGAAGCATACTTACAGAGTTGGACTGAAGCCTCAGCAGGACAATAAAGAAGCTCCTCTAGAAAATAAAAAATATATATAACTATAATAGACATTTAAAAGGAATATATCTCCCAGACATATCACCTTCCTTCACAAGTGGAGACTGCAGGATAATTTATGGACACTAGCCATTTGCCACTCCTATTGGCTTTCTGAATTTCTTCTTCAGACAGGCTGTGACTGTCAGAAGACACAAACTGCACGTGATCCCTTTGAAAGCAGCAGCAACCACGGCCCTTTTTTCTACCCACTGAAATAAGGCATGACCTTGATGTTGCAAGTCTCTAATTAATACTCAAAAAAGCAAGTTATATATACACACCCAGTGCAATATATGAAAATTAAAAAGGTTTCCAGCTGTAAAGTTCAAATATCAAGCTACTCACAACCAGGCTGAGTGGATCTGAGAATCCTTTAGAGTCAGCATCAAGCATCACTGATGCACAAACACAGCACTGTTTGAAGAGATTTGTGCTTAATTTGTGATTGAAGGCTTGCAATTCATAAAATAGAAAGGAAGAGAGAAAGAAATAAAGCTGGTCTGCAGACAAATAGATTCCAGCCTACCTGCTTTTTGTACTTCTGTCCATAATTCTGGAAGCTGGTGCTTTGCTGTGCTGATGAAACTGTCATTGAATTGATTGTCTCAGTTGCTAAGGAAACCAAAAGGATGATGCTAATGGATACTATTTATGACAACAAAAAGCTTAGAAAATGTTTGCCATGAAAAGATGATGTCACAAGTTAGTTAAAAGCTACCTTGAGTATTAGCACAGAAAAGAGAATTAGGTAGGATTTTTTCCTTTTTTCCCTCTGACACTTTTTTTAATCAGACACTTATGGCTTTATGCACTCCAGCTGGTTTGACCTTTCAGCATCACTTCATAGTAATTTTTCTACCTTTATTTCAAAACACTGAAGTTAGCTCAAACACAGAGTCATTCTAATTCTAAGTAGTCAAGCCTAGGATTTTTTTAAAAGCATCACACAATGTGCAAAATAGAATTTTACTTTGGGAATGCTGACCAGAAGACAGAATTTTTGAATCAAAGGCATTTGATTTGAGATTCTTCCACCTTTGCTCTTATGAACTGCAAGTTATGGAAGATTTTCATAATAGATATGGCAGACCTCATAAAATAAACCTCTATGTGACAAATTATATTTTCAAGACCTTGTGTTTATATCATCATCATCATCATCATGGCTAGGCTTCGCGAACGAAGATTTGGGAAGGGCTCTACCCATGTTTGTTACAAGCCCACTGGTGGCTAAAAAGGCCAATATGAGACAGGCATGTCTGGTTGCAAAAGGCACAGCAGAAAGACTCCTTAGGTGGTATATTCTGCAGGGCACGATTCTTTCTGCATTGTCTTTTCTCCTCAAGGGTGATCCTGTGTGCTTCCTCAAAAGCATCAGCAGCGTTATAGATGGTGTGTCTCCAGGCCTCCCGATTGGAGGCCAGAATAGACCAGTTATGTTGATTAATATGGCCAAGGCTGAGATGTTGTTTCAGGGAGTCCTTGTATCTTCTCTTCGGGGCTCCTCTCTTGCGGCAGCCGGTGGCAAGTTCACCATAAAGCAGGATCTTAGGGAGGCGGTGGTCCTGCATCCTTGAGACGTGCCCTGCCCATCGCAGCTCTGTTCTCAGCAACATGGCCTCAATACTTGTGACTGCTGCTTGTTCTAGAACAGATGTATTGGTCACATAATCTGACCAGTGGATGTATAGGATTGTGCGGAGACAGCGTTGATGGAAGCGTTCTAGGAGATGCAGGTGGTGGCGGTAGATGACCCATGATTCAGATCTATATAAGAGAGTAGACAGCACTATGGCTCTGTAAACATTGATCTTTGTACTTTTCTTCAGGTGTTTATTTCTCCAAACTCTTTTATGAAGCTTTACAAAAGCACTATATGCCTTTGCTAACCTGTTGTCTATCTCTCCGTCAATCTTACCATCCGAGGAGATGAGGCTGCCTAGGTAATTAAACTGCTGGACTGATTTGAGCTCTGATTCGCCAATGGTGATGTGGGGATGAAGGAAGACTTCCTGAGGTGCTGGTTGATAGAGAACTTCAGTCTTCTTTAAGCTGACTTCCAGCCCAAAGAGCTCAGCAGCGTCTGCAAAGCAGGATGTTAAATGCTGCAGGGCTGCTTCTGTGTGGGCAACAAGGGCGGTGTCATCAGCATAAAGCAGCTCCCGGACAAGATGGTTTAAATAGTAAAAAAAAAAAAACCAATGTCCATTAAAAAGAGACAGATTTTCAAAAAACATAAAAAACCACCAGGGAACTGCAAATTATTTTTTCTTTCTCCACAAGCTACATGTTCACAGCATGAGTCATATCAAAAGCAACCACACAAGTCTGAATAAGTGAAGGATCAAGCTCCAGGCATGTATTTATTTACAGAATGCTCAAGGAGTTATTTCTGCTCTGGAGTCACAGATGACCCATAGTCAGACACCTTGTTGCCATGGAAATCTCACACTATCACTCTCTGCCTTGTTCCCATTCAAGATCCTCCTTTGCATCCCTGGTCATCCCTGCCTGCCACAGCTCCCATGGGCCCCTCAGCTTGGGCAGGCAGCAGCTGCTGGCAGGACTGGAGCACATTTAACCCTATCTGGCACTTCCAGTTATAGGAAGGTCCAGAAAGTGAATCTTTAGACTTATGATACTTTACTGAACATCTTTTGCCACCTTACATTCTCATGCACAGAGATATCTCTAAAGTTGTGTCTTATTGCTTAATTAGTGTTACAAAGAAGTAAACACAGAAACTAGTGCCTGTCTGTGCTACTGAGATAGTAGGAAGCCCTAGCCAATTAACAAGAATTTGTTCTTAGAGAAAGAGAAACAATATCCTATGTCTGCTCTTTCTTATGGGAAAGCCATTCACTGAGGCAATTCAGTGACAGAGTTCATAAGGCACATCCAAAACAACAACATAAAAGCAACATAAAAACAAAAAAACCACACACACCAATCCCCCAAAAATTTGAAAGACAGAGGGAAGCACACACTGCACATGAGCACAGAGTCATAGAATCTCTTGAGTTTGAAGGGACCCGTAACGATGAGAGTCCTACTCCCTGTTCCTTGCAGGACTACCTAAAACTAAACCATGTAGGCAAGAGAATTATCACTCCTTGAATTCTGACAGGTTTGGTGCCATGACCACTTCCCTGAGAAGCCTGTACTAGTGGCCAACCAGCACCTCAGTGAAGAACCTTTTCCTAACAGAATCACAAAGGAAGAATCATAGAATGGATTGGGTTAGAAGGAACCCTTAAAAGTAACCTAGTACAACCCCCTTGAAATGAGCAGGGACCTTTTTCTGTTAGATTGGGTTGCCCAGAGCCCATCTACCACCTCTCCGGGCAACCTGTTCCAGTGTTTCACCACCCTCAGTGTAAAATACATTTCTTCCTTATAACCAGTTCAATTCTACTCTCTTGTAGTTTACAACAATTACATCTTGTCCTATTGCTACAGGCCCTACTAAAACGTTTGTTCCCATCTTTCTTATAAGACCACTTTAATTATTGAAAACCAAAAGAATGTCTCCCTGGAGCCTTCTTTTCTCAATGCTGAACAACCTCAATTCTCTCAGCCTTTCCTTATAGGAGATTTGTTCCATTGCCCTGATTCCCATCCCCCTCATCATCTTCATAGCCCTCCTCTGGACCCACTCTAATATGTCTTTCCTGTGATAAGGACTCAAGGTCGGATCTCACCAGAATGGAGCAGAGGGGCAGAATCACCACCCTAGACCTGCTGTACACACTTCTTTTGGTGCAGTCCAGGATACGGTTGGCTTTCTGGGCTGCGAGAGCACATTGATGGTTCACGTCTAGCTCTTCATCTGCCAGTAACCCCAAGTCCCTCTCCACAGCGCTGGTCTTCAGACTGTACTGATACTGAGGAGTGCCTTGACCCAGGTCCAGCACTTTGCACTTGGCCTTGTTGAACCTCATGAGGTTCCCATGCGGTCACTTCTCATTCGGGCCAGTGTGAACCCAATAGGAAGGATGGTTTCCAGATTCCCATTCTCCTGATATTGGGAATTGTGGAGAGCTCTTTCAATCTCCACTGGTGGCCACAGCCTGCAGAACCTGAACAAGTTCACCAGGAAGCTCTACACCAGCAACAGTCCCACCAGTCAGACTGAAGTAGCACAGAGTAGCCTCATGCTTTCTATCCAGAGGGCTGTTCTATACACCATCACTGTTGGCTGGCTGGCTGGCTGCTTCCTATGTGCTGTCCCAGTCCAAAGCAACAGAAGAACTTTAGATGTTTTTTGCATCATCTCTGCAGTTGTAAATCTCTGCATAATGAGAAATATAGCTCTTTCCTAATACAGAAGATAGGAACAAGGGCCTAAAATAAGTTAGAAAATATAGTATTCAGAAAGCTTATTGGAAAAAATATGGAACAGCAGTTCATTATACCATCCAAAGAGATACAGGGCTTTAAAAGCACTTCCACTGACGTGACCCAGTTGCAGACATTGACCTTTGGTGATATTTGAAAACATTAAAAAAAAAATAATCCTAGTCATTATTCTTCATACAAATACACAATTACATTTCCAGAAAGATGTCTCAATTTTACCCGGTCTGTAAGCATTAGAACTGCATCCTATCAAGACACACCTACTTGAAGCAATTTCAGTATGAGACCATTAGTATCACAGTGTAATTTAAGGAAAAAAAAAAAAGTTATGACATTTCCAAGTCACCTCTAGGCAAAAGCATTTGAAGAAAACACCCTCTCACTACTGCCCAGTGCTGCTGTTCACCTTTTAGCCTCCTCTGTGGCCTCAAGAGAGAAAGCTAAAAACAGTGTTACTGACACTTTTACAGCTTGTGAAATTTAAATAGCTCTCTTTTTGTTTGAGATAGAAGGGTATTTTTAGTAGTAGTAGTAGTAGTCCCAGCACTGAAAATTAGCCCCTTCCAATTAAGGCTTCAACAAGAAGTAATGTCTTCCTTCAGGGAATACATTGACATTTTAAATTAAGAAACGTTCCAGCTAACAAGCCTATAAATCTTCCCAATTAAGTGTATTCTTTGCTAGTTTATGAGTCTTCTGTTCAATTTGACAATCCTAATCTTTCATGGGGTGCAGGAAAGGATGAGACCTCTGTGGAAGCTGCTTTCCACTTCTTGTAGTGGAAGGGGATAGAGACACGTTCACTGACTATATTTTTATTTGACAGATCTGAGCCAAATGGCACCTCAAAGCCCAGATACTCTTCTTTGCTGTCAAGTAAAAAGGTTTTCAGTCAACCAATAGCCTCTGTGACACATTTCTCATTATCTGTAAGGAAACTCTGTCAGCATCACTAGAAACACAGCACGACATGACTCTCCCACAGGAGCACTTTGCACACTTCTCCATGGATTATGCTTTTACCAATCAAAGCTGTCAGAGAACAAAGTCAGGGTTTGTTCTAGGAGGCAGTGTCATGCAGTGGTGATTGGTGGTGCCAGATGAGGTAGGCTGGAGGTGAAAACTAGCATAAGTACACCTTTCAGCAGCATTAAATGTAACTTTTCTTTCTGTTATAGATGGGTTTATTTCCTTCTGATATGTTGAGAGGGTAGCTGAAAAGAACAGTTAAATATGAGATATAAAAGAGACATCTGAAAAAAGTCATAAACAGTGAGCAATACAAGAAAAGAGCATGGAAAAAAAAAAGAACAGAATATATGAAGAGTTCACTGCCTTTTTTGAAAGACAGATGCTATCATCCTAAACTGGATGAGGCAAGCAAGGGTACCACCTAACACACTGTAAAAACACAGCCAGCTGAAACACCATGTTGTCTAACCAAGTGTGATCACAGAATCATGGTTGAGATTGTAAGAGACCTCCAGAGATCATCTAGTCCGACCCCCTAAAGCAGCTTCACCTAGAGCAGTCTGACCAGGTTTGCATCCAGGCAGGTTTTTAATATCTCCAGAGAAGGGGACTTCACAACCTCTCTGGGCAGTCTGTTCCAGTGCTCTGTCACTCTCAGAGTAAAGAAGTTTTTCCTTGTATTCAGATGGAACTTCCTGTGTTTCAATTTGTGCCCATTGCCCCTTGCCCTGTCATTGGGCACCACTAAAAAGAGCTTGATCCCATCTTCTTGACATAGACCCTTAAGATATCTGTAAGCACTAATAAGATCCCTTTTTGGCTGCGTCTTCTCCAGGAGAACTGGACCAGCTCCCTCAGCCTTTCCTCGAAAGAGAGATTCTCCAGTATCCTAGTCATCTTTATAGCCCTTCACTGGACCCACTCCAGGGGTTTCTTCCCTTTCCTAAACTGAGAAGCCCAGAACTGGACACAGCACTACAGATGTAGCCTCACCAGGGCAGAGCAGAGGAGCAGGATCACCTCCCTCAACGTGTTGGTAATGCTCTGCCTAATGTAGCCTAGGATACCATTGGTCCTCTTGGCCACAAGGGCATACTTCTGGCTCACAGACAGAGTGACATAGGTTTTCCTCCAGTCCTCAGGCACCTCTTCTCTTCTCCATGACCTTTCAAAAATGATTAAGAGTGGCTTAGCAATAACATCTGCCAATTCCATTGGCACTCGTGGGTGTATCCCATTGGAGCACATCAATTTGTGGGTGTCAGGTCTCCTAAATGATCTCTAACCCCATCTTCCTCAACCAAGGGAACATCTTCCTTTCTCCAGACTTTTGTCCTTGCATCCATGGTCTAGGATTTCCGAGGGCTGGCCACAGCAGTAAAGACTGAGGCAAAGAAGGCAACCAGTAACTCTGCCTTTGCCATATCCTTTGCCACCAGGGCACCCACCTCATTCAGCAGGAGGCTCTCATTTCACCTAGTCTGTTGTGCTAGATATGGCTTCCTCGTCACATCCCTGCTTACCCTGACAACATTCCTGTATTTGTCCCAAGTGATCTGCCTCTTTTTCCACATTTTGTGTACTTCCTTTGTCAGGATCTCCTCTCTGATCCATGCAGATCTTCTGACCTCTTTTTTGATTTCTTACTCATAAGGATGCATCAATCTTGAGCTTGAAGGAACTGATGCTTGAGTATTAACCAACTCTCTTGGACCCCCCCCTAATTCAGAGAGTGTACAATGTGGTGCAACTTGAAGCCATTTCCATGTGACAGTATGCTTTGGAACTGGAAGCTATTAGCACCTATGCTGGCCCACAACACAGAAAGCAATAGTGCACTGTCCCATAGGTACAGCCATACAGTCACAAATGAAATATTTCACAGAGACATTTTAAAAAGAAAATTTTATTGATTTAAAAGAAAAACTAAAGTATTTTCCCAAGGCTATCATCCCATACAGAACTACCGGGTGAGGGGAGGGTGTGGAAAGAAAGAAAGGAAAAAGAAAAGAAAAAAAAAAACAAACACCAAAATACACCATAACATGGATAACATGAAGCAGAGTTTCTGCAGTGTGGCCTTTGCAAACCAAATAACATTAGTCTATCACAATTAAGAACATCCCCATCGTACCAGCTCCAGGGCTGCAGCAGCTGACCTCAAATTCTGAAAATAAGACAAAAGCATCCCTTCCCAAGCTCAAGATTGCAAAAGACAGGTAGTAAAGGAAGTTAATATTTCTGCAATGCTTTTAACTCACATTCTGAATCCACAAGTCTTAAGACTGTGGGTTCATCATCAGGGTTGCTCCTCAGAGCAATCTATATTTAGTAGATTCTGAACTGAAATTAGTAGAGACACACACACATGCTAAGATCTCTCATTAAGGATAAAACAAAAATCAAACCAACCAGACAAAAAACCTGACAACTCATTCCAGTAACAACAGAAATGCATCACTAGCTAAGTGCATTTGTGTTTACAAAACCTCTAATTCTCAATTAGGTCTGTTTAGCACCATGCATTATTGTTGATCCTAATGTAACTTCTATTGATCACACTACAGCAACTGCCATTGCTGCCATGTAAAAATCTGTACAGTGATAGAAACCTTTCCACATATGAACCTAAATGAGAGTGTTTGCCTCATTAGTCAGGAAACACTGTCATGCTCTAATTAATTCATAGGAGGCAGAAAATGGTTAACACATGGCTCTACTCTTACAGAATTAAAGGGGAAAAAAACCCCATGTTTGCTTGTATTTCCACTAGTAAGAGAACATCTCTACACATTTTCTAAGTGTTTACCACCTCTCCCAGAGGCACAGACAGTATCTTATATAGGTACCATTCATTTTGATGTTGAACACAATGAAATCTCAGACCCAGAGGCAGACCACATGCATGACTCATTGGTAGTTAAAGCAATTATGGCCATTATAAATCCAAATAGAAAAAAGAATAATTTAGAATGCAGCTTCCTAGTTAATCACTACCATGATTACAATACCAAGAACTGTTTTAGTAACCAAACATGATGCAAATATTTGGTCACATTCCAGCACACAACAAACCAAGAAAACCACATAAGAGATTTAACATCTCTAGCAATGGAAGTCTGGAAGGTACTTTGGGTCAGTGAGTCCTACCTGTTGTTAAATTTTAAGCCCCATTTAAATAAGTAAATAAATGAGAACAAAAAAAATATTTCAAAGCAGCCATAGTCTGGGTTAAGTTTTGGGAGAGTAGTTTTCAAAACTCTACAGTCTTGGCTGGATAGGGAAATCAAGAATCAGAAAGTCCTTACAGTCTCAGCACAATTGCTTTGTGGAACATCGCCCAACATTGAGGGTCAAGGTGTAAGATAGGTTCCCATTACTCTCCCACATAAAAAAGAGGGAGCCACTTTACATTGCAGAAGAGGTATTCAGAGAGACACAGTCAGGAAGGAAGAAGTATTAGCTAGCCTACTTTTTCTCCTGCTGCTGTCCCTGGAGGAGTTTTCCTTCCTTTGGACAGGTCATTCGTGACCATAGCAATGCAACCCCTAGTTCTTCCTATTCCACACTCATTTGTTCCCAACCCCAAGTGTTTTTTCTCCGTCCAATTTCCTTTATTTTCTTGCTCCATCCACAGCATTGTTTCTATAGTGACAAAGGATAATTTGAGCAAGTGTTTCAGGGACTTGAGGGATCATGGACTCCCAGTGTATTTGCCCACACTGAGCACCGGGCCTCCATCTACTGGTTTTACAACATGGAGGGAAATATTTAGTGCCCTATCTCTTACTGAGCTGCAGATACAAGTGTCTTAGTCTGAAAAGAAATCATAAAAATGTCACTTTCTCCCTCCTTGCACATGCACTCACACACTCCTGGGCTCTTTTCTCGTTCCACACATTTTTGTTACTATTGAGGACTGCAGCTTGATATCAAGACTCATTTTTATACAAGGAATGATGAGCATATATGATAGCAAAAACAAGAGGCAATAAAGTAAGAAAAAGTGAAATAAAGGCAACAAACCAAAGAGAAACACTTCACATGAAAAGTCTGTAGTCCTCCTGAAAACAATCTTGAGAGTAACTACCCCATCTCACAGCAGCAAGTATGAGGCTTGCTACAGTGGCACTTCATACCTCTCAAGGCAAAATTGTTCACTTTCCCCAATTTCCCTTAGACTCAAATGCAGCAGAAAATGTCTTCTTTGCCCCAATGTGCATACAGAATGATACTTACATGTTTCACAGGGAAGAGCACTAAGATATATTATTTCTTAAAAAAAAAAAACAAAACAGACAAGAAGAATAAACACAAATGCTATTTTGATTTTCTTTGGTCTATTAAGATGCCACTATAAAGTTTCCAACTAGAAGAACTATCTTCTCTCCTCCTTCCTTTCCTCTGAATAAGTTAGAGTAAATGCTGTGACTTGATTTTATCAGGAAAACAATGCACTTGCTCACATTGACTAGCTCCTGCTATTGGAAACTTTAATAAGAAGGGTAATATGTCACAAATACTCCTTGTCAAGAGAGAAAAAAATAAACAAACAGATGTTACACAGAAGGGTGCAAAAATTGTTGAGATTTCACATTAAAAACGTTAAACTTTCAAATTAAAACAATATTTCTTAAAGCAGAAGTGTTGCACTATTATTAAAGCTTCTGAAAACCATTCATCATTGTGCTACAGTTTGTTTCTTAAGTTACAGAAGAGCAAGATGGATGTTAAACACCATTCTAAAATCTTAATATATAATTCTAAAATTCGTATATCTAAAATTCTAAAATTTGTATATCCACAAGGATCCAAGTAGAGCATAAGTGATAAGACAAACAGATTTGGTATTCCCTAGCATGGACAAAAGAGAGTCTAACTTAGGAAGGAAGGAAGCTCATGTGTGTGGCATGCTTAAGGCAACTTAAGGATAGCAACACTGAATAAAAAGTAAAAAAAAAAAAAATCTCTGTTGAAACACATTTTTTCTTTATCTTCAAAGAGACACAGAATTTGCTTTCTTACTTCCACATTTTTGTGATTGTTTTTCTAGGAAAGATGCACAAGACTACTTTTTAGACCACTGCAAATCATTTAATAATTTTCCCACTCCAGACTTTCATCACGCCTTTGGCAGTAGGTCAACTGCCACTCATGAAAAGGCAGGAGAGAGAGTCAAGTGCTCAAATAGTCACCAAAAACAAGGTCCACTTGGCTCACACAACAAGGTTTATAAATGGTCCAGAAGGAAAACAGGAGTCAGAGCACCACTCAGGTTTCTTCATTGTGAACAAAAAGCAGGTGGTTGAAGAGTGAAAATGCAGGAGGGGGAAGGATTACCATCTGCCTCTTCTCCCCCCTAGAATATAGTTTTCAAGATCCTTCCAGTATACAGTTTCTGGATCTCATCCCAGCTTTTCCTCACATTAACCGCCCATGCTGACAGGTGCTTCCAGCATTCTTCACTGGATAGCTCATGTCCTTCACAGTAACTCAACTCATAGGTGCTCAAGAAGAAAACATTGAGAGTAGCTTTCATTCCCGACACCTCACAAGAAAGCTGATTGCTTTTGAGCCAGGAAACAAAGATGACAGCAGTGGAAAAGCTGAAGGCAGAAGAGATGAAAGACGGGTAGTTTGGAACTGAAACTTCGTAATGTGCATTTCTACCCTTGAAAATGAGCACATCAGAAATCATAGTCAGTGGCCTTGATCCTCTCAATACACCCAATCTCATCATGATCACTTGTGCCCAAGGGAATTGCCAAGGTCCATGGCCATAAGGATACTACATCTTATATCCCAAATACTAGCAGAACTCAGAGATCTAAATTACATTGGGAAATCAACAATGTACAGCAGCATCAGGATCAAAGAAATGTGCAAGAATACAGAATTATTTTTTTTCCATGTGGTTGGTTTTGGGTTGTTTTTTTTTCTTTTTGTTTAGATGGCTGGTTTGGGTTTCGGTTGGTTGGTTGGGGTGGGTTTGTTTGGTTTTGGGGGTTTTTTTGGGGGGGGTGGGAGGATGGTTGGAGGGAGAGGGAGGGAGTGTTTTATTTTAATCTTCTTTGTCAAAGGTACTGTCCTCATCCCAGCCAAGACAGCTGCTCACACCAGTGAAGCTGCCTGGGTGTTGTAATACTTCCGAGAGGATGTGCTCTGCGTTTCACATAAAAGTGATTATATATAGCCATCATGCTCCTAAAGGAGAAAATTAGGGACACACACTCTGTATTGTCTACAGAGAACATGTTTTTTCTCATTCTAGAACTGTGAGCTTAAGAGCCACAGCAAGTAGGTGATTAGGATGAGAGCTGCAGATTTGCTCTTGGGCTGGGAGCATTATTTCCTCCCACCTTCCATAGTTGCAGCATACATACATTGAATATTTTTGTACTATATGATGCCAATACAGCTTCACAGCTCTTCCACAGTTACAAGACCTTCCTGACCTCTAAAACAATTATCACTGTCACTCCCTCTCTGCCTCCTGCGTTTTTTCCATGTTTGTCTTTCATTCAATATAAATTTTCTTCCATCAGTGCCCATGGTAACATCTATAGAAATAGCAACAGGCTAGACAGTGGCCATGAACAGCTCCCTAACCATGGAAACCTGCCAACATTTATCGTAAATATAAGATGTGACACAGAAGTAAAAAGCACAACAGCATTTCTCATACTCTGTTGCACATCCTTGACACATTGTAGTAGCCAGACCAATTTGTGAATATGGTGAACTGCTTCCCTGGCCTTTTTACATTTATAAGCATACGGATGCACTGTAATGGCATGTTCAAAGATTCTAGGACTATAAATTCAACTAAACAGTTACCTTCACATTAGCCATCAAATAATACTCAAGTCACCATTCTATCAAAGATATTACTGTGATAAAGATGTACAACACACAGTCAGCCTCTTGATGAAAGACACACAGAAACTGTTTTATACTGGAATATTTTGAAGACACATGCTGAATATTTAAAATTTTCAACAACTAGGGATATGACTTTTGCGTATGGGGGGGGTTGGTTGTATTTTTTTTTTTAAAGCAACATTTGTTGTGAAATTGGGATGAAAGGTGACACAATCATATTCCAAAGAATTAGTGATGGTAGTTTGGAATCCTGCAGTGATTTCTTTTAAAACAATCACCAGTTGCTTCCCAGAATATTTGTTTACTGAGAACATCAAATAATTAAATTTACAGTGGTGAATCAGAATGGGTAGCAGAGCCAGCCTTATTTGGGAAGCAATCAAACTATAATTAGACTAGAAGACATTGAATGCAATAAACCACAGATATGCATGCTGTTAGAAGGCTCCACACAGGGACAGAGAAACATTCAACATGCAGCAGAGTAGTCGTCCACCTTGATCTGCATGGGAATCAAGTCCAGATCTATACGCACTTTAGAGAAAGGCACAAGAAAGTCCATTCCTAGTTGCTATATGATGCTCAACTACTCAGTTTTTCAACTCCTTCAATCAATTTAAGATAGCTTTTGCCCCTGAGCACAGAGGTTCGCATCTCTAATTTAACAATCAAGTATCCTCAACCATCATTGAACAACCTTTCCCTTTAGGTTACGTATTTTCATCTGAATGCTTTCTACTATTACCTGGAATGCTTGGTCACCTGTGAAAATGCTTCTCCTTTCTAAATCCCTGCCAATTTACAGGTTATATGACTGTGGATGCATCGAGCCTTGTTCAAAAGTTTTTATCATGGAGACTTGCTAATGGTTATATTTTAATATTTTTGCATTCAAGACTGCTTACCAGAACAAGAAGGTGATTACCATAATTGATAATATCATTGATAATTATGAGGCTGTATTTTCAGCTCCCCAAAACATGAAAGATCAAATGTGTTTTGTATTATCCAAGGTATTATTTTAAACTGGCATACTGTAGCAGTTTAAAACTTGCATATGCATTTATGACAGTATTTTCTCATCAATCTCACATCGATGGATCTAGATGGATCTACCTAATCTACCTACATCTGTGTAACTATTCATGGAACGGTTTTGGTTGGAAAGGACCTTAAAAATCATCTAGTTCCAACCTCCCTACCATGGGCAGGGACACCTTCTACTAGACCAGGTTGCTCAGAGCCCTATCCAGCCTGGCTTTGAACACTTCCAGGGATGGGACATCCATAATCTCTCAGGGCAACCTGGTCCACAGTAAAGAATTCCTTCCCAATATCTAATATAAATCTACCCTCTTTCAGTTGAAAGCCATTACCCCTTGTTCTAGTTTTACATGTCCTCGTAGAAAGTCCTCCTCCTACTCTTTTGTAGGCCCCCTTTAGGTACTGGAAAGCTGCACTAAGGTCTCCCCAGAGTCTTCTCTTTTCTGGTCTGAACAGCTTGTGCTCATAGAAAAGGTGCTCCAGTTCTCTGATCATCTTCATGGCCCTTCTCAGGTGGCCTGCATTAGATCCCAACTACAACTAATCCTGATCCACAAACTCTCAGTCAGCTGCTCATCTGTGCGCAGGCAGAGCTTCATGCACTCCAGTTGGTTATTGACACCATCCACACCTGCACCCCTTTTCTGCCCTGCAGGGGCTTCCTAAAGAGCCTGTATCCTTTCATTCCAACACACTAGCCACAGGACAATCCCACCGCATCTTCATGATGCCCATATGAGAAACGGCACTACTTTTAGAGGGGAATTTGGTCTTTTACCTCCAACATCCCAAACAAATATTAACTTCTTTTAAGTCCAACTCTGAACTCCCAAAGCTGCCTTTTCCTTCTCTCATATAGCCAGTTAAGAGGCTTATAGCCTCAGTCTGTCTAAGCTAGGATAGTCTGCACCTTGTCCAAACTGCATTTTGTCACGTCAGCCTCCTGATCCCTCCTTCAGGTTCATGTGGCCAAGAAAAAACGCCCACAGGCAGAACTGAATGACCATGCAAAGGTGGGGCTCAAGCCATC